>NC_089844.1:80971314-81571314 GCF_035609145.1 Eleutherodactylus coqui
TCCCTGGATTTACTGTATTTATTTGCACCCTTTACATGCAATTAAAAACCGCATCAAAACCGCATGCTGTTATTAATAGTGTCTGCAGCTCCTTTAGGGTGCCTACCCACTACATTTTTTTTTCCCGGCGAAATTTGCGTTTTTTTTTCTGCAGGGTTCTATGGGACTTGTAATGCTAAAATAACGATCGCGCAAAATCGCAATTTACCGTGAAATCGCGGTTTTGCGCGATCATGATTTTAACATTACACGTCCCATAGACCCCTGCAGAAAAAAAAAACGCTGCAAATTTCGTCGTGAAAAAAACCTGTAGTAGGCAGTCACCCTAATACCGTGCGCGGTCTTTAAATACTGCATGCAGGTTTTTATGTGTCTTAATTGTGGTTCTAAAGTGCAACATAAACGTGACCCCCCCTAAGGCCGCTCTCACACGTGTTCAGAAAACGCAGCTCAAAATCGTGGCATTTTTACCGTAATTTCGAGCAGCATTTTTGAACACAGGTTACAGCGTCTGACAGCACTCTTCAATGCACCCCATCATTGTGATGGGTGAGGAGGTGTGTTAAAAACCACAAAAATGCAGGAACAGAACAGACAGCTTTCGAAAATCACAGCGTTAGAAACACCATGTTCGAGCACAAATTTGAGTAACCTCATTAAAATCTATGGGAATGTTGTACCGCGGTTAGTACGGCGCTCGGGGCGCTGTGCTAATAGCGGTAAAAAGAGGTGTGTGTGAGAGAGTGGCCTGCGGGGCTACAAACAAATCTTCATGTAGTGCAGGAAATGCATCATGTTTGGAAAGATTACGCCAAGGGGGAGATCATGTATGCAGCACGATCTAGGTATGGGTACGGGGGCGTGTGGGGTGGAGGCCCGGGGTGGGGGGGCCCCGAGCTGAACTTTTGCACCCGGGCCCCTGAGCCTTTAGGTACGCCCCTGGCTTAAATATATAAGCCCTTCCCTGCAATTCATCCAGAAAAGTGCTGAGCCAATCAGAGGCAAGGCTGACTCACACCCCCTTCACACCCACTGCAGGCCGGCCGCTCTGAACTCCGTTTGCCGGGACAAGGTTAGTATATATATATTTTTTATTTTTACACTTTTCTGGATGAATTGCAGGGAAGGGCTTATATATTTAAGCCCTTCCCGACAATTCATCCTGCGCACGCCGGCAGCCCATTGCTTTCAATGGAGGCGGCTGTATTGCCGGCTCCATTGAATTCAATGGGCAAACATCATTCTCCTCTGCCCCAGCTGTTACAGCTGTGGCAGAGGAGAATGATTTGTCTTCTATATGTTCTCAATGGGGTCGGCGCTGCTGCCGCTGGCCCCGTTGAGCGCATATAGAGAAGAGAACAGGAATCGCAGATCGCAGATAGGTGCGATCTGCGATTTCTGTTCTATAATTTATCGGACGAGCGCATAAAAAGCGCTCATGTGTCCGATACCATTGCAAAGCAATGGTTTTAAAAAATCACCGGACGCATGCGCATGCGCAAATCGCGCGAAAAAACACCCGTCTGACTAAGGCCTAAGGGTAGGTTTATGTAACATATAGGGTATGTTTCCACGTGGCGCAAGCACTGCGGATTATAAACCAGTGGGTTGTAATTAATGAACTGTGTTTTTACAGGTCATTGGTTAAACTAAATAAAAGAATGAAAATCATTAAAAAAAAATGCATGTTTAGCATTGCTGCGTCCGTAAAAGTCCGATCTATCGAAGTAAGGAATTACTTAATCCGCACAGTGAACATCTTTCAAAAAAATGTGCTTTTCTGGTCATTCCCAGAAAAAAATGCAATAAAAAGTGATCAAAAAGCTGCATGTATTCCAAAATGGTACTATCGCAAACTGCAGGACGTTCTGCACGAAATGAGCCCTTACACAACTGTGTGGATGGAAAATTAAAAAGGTTATTGTGCGCAGAAGATGGCAGCAGAAAATAATAAAAAATGTTTTTGAAAAAAAATAATAGTACAGCGAAAAAAAAACTACATAAGTTTGGTATCGCAGTAATCATACTGACTCATAGAATAAGGTTATCATGTCATTTTTGTTGTTATCATGTCAGTTTGTGGGCCGTAGAAACAAGGCACACCGAAAGATGGTGGAATTTTTTATTAATTTTTTTCATTTTACTCAACTTAAAACTTTTTAAAAGTTTTTCAGTACACTATATGGTACATTAAATAGCACCATTGAAAAATACAACTCGTCCCGCAAAAAACAAGCCCTCATACAGCTACGTCGATGGATGAATAAAGTTACAATTTTTTAAAACAAAAAAAAAAGCTTGGTCATTACGGGGTTAAATAACTTGAAAATGAGACGTGCTGCTATTATTTAGTTTTACCCGTGGAATCAGCAGGTTTTAATTTTACAGAAACATATCAACTTCTTTCCATTATGAAAATTTTTTTGAAACTTGTTGCACAGTGTAATCGTTTGTTCGTTCGCACATCCTTGCGTGGGAACGGCGATTGTTTAGTCGTCCACATTCAGTGGTACAGTGAATGTGAATGCAGTTGCAATGATTTATCTGCCTTTATAAACAGGCTGAATGAGCAAACTCTGTCATCATTCGCTTGTGAGAATGGATTATTACTCTGTGTAAAAGGACTTAGTTTCTTAGTAGTGTGGCTGTTGACGCTACATAAGACCAAGGCGCAACACCTAAGGGTTTGAACATAGACATAACCAGTATACAGCACACACTTCAACATAGAAATCAGGCAATAGGTCAGGGCTGGTAGAACGGGTTCAGTAAGGTAAACTGTCTGGGTGAGGGCAGGCAGCTGGCAGAGAGAATAGTCCAATAACTTAGCCAAGATCAGGAATGGAGAAGTCAGGATTGAAGATGTAGTCAGGTCACTTGCAGCAAGCTTATAAAACTGGAGAACCAAATTACTTAGGCATCCTCCTTAGGGGGAGGATTCCTGATATAGCCAAGGCTGACAGATGATAGGAGGGATCGGGTTCGCTGAGCATGCACTAGCCCTTTAACAATGGGGGTGGGAGTGTGCATGAACCCTATAAGAAAAAATAAGTGACCATGCAAGAGGAAAGACGTGGCATGCACCATGGGAATGATGACAGCAACTAATTGGAGCAGCAGGTGAGTGGAGATGGCAGTGGCAACATACTATGACACACAGGACTTCCCTCTTTTAGGCAAAGAGCCAATAAGAAGGAATGGCTGCAGCCAAGTATTACACGGTTGCCCATTTATTTTTATGTGCGTCATGTAAAACCACACTTCCCCAGCAGAGGCTAAAAACCGATGTTTGCATGCAAGAGCCTTGTTTGACGCAGAGTGCTAGGACAGCCGAAATGCAGTTCTAAACTCTCAGGGCTCCCCCCCACTGGCGTTTTTTTCTCCACTGCAACGCGATTCTAAAGTTAAAGTCTCGCATCGCAGTGTGAGAAAAACGCAGCAGATATCCCAAAATCGCTGGGATATCGCTGCGACATCGCCAGTCTTTTCAATGGGGCCAGCGGCAGCAGCGCTAGCCCCATTGAAAAGATATGGAGAATGCCGCTGACTTCTGCCACAGCTGTGACAGCTGTGACAGCTGTGGCAGGAGTTTCCTTCATCCCCGCGGGGACCTGTGGCAGCTGTGGCAGAAGTCAGCGGCATGCTATCCCATCAATGGCTAAGATATTGCTATTCATGAATGAATAGCTAAGAGCTATCTGCCATTGGCTGAGCGCTCAGCCAATAGCTAAGCAGTAGCTGCTATTGGCTGAGCCCTCAGCCAATCTGCACAGCCCTTTCAGGAGGCGGGGATTTTTAAATACCCGTCTGCTGAAAGAGCTCAGTAGCAGTGCCGGGGAGCCAGCCGGAGGACGCGGCTGACAGCAGGAGAGGTGAATAACTTTTTTATTATTTTTTTAACCACTTTTTTATGATTGTCGGGGAAGGGCTTCTATTTCAAGCCCTTCTCCGATAATCATTCTGCAGGGCTTGTCAGAACCCACTGCTTTCAATGGGATCGGCAGCAGTGCCGATCCCATTAAAAGCAATGGGATAGCATGCAGCTGACTTCTGCCACAGCTGTGACAGCTGTGACAGAGGGTTCCTTCATCCCCGCTCCTGCCACAGCTGTCACAGTGGCATTCTCCATATCTTTTCAATGGGGCTAGCGCTGTTGCCGCTGGCCCCATGGAAAAGACTGTCGCAGCAATATCGCTGCGATTTCTCGCACTGCTCTGCAAGAGTTTTCACTTACTCTCGCAGCGCAGTGGAGAAAAAAACGCTAGAGGGTGGGAGCCCTCACTCATGACCTGAAGGTTGCGGGTTCAATTCCTGCGTGGTTCAAGTAGCCGGCTCAAGGTTGACTCAGCCTTCCATCCTTCCAAAGTCTGTAAAATGAGCACCCAGCTTGGAGGGGGGTAATAAATAAATTACCAGAAAGTGCTGGCGCTATACAAATAACATGATTTATTTATTTCATTCGACTTCCCTGTTTTTTTCTTATGAGAAACTAAAATGTTTCACTAAAATGTTCTAGTTCTGGATCAAATCTCCTCAATTATGGAACTGCAGAAACAGTATAAGGGTGGTTTTGCACACAACTTTTGTTTCTTTTTGATGCAGTTTATTTGTGGTAAAGCCAGAAGTGGATCCAGCAGCGAGCAGAAGTATAAGTTCATCATTTATGTTTCCCAACCCTTTACAATCCACTTCTGGCTTTGGGACATCTGCCTGTTAATGCCGGCTTTAGGATGTATTTGGCTATTTTCCCACAAAAGAATTTCAATGGAAAACCGTAGTGCATTTAAGTGTAGAACTGCTGTGGATTTGCATTACAGCTGCTGTGGATCTGCATGGTTTAATATTATTCAATGGGGCTAATCCACAGCCTGATGCAGATTCCATGTCATGAAGCAATGACAGCAATGGTACTGGAACCTGTCTTCTACTGTTATAGCCTGTTCATGCAAAGGAACATTGAGTTGTGCATTCAGACATGTTAAGTGTAGAAGCGCTAATGCATTCAACTAAAATTTGCTTAGCTGTATAGCACCTGTTTGACAGAATGATTGTTGACATCCTTCTCTGACCCCTCTAGTCGATGAGCTGTTTACGTCCACAGGATTCTCTTTCACTGAATGTTCTTCCTCAATAATACCATTCTCTGTATCTTCTTCAGGTACAAGAAAACTCGACAAGGTTGGGAGTGTATGAAATCCTGGTTTCGGTAAAGGACTATTTAGACACAACGATTATCTCTGCGTGTAAATGTGCCCATCTTTCACTTTTATGGCGAATGATGGATTTCAGTTCAGCATGAAATCCATCGTTTGGCAGAACAGCTGATAAGACGAACCGCACGCTGTGTTCTGCCCAGGGAGCGCTGATTACATTGTCTCAGCTGTCAGCCACATGGCAGAACAAAGGGAATTTATTCAGAGAACAGCGGTGGTCTGTTCCCTGATTACAACTCTCGACGGCTCACACTCTACTAATTGGTACTAATAGGCATTAGTACCAAGTAGTAGTTTTATGCAAAGTTATCGCTTAAAAGCCATCTTTTGAGTGATCATCTTTGAGTCTAAATGCACCTTAAGTCTAGCACAGATGACCAGGCCTTGTTAAAAGTCACTCAGATTGCTAGATTTTCCCATTTTAATTTGGATTCACACCAAAACTGATTCATGAAAAACTTGCTCACCTGACTTTATGCTGCATCCCCAAGTCACGGCTCAAATTTCCATACAGGGAAGCTCTAATCATGAAAGGGCCAATGACTCTACTAAAGTGGCCATTCAGTGTATGTTAGTTTTTTCCTATACATTAGTTTTATATAAATATTTCTCAGCACCTACATCTTATTCCCTCTTCATATTGGAGCCTTCAACACAGATTCTGTCCCATTTAATGGAAGAGCACAGCATTTACTGCTACTTTTTCTGGTAAAATGATGTTCATCATGATGGAACCCGATGGATGGCATTATAAGTTAGCAGAGTCCATTGAGCACCGGTGGCGTTCATCATGTGATGGATCTCTCATCGATGACCAGGTTTCGTTTGAAGTCGCTCAGATTGCTCATTCTAATGTGAATTCACTGATGTATGGAAAAGTTGCTCACATACCATATTTTTCGTTCTATTAAACGCAACGGTCTATAGGACGCACCCCCGTTTTAGATCGGGGAAAATAGGGAGGAAAAAAATTTAAACTCACCCAGGGACAGCGCAAGGTTAGTGCCGGGCGACGGAGCAGAAGAAGCTGCAGAGGTCTGAAAAACCATCACTCCATGTCACAGCAGCGCGTGTGTGCAGTAGGAGGAAGGAAGGAAGCCAGTGGAGGCGGGGAGCAGCAGTAGTACCCGCCGGCGCTCACGACCAATCAGAGGTATGTATGGGCGGCAGTGGGGAGGAGACTGGTCGTACATTTATTCGTGCGATCGCGAGTTTAACACGCAATCGCGCTAACTAAATCGCGTTTGTGCGTTAAATTCGCGATCGCTCTAAAAATGGCGATCGGAACAAATTTTTTGGCACATTCGCTCTATAAGACACAGCAACTCCCCTCCCCCCACTTTGGAGGCGGAAAAAGTGCGTCTTATAAAGCGAAAAATATGGTAATTTTATGCACAATAAAGCCAAACAATGAGATATTGTAAAAATGTATATATGTCAATTATTTAAGACGTAACTTTTAATAAATCTACTAAAACAATGCAGCTATATCCAACATAAAACACACAGACTGGATTATTCACACCAGTATATCATCTACGCTCTGGCTGTAGAATTTATTTTAATCAACTTTCAGAAAAGACAAATACATTACTTTCTGACATAATCTCCCTGCTTTTCAATACACTTTGTCCATCTGTCCACAACGTTTTGCATTCTCTCATAAAAAATGTTTTTGGCTGAGCTGCAAGCCACAAATACACTATTGTCTTCACCTCTTCATCAGATGTGAATCTTTGACCTTTTAGACCTTCTTTCAGGGGACCAAACAGGTGATAGTCCGATGCGGCAAGATCAGGACTATAGGGGGGATGCTTTAACACAGCAAACAAGTTTTTTCTGCTAATGTTCCAGTACTGGTCTTTGAGAGTCACAGAAAACTGTAAGCATCAATTTTCCAGCTGATGGTTGACTTTTGAATAGTTTCTTGGTCGGTGATTGAGGATGTTTCTATTCCATACTCTGCTGTTTGCTCTCAGGCTCAAAAAAAATTATTTGTATAGCGCCAATTTATTCTGCAGCGCAAGAAGTAATCAAGTAATCTATTTATTACTCCCCACCAAGCTGGGTACTGATTTTACCGACCTCAGAAGGATGGAAGGCTAAGTCAACCTTGAGCCGGGCTACCTGAACTTAACGCAGATTGAACTCACAACCTTCAGGTCATGAGTGAGAGCTTAGAATGGCATTTCTGTTGCCTTAGCACTCTGCTACACATGATCAAATCATTGCACGCTGCTCTTCTTTTGTGCAAATCACAAGTAGGGCAGACATTTTTTCTTGCACTACAGTCACAAATTAACTGATGTAATATGTTCAAACCTGCAGATCAGTGACTGGGGAGACGGCGACGGAAAGCGTCGGCCACTCAATGAATGACACGCAAGAGCTGCCTGTGATTGGCTAAGCGCCTCAACCAATCAGAAGCAGCTCTTTCAGCAGGCGAGGATTTTAATTCCCCGTCTGCTGAAAGAACTTCACTGCAGAGCTGGGGACAGCGGAGACAGGATGCGGCTGAGCCCCGGCAGCTGAAGAAAGGGGAGTATGATTTTTTTTTTTTACACTAGTTTGGGTTGTTTTTCAGGGAAGGATTTATATTTAAAGCTCTTCCCTGAAAAACAATAAAGGGGTGCCGGCAGCTCGATCCTCTACCGCAGCTGTCATCTGTGACAGGTGCAGCAAGGAATTCTTTATTCCCCGCGGCGATTAAGAAAACATCTGCCGCATGTGGCAGATGTGATCTTCATCCCGGCAGGGAAACAGCAGCCCAACCAAAATACAGTCCTGTAATAGGGCTGGTAAAAAAAAAAAACGGCACCAGCCTGGCGGGAAAAATACTGGCCAGGTTGGTGTATTACCAGCCGGGTGGCAACCCTACTTAGGGCCTGTTCACAGGGGTGTTTGCAGGATTCAGTCCCATTAATACACTGCATATTTATGCAGCTGAAAAATCGTAATTGCCTGTGTCTTTCAGCCAGTTCTGTGACACTGATACATGAGATAATTCTTTTCTCAGAAACCATAAAACCTAGGGAAATTATTTGTAAACAGAGTAGTCTACCTCACCTCTATGTGTATATACTGAGGAGAACTACCTCACCTCTATGTGTATATACTGAGGAGAATCTACCTCACCTTAATGTGTATATACTGAGGAGAATTTCCCTCACCTCTATGTGTATATACTGAGGAGAATCTGATTCACCTCTATGTGTATATACTGAGGAGAAACTAATACTCCTCTCTGTGTATATACTGAGGAGAATATAACTGACCTCTGTGTGTATATACTGAGAGGAATCTACCTCATCTCTATGTGTATATACTGAGGAGAAACTAATACTCCTCTCTGTGTATATACTGAGGAGAATCTAATTCACCTCTGTGCCTATACTGAGGAGAATCTACCTCATCTCTGTGTATATAGAGGAGAATCTACCTCACCTCTATGTGTATATACTGAGGAGAATCTACCTCACCTCTGTGTATATACTGAGGAGAATCTAATTCACCTCTGTGCCTATACTGAGGAGAATCTACCTCACTTCTATGTATATATACTGAGGAGAATCTACCTCACCTCTATGTGCATTGTAACATAGTGTTTGTGGATCCACTATGTCATCCTGCCGAGTGGAACCACCCGGCAGGATAGACAGCTGCCCCCAAGGTAAAGGCTGAGCAAATGCCGGTACCTGGTACACAGAACGCCAATGGGCCTTATCCTGAACTCAGATGGACTATATATCTTTGTCATGGAGATACCCCTGGTGGTGGAGAGATCCAGGCCCCCTTTCCTAACTTTGACTCCTCCCTACCTACCTGGTAAGGATGGGAATCCAGAATCAGATGTTCCGAGCCACATGGATATGCAGGAGTGGATGTAAGATGGAAACCGGAGCCAGTCCTGTGCAGAGATTGCAGATATGGGGAACAGAAAGACAAATAGAAGCAAAACACACAGAGAAATGGGAACACACTAAGACACAATATAAACTAGTAAAGAACACACAAAGAATAGGAAGCTGATTACAAATCCCCACAGGCTGGGTGGAAGAGCTGGACAGAGTAACCCTGTAAATGCTGGAAGAAACAAAAACAGACTCAGAAGACAGGATGATGCCTTGGTCTGCTGGACCTAACATACATAATATAAAGGAGAATATAACAGACCTCTGTGTGTATATACTGAGGAGAATCCAACTTACGTCTGTGTGCCTATACTGAGGAGAATCTACATCACCTCTATGTGTATATACTGAGAAGAATCTACCTCACCTCTATGTGCATTGTAACATAGTGTTTGTGGATCCACTATGTCATCCTGCCGAGTGGAACCACCCGGCAGGATAGACAGCTGCCCCCAAGCTGAAGGCTGAGCAAATGCGGGTACTCGGTACACAGAACGCCAATGGGCCCTATCCTGAACTCAGATGGATTATATATCTTTGTCATGGAGATACCCCTGGTGGTGGAGAGATCCAGGCCCCCTTTCCTTACCCTGACTCCTCCATACCTACCTGGTAAGGATGGGAATCCAGAATCAGATGTTCCGAGCCACATGGATATGCAGGAGTGGATGTAAGATGGAAACCGGAGCCAGTCCTGTGCAGAGATTGCAGATATGGGGAACAGAAAGACAAATAGTAGCAAAACACACAGAGAAATGGGAACACACTAAGACACAAAATAAACTAGTAAAGAACACACAAAGAATAGGAAGCTGATTACAAATCCCCACAGGCTGGGTGGAAGAGCTGGACGGAGTAACCCTGTGAATGCTGGAAGAAACAAAAACAGACTCAGAAGACAGGATGATGCCTTGGTCTGCTGGACCTAACATACATATACTAAGGAGAACATAACAGACCTCTGTGTGTATATACTGAGGAGAATCCAACTTATGTCTGTGTGTATATACTGAGGAGAATCTAACTCACCTCTATGTCCGTATATTGAGGAGAATCTAACTGAACTCTGTGTGAATACACTGAGGAGAATATAACTGACCTCTGTGTGTATATACTGAGGAGAATCTACCTCACCTCTATGTGTATATACTGAGGAGAATCTAACTGAGCTCTGTGTGTATATACTGAAGAGAATCGAACTGACCTCTATGTGTATATACTAAAGAGAATCTACTTAACCTCTATGTGTATATATTAAAGAGAATCTACTCACCTCTTTGTGTATATACTGAAAAGATTATAACTGACCTCTGTGTGTTTATACTGAGAAGAATATAACTGACCTCTGTATGCATATACTGAAAGGCTGTAAAGTACATAAGGAAGCAGCCATGGACTGCAGGGGTGGAGCATGCTTTTAAGGCTATGAATGGGTTGCAACCTTCAGTCTGAGGGTAAATTTGTACATAAAGGAATGTTACCCTAAGACTGTGGTCACAGGGGGCGTAAATCCCACCGAAATCTTGTGGAATGTCAGCAGCGGGACTGCACGGAAATTCCATGAGATTTCCACAGCAGAAAGGCAGCTTTGAAACCCACACCGTTCAGTGCGGGTTTTGAAGCGGCTTTGCTGCCTGTATTCCGCTGTGGCCACCTCTCCGCATGGAAAGGACAGCACCCGCAGCGGAAACGGCAATAAAATTGACATGCCGTGGCTTTGAATTCTGCATGGCATGTCAGTTTCATCACGGCTAGGGCACAACAGCTTGTCAGCAGCGTGTTGATGAGATTTTTACAAATATCGTCCACTTTGCTGCTTAAGCTCAGGTTTAAGATTGCCAGCGGAATATCCGTGTAGAAAGTCTGCACGGAAATTCAGCCCCATGTGAACCCAGCCTGAAGGGTAAAAAGTGAGGAGAGTGGGAGAGGTAACGCATGCTGCAGAAGGACATCGGTACATGCAGTCTGAGGAGAATCTAACCCTCCTCTTTGTGTATACATATTTTATTCCTTGGTTCCTCTGAAGTAACCATGACTTCATAAAATTTTCCTGTACCAAATTAACTTGGGCAATGCCAGGTATATCAGCTAGTTGAGTATAAAATCTTGTGAGCAAATTTCAGTACATCAGTTGCAGTGTGAATCCACCATAGAATGAGCAGTCTGAGTGACTTAGATAGCTAGATAGATATGTGATAGATAGATAGATAGATAGATAGATAGATAGATAGATAGATAGATAGACATGAGATAGATAGATAGATAGATATGTGATAGATAGATAGATAGATAGATAGATAGATAGATAGACATGAGATAGATAGATATGAGATAGATAGATAGATAGATTTGAGATAGATAGATATGTGATACATAAATTAGATAGATAGATAGATAGATAGATAGATAGATAGATAGATAGATAGATAGATAGATAGATAGATAGATAGATAGATAGATAGGTGATATATAGATAGATAGTTAGATACACAATGTGACAGAAATTAACCCATCATTGGGCAGCTTTGAGAACTCATGTCAATATTTACATCACCGCAATCATATACTCAAGGTCTGCAGTGGTTGACAGCCACAATCCTGTAGCAAAAGCTGGGAATTGGAGGAACCCTCCTATCTCAATGCAAAATCTGTGGCTGCACATTTGCCATTTACATTAATAAATGATTAAGTTAAGTGCTTGGAAAAATGATCTCAGCGATGCCGCACACAGAGACATTGTTTAGCTTGAGGGCATTTGCAAATAAGAGCAATGGTACAGAAAGTGAGCACAACCACAGGCCGCCCCGTAATGTACATAGTAAATGCAAATATATAGGAAATACAAAATATTCATCTTCCTGAATCCATGAATGACAACCCCACAACATGAAAACCACGGAATTTGTTTCCTAAAGAACTTACACAAAATAGTTACATGCTTTTAAATCGACCCTCCGCTCAAGAAACAAATATGGCCACACCGCTTCTCTGACTACCTGATGTACATTGTGTATTAGTATGCATCAGTAGTCTCATGTGGGCAGCACAGGCCAGTTACATCAGCATGTAGTGTCTGACTACCTGTGCATACTAATACACAGAGTGTCAGGTTGTCGGAGAAGCTGATGCGGCCATCTTTGTTTATCCAGGACAGGAGAGTCGCTTTAAATCTAATAAAATGTTTACAGCTCAGGGATCAAGATAAAGAAACTAGTAATTATTAGGAGAATATAGTACCGGTGTTTCTGGTGGTGCCATACAGCTCTGCTACATGGTACATCCATTATGATCTCCACACATCACACACAGCTCTACTACATCTATTCTGATCCTACACATTCCAGACACAGCACATTACACACACAGCTCTACTACATCCATCCTGACCCCACACACTACAGATACAGCACATTACACACACAGCTCTACTACATCTATTATGATTCCCACACATTACACACACAGCACTACTACATCCGTCCTGATTCTCACACATTACACACACAGCACATTATACACACCCAGCTCTACTACATACATCCTGATTCCCACACATTGCACACACAGCTCTACTATATCCATCCTGACCCCACACTTTACACACACAGCTTTACTACATCCATCATGAACCCACACAGTACACATAGCACATTACACACACAGCTCTACTACATCCATCCTGACTCCACAGATTACGCACAGCACATTACACACACAGCTCTACTACATCCATCCTGAGACCACACATTACACACACAGCACATTACTCATACAGCTCTACTACATAAATCCTGACTCTCACACATTACACACAGCAGATAACACACACAGCTGTACTACATCCATCCTGACCCCACATATTACACACACAGCACATTACATACACAGCTCTGCTACATCCATCCTTATTCCCACACATGACACACACAGCTCTACTACATCCATCCTGACCCCACACATTACAAACGCAGCACATTACACAGCTCTACTTCATTCACCCTGATTCCCACACATTACACACACAGCTCTACTACATTCATCCTGATTCCCACACATTACACACACAGCTCTACTAAATCCATACATCCTGATTCTCACACATTAAACACACAACACATTACACACACAGCTCTGCTACATCCATGCTGATTCACACACACAGCTGTGCTACATCAAGGCTGATTTCCAGATATCACCAGCTCAGCAGACTCTTGGATACAGTGATCAGCCCTTGGTCATGTGATCCCTGACTCTACCCACATATATGATCACATGAAGGTGACATTATCACAGGTCCTAGTAGCTGCTGTTCACTTATCCGGCATACAGTACTTTTTACTAAACTGCAGAATTGCTCCTCCCACAGCAGTGATGTCACTGCAGGTCCTTCAGACCACAGGATCTGTGTGGTGGCGGTAGGTCGTGTCTTCTGTCAGGACCACTGAGTTGTGTCTCAGATAATAACAGCTTAATTGTATTCTCATTTTGCTATTTTTGTCCTCCCATTCCAAGAGCCACAACTGTGTTGTTCTTCTGTCGGCCAGGCTCTGTGTTTTGTGTATGTTGTTGGACCTGCAATGACGTCAACAGGGGTGGAGCGATGATGTCACCATGGGCGGAGCATGAGAAGCACCCACGCACAAACATACTCACGGTCAAGTGGTCGTTAGAAGTTTGATTACACCGTTTAAGGTTTTGCTAAAGGTTTCATCAGGCTTGGATGGAGAGAGAATATCCAGTCTGTCATGATGAACGTTATCCTGGATAATACTTT
This sequence comes from Eleutherodactylus coqui, assembly GCF_035609145.1. NCBI lineage: Eukaryota > Metazoa > Chordata > Amphibia > Anura > Eleutherodactylidae > Eleutherodactylus > Eleutherodactylus coqui. The sequence continues at coordinate 80,985,213 of NC_089844.1, forward strand.
TTCTCTGTGACATCACATCCATTAGTTCATATGACAAATGTATGTGACTGGGCAATTTGGAGATGTATATATATATATATATATATATATATATATATATATATATATATACGCATTATATATTATAACGAGCTGATATACCCGGCTTCGACCGAGTTAATTTGGTACAGGTGTTTACCTGTTGTTCGCACTGAAAATTTTATAATGATACTGCAAAAAGGTTATCTGCAGACCCCCATCTTAGGGCTCCTGCACACTGGCGAGAGCATAGGTGATTACCAGCTGGGGTGCCACAACTCCCAGGCTGGTAATCACTCACTGGCGCTGCTACAGGATGTACACACTGACGGCAGTGTGTGCACCCGGGATCTTCCTCTCATGACCCCGCCTTATTGGTTCCACAGGAGGAGAAGAGAGGGGAAGAAGAGACCAGGCTCACACACTTCCGTCAGTGTGTACATCCCGTAGCAGTGCAGAGAAAAGGAACAGCGGCGCTCTGAAGACCAGGAGAAGGGTGAGTATATTGGTTTCATGGGGGGTCTCTAATACTACTGGGGCTACTGTGGGGGTCACTGTTACTACTGGGGTCACTGTGGGGGTCACTATGGCTACTGGGGCTACTGTGGGGGTCACTATTACTACTGAGGTCACTGTGGGGGTCACTATTACTACTGAGCCAATGTAGGGGTCACTTTTACTACTGGGGCCACTGTGGGGGGGGGGGGTCACTGTTACTACTGGGGTTAATATAGGTGACATTGTTAATACTGAAGCTACTGTGAGGAATCACTATTCCTACTGGGGATAATATAGGGGTCACTATTACTACTGGGGCTACTGTGGGGGTCACTATTACTACTAAGGTTACTATGGGGGTCACTATTACTACTTGGGCTACTGTGGGGGTCACTATTACTACTGGGGCTGATATAGGGGCACTATTACTATTGGGGCTACTGTGGGGGACACTATTACTACTGGGGCTGATATAGGCGACACTATTACTACTAGGGCCACAATTTGGGTCACTATTACTACTTGGGCGGATATAGGGGACACTATTACAACTGAGGCCACTATTACTTTCTGCTGTCAGCGTTCCCGATTCCCAGCAGCCTGGTCAGGTGCGGTGCTGCTAGTCAGGTGATGCTGGTCAGGTGAGACCACTGTAGGCGAACAGGAAGCCGGGGAGCGTTGGCAGCGGGAAGCATCCAAAGGAGGAAGTGGGGAGCGCTGCATAGTATGAAATCAGCTGCGGTAACACAGCTGATTTCCAGTCAAAATCCATAGCAATGGTACAGATTTTGACTGTTTTTTGAATGCAGAAATGATGAGGAATTTGCTCCCTGTCTATTTTGAACCGGCACTGTACTTTTCATAATGATGGAGGAAAAATAATACCTAGTGATAAGCTCCGCCCTGACCACACCCCTTTATTTTGACCCTGGGAAAATCTAGTCACCTTACATAGGTATTACCGCATTTGTAACTACACAGACAATGAAAATATTTTGTTATTTATCTCGCATTGTGAATAATTTTAAATACAACGCCAGAATTACTATTTCTCTTTTGTTCTCCTCCCAAAAAATGCTATAAAAAGCAATCGAAAATTCACATGTACCTCCTACTGGTACCGATAAAACTTCTACTCTTCCCGCAAAATACAAGTCCTCATAGAGCTCCGATGCTGGTAAAATAACAATATAATGGGTCTTAGAATGCGGCTGTTACGTGTGCTGCTGGGATCTGTAGTTCTAAGCTTCCTAGCAGCACAGCTCTCACAGGGTTAATTGATTGAGCTGGCTGGGTGTGGTACTTCCTGCCAACCAATCTCCTGGGTCTGTGCTCACATATAAACCCAGCTCTTGGTCAGTCTCTGTCTGGTGTTCAGGGGGAGCAGTCATGAAGCCTTGTCTGCTGAAGTTTGCTGTGTGATCTGTGTCTTGCTGGTTCTTGTTCGTTTATATTCTGTCAGTTTTGTGTAAGCTTGCTGTGTGACCTGTGATCCGTGTCCTGTCCTGTTGCAGTGTTCTGTGTGAACTCTGTCCGGTTCTGCTGGACTCCTGGTTAGTGTAGGGACTAGCAGTATAACTAGGAGCCGTGAAGTTGGCCCGCTAGCTTTCACGTTTTGTACAAAATGTCAACTAATACCTGGTATTTACATTCAGCTTATCTGTTACTAGTGGTTGCATAGTGGCTGCTGTATGCTGTGTATTCTGGCTGTGTGTGTCCTGTTGTTCAGTCCCTGTCATGTGGCATGTGAATGTGATATGTTCTGGTGCGTGGCTCCTAGGATCAGCTAGGGCCCAGATCCGAAGACCGCTGGGCTGCCCTTATTGGGGCAATGTCCCCGCTTAGGTAGGGCACTGTCCTCCCCCTTGTAGCACAGGATCAGTTTGCCTGAAACCCGTGTGCACCCATGTGCGTGCATCTCTCTCATGGTCACAATCGTGTGGGCCCCATGCTTAGTTTGCCCACACGATCGTAACAGCGGCGATGCAGATTCAATTGTTTTTCTTTAAAAACATCTTTTTATCGTGCAAAAGTGGTAAAAAGTTTTAAAAATTTTGTATCGCAGTAATTGAGCTGATCCAGATAAGAAGGTTAACTCTTATTTTTTAATGAATGGTGAACGCTGTAAAAACTAAATCAAAACACAATGGCAGAATTTCTGAAAGTTTTTGTGCATTGCCCCTCAAAAAAGTTTGTAAAAGTTATACCACAACTTGTCTCAGAAATAAAAGACGTTACACCGCTATGTCTATGAGTTATGGCTCTTGTAATGCAATAATGAAAATCATTTGGTCTTTAACCTCCTTAACTCCACAGGGTGTAACTGTACGCCCTGGCTGCGGGGTACTTGACGCAACAGGATGTACAGTTACGCCCTGTAGATAGCGTGAGATCAGAAGAAATGCCACACCATCCGGGAGCGGGAGCTGGCTGTCACCGATAGCCGGCCTCCCACTATAACAGCGGGGGTGCATAAGAACAGCGATCCCCACTGTTAACTCCTTACATGCCACAGTCTATGTAGATCGTGGCATGTAAAGAGTTCACAGAGGGAGGGTGCTCACTCTGTGACGTTATCAGACCCGCATGATGTAATAGCAGAGGGCCAACAGGTTGCCATGGCAAACAGGATGCCAGACATAGGCGTCCTGCTTTGCCATTGCCTATAATCACTATTACAAGAGATAAGGCATTGCAGGACAAGTCCCCTACAGGGATATAAAAATTGTAAAAAAAAAGATAAAAATAGTGTAAAAAAATGTAAAATAAACAAAAAACAAAACCTTCTGTGCTTTTTCCTCTCTTAGTATTAAAAAAATTTTAATAAAAAAAAAAAACCACATATTTCGTATCGTCACATCTGTAACGACTCGTACAATAAATTGAACACACTTTTTATCTTGCACGGCAAAACGCATTAAAAACCCCTAGAAAACTGAGGCAAAATGCTTATGTTTTTCATTTTGCCTCCCAAAAACTTTATAAAAGTGATCATAAAAACCGTATGTACCCAAATTGGCAGCCATAAAAACTACAGATCATCATGCAAAAAAACAAGCTCTCACAGAGCTCCGTCCATGAAAAAATAAAAAAGTTATAGGATTTTGAATGCAGCGATTTCCAAAAAAGGCATTTTTATTGTGAAAAAAACTAAAAAAAAAAGTTTTGATATTGCTATAAACATACCGATTCGCAGAAAAAATGTATCGTGACATTTATGCACCATGATTAACCCCTTAACGACCAATGACGTACCTGGTACGTCATGGTGCGTCGGGGTATGTATGAAGAGAGGTTGCGATGCAACCTCTCTTCATACAGTGCGGGCATCAGCTGTTTATAACAGCTGACATCCGCGGGCAATAGCCGCGAGCGGCCGCGCGGCCGATCGCGGCTATTAACCATTTAAATGCCGCTGTCAATTCTGACAGCGGCATTTAAATCCCCCGAACATCCGCACGGCCCCCCCGCGGTGAGATCGGGAGAGCCGTGCATGTGTCATGGCAGCCGGGGGCCTAATGAAAGGCCCCAGGGCTGCCTTAGCAGACTGCCTATCAAGCCGTCGCCGTGGGGTGGCTTCATAGGCTGCCTGTCAAAAAGCAATATGACGTAATGCTATAGCATTACGTCATACTGCAGGAGCGATCAAAGCATCGCATATTAAAGTCCCCCAGGGGGACTTCAAAGTAAAGTAAAAAAAAAAATCAATAAAGTCTTTTTTTAATTGAAAAAAAAAAAAAGTTGTAAAAGTTTAAATCACCCCCCTTTTGCCATATCTATTATTAAAAAATCTAAATAATAAATTAAAAATATGTATTTGGTATCACCGCGTCCGTAAAAGTCCGAACTATCAAAGTACCACATAATTTTTCCCGCACGGTGAACGTCGTTCGAAAAAAGAAATGAAGAACGCCAGAAATGCATTTTTTTAGTTACCCTGTCTCCCAGAAAAAACGCAATAAAAAGCGATCAAAAAGTCGTATGTATTCCAAAACGGTACTATCAGAAACTACAGGACATCCCGCAAAAAATGAAACCATGCTCAACTACGTCGACGGAAAAATAAAAAAGTTATTGTGCGCACAAAATGACCGCAGAAAATAATTGAAAAAAATTTTATGTCTTTAAAAAAAAAAAAAGAGGAGTATAGTAAAAAAAAACCTATACAAGTTTGGCATCGTAGTAATCGGACCGACCCATAGAATAAAGTTATCATGTCGTTTTTGTTGCCATTTGTGCGCCGTAGAAGCAAGACGCACTAAAAGATGGCAAAATGTCGTTTTGTTTTTCATTTTACTCCACTTAGAATTTTTTAAAAGTTGTTCAGTACATTATATGGTACTTTAAATAGCACCATTGAAAAATACAACTCGTCCTGCAAAAAACAAGCCCTCATACAGCGACGTGGATGGATAAATAAAGGAGTTATGATTTTTTTAAAGGGGGGAGGAAAAAACGAAAATGGAAAAAGAAAAATGGCTGCGTCATTAAGGGGTTAATGCTGGGAAAAAAAAAACAATGGCTGAATTGATGAAGTATTCTCTCCCTGATATCATAAAAAAATAATAAAAGTTTTACAATATCTATGTCTATGTGTTACAAAGTCTATGTGCCCAAAAATGGCACCAATAGAAAGTACAGATCGCCACGCAAAAAACAAGCCCTTATACGAACGTATCGACAAAAAAATGAAAAAGTTATGGGTTTTGAAAAGTGGAGATGAAAATCTTCCCAAAAAATCATTGCATCCTTATGGCCAAAAGAGGCCGTGTCCTTAAAGGAGATGTCTCGAGGAAGCAGTTAAATTTTTTTTTTGCCCAGTCCCCCCCATTAAACATACATTACTAAGCCCCCCTGTAAATGACATTTCTAGCTGGTTCGTACTTACCGTTCCAGCGTTTCAGCAACTTATATAAGTTTCCTCAAGATGGCCGCCGGCTCTTTCCCCGTCGCTCGCTGCAGCCCGACGTGCGCGCTCCCGAGACGCCGCCAGCTGTGTCTCCATGGCAACCGGACGCATCGCAGCCGCCGACCAGACGCCCCGCAGCCGCCGACCAGACAGCAGGTAACCGGCGCTAGCCCCCGGCTCCCCAGCGCTAGACCCTCAGCCCAGGTGAAGGCCCCGGAGCCCAGCGCTAGTTCCCCCGGCCTAGCGGCAGCCCCCCCCGGCCTAGCGACAGCCCCCCCATCGCAGCGGCAGCCCCCCCCCGGCCTAGCGACAGCCCCCCCCCGGCGCAGCGGCAGCCCCCCCCGGCCTAGCGACAGCCCCCCCATCGCAGCGGCAGCCCCCCCCGGCCTAGCGACAGCCCCCCCGGCGCAGCCCGGCGCAGCGGCGGCAGCCCCCCCCCCGGCGCAGCGACAGCCCCCCCCCCCCGACAAATCACTTACCTGGGAGGCTTCTCGGGGCTGCTGGGCTGGGCTGGGCTTCTCCGCTGGGCAGCTCCAGTTTCTGCACCTTCCTCTAACAGAGGATGGTGCAGAATGGCCGCTGCAGCGCGCTCCCGAGCAGTGACAGCTCGTCTGCGCATGCGCAGAAGAGCTGTAGCGGGGAGCACACTGAAGCGGCTCGTGCTGAATGGAGAAGACCGGACTGCGCAAGCGCGTCTAAAAAAGCAAGCTGCCAGCGAATTTAGACGGAACCATGGAGACGAGGACGCTAGCAACGGAGCAGGTAAGTGAATAACTTCTGTATGGCTCATATTTAATGCACGATGTATATTACAAAGTGCATTAATATGGCCATACGGAAGTGTATAGACCCACTTGGTTTCGCGAGACCACCCCTTTAAAGGGTTAAGGCAAAAAAGTAAGCTGGTGACCAAGGGGTTAAATAAATTAGTACCGTTGCTTCAGTAGCACATGCCCCGCCGTCACCCCATAAACAGCCCCACATTATAATGCGAGGCGAATACAAGGCTTTCCCTCTAGTGCTCGAAAACTAGTCCACTGACTGCGGGAGAAGGAAGAGCGCTGTGACGTCATCACGTCAACGTTGTCTCTGTCCGAGGGCTTCGAGCGTTGTCAGGAGCGCCGGCTGCGTACTTCCGGTGGGCGGAGCTACGGAACTGGTCCATAGTAGGAGCTCCGGGAGTGTACTTCCGGCGGGCGGAGCTACAGAAGTGGTCCATAGTTGTGTGCGGAGTCCAGGCGTTATGGCTGCTGATGCTGCCGCTCAGGTGGGACCGGCTACACCTTGTTACTGACTGCTGCGGGCTGTACGCGAGCGCCGCACAGTGGCTGCTGCCTGCTAGTACTTGCATGGCGTTTATTATTAGCACCGAGATATTATGGGACATTCTGGAAAGGAATGAAAATAAAGCGGATACAGTGTTACTGAGATGGATGTGTGGCTTGTAGTGCAATGTATACCCCCCCCCCCCCCCAAGGCTCCTGCAGGCGGAACGTATTTGCACCGCCCGTTGCGTGTGCGATAAGCAGAGAATAGAACACATTGGTGCACCATGAAGGGGGGGTTGGGGTGCGCAAATGTACGTGCAATACGCTGCGTAAACCCGGCATCAGGACCTCATTAGGCTTTATAGCCATTTATTCGGGGCAGGGGTGTGCCATGTGAACGCGCCGTGCCTGCGCAGATACGCACGGTAATGTATGCAGGCGAGGGGGCAATCAAGCGGCGTTCGCAGATACATTGTGTTTAGGCGAGCGTGTTTACGCATCTGAGGGAGGTTCAATAGAGATGGAAGAACATGTACTCCCCAGAAGTATAAGAGAAAAGTGGAATGAACAGGAGCCTACTAATGTTACTGCGCCCGATGCATGTGGAATAAATGGGGCGGGGGTATAATAGAACTACGGCTTATAGGGAAATGAATCTATAGTCCACAAAAGTAGATGCCTAGTATGCAGTGGGGCAAACGGGGTAGCGGCCGAGCCTGCGGTGGGGCGACCGGGGTAGCGGCCGAGCCTGCGGTGGGGCGACCGGGGTAGCGGCCGAGCCTGCGGTGGGGCGACCGGGGTAGCGGCCGAGCCTGCGGTGGGGCGACCGGGGTAGCGGCCGAGCCTGCGGTGGGGCGACCGGGGTAGCGGCCGAGCCTGCGGTGGGGCGACCGGGGTAGCGGCCGAGCCTGCGGTGGGGCGACCGGGGTAGCGGCCGAGCCTGCGGTGGGGCGACCGGGGTAGCGGCCGAGCCTGCGGTGGGGCGACCGGGGTAGCGGCCGAGCCTGCGGTGGGGCGACCGGGGTAGCGGCCGAGCCTGCGGTGGGGCGAACGGGTTAGCGGCCGGGTCAGCGGTGGAATGAGCAGATCATCTTCATAAGATGCCTAATAATTGTCCTGTGTCGGATGCGTGTGGAATGAGCGGGATAGATGTGCAGCTTAGTGGCGTCCTGTGATTTTGCTGCGCCCCGTAGATGTGGCATTCTGAGGATTTGTGTAGCTTATAGGGGAATGAACATATACGCCACAAAAGTAGATGTGTAATTTTCCTTTACAATACAGAGATGGAATGAACAGCAGAGATGTGTAGCGTATAGTGGAATGAACAAGTGCCTGTAGATGCAGAGTCATTTTCCATTTTCACAAGTTAGACGTGAATAGAATGATAGAATGAACCCCGTGTTCCGTATACATAGAGGTGTACGCAACGACCTGAAACGGCAGAGCGCGGTGGAAGCCTGTAACCTCAGAGACCGGCGAATGAACCGACATTGAGCATCCTCTGTTTTTCCATGTAGACCTGTTTGGATACATATGGATGGCTTTTCAAATTGCCATGGGCAGCAAGCATTAGGCCCCATCGCTGGCGAATCATGCCAGCCGACCCTTTCTATAGCATTGCTATGGAAAGTGCCGACCTCTGTCTGCGAGTGGAGAATCATTGCAATCCTCCATTTGCAGTGGGCAATTCGCAGCCTATCTATGGCCCCCTGTTCACGGCCGTTGCGAATTCCTGCGGCAGATCGCCGCCGCAGAATCTCCGCCGGTCAGCCCCTCATGCTGCGAATTACCCGCCACGAACGGAGAATCACAATGATTTTCTGCTTGTGGACAGGGGCTGGCGCTTTCCATAGCAATGCTATGGAAAGCGTCGGCTGGCGTGATTTGCGGGCGGTTTACCGCAAGGCGAATACACGTCTGTGGACAGGAGGTCTATCAGATAGGGCCGACCAGCGGAGATTCGGCGGCGGCTCCCACGGGACTTTGCAATGCCCGTGGACAGAGGGTCTAAGTATTGCAGATTTTGGTTACTCCTCCTGCTGCATCGCTGAACCTCCACGCGTGACAAATAGGGCCTTACATTGAGGATGACGGCGGCTGCAGAACTACAGCGCCAATTTACAACCACTCTACTACAATTTATAGTATGATTAGTTAAAACACAAAACTAATAGACCCAAACCATAATGCCGCAATATGGAGGATGCGGCTGACCTTTCACCTTTGAAGGCCTGGGCACTTCGTACCACTAGCTACAACCTGGGAACAGCACTCTGTCAGCAGTCTTCAGCCGGGCTGATGCGTAACATGTGGTATGACGCAGCTTCTTACGGCCGTGTGAGCAGGCATATCCCGGCGTGAGGCAGTGATCTTGCACGGCGCATAACGGCGTATCTCACTCACGCTGCGATGCACATTTTGACTTGTTCTAGTTTTTTTTCATTGCCCGGTCTGTCGCTTAACTGATGTTGCGTAAAATAAAGCGCCTGTACGCAATGTACATTTATTACCCACCCATAGAGAACAATAGGGCTCCATTGTGCGTAGCACGTGGTAAAATAGAACAGACTGCGTTCTTTTGTACGCGCGTATGATATGCGATCATAAAACGCTAGTGTGAACGGGTCGATGAAAATCAATGTACTTTCGTTACAACGTAACACGTGATGAAAAGACAGTCATGTGAGCACGCTCTTAAAGTGACCTTGAAATCAATGAGAGCCGTGCCTGCAGTTACAAGCGCCGGCCACTACACGGAGGTCGGCGCAGTGGCTTCCTCTACGATTTCTGTGTATTTGCCGCGCTGCCCTGTCTTCTCAGCTGATTGGTCGGGGTCCCGAGCGATGGAACCCAGACGATCAGCTATTGATGACTTATCCTGAGAATGTTTTTTTTTTTCCTGGAAAACCCCTTTAAGATGAAATAGCTTGTTGATTCTGTGTTTTATGCATCATGCAAATGTTTTCACGCATTTTCCTGTTAGCTTTTAGTATGAGTTTACCCAGAATCCACTGCTGGTATGGGAATGGTCGGGGGAGTTCTAGCAAGCACTTGCTGCAGTAATTGTTTCCTCTTTCCAGGCATTAATTAATTACTACTGCCAGGAAAAGTACTTCCATCATGTGCAGGCGGCCGCTAACGAGGGGCTCAAGGAGTATGCTAATGATCCGGTGTTCCTCTTTTTTCGGGCCGTCGGGATGTTAATGGAAGGTAATAGATTCTATGTGAGGTTCGCTCTCGGTGGTCTCCGCCGCAGCACTAATGTCACGTCTGCTTCCTATTGTGTATCACAGATCAAGTGTCCGAGTCCATCCGAGAGCTGGAGGCGGTAAAAGACAAGGCGGACGTCTCGCTGTCGGCTTTAATGGCTTTGATCTACGCGCACAAGAAGAGCTCCCATCCAGGTAGTCATCACCGGTTGCTGTTGGAATTAATAGTCCTATCGGCGGCTGTCGGGGAGGATTGATCAGATGGATACACAGCATATAGACGTCTAGTCTTAGAGGGCTCGTCTCATGACTGACTTGTCTTACTTACATTATGGGGGTTTCACTGCTGAATACCCCATTTATTCTGAGAATGGTGACCCCCGTGCCTCCTTTTTCTTTTTCCCACCGTGGGATCACTGAACCAACCTGCGGTGATGGCATATTGCATGCAGCGTTAGCCCCACATGCGTTCTGTCTCTCCATTCATTTCAATGGGGCTGATGGTTGGCTGTTTCCATCAGTCCCATTGGAAGGAATGGAGTAGCGCATGCCTGACCACGGCTCCATTCAGCGTGACGTCGCTACGGGTTGGTTCAGCAATCCTGCAGCGATGAGAAGAGGGGGGACATGGGACCCTGTTCTTGGGATCGGTGGGGATCTCCGCAATGAGACCTACAACGATGAGACTTATCACTTTATCCTATGGTGACAGAAGTCAGCTGTCCGTAATCCTGCTGGCAGTGTACAGAGCCGGAAGCAGATAGCTCTACACTCCTTGGCTCAGGTTGGTATGTGCAGGGACTCTTCTGGTTTAACTCAATGGGGGCTGTGCCTACAATACCAACCCAGGCTGCTGCAATGTCTATGGGGTTGTCCAAAGTACCGAATTAAGTAGAAACAGTGCCAGTAAAATGGAATATGATGGGAGCAGTGCCCGTAGTACCAACCCAGTTGTCTGCTCCGGCTCCACGCACACTGACTGCGGCCCCGTGAGCAGCTAATCACGTCCTGAGCTTGGACTGAGAATAGGCCATCAATAGCTTAGGGTCCTTTTACATGGGACTATTTGACGGGTGCTGATTTCCCAACAGGTTGTCCTAGCAATTAATTTAGAGGGGTTTCCCCCTAAAACAATATATTAACTGCACACAGGATAGGTGATAAATGTTTGATCCGTAGTGGTCTGACTGCTGGGACCCTTAAGGATCACAAAAATGTCTCATTTCAAGTCCTCCTAATGAATGGAGCTGCAAAGCAAGTGTGTGATCATCGCTCCATTCGCTTCTAGGAGACTGACAGAGATAGCTGAGTGATGCACTTTGCTATTTCCATAGGCAGTAAGTTGAAGGGTAGTCACTAGAAGGGCTCGAGGTCCGCTGTTGGCATCCTCCCTGGGAGTCCTAGCCATTGGACTCCCAGCAATCATAAATTGATCACCTATTCTGTGGGCAGGTGGTAAATGATTAACGCCTTTAAATGCGTGAATTTCTCACATACAAGGTAAGAAAGACACATTTGTGCTAAATATTAAAGATTTGGGAGGTTAAAAAAGAAACGGCACCACCCTTGGTGTAAGGCTGTGTCTGGTATTGCAGCACAGTGCTGAACACAGGCTACAGACAAGAGTGGTGCATTTTCTGAAGAAGAAACTTTTTATTTTTTCTTCTAATTGTGTAATTTAAAAAAAAAATGTTTTAATTAAAATGCGAGTCTGTAATTGTAATGCATGGACGTAGATGTGTTTTTAATTGATTAGCTAATTGGACCCACCGGGCTTCATCAAAGTGCTCCTCCACATTGGAACCTCTTAAAGAAGAACTTTTTTCTTTCCTGACTATAATAGTCTGATTGGTGGGGGTTTCATCACTGAGACCCCACCGATCCCAAGAACGGAGGTCCTGTGCCATTCCCTCTGTCTTTCACTGCAGGCTTACTGCAGCACCCACAGTGAGGACCAGACTGAATGTGGAGGTGGTCGTGCCTCCGCATTTATTTTCATGGGACTGCCAGAGATAGTCGAGGGCTTGTACTTGCCTGTTTACGTGAACCACGGTGATATGAATGGAACATTTAATCTGTTGTTACTGCAGGTGGGTGACACAGTGACAGAAGAGTTGGACACGGGACCCCCATTCTCAGGATTGGTGGGGGTGCCCAGACTCCAACTGATCTCACTTTTATTTGTGGATAGGTGATAAGTGTTTTCTGTTACAACCCCTTTAAGTAAGTACTTATAATTCCGATAATAAAACACATATGGAGAATTTTTCTTAGAACTCTGTTTTGTGCTGTTCCTCAGTTATTCCTCCTGGAAATGTATGAATAAATTGACAGTTCAATAATTTTGCTAGACTGGAAACACCCTAAGCGGTCCACTAAAGCTGCCTGGATCTGGGTAGTCACAGCGTGGTGTCCTTCTATAAGCTCACTTATCTGGCTCAGGGTTGCCCTGATAAGGTATGAGGGCAATGGACAGATTACCCAGCAATGGCAGAAGAGATACCAGCTTAGTTTGCCCGCCCTAGTGTGTAAGAGATTCTACTTTGTAGTCTTCCCTTCCTAATGTTCTTAGTCACGCTGAGCGAGTTCTTCGCTGTGTTTTCCTCCTGTTTATCCTGGATTCCCCAATAGGGAATCTATTTCCCCCCGGTTTCGTAAGCTTGCAACAAAATGTAACAGAAACGGGTACAAAAAATGAGAATTAACCATTTATTTGTGCAATTTTCTCCAGTCCTTTGGCGCTGCATATATCCCGAAGTGCCTTTGTGTTTTCTTTGTTTCATTGTAACAATTATTTCTTGATATTTCATGTTTATCAATAAATGTTCCTTTAAAAAAGAAAAAACCAAAAAGCGTGTTCTTACTCTCTTTTGCTACAATGTGTGATGGTGCGGACACCTTTTATAAAGTTACTCTAAATCTGCCCAGACAGGGAAGCCATTCAGGATATGGAAATGAAGTTGAAAGAGCAACGAAAGACGGCCGGACCCAGAGCCTTATATTACGCGGGGCTGTTCCTGTGGCACATGGAGCGCCATGACAAAGCTCGGGAGTATGTCGACAGGATGATTAAAATATCTAGTGGAGACAGAGACGTAAGTAGCACAACGGCGTAATACACCCACATCTGGTAAACCTGCGGAGTATCACATGGGTGCTCCCACCTTGTAAACTGATGGCATATTGCTAGGCTGTGCCGTCACTTTATTATCGGTGGGAGTCTGACTTCTGAGACCCTCCTGCTCCTTAGAAGGAAGGGGGTATAGCACTGATTGAGCACTGGACACATTTAGGCTGTATTCACACGGGCGACTGCGGTCCGTAAGAAACGGTTCAATATTTCATGTGTTGTTTTGTTTTTTTTTTGGTCAAAAAATGGCTAAATTCAGCCTTAGTCCTTCCTTGCACAGCTGACGCTCCAGCCACGCACTGTGCATTCAAGATGCACCCGGCGTTATTCAAGTAAATCTTAGGCTCCACTCCCATCCAAAGCCTTACTGAGGATCATGCTGGATATTAGCACTCGGATCTGTGATCGCTGTGCTGGCAGACATTCTACTGAGCGTTTAGCTGCACTCCTGTATATGTTGCATTTTGGCCTAGCTCATTTGGATGTATGATTACCGTGCATTACGCGAGTGCTGTAAGCCCGTGTGACACGCAATAACTCACAGGCAATCAGTTACATTGCCTTTATGCAGTTCAGATGACATTGGCATTTCGGAATTGCGCAAAAAAGAACGCAGCATGTTGTATTTTGCTGCGTACCTATGTGAGATGGAGCCCATTATTCTCTATGAGCACGTACACATTCGCCCATTCACCTTTTATAGTGATAAAGTGACGGTGCAGGAAATAGAAACAAAAAGGCGTACCGCACCTGATAGCGTGCGTGCTGTTATGCACAGTACAATTGCGCCATTATACGCTTCAGTATGCCAGGTCATAGAGCTGGCTCCAGAGCTGTAAGACACTGCATGACCCCACAGTGTGTTACACTTACGGCCTGTGAAGGATAAAGGACTACAATTATCTACATCCAGCATGTTGTTATACGCAGGTTTTAGAGAAATGACTCTGGAGGAATTCGCACCAGATGCCCAAGCCTCTTAATACATTTGTTGCATCTTCAGCCTCTTATGCGACTCCTCCTGAAGTGTGCACTCAGACACTTCTGCCTCCTAACCCAATAGTTTAGCGCCGGGGACCCATCGCTGTCCGTGCGGTTGGCTGGATTTTTTTAACCAAAGTTTTTCAAAGTAACCTGTAAAATGTTCTAAGAGAAGATCGCAGGAAAGAAAATCCCGGAATTGTAGCAAAGGGCTGATTTATCATTACAGCAAGTAAAAAAAAAATCGCCTTCTATTTCACGCCTTGCGTTATATGCCCACGGGAATGTAAGTGCTGAAAGAGGTCAGAACTCCATCACAAGTGATTCTGTGAAGAATCCTACGACTTCTGACCTAGAAGAGATGCGTTTTATTGTCTGACGGGAAGAAATGAATTTCCGAGCTCTGGTCTTGCAGGGATTGGTGTTGAAAGGGTGGCTGGATCTGACCTGTGGGAGAGAAGCGTATGCCAAAAAGGCTGTGAAGTACTTGGAGGAAGGCCTGCACGATGACATGGATGTGTTCGCCATGATGGGAAAGGTAAGGGCTTGAAAAATACTGATTGGGCTGCAATCGTATCGGGTAAGGAATCTACTTGCAGATTGACTTTTTAACAACTATTACAACTTTCCACTAATTGAACTCAAATTTTATTCAGTAACTGAAATTACTGAAGTAACTTAAAAACCTTTTGATGTGTCTGAGCAACATGGCAAAAGTTTTGATTGGCGCGGGGGGGGGGTTGAGTGCTGAGACCACCGCTGATTACTCAAAGGAAAGGGCAGCAGCGCTTACCCGAGCTCTGTGCCCCTTCAGCTGTCTACTGCCTGTTGGCTTCTCTTGGCAGCTGATGATGGATGCATAGAAGTGAGGTCTATAGAAGTCTATGCACTAGAGAGAGGCGAGTATACTCGCTAAGGCACATTACTCAAGCGAGTATTGCCTTAGCCGAGTATCTAGGAAAGGAGGGGAGATCTCTCTCTCCCTCTCTCCCCCCCCCCCCCCCCCCCCGCTCCCCGGCCCCCAAATCTTTAGAGACGAGCGGGGAGATACTCAGCTAAGGCACTACTCACTCGAGTAATGTGCCTTAGCGAGTATACTCGCTCATCTCTACTATGCACCCATCGCCAGCTGCTAAGGGGAGTTGACAGGCAGTGAAAACAACTGAAGGGGCACATAAACGTGATCGCCATATCGAACAGCAAAAGTAACACTTCGACTTTCTCTCCACTACATAGCCCCCCGATCATTTGATCAGGGGTGGGGCATGTCAAAGGCTTTTAATCCCGAGTTACATCAGTGTCTTGTGATCTGGGGCAGAGCATGTAACGCACGCATGGACAGGTGGTTGTAGGTGTTTTGATTCTGGTTGCAGCAACTATACATTATCCATTGTATAAATGGAGTATAATGAAATTTTGGAACAAACTTTCTGCAATGATTCCTACGTCTTGTAAGGAGCCTCCACCTGTCCGAGCTGCAGCAATGCAAAGAGTTTATTCTCCATGGGAGGAAAACGTCGCCTTTCTGGCTGAGTGCATTTAACGGTTTTAGGACGCTGCGTTTTTTGGGGGGTTTTTTTTCGGTTTCTCTGTGATTATTTGGAAAGAATCAGATTGCTCGCGCCGCATTCAGCACTTCATGTATTTATCTGTTTTTCTCCTCTAGGCTCACTATTATGAGCTGCGACAGAATTATTCTGGAGCCCTGGAAGCCATGAACAAAATCCTCGCCAGCCATCCAGGCTTCACCCCAGCTCTGGTGAAGAAGATGAAGCTCCAGCTGGCCCTGCAGGACTGGGAACAGACGGTGGAGACGGCACTAAGGTTCACCACACAGCTTTCACGCCACCAATGTGTCATGTGCCTTGTTTCCCGATAGAGAGGTTGCGCTGTGTGCCCGCCGCTGGCATCTCACTTGTTAGGAAAGCGGAGAAGAACTAATTGGGGAATTAAACGGCTGATACTTGAAAGCGAGATGTCAATCTTCTGTAGCCTGAACGGTTTTTCAGAAGCCTTGCAGATTTTGTGTGGATGTAAATAACATCACTGTGTATTGTCACTGCATCCGTAGTACATGCTCCATGTATAAAGGGTAGGGGCAAATTCAGGATTTTTGCAGAGGATTTTTCCAGTGCATTGGTGAAAACAGCAAAATGCACCCTCCACCCCCCCCCCTTCCCCTTTCAACTCACCCACCTATTTTATGGACTGTCCTAGCAGTTCTGGAAGTTTAGTAGTGTAGAATAACACCTCGCTCTGCGTATGATCATGTTTGTATCCGTATATGAGCTCCTTTACATAAATGTGTTTGCCGTCCACGTTCCAACTTTTACTATAAACACAAGGCCGTATTCACATGGTTCTTTTCCTGTGCGAGTTCTTTCCGTCTCAGAATCTTACAGAACTTGTACGGGAAAATCGCCCGTGTGACTACAGCCTAAATAAGGGAAAAGGAATAATACCTCTGCAGCGCCACCTATTGGAAGGCTGCATTCCTGCAAGTCAATATTAGACTCTTTATACAAGCCTTTTAACAATGACTGGGAATTGAAAGCCGAGCCAGAATCCATACACAGACAGCTGTCTCGGGGGGTGGTGGGTGGAGTGTTGCCCCTCATCAATGTGCAGTAAGGAGAAAAGATAGCGTTCCTGATTGCAGCCTAAATAAATGTTTTACTTGCAGCCCCTGTGTTTTAGGCTGGATTCACACCAGTTTTTGGGTTCCCCTGCATTGAACAGATCCTATGATGGCATTGGACAGTGCTGAATGCACCCTGTAGACTACAATGGGGTCCGTCCTGCTTCCTTTATACCTCCGGCATTCTCTGGGATGAAATAAGGCAGCGTGCTGTTCTGTTCTATCCAGGGTTTTAGGCTGGATCTGCATCGAACGGCACCTCTGGCACAGATGTAAACGGAGTCTTACTATAGTTTAGAAAACACTGCTTGAGTTTATAGCGTGTTTAGCTGCTTGGCAATACTTGGCCACTGGGTGGCAGTGTTCCCTTGTTGTGAGATTCAGTTATTTTTCTCTTGATTTCAAGGGGTATCCCAGGTATTTACTATTGAGGACCTATCCTGGAGGATAGTGCGATGGTTTAGGTTGCTGCAGGTGGTGGATTGTTTTATTTTATTTTTATTTTTTAAATATTCTGTAGTGTTTATTGTTGTGTTTTTTTTTTTTTTATATTTTTGAAAGTATTTTTTTCCCCCCAGTTGCCATATAAGACATATGGGGTACATTCACAATTTTTCTTATTTCGCAGTTTTCCACTGTAGGTGGGGCATCCATAGGAGTCCAAGTAACATGGGAAAACATCCCGCCGTGGTGACATTACTCATGGGCAGAGCTGGGCTGGGGTCTGCGCATACCCTGCAGCTCTGTCATACTGCGGGTATCATGTGATCGCTGAGTGCAGTACAGGAAACGGTGCCGCCACTTCCTCTATTCACTACATAGCACTGACTGAGCGCCATGTAGGTTGGAGAAGAGAACGCAGAAGCTGTTATAAACCGCTTGTCTTTTCCGAGGCCCCCGCTGTTTTTTTCTTAGATTGTGGTTATTATATTTTTTCTTTGTTATGTAATATTAAAATACTGTGGTTTTTATGCGATATTATATACTGAATATATTATATCTCCTCTTGTGTTTTTACCGGTACAGAATATACGATCTGATATTATATTGCGTTGTGTGTGGCTCCCACGCTGGTATACTTGATGCTCCGTTATTAGTGTGGTGCGGGATCTTGGATTGTGCTTGTATTAACATGCCACTTGTTTATTACTTTTTTTTATAACATTTTTTCTCTTGGAGATGGAGTGACCAAAAAACTGCTTCTGGTGTGGTGATCTTTTTTTTTTCTTTCACTGGGCGATGTTCACCGTGTGTTTCTTTGATAGATTGGACTTTTATAGATGTGGCGATACCAAATAGTTTTTTTTTTTTTGTTTTTTTTAAACTTTATTATAAATACGGGAAAATGTGGGGCGGGTAGACTTTTAATGCTTTTAATTTTTCTAATAAAACCCTCTTACTCATTTTTACATCCTCCAGAGGGGGACTTGGGGACTTGAACTTGCAATCGTTTGATTCATCATATAGTATAGTACCATACTATTACGTTATACCATGATCTCACAGGCATTCTACCAAGCAACGCCACGGGCATGGCTTAATAGGTTACCAGACATGAAGGTGCTGGGGACCAACAGAAGGCCCCAGGCTGCCATGGCAGCCGAACGGCAACCAGGGATCTCATCGCAGGGGGGACCATACAGGAACCCTGCATAACCAATTGGGAAATTTAAATGTCAGAACAGACAGTGGCATGTACATGGTTAACAGCTGCAATTGGCGCTCGCTCTGATCGTGGCTGTCAGCTGTAGAGTATAAAGTGGGACCGGCTCCCGATTTCCCTCCATACAAACCCGAAATGCATAGGACTTGTACACCCCGTGTCGTGAAGGGGTTGAATCCACGTCATATATTTACAATTGCTTACAGTGTTTGGTTCTTATCTGGTTAATGAGAAGTTTATACAATTATGCCAAATCCTATTTTTAGTTTCTGTGGTTTCCACCATCACATATATATTCATATAATCCTTATTGGAAGCTCCTGTATTTTTCGAAGGTCCTTGATATCTTGTGCTTCAAGTAACCAGTGACCTTAAGGGCTCATTCACACGGCTGTATGAGTACAACACCGGTGAGTCTCGCAGTGTTGTACTCATCGCAGTCTCTACGCTCTACCAACAGAAGACCCATCAGATTGCATGTGGGCTGCGATGGGCACTACGCATGCCCGAGATTATGATGTCACGGACATGCGCACTCAGACATTTTTTTTTCTCAAATCCCCCAGGACTCCACATTAAAAAGGGTTGTCTCGCGAAAGCAAGTGGGGTTAAGTACTTCTGTATGGCCATATTAATGCACTTTGTAATATACATCGTGCATTAAATATGAGCCATACAGAAGTTATTCACTTACCTTCCCTGCGCTGGCGTCCCCGTCTCCATGGCTCCGTCTAATTTCAGCGTCTAATCGCCCGAAGGTAAGTGAATAACTTCTGTATGGCTCATATTTAATGCACGATGTACATTACAAAGTGCATTAATATGGCCATACAGAAGTACTTAACCCCACTTGCTTTCGCGAGACAACCCCTTTAAATGCATTGTGAAGGGGCGGAATTTCAATATGCAGCCCTTTAAGGTCTCCGTATGAAACGCAGAGAAATAGAGCATGATGCGATTTATTTCTCTTATGGATGTCCCCTCGCAGCTACAACGCAGGTGTAAATGGAACAATGAAAGTCCATTGCCTCTATTCACCACGTGTTACATACAGGAAATACCTGTGCGCAATACGCCGTGACAATACGCCCGTGTGAATGAGTGCTAATGGGGTGGAAGTGGGGTCTACATCTCTTAGACATTTATGGCATTTTCTGTGCATATTCGAGAAGTGTCTTAAGATTGGACTATTTCTTTAAACGTTGTTCCCATCTTGGCCAAACCTGATAGTAACACTAATCTATTTCCATAACCCCCATAGAAGTCGATAGGAGTACCTCTGCAGCTCCACCTATTGGAAGGCAGCATTCTTGCAACTCAATGTTAGATGGGAATACATCATACCATAGACTTGTTGTGGAATTGTAGCTGCCAAATCAGAACTTCCACAGAAAAGTAAATGGTGCTTTAACAAACCCCATTCGCTCACAGCACAAAGAAAATCTGTCATGGGTTCTTGGCATTAACGAAAATCTTCTGTATCGTACGTTTCCGTCGTCATTCACAACTGATTGACTCACTATTAGGCCTCGTTCACACAGGCGACAAAGTCGTGCGATTTTTCACGCATTGCGACAATGCTAAAATTCGCATTTATGTGAAGCCCATATTTTCCTATGAGTTCCTTCACATTTGCGATGTTTTTGAGCATGTGACATTGGGAGTCAAAAACTTTGCGTGTCCCGTGATATGCCCGCGACTTTTGTAGCCTTTGTCTTCCTATGAAGCCTTCCTCTCTAGGAAATCCTACTGTCAAAGCCTAAACTAAACCCTAGCTGCAGGAAAAAATAGAAAAAAAAAAATACATCACCTTAGAAGCGCTGTCCGGCTCCGTTGCATCTTCATCATCTCTTCTGGCTGGGGATTGACAATTCCCTGCCTCCTGGAGGTCCTGCCTCCTGATTGGCTGAGCGCTGTGATGCTTAGCCAATCAGAGCCAGCGCTCTATGAATCATTGAATGGCTGTGATCGGTACATCGAGCGCTGGCTCTGATTGGCTAAGCAGTTATGGAACCTCCGAACAGAGGTTCTGACGCAGATGTGAAACCGACCGTATTTACTTCTATTCAATTCCTTACTATTTTCAAGATATTGGTTTGCTGTCAGTGAATGAGAACACCTTGTTTACATTCAGAGGCAGCAAACCTTTAGGCCGGTCTCATACGGGGCGATCTGGATTCCGCATGTGGGTGCCCGCAGCTAAATCCGACTCTGACTCCAGACGGTGACCCTGTGTACCTGCTAGTTCTGTATGGTGCTCACCGTCGGTCATGCGCAGTATGGATTTAAAAAAATATATATATTTGTATTGAGGTACCTGTGGCCTATCCACAATGTCAATTGCAGACAGGCTGCAGGTCAGGTGGCCTCGATTGAGCCTGGCCCTGATGAAAGCGTCGCTACTAGGGATGAGCGAGTATACTCGCTAAGGCACTACTCGCTCGAGTAATGTGCCTTAGCTGAGTATCTCCCTGCTCGTCCCGAAAGATTCGGGGGCTAGCGCGGGGCGGGGAGCTGCGGGGGAGAGCGGGCAGGAACGGTGGGGAGATCTCTCTCTCCCTCTCTCCCACCCGCTCTCCCCTGCTCCCTGCCGCAACTCACCTGTCAGCTGCGCCGGCCCCCGAATCTTTAGGGACGAGCGGGGAGATACTCGGCTAAGGCACATTACTTGAGCGAGTAGTGCCTTAGCGAGTATACTCGCTCATCCTAGTCGCTACTTTTTGCCCTTTAGACATTGTAACAGTGTCTGATCGCATTTATCCTCTCCTACCCACACACTGTAACCTACAGAATACACTTTCCATACAATTGCCACATCACGCCTTTTCCTCTAGTACATCTAATATATATGAAAAATATTTATTTGTAGCCCAGGTAACCCCTTTAAGATTGTTTTAGAACTTTATGAAAGTTCTAAAGTTTTTTTTTCCTTGTCTCCGATAGATTACTACAGAAGGAGAGTCATAACCTGGAAGCCATCCGGATGTTGGGGATCCATTACTTGTGCAGAGAAGGGAATGTTCATGAGGTAACAGAAGCAGCCGGGCCACCAGGGTTTATCTAGATTATTGCTCAGACCGGCCAGCTGTTTTGTTGATGCGCTTTACTCTAAAGGGTCCGTCCATCTTTGCGCACCACATCATAGTTTATATATAGGGGTGATTTACGTAAAAATGGGAATTGCTATGTAAAGACATTTATAGCACATTAAGCCACCACTTATGCTTATGATGCTTTTTACCCGGTGGGAAGGAAACTACAGGAATTTATCACATTGACGTTTTGGATCCTTTATTACATTTTTCTATATACTGTTTCACTTATTTTGCACGATTTTACTGATAAAAAGCTCTGAATTCCCTGCATAGGTTTTAAATATGTCTAACAGGCTCTAAAGGGAACCGGTCATGTCCTATAAGCACTATAAACTTAGCCCAGAGAACAGGGGCGTACTTCTGATATGTGCCTGGCTCCCTGTTCCTTTGATGTCAGTCCAGAAAGCTGCTGCTTTGACCCCTCCCCGCTGCGCACGTCAGCAGTAGTTTTGTGGCTGGTTTGGCGGGGAAGAGAGAGGGACAGGGAACACAGGAAAAAAAAAAGCTCAGCAACTGGCGGGTCCCAAACAAAAATGCTCGAGTCTCCCATTGAAGTCAATGGGGTTCGTTACTCGAATAGAGCTCTCGAATTTTACGAAAAGCTCGACTCGAATGACGAGGACCCGAGCATTTTGGTGCTCGCTCATCTCTACAGAAGAGATGAATCCACTTAATGCGCTAAGTGACAGTGAAGGTACGCTGAGCCCGGAATATAAGACGACACTCCGGTCTCTGCAGCAACCGTCCTGTGAGCCCTGGAGCTTAGTTTATGGTGCTCCTACCTAGGACGTGGCAGGGTGCCTTTTCAAAATAAAAATTTGGCTTACCAAGGATCATTGCCTTGAGGCAACCCCCATAGAGCAGCAATACCCATCTAGGGGCATAGAGATCATAGGGAGGGTCCCACTGTGTTATCAGAATGAAGAGCCCTTCTGGCAGACCCATGCTGTAGTTAACCGTGGCTTTCCCCAAAAATGACAGCTGATTATTGTGGGGAGGGCGTGTTGAGAGGTTGTTGACCATTTTAAAAAGTTGTTGTTCTCTGGAGGCGTTTAACAATGTCTTAAGCTAAAAATTCCATTTTTTTCAACTTTTTTTTTTTGTTTCCAATATAACTTTACATTTTCTCTGTAGGCCGTTAGAGCGTTAGACGGAGCACAGTATTGCATGGACTGCAGTGTGACATGACTACTTCACAGCTGTTTGCATTGGTGGCTGAGATAGTTGTATTGAGTCTAACATGCTGTTTTATCGCCAGGTGACAACTAAACTGGGAGAGTTAATCAACGCTTTGGACCGCTTTGAGCCACACAACGCTCGCCTATATTATAGCATGTCACTAGCCTTTAGCAGAATGGTAAGTCACATGTTAAGTGCCCAGAAAGTAATGTACAGCATGTAGCAATCGTAGAGAGTTAAAATCGAAATATACGCCTACTTATACATTTACACAAGCTCCTATCTGGAGGAACTATCTCGTTCTTAAAGAACATGAAAAGCAAATATGTCAAAGTTAAGAAAGAAGGAAAATAGATGCAAAACACTGTACACTTCTACTCAAATGCTACAGATGAGAAACCATACTTATGGGGGAGCGCTTCATTTCTAACGAGTAGGACCCCAAATGAGAATTGCTGCACAGGAGTCCTCTGCCCGGAGAACCAGTGGCTCAGTTGTCTATTGATAGTTGGGCTCTTGCTACAGTGGCCTTAATAGAAGAAATGTCCTGTCCAGTTGTACAACCCCATAAATGCTAGGGTAAATGCTGACCTGGGCATCTAGGTAGTTGATAGAGGGAGGAGGCTCCCTTTGTCACTCATCGTCCCCCTACAATGTGATTGCAATGTGCTGAGAGATTGCTATAACTCTCATAGGCTTGAAATGACCCTCCAGTTCTGGACAAACAAAGATGGCCGCCCCATTTCTCTTACTACCGTACTTGATGCACACTGTGCATTAGCATACGTCATTAGCCTAAGGCACTATACCTGTTTTGATTGGGCAGCACTGGCAAGTCAGAGCAGTATGTAGTGTCTAAGGCCTCCCTCACACAGGGCGTTTGCAGAAACGCAGCTAGGCTGAAAACGCAGCCAAGAATGCTGAAAAGAAAAAAAAAAAAAGCTATACTCCCCTAGCCGCTGCAGTCCGGGTCGCGGCCGCTGGTCTCTGCCGCTGTTCTCTGCCGCTGATCCGGGCTTCCTCGGCACCCCAAAGTCTATTGCCGGAGGCCCCTGGCCTCCGCCAATAGAGTGCTGTGATTGGTTGTCGGTGCTTGCTCGATGCCCAATCACAGCCCTTTATTGACTGTCTCAGCCTATCAGAGCTTGCCGGCGCTGATTGGCTGAAACAGTCAATGAAGGGCTGTGATTGGGCATCGAGCAAGCACCGACAACCAATCACAGCACTCTATTGCCGGAGGCCAGGGGGCTACGGCAATAGACTTTGGGGTGCCGAAGAAGCCCGTATCAGCGGCAGAGACCAGTGGCCGCGACCCGGACTGCAGCGGCTAGGGTGAGTATTGCTTTCTTTTTTTTCTCTAGCCCGCTGGGACTGATTTTCGGGGTAGGGCTTCTATTACAAGCCCTCACCCCAAAAATCGGCGAGCGGTTAACGCTGCCAAAAACGCAGCACCAAGTGTTGCCGCGTTTTTAGCAGTGCCAAAACTGCTGCCCATTCATTTCAATGGGCGACGCAGGGCTGAAAACGCCCCAGAATAGAACATGCATCGCTGTGAAAGCGCAGCGTTGGGAGGCGCTACGTTTTCAGCCCTGTGTGAGCAGCCCCATTGAAATGAATGGGAGTCTTGTACAGCGTTTAGCGCTGGGCTGAAAAGGCAGCGCTAAACGCTGTATAAAACGCCCTGTGTGAGGGAGGCCTAAAGGCCCATTTACACGGGACGAATGTCGGGCAAACTATGCCTGACACTCGTCCCCACACATACTCGCTCTTTTGCTGCTGCACAGGAGCTAGTATCGCTAGCTCACAGCAGGGTAGCTGGAGATTTCTCTCCTCGCGCTCCCCCGCCCCTCTCCATTCATTTAACATATCTGCGGCCATCTTTATCCAAGATTGGAGGGTCACTATAACAAAGGATAGCTCTGGAGGCAGAAACAATAGGACGCATGTTGGATGCTTATCTTAAAATGTACAAGTTGTCCTGAAAAAAAGTCACATGGCTTATATTAACTACAAATGTTATGGATTTTGGAATGAGACAAAGAAAAAACATGGAAAAAAATGTGGTCCAAAATGGGCGGATCACGAAGGGGTTAATGTGTATTGGACTTGGCAGGAAAGGTAGCTTACAGATAGTTCTATAAGAGATGAGTGACTGTGGAGGTAACAAAGCCTATCTCTCCTTCTGTCCTTTCTTCTTGCCTTAGTGTGAGCGGAACCAACTCGTCCTTCAACAAACCCAAATCTTGGTGGAACGTGCGGTGACTTTGGCTCCTCATGACGCCACGTTTGCCACGGAGCTCGGCTATCAGCTTGTTCAACAAGGCCGAGTTAAGGAGGCGTTAAAGTGGTACAAAGCAGCAATGGCTCTGGATGAGTCAAGTGTCTCGGCACTTACCGGTGAGGGGTCATAGTGTTGGGGTTGGCTGCGTATCGGTCCTATTATCTTCCTATTATCCTTATGCAGACCTTGTTCGTAGTATAGCAACCTTGCAAAATGGTTGGAGGGGTTTGCTGATTTTATTCTAATATAGGTTCTTTAAACATCGGTATCGTGGGACACCGTCATGTTGAAAACGGTACCTATCGGACACCAATGAGGCTAGGGCAATAGGGCGACACTAGCAGTGAAATGGGTCAACCAAAGACTGCTGTGTAGCCCTGCCACCACACATATCAAAGTCAATGCATTGCGGTAGGAGTTCCCTAGTGATTTCATATTGATAGTCCACCCTGAGGATGGGCCATCAATGGTATACTACTGGAAACCCCCTTGAACTACAGCATCCGTCCCACTTGCCGTCAGTGAGAGACCCTTTCTCCTATCTATCTGAGTAGCTGAACATATATAGTATTACAATAAGGGCCCATTTATCTTGCTGTATATTCCGGCCTGTCCGGTCTGTGTATACCATGGCTCATAAAGTTATTCTTATGGCTGATGGGCCATATGGAACAAAAAATTTTGCTGCCTATTCCATTCTTAATCATTTTAACGGACAAGAATAGCACATACATTGTTCGGGATCCGTGAATACTGGATAGCACGCGGATAGATTTCAGTTTGCTGTCCGATGAATGTTGTGCCTGAGTTTTGCATATCGCGGTCTGAATACGGCATAAGGCTGTGATGGCGAACCTATGACACGCGTAGCCGCTGTCGGCCAGTTCACCTCGTTGGTGGTGAATACCGGCAGGGGCCGCAGCTCCCCTGCCGGTATTCACTTAGCAGCGCTGATCCCGGCACACCGTGATGTCAGTGTGCAGCTGGGAACCTCCTCCTCCTTCCCCTGACGTCCCATACTGCTTGGTTCCTTGAGAGCGTCCGGGGGAGGAGGCGTCCAGCAGTACACTGACGTTACAGTGTGTGCCGGAGTTCATCGCTGCTAGAGACGCGCCGGGCAGAGGAGGAGCCGAACTTCTACGAGGTGGAGGGGGTAAGTATATGGGTCTCGGGGGTGGGGGTGGGGGTGGGGGGCACTATCACTGCTGGGGGCTGCTGTGGGGGGGGCCACTGTCACTGCTGGGGGCTGCTGTGGGGGGCCACTGTCGCTGCTTGGGTCCGCAGTGCCCGGCTGCTGTCACTGCTCGGGGCTCATCATTACTGAGATAAGTGAGGGTGAGACTGGGAGAAGCGAGGGCCTGTGCTATGGGTGTTTGGGGTTTATTAAATACAGTTATATATTACAATTATACATTTTTGTTATTTTAACTATAAATATCGCACATTTTTTTTTTTTGGGGGGGGGGGGGGGGAGGGCGAATTTTGACACACCATGCTCAAAAGGTTGTCCATCACTGGCATAAGGAGTGCTGGGACGTGTGGTGACATCAGTCGGGGGGAGGTAACCGGTTGCTTCTGCCTGGGGTTCTTTATAACCAGTATAGCTATATTCAATATAACCTGAGGAATCTGAGATGCCGGCATGAAAAGACAGATAACATTCAAACATACCCTAGCGCTTATATTATACCCACTGACTAACACGTTCCTTCTGCCATTTCAGTAAGGTGATGGTCTTGCCATATGGGAACACCCAGCACTCCGATGTAAGTGCTCAGCGTGTAAGTGCTCAGCGTGTGTGAGTCTGGTCATTCTGTGCTGTCTTGTAGGTATTATTCGCTGTCAGATACTGGAAGGACAGATACAAGATGCTGATCAGCAGCTGGAGTTTCTGATGGAGATTCAGCAGTCTATTGGAAAATCCGGGGTGAGTCAAACGAAGGGGCTCCAAGTCAAATGATTTCCACAGTCTGTATACCCGATAGATAGATAGATAGATAGATAGATAGATATAGATATATTTTTTTATTATTATTTATTTACTTTTGAGTTTTTCTGAATAATGGATGCGGCTCTTATGGAAGCCCCAACTACAGTGAAAAAGTGTAAAAAAAAAAAAAAAGGAAAATAAAAAAAGGCGATGTGAATATCCCCAAGATGTCTTATATGACATCATGGGGGATATAGATAGTAAAATTAAAAAAACTTACATAAATAAGTTAAAAGTTACAGAATAAAGTACAAATGGATACATAAAAATACATAAAGAAAACAACCCAAAGCCGACATCAACCAAAACTGTCGCCATATGCGTCCATATGTAATCCAAAACCATGCATATTATGTATCAAAACTTCCTAAACAAAATGAGGAACCCGTTCCCATTCTTTATTTTAGCATAAATATACTAATTTAAAAAATGAACTATAAATGCTATAAAACCTTTATTTTTTATTTATCTTTTTACGCCCAATTAAACTTAAAATGTGGGAAAAAGTCAGTGAAAGAGATATTTGAAAAAATAGCCCTATATGCCACGGAAAGAAAAAATGCTGCAAGAATAATTTTGGTAGCTGAAGGAAAAAAAAATAGGGCAGTAAAACCACCACATGGGTAAAATCCCTAAAAAGTGTCTGGTCCTCAAGGTACAAAACAGTCTGGTCCATAAGGGGTTAAGGGTTTAAAGGGCGCCTGTTAGCACCTTGTAGACCTAACGGTTATAAACTGTTCTGGTGCTCAAAGGTGTGGGAATGAGGAGTCTGGGGACATATATATTTTATACTTGGTCCCTGCACATTGGCACGCACTCAGATCTTTGACTCTTCAGACGGCTCGGTTCTCTCATTGATGTCTGTGGGGACACGGCTAGTAAACACACTTCCCCAGAGTCTCCTTTCCCTCATTTTCTGAGCACCATAATGAAGTTTATCCTGCTCAGACATGCTGTCAGAGACCTTTTAGAGGGGCGTTCCGGTGATCGATTCAAAGGGAGTTATATGCTGTATAAGGCGATAAAGCGTAATTACGCAATATGTAATAACTTGTTTTACAAAGCTGCGGAAATACCGGTACTGCTTTTCCTGTGATTTCCACCGCTTCCTGCTTAGTTCTTCCTTTGTATCCAATGGTTACTTCCTGTGTGTTCCTCTATTTCACTGGTCAGAATGCTCAGTGCCTTCATATTCTGTCATGACAGTTTGTACAGTCATTGACTGGCAATGGGGCATTGTGGGAAATGTAGTTTCTGTAAGCCCCGGTGGCCATTTTGAATAACAATGCGGGAATCTGCAGCTGGCTGGAAAGCTTCCGTGGTGCAGGTCAGCAAAAAAGGTACTTGAGTTCAATTGAATGATTTAGATGGCCATTTGTAGTAACTTTTAAACTATTGCCCTGTCTCGGGAATACCCCTTTAAGTAACAGAAAACTCTGAGCCGTGCCAATGGGGTTTAAGTAGAGATGAGTGAGCATACTCGCTAAGGGCAATTACTCGATCGAGCATTGCCCTTAGCGAGTACCTGGCCGCTCAGAAGAAAACATTCGGCAGGGGAGAGTGGGGAGGAACGGAGAGGAGATCTCTCTCTCGCTCCCCCATGCTCACTGCCGCAACTCGCCTGTCACCCGCGCCGGCAGCCAAACCTTTTCTTCCGAGCGGGCAGGTACTCGCTAAGGGCAATGCTCGATTAATTGTCCTTAGCAAGTATGCTCGCTCATCTCTAGGTATAAGCTATCTCAGTCTGAACACCAGCAGTGGTCTAAGATCTCCGGTCATCAGTGCGATCTTTACACATGCATCTGTATGTTGGAAGTTCATTTTTTGACTGGAGTTTCCCCTTTAACAACTTTCGATAAGTTATGCTGAGAGTGAAACCTTTCTTCTGTCGAGTGCCCTGTATCTGGAGTTGGTTCTATGCAGAGCCTGTTAGTACCAGTCTGGAGTTACCTGATCATGTCGTCTTTGGCCTTTGTGTTATCCATGGGGGTTTCAGCTTTTCCGCCTTGGTATTATAAATGTTATCTCGCCAAATAACCGGTGAAATTGAAAGCGCCAGTCTCTTCTTTTTCAGGAATTATCTTACCTCCGTGCCGTTTTGGCTATGAAGAAGCAGCAGAAACAAGAAGAGGTCATCCAGCTGTTAAACGATGTCCTCGACAATCACTTCTCCTCCTTGCAAGGATTGCCTCTCGGGATCCAGTACTTCGAGATGTTAAATCCAGATTTCTTGCTTGAAATAATAAGGGAATATTTAAACTTTTGCCCCAACCAGGTAATTTGTCTCCATCGCTGCAAAAATTGTGTCTGAAAATGTGACTCTGTGGGCCGCCGTGATATTTTGTCCATAGTGACTATGAGTACACTGCCTTACGTGATAGAGAGAACCGGTAGTGCGCTTTGGCGGACAGGTAATAACGCAGCGCAGGTCTGGGCACACTCGGTCTACAGGGCAGCATGGGGACAAGCTGCTGATGCTGCAGCGCTATGCCAGCAGTCATGTTAAGGACTAGATCGGTATATGACTCCTGGTGCAGCGCTGCAGCATCAGCAGCTTGTCCCTGTGCCATCTTGTGGTCCGACTGTCCGCAGACCTTCGCTGCATTATTACCTGTCCCCCATACACTCTTGTAACCCCAACTGTCACCTGAGCAGTGGCAATGGTATCAGCCAGCACCTGCATGCTAACTTTACACCTGTACCCTCTTTGTAGCTGACTTCTCTCGGAGCAGCGGTAACACTATTTGCCTGTGCCACCATGCCCTTATTTAGCCCCACTTAGTGGGGCTTGGGGCTGCAGCATCAGCTCATCAATCAGATCTATTATCTAATGGTGGGGGCTCTCTGCCTTATACTACGGACAGACATTCGCATGGTGGTATTACAGTGTGTCCATGTTCTGGCTGGCACACATTCCCCCCTTTTGCATTCTTTGCTGATGGAATCCAGATGATGTGATGCTTGTCCCCTAAAAGCTACACCTCTGCCCCCCTCCTCCATCACTCCCTGCACCCCCAATGAGAAGTGAGATGTTGCTGGTAGACTGGCCTTATCAGAGTGTGGGATCCTGCAGCTCCACTAGGTATAGTCAGCAGAACTTCAGGAAGTGCGGTCAGGCCCACATTACTGTGTCCTGCAAGCGTTTCCTTCTCCCCTCACTTCACACTTGTCAGGGAAGGAGCAAGGATCTTCTCCAAATGAGAAGCAGGATCCATTAGTTTGTGTTATCCCATTAACTAGTAAACGTTTATTTATTTTTTTAAATGTCTGCCTTGGTTTTGTCCCCTTTTTTTGAAGTTTTTGTGGGCTGCTAGTTACTGCACATTATGGGGGAGCAAGACTGCGCCATTGTATCTAGTGTCACAATTATTTAGTACCTTGTAGTAAGCAAATGTCTAAGGTGGCGAGTGAGCACTGAGGAGGTAAAACAAGATAACAAGCAGAGCTGTCCTCCTCCTATCGCTAATTTATGTAGTGGTGGAGGTGCGCTGTCTTAAGGGCTATTTACGCTCACGATTGTGGCGCATTATTCGTTCAAACGAACGAATGCACGATTATCTTTAGTGTACGGAAGCTTTGCACCTTAGACTGTTTGTTCACTTTTCATTTGTCACTCAGTTTCAGCCTGCATAAAAATCATCAGTGGTCCGGTCACTTCTTGCTGCATCTAAATCACCCCCCCACCTCACTCACTCACTCACCCTTACACACACACACACACGCACGCACACTCAGTGTCTTATATAGAATGTGAAGCGCTGAATGAGAAGTGAGCGTTTCTCAGCGATGATCAGAAACGCTCTTTTCTCCTTAGGGAGAGCAACTATATACTATAAACTAAGTGAGGAGACTCAAATGGCCACGCACGCTCCTCTGGGTAATATGCAAATAATATGATTCCCAGTCATTGTAAGAAGACTTGTATAAAAAGTCTCACTTTGACTCGAAGGAATGCTGCCTTTCAATAGGTGGCACTGTGGAGGATTTATTCCATCTCCCTTATTTGCATATTACCCAGAGGAGCGTGCGTGGCCATTTGAGTCTCCTCACTTAGTTTATAGTATATAGTTGCTCTCCCTAAGGAGAAAAGAGCGTTTCTGACCCCTGTCCCAGGCCTCTCACTAGCAAAAGCCAGACTCCTACTGTACACTGATGATGGGCAATAACCCGGAAACAGCTGTATGTACATGGAGTCTGGCTTTGCTTTTGATTCCCAGTCATTGTAAGAAGACTTGTATAAAAAGTCCCACTTTGACTCGAAGGAATGCTGCCTTTCAATAGGTGGCACTGTGAAGGATTTATTCCATCTCCCTTATCAGCGATGATCTGCTTGTCTAAACATTTTGCACAAGCGCAAACAACTGGCGGTGACGTCACCTGCTCATTCGCTCATTTAAACGACATTCGACCTGCGTAAATGAAGCTTTCTACTACTGTATGCCGACCCCAACCCCATCCCACCGGTGGTCTCTGAGAGGGACCTGCCGTGAGTTACTGTCCTGTTTCTATGCACTCTGTCAATGTGTGGTCAGCCTCCTTTAGTGTTTAACCCCCTTTTTTCTAGCAGGGTGATGGCAAAAATACCTTTTTTTTTTTTTTTTCCTTGCCAAGTTGATTTGAACTTAGAATTTCTTTAGATTTTTCTAGCCCTTCTACGAAATCCAAAGATTCTTCTATATTTTTAATAGTTAACAATGGATATATAGCTGCCTAATTAAAAATGTAGTCCACTCATTCAATCCATTGGTCAGTTTTCTATGAGCTTGACCAATCACAGGGCAGTTTCGGACCAGCCTACAGGAAGTGACCAATGGAATGAGTGCAGTATATTAATTAGGCAAGTTTTCCCATAGTTCCCCTGCAATAAAGTCGGAAAAAATTTCTGATAGCTGGAGAGTGATTTCAGCTTTGGTATAATACCGATCTACTCCTTAGGCCTCTTTCACACGGGCGACAAAGTCGCACGATTTTGTAGCGTTGCTACAATGCAGTATGAGAAGCCCATGCTTTCCTATGGGTTCCTTCACACATGCAATGCGACTCGTGAGGTTTTGTAGCCTATGTTTCCCTATGGAGCCTTCCTCTCTGTTGCATGGAACTAAAGCGCGGTTCTCGTGCGGTGTGATGCAACTTTGACAGTAGGAAATCATACTGTCAAAGCTAAAATTTAAGCCCTGGCTGCAGAAAAAAAACAAAACACACACACATGCATCACCTCTCCCACGCTGTCAGCCTGGCCGCATCTTCTCCCTAGGTTCCCAGCAGTGATCTTCTCCTCTTCTGGCCGGGGATTCAACAATCCCCACATTCTGGAAGCGCTGGCTGTGATTGGCTAAGCATCAGCCAATCACAGCCAGCGCTCGATGAATGGCAGTGATTAAACCAATCACAGCCATTCATCGAGCGCTGTGTCAGCCAATCACAGCCAGCGCTTCCAGGAGGCGGGGATTTTTGAATCCCCGGCCAGAAGAGAAGATGATCTGTGCCAAGGACCCGGGGAGAAGATGCGGTGGGACAGGTGATGTATGTTTTTTTTTTCTTCTTCAGCTACAGTGTATTTTCGAGGCAGGGCTTATATTTCAAGCCTCCCCCGAAAATCCTCCCATGGGGCGCTACAAAGTCGCAGTATCACCGTAAGAAATAGCAGCGATATCGCACGAACCAGCAATGCGATATCGCTGCAATTTTTCTCGCAGTGATGCCGTGTCGCCTGTGTGATCGAGGCCTAAACATGACTTCTGGTGCACCGCTGTGGCATCAGTGGGTTGTCCTTGACCCCCATGACTCCTGGTGCACTGCGGCGGCATCAGTGGGTTGTCCCTGACCCCTATGACTCTTGGTGCATTGCTGTGGCATCAGCGGGTTGTTCTTGACCCCCATGATTCCTTTAACCCCTCTGTCCCTGTAGTAGCAGCAGCAGTACTTGCCGTTGTGCCCCCAAACACTCCCTGAAGAAGCAGCAGGGGCATCAGCCTGTGACCTCCTTCCCCCAATGCCGCCTCTAACCTTTCTGTCCTAGTAGCAGACGCACCTGTCCTTGTGCCCCCTTGTAGCCCGACCTCTCCCCTGAGCAGCAGCAGCATTTACCTGTGCCAACATGCCCTCATTTAACCCCTCTGCCTCTGAGTAGCCCTGCGGGTTTATCCTGTGCCAATGTGCTCCTGTCTTCTGAGCAGTGCAATCTCAGCCTGTGTGAAACAATTTTATCTGCCATCTGTTGGTGGAGAAGGGATATTACACCTAGTAAAATCTGCTTTCCTTGGAGAAAACTTCTTAGCGTGTTAGGTTGTCTCTCCTCAACTAGTTATATTGCGTCGCTGTGTCGGGATAACTTGAATGGCTTAACGTATTAACACTTGTTCTCTCTGTACTTTTGGTTGCGTTTAAAAACCTGCATAAAGTTCTGTTACTTCTTCAGCCCCCCGCAGCTGGACAGCCCGTATCTCCCCTGTTGAAGCACTGCACCTCCGTCCTGGAAACAGTAGTAAAGACGGCTCCGGGTCTTCAACAAGCCGTGTTTCTGATTGCAAAAGTGAAATATTTAGCAGGTACGTCTGAACTAGAGCACAAGTCCGGGATGTGATGTGGAGGAGGGAAAACTGTAGGAACTGCTGTATAATGTATTTAGCTTATCATACTCTATTTATTTTTTCTTAAAGGGATTTTTTTGGGACCTGAATATTAATGGCCTGTACTTGGGAGAGGCCGTCATAGCAGATGAAGTGTGAGTCCAACTCCAGACACATTGCTGTACATATTGTAGCGGCTGTGCTGGTACTGCAGCCCAGTTCCAAGCACTTAAAGGGGTCGTTCCCCATGTTGGTGTCAAGTTAAATTCATCCCATAATTATAAACCCTTTTTGTACTTGCACTTATTAAAAAATAATAATAATGTATCCCCAGATATTTTAGAATAAAAGCTAAAATAACACCACCTGCTCCTTTTATTGTTCCCAGACCAGTATTTATTCCAAGGTGGTCACACATGCTCAGTCTTGCTTCATTGGGTTATGTGGAGGGATCCCTGGAGTTGAACAGCTGCTCCTCTGATGTCAGTAGGGATGCTGAGCGAGTGATAAGAGAGGAGACTGCGCTACTGCAGAGAAGTAAGACTGGCCATGTTGGACCACCCCGAAACATTTACTGAGGTCAAAGTTCATAATTATGGGCTGATTTAATTCTAAACAATATTTTTTTGTGGGGCAACCCCTTAAAAGCAGACTGCAGTACAAGCCACAGCCACTACCAAATGTTCAGAGCTGTGCCTGATAAACAATAAAGGTGGCTCAATGCGGATACACCACTAATATTACAGCCCCTTTAGGGTATGTTCACATGTTCTATTTTTCCACTGCAAACTGTGGCATGGATCTGGGTCAGGTATTACATGCAGGTTTTGGTAATTTTGATGTGGATTTTATCTCCCCATTTAGAGACCTCAAATCCACTCTGGCAATCTGCAGCATAAATTGACACACAGTAACATAGTAACATAGTATGTAAGGCCGAATGAAGACATTGTCCATCTAGTCCAGCCTGCCTATCCTACTGTGTTGATCCAGAGGAAGGCAAAAAACCCCAAGGCCAGAAGCCAATTAGCCCTTTTGGGGGAAAAATTCCTTCCCGTAAGCGGATTCCAGCTGTGAGCTCAGATGGTAACCCTGCATACGGCCACGTATGGTGGCGAAATTGTACTGCGCATGATTGTGTACTCAAGCAGGCGGTCATGTGCACTACACCTTTTTTTCCCCATTTATATTTCCCACGCCGTCGCTTAGCGATGACGTCCATATGCAATGTAATTGTGTATGGGCTGTGGGTATATCCGCGACAAAGAGAATAATGGGCTCTAAGTTGCAGCTATCCGTGGTAAAAAAAAGAGCCTGCTGTTTTCTTTTTTCAGTAAGCGGATTATGCAATTCTGACCCGCTAATGTGAGCGGAACTGTGTAATTCAATGCATTTCATTGATCCGCGTATTACCGCCAATCATACGTTAGCGGAATCCGCAAATCATTTCAATCTAAATGAGATTTTGGGAAATCTTCACAATGCTTGGACTGTAAAATGCTGTGGATTCTCGGCAGCCAAGTCCACTACCGAAGCGTCCGCAGCATTCCTGCAATGTCTGAACAGACCCTTAGGATGAGTAACATTTTCAGGTGGACCATTTAGTTAGAGGGATGGGTTACTCCCATCATTTTTGGTTCCCCTCCATTTTCCTAGAATGTGTGGATTACTATGTTCATTAACCATTTGATTGAAGTGTGATCTATTTTCCAGCCCCACCGTACATTCTGTAGTATTTTCATTTCTTTGTGCAGGTGACGTTGAGGCCGCTCGCAGTAGTGTTCAGCACTGTCTTGAACATAATCCGTCGTATGCTGATGCACATCTACTGATGGCTCAAGTGTACTTGCACCAGGACAACTTAAAACTATGTTCACACTCTCTAGAGCTGTGCTTGAGTTATAGCTTTGAGGTGAGTTGTCAAAAGATATGAAATCTCATGCCACCTGTAGTTGTATAAATGACCTTAAAGAGCTCGTCTTGGACTTTGGGCATTATTTTCTATAAATGATCTATCCTCGGGATGGTTGATTGGCAGGGGTCCGTCACTGGGCATCCCTGCCAATCAGCGGATTCCAGATGCCGTTGGTAGTACGGACAGTGCAGGAAACAGACTGCACTGGCCAAAATGCAGCGGCCCGGACTGGTACTGCGGGCACAGCACACATTGAATTCTATGGGAGCTGTGCCTGCAATACCAAACCAGACTGCTGCAGTGTTGTCAGCACTATCTGCTTGCATTGGGAATCAGCTGATCGTCGGGGATCCCAAGCAGTGGACTCCCACCAGCCATCTATTGATGTCCTATCCTGTAGGATAGGACATTAATAGAAAAATGCCCAAACACCCCTTTAACCTATTTAAGGCCAGAGAGATTTTTTTTAATTTTTGATTTTTTTTTTCCGTTCTCCTCCTTACTTTCCAAGGGTCACAACTAGAGATGAGCGAACCTACTCGTTTCGAGTAATTACTCGATCGAGCACCGCGATTTTTGAGTACTTCATTACTCGGGTGAAAAGATTTGGGGGGCGCCAGGGGGCGGGGGGAGGTGTGGCGGCGCGGGGGGTAGCAGCGGGGAACAGGGGGGAGCCCTCTCTCTCTCCCTCCCTCTCCCTCCCTCTCCCTCCCACTTCCTGCTGTAACCCCCCACTCACCCACGGCGCCCCCCGAATATTTTCGCCCGAGTACGGAAGTACTCAAAAATTGCGGTGTCGGGCGAAAAAGGGGCGTGGCCGAGTAGGCTCGCTCATCTCTAGTCACAATGCATCCCACAAAAAAACAAGCCTTCATTCAGATATGGTGACAGAAAAATAGGAGTTGTAATTTTTAATAGTGCAATTTAATGTACCATACAATGTACTAAAAAAAGTTTTAAGTGGGGTGAAATGAGAAAAAAACGGACTTGTGTAATTTTGGGGGATATTTAGTTCCTACGGTGTCCATGGGGTGGTAAGATGATGCGCATGTTATTCTTCTGGTCAGTATCATTACGGTGATACCAAATTTATTAAAACATTTTTTTTCTTTTGTGAGTGATTTGCAATTTTTGGCGTTCTCATTAAAATGAGTGGAGCGTCGGCACACGTGTTCTCACTCCACTTATTCGGGGACCGTCTGTGCTCCATTCTCTGGATTGGTGGAGATCCCAGTAGTCAGACTCCCACCGTGCATAAGGGGATACCTTTTAGATGCAGGCAATCTGAGCTTGTACATTATCTGACCGCCCGTTGAGGATTTATTGCCCTGTCATGTCTGGTCTCGCGCAAATGTTTGTGCTTTTCTTTAGATTCGCGAATATCCATTGTACAATCTACTGAAAGCTCAGACCCAGAAACGGATGGGAGAAATTCAGGAGGCCATCAGAACACTACAGATAGCGATGGGCCTGCCTGGAATGAAAAAGGGAGGATCCTCCTTAAAGGCAAAAGGAAGAAAAATCGAAGTCAGTGCAAGTGACAGAGTATCCATCTTCCTGGAGCTGGTGGATTGTCATCGTATGAATGGAGAGCAGGTAATGGAGCGAAAACCGCTTGCTACATGTCACTCTTATCACAGGAGAGACAAAGTAGATACGTTTGTATTTTGGTTGCAAGAAATATACTTTACAAGGATAGGCATCCAATAATAAAGTACCAAGTAAAATACCAGTTTTTTTTAAAGAACACTTCAGCTTGATTGATGCCAGGTTTTACAGGATGCATCTTTAGAAAGCAAAAATGTAATTTCCAACTACGGTAATGCAGCGCAGTTTTACATGTGCCTGTAAATAAAACGTAATGGGAAAGAACAGCAACAATTCAAGGGTAGACTGTCTTCTAATATGGGGCATCTACGGCCTGAGCTCAACTTAGAAGAATACAAGTGAGCCAGCAGAGTAATGAACATACAGATGTAACAGGAGCCAAACGCACTTTCTTTCTTTGCCATGGTGTGCTATGCTAAAATGATCAGTGCATTGCAGGGAACCTGACAACAGTCCCATAAACTACATTTATAGGGCTCAAAGGTGAGGGAAGGGGGAGTCTGGGGCATTGGTTTTTATACTCTCTAGGTCGCCCGTTCCAGTGCGGTGTCCCCTGAGAAATAAGTGCCCATGCACACAGCGCGACTATTTTCAGAAAGCTATGGGCACATCTCTGCCATAGAGATCAATGAGAGGGCACCCGCACAGCCTTCCTAAAAGAGTCTCGCACTGACTTGGTTACGAGCTGAAACGCGTCCTCCAGCCTTTTCTTTTTAAGTGGGATATGTAATGGCAGAGTTTATTTAATAAAGAAAAGCATAACCTTTCTCGTCCGTATCATTGGGGGCCACAGCCTAGACCATGGGATATAGCCACTGCCCTAGGAGGCGACACTAAGCAAAAAAGTGTTAGCTCCTCCCTACCTGGCTATATCCCCCCTGCAGGCACTCAGCTAATTAGTCTTTAGCTTAGTGTCTGCTAGGAGGCAGACATGGAAAGAGCTATTCGCGGGAATCCGGGGAGTCGGGGCTTTTCCCTGGCTCTACTGGCCTCCCGGGGGAGACGCAGGCAGGGGGTGTCTCCACCACTACTGCGGCGTCTCACCCAGAGAAGAAAAAGGGGCCCGACCATGCAATGCGCATCTGAGTCGGTTACCCGCCAGCCATAGGGCTCCCCCTCCCTGGAGTAGCGCACTGTCTGACGGTGACGCGTAGGGGGCAGCACTGCTGGAGTAGTCGACGCAAGGGCAGGCTGTGGCTCCCAGGACAAAGACACCCCCGCTTGGGACTATGGAGCATTCCGGCGCCATACGGACAGACCGCACAGCCAAGCTTTGAACACATACCTTAAGGAGCATCAGGACGTCGGCGGTGGCAACGGCGGGGGCAGCGGCAGCGGCGACGGCAGCGGCGATAGCAGCAGCAAAGGCGGCGGCAGCGGCAGCTCTCCCGGCCAGGGATAGAAGCTTGCGTGTCGCAGGACGCCGGGACGCCGGCCGGCAGGCCACCTCCGGGCACGGCGCTCCGGGGGGCGGAGCGCCGTCGTCACGGCCGGAAAGCGTCACTTCCGGGTCGCGGGGACGCTTCCGGGGCAGGCCACGCCCCCTCCGACCGGGGTGAGTGTAAAAAGACCGCCGGACAGAGGAATGGCCACGCTCTGGGACACTTCATTGGTCTACACCTCTGAGCCCAGCACCTGCAGCTCGCCTGAAGCACACAGCAGCCTTCCAGCCGTTCAGCCCTGCAGTCCTGCAGTTTCCCTCTGCAGTTTCCTTCTGCAACGGAGAAAGCACCCGGACAGCAGCAGCACCTCCTGTCTCGGGCACCAGCAGCAGTAGCAACTCCGCAGCAGTCCCTGCCACAGCACCTGCCGGGTCACCAACGCCGCGAGATCGTATGGTACACCAGCGTCGACTTCCGACAGCATCCAAGCGTCAGGACCAGAGGCTCCAGCTGGACCGGGGGAACCGCAGAAACAGATGCTAGACCGGGTAAGCCCTGCCCAAGGCAGCACTTTGCGGTGTTCTCCCCTCGCCCTCCCCATCCCCCCTGCAGGCATTCCTGTAACGGTACTCAGCTTTCCCGCTACCTGGGAATTGTTTTCTGTTGCCATGTCTGACCCTAGATCAGAGGGTTCCAGCTCGGCCAAGGGGAGGGTGAAGCATTACGCTTGCACTACCTCAGCGGTAAGTTCGCTTGCGGTCAAGTCGACCCCCGCTGCACTAGATGTGCCGCGGTGCGCGCAGCCCAGGGTCCCCGGTGCCCCCCGCCGCCCCTGTGGAGCCAGGGCCCGAACCCCAACGGGCGAGGTCCCTGGCCGCTGCCGTTTTCTGGCTTGGCCATATCCTCTGCGGCAATGTTACGCCGGTTAGAGCCCAGCTCAGACGCGTCCTCCTCGGAATATGCACGAGAGAGGGCACACAAAAGGAAGAGGTCCCTTAGCAGCGAGGACACTCCCCATAGAGCGCGCCACACCGGGAGGTCGTCTGGACCCTCAAAGTCCAGACGATCCAGGGACTCTCATGGCTCTCATGGTCCAGGGAGTCCGTGCATGCTTATCATAGATCAAGGCATTTTTTTCACGGTCCCGGTATTCTGCGAGACCAGCCCGGGCTCGCGATGAGTCCCCTCGAGCATCTTGCTCATGGGCGCCCCAGGACACGGCCCAAACGGCAGGCAAGGGCAGTGGGTCTGAAGACTACGACCACTCTGCAGGCTCGTCAGTTTTGGAACTAGACGAGGAACAGGTGTCGCGCCTAGCCAGCCTAATGTACGGCCTGGTAATATCCATAAGGGAAACCCTCCAAGTAATGGAGGAAACAGTCCAGACGCCTCCTTCCGCGGTGTCATTTAGACGGCAGAAGGAGATCACGACAGGTCTTCCCAGACCATCCGGATTTTTCGGAGGTTCTTAATAAGGGATGGCAGAACCCGGATAAGAAATTTAGGCAACCCGGGAAGACTTGGGAAAGTACATACCCATTCCCAGGGGGCCTGAAAAAGGGGTTGGGCGGTACCTCCGGTAGTTGACTCGCCAGTGTCGTGACTGTCTAGAAGCACAGCACTGCCAACAGCCAAGGTAGCAATGCTGGCTAATCCTCAAGACAGGAAGCTGGATGCGTGGGTAAAACCGTGTTTTAAGCCACAGGCACCGCCTTACAGCCGAATTTTGCGACCGCATGGGTCAGCAAGGCATCCATAGCCTGGGCCAAGCAGCTACGGAGAGACAGTGTAGCAGGCGCTCCACCAAATGAGTTGCTCGAACTGACAAACAACGTCATACAGGCAAACAAATTTGTATGCACAGCAGAGCTAGGCGCAGCCAAGTTCGGTGCCCGGCCATCCGCCGCATCGGTGACGGCAAGGAGAACTCTCTGGCTGAAAAAAAAAAAAAAAAAAAAAAAAAAAAAAAAAAAAGAAAGCTGGTCAGCAGATACAGCATCCAAGATGGCCCTAACAAAATGGCCATTCGAAGGAAACAGGCTGTTTGGACCTAAACTAGATGACATGGTAAAGGGCGCTACAGGCGGCAAGAGCACGTCGTTACCACAAATGCCGGCAAGAAAGGAGAAGGTTCCACTAAAAAGGAAACCGTTCTTTCTTTTAGATCCTTTCGGCGTTTTTTTCATCCCACCCAGGGTCAGGGCAGTGGTCCCAGTCTACAAGAACCCCGACAGACGCAAAGAGGGGCCCCTCTTTCAAAACAAGGCAAACATGGCGATCCCGACCCGGAATATCTAAAACAGCGGGATCAAAAGAGCGCGGCACGAGATGCTGCCCCCACCCAGTGTCACCAGAGTGGGGGGGGGGGCAGGCTCTCCCAATTGCGAGAGACATAGGGGAGGCGCGTGAGTAACAAGTGGGTGCAGGAAATTGT
Organism: Eleutherodactylus coqui; assembly: GCF_035609145.1. NCBI lineage: Eukaryota > Metazoa > Chordata > Amphibia > Anura > Eleutherodactylidae > Eleutherodactylus > Eleutherodactylus coqui. The sequence goes on from NC_089844.1 coordinate 81,025,980, forward strand.
GACATCCGGTTACGCAATCGAATTCACGACTCCCCCACGGAATTCGTTCTGCAGGTCCAGAGTGCCTACCACCCTGGAAGGAGTAGCCAACCTACAGCAGGCAGTGTGGAACCTTCTGGCACAGGGGGTTGTGAAACCGATACCGGAGGCACAAGAGAGGCAAGGGTTCTATTTGAATCTTTTTCTTGTACCCAAAAAGGACGGCAGAGTGAGGCCGGTGCTGGATTTAAGGAGGTTGAGCCAATTCATCAGAACAAAACATTTCCGGATAGAGTCAATCAAGTCCGTGATAACCTCCATGCAACCGGGCGAATTTCTGTCCTCAATAGATATCAAGGACGCTTATCTCCATATCCCGATTCGGGAAACGCATAAAAAATTCCTTCGTTTCGAAACACAGGGAAGGTTTTTTCAGTTTACGGCGCTGCCATTCGGCCTGTCTACCTCTCCAAGGGTCTTTACGAAGGTACTAGCAGCAGTGATGGCGCCACTCCATGCGGAAGGTATATCAGCCATTCCATACCTGGACGATATACTAATAAAGGCACCGTCGTGGGACGGCAACAGCGTACACGTCACGAGGAAGATTCTAGAAGAATTCGGCTGGATAGTGAACCGCGAAAAATCATGCCTAATACCGACACAACACTTGGAGTTTTGGGCATGATATTCGATACCAGCCAGCACCAGGTCCGGCTACCTCAAGCAAAGGTAGACAAGCTCCGGCAGGGGGTCCGGTCCCTAACACAGGGGAAACCGTTAACCCTCAGACACTGCATGGCTATCCTGGGCCAGATGGTGGCAGCATTCGAGGCGGTTCCGTTCGCCCAGTTTCCAGTCAAGGAAACTACAACACTTGATATTGTCACGCCGGAATGGGTTCCGGATGACCCTGGAACAGCGAATCCAGATAACCCCTCAAGGCCAAAGGTCACTGAAGTGGTGGCTGGAACCTGGGAGGCTTCAGGCGGGATGGCCTTTGGGCACAAGTCGCTGGACAGTAGTGACGACGGACGCCAGCCTTTCAGGTTGGGGCGGAACACTAGGGGATCAGTCTGTTCAAGGAGTGTGGTCTCAAAAAGAGACAAGGCTACATATAAACATCCTAGAGTTGCGGGCCATCTACTTGACTCTCCGACACTTCGGGCCCAATCTCAAGAAAAAATGTACGTATTCAGATGGACAACACCATAGCGGTGGCCTATGTCAACCGACAAGGAGGAACACGGAGCGTGTCGGTAATGAGCGAGGCAGCAGGCATACTAACGTGGGCGGAGAAGCATCTGAGCTCGATTTCCGCAGTCTACATTCCCGGAATAGAGAAAACTGGGTGGCGAATTACCTAAGCCGAGAAACAGTGGATCCCGGCGATTGGGGGCTGCACCCAGAAGTATTTCGGACGATATGCCGGAAGTGGGGCACGCCAGACGTGCACCTCAGGGCGTCCCGACTAAATTACAGGCTACGCCCATTTATGTCCCGAGCACGGGATCCACAAGCAGCGGCAACGAATGCGCTAACCATTTCGTGGGAGGAGTACAAGCTCCTATACGTATTTCCACCCGTTTCTCTCATACCGAGGATCCTAGGGAAAATCAAGCAGGAAGGATGATCAGCAGTATTAATAGCACCAGACTGGCCAAGAAGAAGCTGGTACGCGACCATCATAGAAATACTGTTCGACACACCGTGGCATCCTCCAGAGCAAAGAGACCTGCTATCCCAGGGGCCTTTTTTTCTACATCCAAATTCCAAGTCTCTACATTTGACGGCTTGGCCGTTGAGACCGAGGTGTGGAGGAGGAAAGGTTATTCGGAGAAGGTTATCCAGACTATGATACGGGTCAGAAAACCAGCCTCATCGGCAGTTTATTATAGAGTCTGAGAAGCGCTTCTTCACCTGTGTGAGGAGGGGCGGGTACAACCGATGCAATTGTCGGTGGCCAGAATTCTTGCATCCTTACAATCAGGCCTCGAGGTAGGATTGAGGGTAGGCTCGTTAAGGGGACAGGTGTCGGCATTAACGGTGCTGTTCCAAAAACCAATCGCAAAGAGGATGGCAGTACGTACATTCCTGCAAGGAGTCGCCCATACGACACCCCCGTTTAAACCCCCGGTCCAAACTTGGGACCTTAATTTCGTGTTAGACACTATGACGGGCCAGCCGTTCGAGCAGCTGAAGGAGATTCCTATGCGACTACTGACCTGGAAGATGGTATTCCTCGTCGCCATTACGGCAATCCGTAGGGTCTCGGAGCTGGCGGCTTTGGCTATGCAGGCGCCATATATGACCGTCCACCAGGACAAAGTGGTGCTGAGGCCATCACCCAAGTTTCTACCAAGGGTGGTATCACAGTTTCATACTAATGAAGAAAATTGTCTTGCCTTCTCTTTGTCCAGATCCAGTACACAAAGAGGAAAAAATGCTGCACCACCTGGACATAGTAAGGGCGCTGAGGATCTATGTGAAAAGTACAAAGGCGCTTCGTAGGACCGACACCCTCTTCGTTATTCCGGAGGGGACCCGAAGGGGCTTGGCAGCCTCAAGTCACCCTACCCAAATGGATAGGGTCCCTGATAACAGAGACATATCGCACCTCAGGGCGCTCGCCGCCATTTCGGGTTACGGCCCACTCCACACGGGCGGTAGGGGCTTACCGGGCAGTCCGTCACGGAGCCTCAGCCCTTCAGGAGGGTAAGGCAGCCACCTGGACTTCCTTACATATGTTCTCAAAATCTTATAAGGTCCACACAGCTGCATCATCTGACGCCGCTCTTGGCCGGAAGATCTTGCAGGCGGCGGTCGTTGACCGCACAGCCGAACTTTGAATGCCCACCCAATATATTGTTTTCGGGACTGCTTGTGGACGTCCCATGGTCTAGGCTGTGGCCCCCAATGATACGGACGAGAAACAGATATTTTTGGTATAACTTACCGTAAAATCTCTTTCTCGTCGCGTTCATTGGGGGCCACAGCACCCACCCCTTATTTATTTAGGCGGTTGCTGGAACTTTCTGTTCTTCGGTCATGGTTCGGCAGAAAATTGTGCCAAAGAGTTCGTTTTGGTATGTATAAAACATAATATGTATAATTTGACTCCCACTGGCTTCCTACTGCTTGCAGACAGACTAATTAGCTGAGTGCCTGCAGGGGGGATATAGCCAGGTAGGGAGGAGCTAACACTTTTTTGCTTAGTGTCGCCTCCTAGGGCAGTGGCTATATCCCATGGTCTAGGCTGTGGCCCCCAATGAACGCGACGAGAAAGAGATTTTACGGTAAGTTATACCAAAAATATCTGTTTTTAGAGAACTACCGGCTTCGTTTTCCTTTTGGAGATACTTTATGCTACTACTATGTTGCCGCTTGGGTCTGGGCGGTGAAGTCGGTCTCTCACCTGGCTGAAGTTAAAGGATTGTGCAGGAGCAGACATTCATGTGGGAAGCAGCCACTGCAGCAAGTGTATGAACTTTTTCTTTATGGTCAACATTAGTTTGACTCTGACCCACCAGTCATGGTACCCCCACTTCCTATTCGAACGCTCCCTCCTTATTTCCTTACTTAAAGGAAGGCAATGCTGGAGGCCAAGGCTATGTCTCAGAGAGAAAGTTGAGTATTTTGCCCTCTATGTAAGCATTAGGGGTTGAGATCATTCCCTTCTATTCTTATCTTACTCCTCCCACATCACTTCCACCTGCACCATTCCCTTAAGGCTCACTGCACTGTATCCCCCCCACCAGCTTTTATTAGGGTCCCAAGACATACTCTTTAGGCTTCTTCTTCCTTTTTTCTCCGTAGCAGGTAAACCTTGCCTGGTAGCTTGCTTCTCGCCTCCCTGCTCCTCCTGCAGTGCCCATAAACAAGCGCTATACTGACTACTAGACAGTCTTTTGGGCATCATGTCTGCCTCCAGAACTGAAGGCTCCAGTCGGGGTCCAGGTAGAGCCATGCAATTTGCCCGCGCTTCAGCACCGTCAATAACCTCCTGCTGGACTTTATGGCTTATGTCCTGGGCCGCAGATACCGCTTTTAGGTGGTCATTAATAGGTCTGCCTTTTGTTGGCTCGCGCCTCTTTGATACCAGACTGAGCAGGATTGTTTCTGAGACAACTGATGGTAAGAGTTCTCATTTACCACGAGACGGGAGAGATTTTACGGTAAGTACAAACATCTTGTTTTTCTTGGGGGCAGAGTGCTGGAATAGGGGACCTGGCGAGTATAAAAAGCAGCTCCTCGGACTCCCCGTTCCCTCACCTTTTTTGAGCCCTATAAAATAGTTGATGGGGCTCAGAGGTGCTGACATTTATCCTTTAACAGTGTAGAGCTCCATGTAGATTATCTTGGGGGTTTGGTTACAGATCCAAGAAGGAATTTTAGTGTCTTGAGTTTAAACGATGTGTGATCAAGGGTGCAAGAAGTCTGGAATTTGTCCATCTGCCCCATAGTTTAAGAAATGTTGCCTCCTGATCTTTTGTTCTTAATTAGGGGTAGGAAAAATGAACAGATCTTATCTAATTGGAGAGAGTGTGGGGCTAGAGGGGCTAATCAGAGTTTAGCCAAGAATGCCAGATTTGTGAGTGCATGTGAAAATTCAACCTTTTCGCATACCAGTAATTCATTAAAGTGACTCTCTGGCTTTAGAACACAACTCTGTCTTGTGACCAGAGGGGGATACATTACTTGCAGGTGTTCTTCTCTGCCATATTTCCGATCCACCTGTTCCAGGACCCATTTCTGGTTGTCCAAGATGACTGAAGCAGTCCTCAGACTACGTTATTCCCACAGTGCATTGGTAGCATTAGACTAACAATGCACTATACCTGCTCTCTGATTGTCCAGAGCTGCTCAAATGATAGGTAGTTCAAAAATTGCTGTAGCCATCTTGGACGGCTGAAAATGGACCCAGAACTGGCGGCAGAGATGAACTGTAGGTAATATACCCTTCTCTGCCTTGTCTCAGGATAAAATCTTGTCCTAAAACCAGGGATTAGCTTTAATAAGGACCACATTGGTGGTCCTGGACTAAAATACTGATGACCTATCCTTAGGATAAGTTATAAAAGTGCTGCGGCATTCATGTTAGTTTAATTGACTTGTGAAATTGGACCATTCCCATTGTCCTAATGATGTCCCGTCTCACTCTGACATTGACAGTGTCAGACTGAGGGACACTAGTAGCAAAGGTAATGCCCAGTTGCCAATTTGTAAAGTTCCGAGAAGAGTAACAGAGGAACGGCACAACAGTAGGTGCTCTAGGATTGTTTCATAGCATAGAAGTACTTACTAGCACAGATATGAGCGGAGAAGGTAGCAGGTCCTCCATCCTAACAAGAAGTAACATTTGTTACATTTACTGTAGGATCTGATTATATTCACTCTCCGGAAGAATTGGAGTATTTTCCTCCCAGTGAATGTCGTCATAAATCTGTATCACTGTAACCTTTGCTTTTTCCCCATATACAGCACGAAGCTGCAAAAGTGTTACAAGATGCCATCAACGAGTTCTCGGGGACACCAGAGGAGCTGCGCCTCATGATAGCCAATGCTGAACTGGCTCTGACTCACGGGGATGTGGAACAAGCTTTATCCATGCTCAGGAACGTCTCCCCGGAGCAGCCTTATTTTACCCAAACCAAGGAAAAAATGGCCGCCATTTACCTCCAGCACAGGAAAGACAAGAAGCTCTACATCAGCTGCTACAGGTGTCGTACATGAAATTGTGTCCGTCTTAGGTCTAAGTTACATAACCGCATCAGAGCATGGAGAGTTGTGTGTGCAGCGGCCACTAGGTGGGCTTTAGGGGCTCATTGCATGCTGTTATACTATGGGGTTCACTGTAGATGCTGTGTGGTCCTAAGCTTCCCTTAGTGGTTTTATCACTTAACCTCTTAAGGATCAAGCGAGCTAAATATATGGAACTTGTTCCTGCGCTTTAATCCCAGACGATAGTAGAAATACAGCGCTGGATTAAAGCTTCTGATCCTGCAATCAAACAGGAGCAGGTTCGGTTGTCAGCTATTAGTTACAACCAAGGACCTGTAGGAGAAGGGAGAAGCGTTTTTTAACCACGTCTGCCTCCTCCTTGCCCTGCTACATACCGCTTGATGAGCGTTATGTACTAAGAAGTGAAAGTTGAAGCGTGTCTTCCACTATGCGACCCGGCGATGATGTGACCGCCGTAATTCCCTGGCACAGCAGAGCTGCAGGGTCCTAGCGGATCCTGATCAGCTCTGCTAGTGACTATTGTCACTACAGGGGGATGTTTTCCCCTGTAACTGGGGCTCCTTTGGATGCGGCTCCAGCTACAGTGGAAAAGTGTCAAATTAAAAAAAAAAGACAAATGTGAATGTCCCCCTGAGATCGTATGATGTCATGGGGAACATGGATAGTAAAAAACATAATTACGAAAATAAGTAAACAAAATTTACAGAATAAAATAAAAATATATACAAAAAAAGAAAATGACCCAAAGCCAACTCCAACTAAAACTGTCGTGGTATGCGGCCAGTAATCCAAAACTATACCTGTCATATATCAAAACATCTGAAACAAAATGAACCTGTTCCCATACTTTATTTTAGCATAAATTTGCTAATAAAAAAAAAGGTAGCCGTATTAGCTACAGAAACATGTTGTGCCCTAAATCTAGGTGTGGAGTGGGTCTTCCGGACCTCAAAACATACCACTCAGCGGCGGTCCTCAAGAGGCTGTTAGACGGGCATCACCATGCTACCTCGAAACAGTGGGTTGAACTAGAAACAACATTGATTTGGCCCCACTTGTGGCTACTACCCTGGATCAAGAAGGAAGATAGACCCATGACTCTACCCCACACCCCAATGACACTGAATTGTTTAGAGACGTGGGGCAGACTGACGACCAGAAGGGACGTGACGCTTCGTAGAGGGGCTCTAACGCCCATATTTCACAATCCAGCATTCCCGCCAGGGTGGGAGAGACGGAACTTACTGGGGTGGCAGGAGAAAGAAGATACAAGGTACTGTCAGATCGTGGGCGCCGGAGGACTTCCGTCCTTCAATGACCTTCAGGCGTCCCGACCTGGACAAAAATTGCTATGGATGGAATACCTACAGCTATCCTCGTTTTGGAGGTCCCAACTGGAGTCGTGCACCTTTGGGAACCCCCCTGAACCCATTGAGGAACTGTTCCTAAGAACCCTCCCTCCAGATCGGGTCCTTTCCCGGATTTATGGAATCATCCTAGAGAGGCTTGCACCAGGCCTCCCGGGCTATACTGGGAGCTGGGGGAGGGAGCTGTCAGTAGAATTGTAGGACTCCGATTGGGAAAGAGCCTTCACGTTCGCACACAAGCTACCCCTAGCCTGCGCTGCGCAGGAGGAAAATTTCAAGCTCCTCTCCAGGTGGTACAGTTGCCCTGATCTAATTCACCGCATTTTCCCCTCAACCCCAGGGGAATGCTGGAGATGCGGGACCGAGCGTCGTACCATGCTACACCTCTGGTAGACCTGCCCACTTATTAAACCTTTCTGGAGTAAGGTGTTTGAACTGCGTCGCACTGCGCGGTAGTGGTTACCCTGCAGTTAGCACTGCTATCAATTATTCCTGGTCCATTCGCCACTATCAAAAAGGGCTGTTGTGGCACTTCCTTACTGCAGCCAGAGCGGTTATCCCGCGCCGCAATCTAGCCCCTTCCACACTGGATTTGTTCAGGAACTGAACCAACTAATGTATATGGAGGAGTTGGGCGATAAAGGATCTGATGGACCTAGGCAAGGCGCTCAAGCTTGGGCAATATGGAACGCATACTGCGACTCACCGCAATTCCAGCTGACGGTGGGATGGTGAGGAGACGGGTGTCAGAATGCAGTGGGAAGCAGGTTTTGCGTTCTAGATGAAGTTAGATGGAGTTACCTGGAGAAGGCCAAGGAGGACTCTCCCCCCACCTCTATGCGCTGGCAAAGTCTCTTTCCCCTGAGATTCCTTCTTTCTCCCTTTCATCCTTCACCCCTATCCCCCTCTTTGTTTACCCAATGTTGGTTTATATCTTTGTTGAGGAAGGCTCAACCAGTTGAGAGCCATATCACTTAAGCAGGCATAGGAAAACATCAGATGTGAGGACCTAATGCCATGCTTTAATTGTCATGTGTTAGTATCTTATCTCTTTATTATTCATAGATGGCCGCCTGTAGGGGGCCCCGAGAGAGAATCCCAGAAGACGATACGGTTCATTGAACTATTGTTGCATTTGTCTCCTATACTTAACCCATTTGCCTTGGCCCTGTGTGGCCTGATACAGACAGATGCCTTCATTTTCTTTGTTTTATACGTGTTTAACATGTAAAATCTTAATAAAAACATATTTAACATAAAAATCGCCCTTAATGTCACGGAAGAAAAATAGATCAAAAATCATTTTGGTAGCTGAAGAAGAAAATAGGGCAGTAAAACCACCACATGGGGAAAATCCCTAAAAAGTGTCTGGTGCTTTAGATACAAAACTGCCTGGTCCTTAAGGGGTTAAACGTTTTCCCCCATCCACAAAGTGGATAACGAGCTGATTGGTGTAGGTATGACCACTGGGACCTTCGCTGATCATGAGAATGGGGGTTCTTGAAGAGTGTTGGAGTGTTGGTCATGCATGCGCAGCATCGCTCCATTAATTCCAATAGGGCTGTTGTAGTTGGCCAAGTTCATGTACTTTCCTGTCTCCGCCAGTCCCACTGAAATGATTGGTGTGGTAGTGTGCATGCTTGACCAACATTTGTTTATGTATCTTTGGAACTCCCAATCTCATGGGGGTCTGGTACTCTAGATCCCTACCGAGCAGCTATTTATCTCCTACCCCTTTAATTCTGCGTCTATGTTTTTTTGAAGCTTTGTGTCAAAAAATGGAGCTTCAACCTCTGCTAAATTGTATCAAGTTTACATGTTACATCCTCACTGAAGTACACCACTAATTGGTAGCACAAAGCTTCATCTCGGAAGTGTTGAACTGCTCTGTGCCATGTGCATTAATATATATATTGTCTCTTTTCAGAGATCTGGTAGAGAAAGTGCCCAGCTCTCATACTTACCTCCTGCTCGGTGATGCCTACATGAATATTCAGGAGGTAAGTTTCATGTTTGGTGTGTTGGTTCTGTATTGCTGACCTGAGATCTACAAGATTAGTTTTCCCACTAATGACACTTATTCCCTCACATGATCGCGGGGAGTCTCACCGCTGGGACCCTCAGCGATCCTGCCATTTCTGCACTGCAGGTTCACTATGTGAATGGAATCGTGGTCTGCATGCATGACAACTGCACCATTCACTTGTATGTGATGGCGAGAAATTGATGCTGTCAGCAACCTCCCTCCATCTCCTAGAAGTGAATGGAGTGGTAGTCATGTATGTGAACCACCACTCCTTTCACACAGTGAATTCAGGGTGCAGAGTTGCTGGGATTAAGGGGGGTGCCAGCATATTCATGCCCCTCAGTGATCACATTTTTATCTAGTTCTTGTGGACAAAGGATAGAGGTCCTCTTTAAGCACAGCCATGATAACTGTAGTAACTACCTATGCATCTGCATGTCTCTCACATAACTAGAACTGATTCTTATGTAGTGGAAGTAAACTATGAAGTTTCCGAATGAATGACAGCCAGTAGAGATCTTAAAAACAGTGAGGAATTGATAGAAAGTACACCATCACTCCAGAAGTATTGTCTTATTAGCATGTCATGTCCTAAACCATGCTATATAAGATGCAGACCCTTGGAGGTGTCAGCCATGAACCAGTGGGTGTGATTTGGTGCTCGAGCGCTGCGGCTCAGCCAATCAATGCAGCGCTCAATAAACCAATCAGAGCCATCACTTCCTGGAGGCGGGGCTTACGAACCCCATTACCAGAAAGCGATCTTCTGTCTGTGGCTGCAAGCAAGCTGCCGGAACGCCACAAACATGCGGGACGGACCTGTACCGTGCTAGGTACGTAGCACACAGACTTTTTACTGCGATTTACTGTAGTGTTTTGAACACCATGGTAATTATGGAATAACGCTTCCATTGATTTTAATGGGAGCCTTGCAGACATGCGCTCGAACACTATTTTCGAGCACTGTCTGCTCTATTTTTGCGTTTAGCGCACCGCATCAATGATGGGGTGTGCTAAAGCCGCTGTCTGAGGAAGAAACGCTGCCTCTGAAAGCTTAAAGTAAAATCGCAGCAAAGCGCCTTGATTGAAATTGCGGTGCTCTGCCCCTGTTAGAACACACACCCCCTCCCAAAAATAAGATCCTGTCTCTGTTGGGGTCTTATTTTCGGGGAAACACAGTATTGCCCTATTGAAGCATAAAACTTTCACTTTAAATCACTGGAATGCCCCTGTAAGTACAGCAGAGGTTCCGTTATGGTCTTGGGATGTGTTATGTGGCAATACTCTGAGCATGCACACAACCTTGTTTAAAAAAAAAACAAAACACCATGTGTGCGTGTGGCAACTTTGCGGGGCCACAGCACTGGTATGGGACACCTGGTGAGTAGGGAACGCAGCTCCCCGGACTCCCCGTTTTCTCATTTTTTGAGCCCCATAAACTACGTCCAAGATGATGACAGGTTCCCTTTAGGTTGTAAGTCTATTTGCAGCCCAGTGGTTAACCGTAAAATTGGAGAGTTGCCCTTTACAATGTAATAGCAGCTTTATGAAAAAGTCTTGATTCTCCTGTCCTCTTGTATCATTTTCACTGCATGTTTTACAGTCCAGGATTTTTTCCTAATAGCCTGAAACAGCCATCGAGATCTATGAGCAGGCTTTGAAGAAGAGCCCTAAAGATGGAGCACTCGCCAGCAAGATTGGAAAGGCCTTGATCAAGACTCATAACTATACCAAGGTGCGTGTCTCTGCTCTTTTCCTGGTAAACCGTATGAGATACTACTATTTCTGTTTTTACTAGGCGATCAGCTACTATGAAACCGCCCTGAAAAGCGGTCAGCAGAACTTCCTCCGCTATGATTTGGCAGAACTCTTACTTAAACTCAAGCAATACGAAAAAGCAGAGACGGTCCTTCAGCAGGCGCTCGATCATGAGATGGGTACGTGGGGGACTTTTGTGTAGGCATGAAAAGTGAGGCTACAGGCCATACATATGATGTAATTACATCAGCCAATCTCTGGCCTCAGCAATCTCAAGCCATACTTGCTAGCATCATTGCTGAAGCCGTGGATTGGCCCAAGGAGTCGGGTGGATGGACAAGACATCCTTGCTTAGAAAAAAAATAAGCAAAGATACCGCTTACGATACCAAATTTTATTTTTTTGCTTTACAAAAAAGATCAAATTTCAAAAATTCTCTTGCCACCTTCTGACCACCATAACTTTTTTTATTTTTCCATCCATGCAGCTATGTGAAGGCTTGTTTTTGCAGAACAACTTGTGATCTCTGTTGGTACTATTTCAGGGTACATACAACATTTTGATATTTTCATTACTTTTTTTTTCTTGGAGTTACACATTTTGGCATTGAGTATTTTTTTCTCTCAGCAGTGTTCACAGTGCCTGATGTGCATATGTTTATATAGTTTAGCTTTTTTCATTATTGGAATATAATTTTTTTAAACGTCTAGTATTTTTGTAATTATTAAATGTTATTTTTCAGTTTTTAGTGATTATTTGATTGCTTATACGGTATGCTGCAATACTTTAGTATAGCAATATATTGTATTTATTCAGGCATTCTATTAAAATGTGCCACAGGTACATCTTAGTAGATAGAAATGCATGGAAGCTATAGGGTTTCATTGCTGGACTAATAAATCCTTAACCCTCTCCTGTCCGATTCCAAATTGGTAGTATAATAGGTTTTAACGAGTTTGGAGAAAAAAACCAAGACTGACACCAGCCTCCGACTGGAGGGGGAAGCCTGCTCTTCATAAGAAGGCAGAGAGATAAAATAATGAGTTTTTCCCATGAGAACAAAGCATGAGGGTAGATAGAAGAAACTTGGACATGCAAGCATACAACATTGAACACTTAACTATTTAGCTGCTGCTTGTACTAGCAGGGTGCTATATCTCTTGCCCAGTCTAGGGGACTTAATACATATGTTCCCTTATCCCTCTTACAAGCTTTCACAAGGCCCTAGGCTGTCATGACACCCTAATGGCACCCTGCTAGATCATCACAGGGTAACCATTTGGAACACTTGAAATTGCCACTGGGTCATTTAAATGCTGCTGTCAGATTTGACTGTGATACTTGCATGGTTAAAAGCCATGATTTATGTTCTCTTCAATTGCATCTCTTGCAGTCTGTTGTCAACTGTCGGAGACAGCTGGCACCCATGGTGTATGGAGCTCCTGAGCCCACCCCATACAAAGTCTGGGCACATTCTACATACGTGTACGGTGGATGTCGCTAACATGCAGACATTCTGAGGACACCTCTTATTATGACGTAGCTTCATAGTAATATATTCGGGTCACATGCCCAGAGTATTCAAATCTAATCTAAAAATGCCCCTTCTACAGTACTTGGATTTGGCATTGAATTTTGCCCTTAAAGGGAACTTGGCACGTCCCCACAGCTCCATAAACTAAGTTAAGGTGTTAGAGGACGTGACAGGGACACCTGTGAGGTACTTTTTATACTTACGCACTCCCGTGATCCAACGATGTTCCCCTCTGAAGTTGATGTTCGGCACTAAAATCTGGCTCTATTCATAGTTTCGTGCGCTTGCTTTTACCCAAGTCTATGGCAGAGTATGCGCACAGGACTCTGAAGAGTCGGATTTTTGTAATACACTGACTCTAGAGGGCGACACCGCTGGATCACAGGAGTGCGTGAGTATAAAAAAAACATCGCCTGGCTCCCTGTCACTTTCCCTAACAGCACCATAACTTAGTTTGTGGGGATATAGCAGGTTTTCTTTAAGTTCACACTAATCCCTCCCCTACTTTCATCCATTGCAGCGCTATTTGTTTTACCTGGGCAACATAAATATACCTAATGGTTAATGGTGGAGATCTCGGTTTTTGACAGCAAGATTAGCGATTATGTATATTGTGCAGTTCTTCCCATCACAGTTGGTGAAAAACCTGGGGAACTGAATGCTAGTAAGAACTGAGCAGTACTGCGGTACGGAGGGGCAACATTTTTTTTTTCTTTTTGCACTTGGCATAGTGTTATAATATCCAATTCTTGCCTTTTAATTCCAAGCATAAGATATCATTGTGAAGGTTAATCACGTTCATTGCTTTTATTTTCCTTAGTTAATGATTTATCGGCGCTCATGGACGACAGCCGCTATCTTGTTCTTCTTGCCAAAACGTACAGCAAGATGGATCGATCAGAAGATGCACTTGTGTCTTTGCAGAGGGTAATTGTGACATTTTATTCAATTTGTTTTACATAACTCAAGAGGTTGCCCCCCGAATGAAAGTGCCCCTAAATATACTACTTGGGCCATATTTACACAAGCGTGCGTGAATGAGAAAGGCGGACTGATATCGCACTTGTAAACCTGCGTTTTTTTCGCACATGTAAAAACCGCAAGTTTTAATAACATTTACATGCGACTGCGGTTTTATAGTATTTTTTTTTGGCTTCCTATAGCCGTGTCGCTGTGAGATAAATCGCCCATATAAATACAACCACTTAAAATAATGGTCTCTTCTCACCTGTGATCTCTGTATATCTAACAACGCACAGATATCGCACGTGAAAATCGCCCTGTAAATTCACCTTTGAGGCTGCATGAGGATTTGAATATTTTCGTTGGGAAGCATATAAAAAGATGCACACATCCCTAATAATTGCACTTTCCTTTTGGCGTCCCCAGCTGTTCATGCAGTATAGGTCCCTGCACGATTTTCCAATGCGGCTTTCCAAGAAGATGGTCAGACATGGTCAGTCACAACCCACCACCAGATCTATCTTCTATGGGAGTTTGGGCACAATCATTGATCAACCTATTACAAGATGTCAAATACACGTTCCATGCAATGCTGAGGAATCCGGGTATGAGAGAGTCGTTGACCTGCAGGAGTGCAAACTTATCTGCACATGCGCTTAGGAGCGCCAGGGACCTGAGATCTACACAGGTGAAGTGTCAGAATGCAGTATATGCTGGGAAAGTCATAGGAGTGACGGGGACCTGCACTCTGCAGCTCCCGCCAGTTACCCATGCTCTCGTTCTTAGAGACGGTGGCCACCCTCTTTGAAAAATGATTGCACCCAAACGGCCATATACCCATAGATATTAGGTCTGGCGGCTGTCTATGTGACACATGGGAGTCCTCTTGGGAAGTCTCATCGGAAAAGCCCTGCAGATGGAGCTCGTAGGTAGGTGCAATAAACAGAGATGTCTTCATCTTTTTTTAAACACTTCTAATGGAGCTGTTAACTTCATGTAAGGAGTATATTTAGGAGCACTTTCATTTGTAGGAGAACTTCTTTAAAGGGGAATTCAGGTTTTAGAAATTAAAGCTTATTCATACATGTGGTGAACACACAGATGCATGACTCGTTACCAGACACAACTTTGATAACTCTGTTATATCTTGCTTAAGGTATTTGGACATCTGAGTAGGAATCAGAAGTGTTTTTCTTTCATCTGTTAATACTTATTGGAGCTCCTTTGGTTTTAATGACATTGGATGCTCTCCGGGGTATACTATCTACTAACATCTGATACACTTCAGCTGGTATTTCCCTCCATTCATCTTGGAAACCTGTAGTGAGTTCTTTTAAAGAAGATGCATCGAGCTGTCTACAGCAGTTCAACGAGTGTCGTCATTGGATAGTTGAGCAATGAAAGAACGTTTCACTACTCCATCCTCAAATTAGATAGATGTAACTGGATGTGCAGGAGCCTGGGGAACGCCTTTTGCCTGAGTGTGTTGTGCCAACAGTTACATATGATGGAGGTTCCGTTATGGTCTGGGGATGTTTTAAATGGCATGGTATTGGTCCGTTGGTTGTAGTGGCAAGAACTATGAACACTGCGGTGTACCCTGACATCCTAGACTATAATGTGCTGGTGACAATGTGGTAATACTCTGGGAATGGTCAGCAATACTTCCAACAAGAGAACGCATCTTGTCACAAATCCAATGCTGTTGTACATCGGTTTGAGGATATGGATGTCCCACGATTGGACCGGCTGCACAGAGTCCCGACCTGAACCCTACTGAACCTTTTGGGACAAACTGGAATGCCGGGTCAGGAAATATGAGCAGCATCCATCTTTGTTGAGAGAACTCAGTAGATGTTTGCAGGATGAATGGAGGGAACTACCAGCTGAAGTGTATCAGGCAGCAGTAGAAAGTATGCCGCAGAGAGTATATGATGTCATTAGGGCCTAAGGAGGCTCCACGAAGTATTAACATATGTAAAAAATAAATAAAATATATATATATTTTTGAGTTTTTCTCAGGTGTCCAATTTCTTTTAGTAGGATGATGTATGTGTGTTCTTTCCATGGCTAGGACAAATTGGATGTAAGCAATGAAGGTTCCTATTGAATGGCATCAAGCGTAGATCTTGATAACAGAATTAAATTGATACAGAAAGTGTATTAGAAAATTGTGCAACTTTGGTAATGGTCTTGGTTTAGTAAAACTACCTAAGGGTATGCAGAAAATTCTACAGCATTTCCGTCTAAAAACATGCATTAAAATCTACACCGTAGGTACCCTACACTGCATATCTGCAGCGGATCTTAGTAGCTACATTGCTCCCCCCAACCCCTGTGCTGGGATACGCTGACGGCACCATGTAGTTCAAAGTAAGGGGGAGCGATGCAGCTACTAAAATTGGCTGCTGAAACAGCTGATTGCTGGTCAAAATCTGCATTTACAATGAGGGAACACTGAAGAATTTGCAGCATTTTTGCAGTATTTCTGCCTCCTGTGATCATACCCTAAAAGGAAAAATGAATTTGTTGCCCATAGCAACCAATCAGTGCAGTTTCTGAAACGGCTATGGTAAATTAGGAGCTAAGCTCTCATTGGTTGCTATAAACTACAGGAACAGGTTTGTAAAATGGGGCTCAAACAAGCTGAAACCAAATCGGCCTGTACTGTCTCCCATAGCTTATCATTGCCGAAGCCTGCTGCAGTCCCTTGGCTCTTGCTGATCATTGGTGGTCCCTGGCCTAAGATAGGCCATCGATGTAAAATATTCTATTTTATGACCTAGGCCCGAGAGATACAAGCCAGGGTGCTGAAGAGAGCCCAACTTGAACAGCCGGATGCCGCTCCTGCCCAAAAGTCTCTGGCTGCAGAAATCTCAGCAGAAATCGCTAGACATGCCGCCGTCCAGCGAGACTACGAAAAGGCCATCAAATTTTTTAAAGAAGCGCTAGTTTACTGTGAAACTGACAACAAGGTAAAAAGTGTTTACAAGGCAACCTGTACATGATTCTGCTTTCTGAAGGATTCCCTTAGGCTTCAGAGGTTTTGAGAATAGAGGAGCAGCTTTAACAGGCAGTGCGTTCATACAAGACCTACCTGCTTCTGTAACAGTGTCAGGACTGGCTACTTGTCAAGGCTTTCTGGGACTTTTGCTACTGTTTCCCTGAAAATGAGACCCTGTCTTATATTAATTTTTGCCCCAAAAGAGGCACACTGTCTTATTTTCAGAGGATGTCTTATACTTGCCTAGCAGGTGCTGTCCAGGTCCCTCCCGCTGGTCTCCAGACCTCCGGCGCTTTTGCCTCAGTCCTCAACAGCCAACAGAACATGGCTTCCTGAGTGACAAAAACCCCGCCACCAGGAAGTGATGTTTGGTTTGGCTGAGCTGCGGCGCTCGAGGACCTATCAATGCAGCACTCGGAAAACCAATAACCACCCGAACATCAGGGTAGGTCATACTTTTGAGGAAGCACGGTATTCATGTACTATTCTCAGGAAGGTCATCCATAGTTGATCGACGGGAGTTCATCACTTGGGATCCCCAATTATCAGCCATGCGCTGACAGCTCTGTCCACATTGCAGCAGCCTGGGTTGGTATGGAGTTGAATTCAATCAGAGATGCGCCTGCATTACCAACCGGAGCCGCTGCACTGCGGACAGAGCTGACTGTTTCCAACTCTGCCCACGATGACAGCGGGCCCAGTGATGAGCGGAGATCCCGAGCTGCGGATCAACGATAGATCATCCTGAGGTAGAATCCCCGGACAAACCCTTAATTTAATCCAGACGAAAGCATCTCTTGCCTTTCTCCTACACCTTCAGGTGTGGACTTGGTTTTTCTATTTTGGTTGATTACCTTGCTGCGCAGTTCATCAACCTCTTTACAAAATCTCATCCACATGCTGTGGAAATGTTCGGAGTGCAATTTGACTGGTGGTGCGGACTTTAGAGATGCTGTCACCAACTCTTTGCCCTCCTCTCTGAGGGTAGCATAACATAGTGAAAGGCACGCTGATTGCAGTGATGTCTGCCTATGTACAGTAGTTTGGGAGAGTTCTTTTTTTTTATTTGTCTGTAGCGGCACATACATAGTGGACTACAGGAAGTAGTCCTGGATATTCGTGAGTTCCAGGCTAGCCACACCCACCCCTCCCTCTAGCCAATGGCTGACTGCAGTCTACCTGCTACTATGCTGAGAGCTGCCAATCATTGGCTGGAGGTTAGGGTGGGTGTGGCCAACCTGCAGCTTATGAATATAGAGGAATAGTTTTCTGTATGTGGCTGCTACTAATAAAATGAAAGTTTCCCCCAAATTACATTGATTACAGGCATATTTCACAGTTTGTATCTGTGCATTAATTTCAAAAGCTGTTTTTTTTTTTTGTTTTTTTTTTAAGGCTCAATTCACTTCTGATATGGATTTTAAGAGCCTATAGATCAGTAAATCCCTATATATTAAAATGGCATTTGGGAAGTTTATCAGCCCTTTAGATATTTTACAGGAATTAAAGCAAAGTGCATCAGAAATTAGACCCCTTCCATGTTTTTTTTTTTGCAGTTTTTTAATTTAAAACCACTTTTTCTATAACAGGAGTTAGTAGAGAAACAAAAGTCTGAATTTATTACCTGGATTCTCCAGTTTTTAGAAATGCCCCATCTGTGGCTGTAAACTGCTGTTTGGGCACATGGAAGGGCTTTTGGCATGCAGATTTTGCTGGAATCCTTTTCAGCCCCCATGTAGAGTTTGCAGCCCCTGGAGTTCTAGTGCATTTGAAACTCCCAAGAACTGACCCTATTTTGCAAACTTCACCCCTCATGGAATTCATTGAGGCGTGCAGTGAGCGTTTTGACCCCACAGGCGTTTTTTGAATTATTGTTTTTTTTTCAATATTTGGATTTGAAGACGAAAATTTCCAGTAATTCGCAGTGGAGATAGACGAGCGCTTGTACTTGGCTATTGGAAGCAACCCCATTGAAATGAATGGAGCAGCGCCACGCATATGCAGCCAACGCTCCATTCAGTGTGATGTCACTGCAGGTAGGTGCTCCAGTGACCCACACAGGGACAGGCAGAGGGGGACGTGGAATCCCCATTCTTGGGATCAGTGAGACCCACACCAATCAGACTTTTATCACTTATCAGTTGTTTTTGGTACAGCCCCTTTAAGAAAAATACAAGTTATTACCATAAATAGTTCTGGAAACAAAGCAGCATTATTTTAGGTTCCAAATATGAACAGTTTTAGACATCAATTAGATGCATGGTTAGTAGAGATGAGCGAGCACACTCAGTAAAGGCAGATACTCGAGCAAGCATCGCTCTCCTCTCGAGTAACCGCATTCTCATCCGCGCAAATGCAGGGGTGCAAGGGGGGGGGGGGAGATCTCTCTCACCTCCCTTCCTTCCCGGTCCCCCCTCATTTGCTCGGACGAGTATGCAGTTACTCGATGCTTGCTTGAGTATCTGCCTTTACCGAGCGTGCTCGCTCATCTCTAATGCTTAGCCAAATTAAACTTCCCTGATGCAGAGGCCTTTTGCTGTTTCAAATGAAACGGAATTTGGACAGCAGCCTCTTCAGACGATGCGATCACCATTTATTTTTTTTAAATGTCACCAGTAGGTGGCGCTTTAGCAGATCAGATATCTATTGTGACAGACTTGCATCAGTGCAATTAAAGCTGGCTCACTGCGTTCAGCGGTAGAAAATATGGTTTTGTGAATGAAGAGTGTTGCTGAAAACCAAGGAGGACATATTAAACTGTTGTGGATTTGCATAGCTACAGCACCACCTGTCAAAAAACTTTGTGTTCATTTTTTTATTTTAAATCACTGTCAAGAAGTGGCTGTTGTCCAAATTTTGTGTCACTTGGAGTAGCAGGACGCCCTCTGGAGGCCTCTGAGTTGGGGGAAGTTTACTTTTGCTAGCTCTCAGTTGCGCTTGGAGAGAAATTACCCATATAGGCTGCTGCTCCATGTAGTTCTTCTGAACCCTAGATTGTACAAGTAGTCAGCGGACTGCTGATAGGTTTGTCTGTGAAGGGTTATTTAAAGACCATTTCTGTCTTACGTAGGTTATAATGGAGCTGGCGCATCTGTATCTCGCACAAGAGGACATTGACTCCTGCCAGCATCAGTGCGCCCTTCTACTGAAGAATGACCAACACAACGAGGCTGCTACAATGGTGAGTCAGAAATACATGCTGTATACAACACACAAGGCGGCGTTATAAGGACTCGTACTTTATCACAGACGTAGCAAGTAAAGGGGAAAAACTCGTCCAAGTCAAAGGAATATTTAAAAATCCCCTTCACACCTTGCAGAGTAATAAAAATGCTGGCTGTGATAAGTAACCTCCTCAACATACCATACCCCTTGTTGAATTTTTTGAGAAAATGCTGTATATTTAAAGGGATTGTACCACAATTGCAAATTATTCCCTATCCACAGAACAGGGATTAACTCGCTGATCAGTGGGGGGTCTCATGTCGATCTGCAGAACAGGACTCCTGGGGCCTATTCTGCCTGTCACTGGGGTGGCTTCCCCCTTCCTGCATTGACATCAACATGAAGGGAGGCCGGACCGAATACGGTTTCTAACAATTCTTAGCAATGATTGGGAATGGGAAACCAAGCCGGTTTCCTCATTTCCAAC
The DNA here is from genome assembly GCF_035609145.1 of Eleutherodactylus coqui. Classification (NCBI taxonomy): domain Eukaryota; kingdom Metazoa; phylum Chordata; class Amphibia; order Anura; family Eleutherodactylidae; genus Eleutherodactylus; species Eleutherodactylus coqui. The sequence goes on from NC_089844.1 coordinate 81,046,005, forward strand.
CATTAAGACTTGTTAGAAAGTCACATGGATTTGAAGGAATGCTGCCATCCAATAGGTGGCGCTGCAGAGGTATTGTTCCATCTTCCTTATTTGCTCATTTAAAGCGACCCTCTGGGCCTGGAGAAACAAAGATGGCCACACCACTGCTCTGACTACCCGATGTACACTGTGCATTAATATGCATCTGTAGTCTAAAAGACTACATCTGGTTTTATTGAATAGTGCCGCTCACTTGAGCGGTGCTGACCAGTCAGAGCAGCATGTAGTGCCTTCTGTCATCCCGTGTAAGTGCACCCTGTCGGGTACAGATGCCTGACAGGTCGTCTCAGTGATAATCATTCCTGTGCTTTTACGCTGGAATGGGCATCGCTGAGTAAATGTAAGCAGAGTGTGCCGGAGATTATTCCAGTCGGCCACCTGCCTCCATTCACAGTAAACAGGCAGTCGTTCATAAATGAATGACTGCCCCTTTACACGGCCCGATCATCATTCACTTTAAGCAGGCATAAAATTGAACAACGAACGAGACGCTAACAAATTCTCACTCGTCGCCTAGTTGGTGCATGCATTTACACTGAATGATAATCGTTGAGATTCCCGTTGGATACTACTTATCAGCCTGTGGATACGGGCCCTTGGACTACCGATGCACACCGGTGCACAGCATGCATCGCATAGCCAGAGACGTTGTGTGGCCATCTTTGTCCAGGACTGAAGGGTCGCTTTTAATGGTTTTCTATGGGTAAACATATGTGATATTGTTCACAGGACATCCAACTACCCTGTTTCTCCGAAAATAAGACGCGTCTTATATTAATTTTTGCTCCCAAATATGCGCTATGTCTTATTTTCAGGGGGTGTCTTATTTCGCCACGGCAAATCCGTCTGTGGCCGCTAATCCCTCAATTGGACAGCTTTGTGGACGAAATTTCTCAGAAATCTCGTCCACATGGGACAGCAAATCTGTCATGGCAAAGCTGGGAGAAGCCGGTGTTGTGGTGCGGATTTACTGGCCACAGAAACAGAAAAGCGTGCAGCCAGGTCGCTTCAAAACAAGCGGCTGAGTGCCGTGGGTTTTGAAGCAGCGCTTTCCCAGCGGAAATCTCGCTGTTTATCGCTGTGGCCAAACTGCGAGATTTCCGCTGGAAATACGCTCTGTGAGAACCCAGCCTTAAGAATCACACAGAGGTTGCCTGACTCACACACAGAGCCATAAAAAAATAAGGGCTGTAAAGTAACGTACCTGTCTGCAGACAGAAGTTCCTGTACCACTTGTAAGCAGGGATGGTATTGCAGCTTCCGGCCACCAGGGGGAGCTCTGCAGATCTACCTATACATCTGGAGGTAGGAGACAACGGGGATGGCAGCAGGGGACAGGCCTCTTGACTTGCCTGCACACTTTACTATGCCTTACTATCGGGGGTGCCTTATATTTGGGACTTCTGCAAATTTTGGGGGTGTCTTATTTTCGGGGAAACACGGTATATACTTAATAGTGGATTAGAGGGCTTCTGCAGACGTTAAGGTTGTGGCCTATGAGTTTTTTATAGTATCGTGGGAGATGTACTGCACCTCGGCGGATGACGAACTTCTGCAGGGGTGGGGGGGCTGACGACTGCGCAGACTACATATACCGTTGATGACAACAGGAAGACTTGTGATTTGTGTACTGTCAATCGTAGTTGCCAGTCAAGTGAGAACACTCTGAGCCCAGATTTTGTGGCCAAGCGAACAACGGGGTCTAATTTCATCATTTCTGAGAAAATCCGGCTTCAGAAAAGCGATGAATCTCTCCGTGAACTGACATGATGTCATTTTGCCCACTGGGTTTGGCAGTTTTTCGGTGTTTACTAGCAGTCACTTGTTTGTATGGAACACCTAATCTTCTTGCAGTTTTTAGTTTGCGTACTGGACTTGTGAATGGCTGATGTCACTGACACTGCTGTCTGGAAACAGAATTAAGCTAAGCTTTCCATTTAAGACCCATCCACACTGGCACTTTCATGTGCATTTCACGTATGTGAGAAATATACATGAAAAAGAGTGTAAACGCATGAATTTTAAGTTTTTAAAATTTTATTCAGGATATACGTTTTTTATTGATTTTTGAATCCTCTTTTTATAAGCAAAACGTATGTTTTTCATTGTAAACGTTTTTTTTTCTAATCAGGTTTTGTAGTTCTGTACATGACTATGGGAGCGGGCAGTCATCATGGCTGAGCTGCAGTTAACAGAATTTAGAGAGATGGTTTGCAGCGGAACTTATGGACTATTCACATAATGGATAGTATGGGGCCCATTGACTTCTATGGGGGAGTGTTGTGGCCATGCTCTGTGATGTGTGCATAGGTCATTGTGCAGGAAGGAGCTGTAAAACCTCACCTGTTGTGTGAACATGTATTTTCCACTGTAATCTTGCCAAAATGCGTAAAACACTCAGAAAAACAAGGATCTGGTGAGTGATTTACGCATTCTTTCTGCCTACCGTTGAGCAAAACTTTGGAAAAGTGGGACAGCAAACTAGTAGCTCCCAAAAGTTGTTGCACTGCTTTGGTCAATAATGTTTTGTTTTTTATTAGAGGTTTTCCCATCCCTTCTGGAGATGAACTGCTTTCATAAGGGGTTTTGTCACTTTGAATATGGTTTCTGCAGACACCATGTTGTAAAGCAGGAGGAGCTGAGCAGGTTGATTTATAGATTTGTGGGAAAGGATTGTATTTTTTTTAATTTAAAATCATGCTGTTTGTATGATTAGGAGTCCAGTGGGCAGTCCTATTAGCGACAGCCTTGCCTAGATGACACTGCATACAGAGATTGCTGTCAATCGCTGATAGGCCCGCCCATGGGACTTCTAATGATACAAAAAGCAGGGATTTAAATGGAAGAAAAAAATATATATGTACTTTTCACCTATTGCCTAAGTTATGATTTATATTATGTTTAGTTTCATTGTCCTTCCTTCACATTTTCTACAGATGATGGCCGATCTTATGTTCAGGAAGCAGGACTATGAGCAGGCTGTGTTTCACTTTCAGCAGCTTCTAGAACGCAAGCCAGGTAATCTTGGTAATTGTGTTGTATCTTTTATATTGGATCTCACGCTTACAAAGTGTATTGGTTTTAAAGGGAATCTGTCACCATACTAGAGCTGCCTTATCTGGGTCAGCATAAACTAGTGATGGAGACTCTGATTGCAGCGGCAGGTGACTTTGTTAGCTGTTGTACTTTTCATAGCCGCAGTGTTTCTGTTCTCAAAGCTGTTCCTATACACAGTAAGGAAGAAAGCTGTCAATCATCCACTGGAAGATGGGGCAAGCTGGGGCTCCTGAATACTGCAGACTAAATGCTGGAACACAAACGATTTAAACCTAGTGACAGATTGTCTTAATTAACATTGTGCAAAGGCCCTGATCACGTCTAGGTCAAGCTTTCCTTTTTCCATGCACTATTAACAAGTTATGTAGACAGGTGCTCGCCTAATCCCTTCCCGCCCCAGCATGTAAATGTGTGTCCTGGGTAGGAACCAGTTCATCAAGTGGTCATACATTTACCTAATATGGATGGTGCAGAAGCTGATCCCGTGTCATCTGCAATGGGAGCCGGCTGTGACTGACGACTGCCCTCTCGCTGCAACACCGGAAGTCGATGAGACCACCAGTTCGTGACATGTAATGGGTTAATAGTAGGATCAATGTTGACTTACTTTATGGTGCTTATAGAATGTTACAGGTTCCCTTTAACCTCTCAAGGACAAAGCGCAACAAACATACGGCGCTTGGTCCTCGGCTTCAATCCTGGCCGTAGTAAAAATATGGTGCAAGATTAAAGCCCCTGTTCTGCAACCAAGCAAAAGCAGGTCGGGTTGTCAGCTGATAGTAACAGCTGAGAACCTGAAGGAGAAAGGAGACGCAGTTTTTAACCACTTCTGCCTTCTCCTTTCCATAGTGCACAGCTTGAGCACTATGTACTAAAAAGAGAAAGTGCAAGTGTTTGTTCCACTACGCGAGCCGGTGGTCATGTGACCACCAGAATCCCCTGTTATAGCAGAGCTGCAGGGTCCTAGCAGACCCCAATTAGCTCTGCCAGTGACTATTGTCACTACAGGGGATGGTTTTCCCTGTAACTGGGGCTCCTATGGATGCTCCAGCTACAGTGGGAAAGTGTGTAATAAAGCATGTGAATGTTCCCCAGAGGTCTTATGTGGTAAAAAATATATGTACTTAAAGAAGTAAAACAAAATTACAGAATAAAATTAAAATATATACATAAAAAAATCCAAACCATACATATTATATTTCAAAGCGTCCGAAACAAGATGAGGAACCCATTCCCATACTTTATTTCAGCGTAAATATAATAATTTAAATAAGATTAAGAAATGTGGCAGATATAAAGGTCTGCACGTGATACAGGGTGGGCCACGAAAATGTAGCCACACTGTCTAAACAAAAGTCTTTGTCGCCCGTGGTGCGGATTTAATTTCTTATACTTTTGAGGTAGATGAAAGCTGCGATGTGATCGGTTGCTGTGGGCAACAGAGACTTTCTCTCAGACTGCTTTCACAAAGGTGCTTTTACACGGAACGATTATCGTTCAAAAGAAATCGCTGGATAGTTCGAATTTGAACAATAATCGTTCTGTGAAAACACGGCCAACAATTAAACAATGAACGATAATTCGTCTGCTTATCATTCATTACATGTAGGCATAAAGACAGATAGATAGATTTTGCAGCCTGCCCTTTGCTATAGTCCTGGGTTTGAGGCGAGTACTATTGGAAATGCCCTACATGTTGTGTAGATATCTGTATTAACGTTCACCTTTTCCTTACAAGCTCGCGTTCAATCAGACATGGAGACCCTACTGCACTCTGCAACCATGGAAGACCGTCCCAAGCACCAACCTCGTTATTGCCATTCAATCAGTTTTAACACTGTCGTAAATACAGCCGTTTAGTCATAAAATCTATAGTGTGTGTATATATGTATACATATAAGTACGCTTCTGGTCCGTACGAATTATACTCATGCGTACATCCAGTAGATGATACTTGATACTAAACACCTTCAGGCACTTTATGTGTGACCAAAAGGCATGGCTTCAGTAAATAGATGGAGGCCTAAATACGCCATTGTGTGCCACATTGTATTGGAATCAACTACTCCAATACAATGAGCAGGAAGGAAACAATCGTGTGCCTCTAGTAGTGACCTACAATCCGCAACTAGAGGTACTAAGGAAAACCGCAAAGAAACTCCATCATACCCTACACAAGGATGACCGACTGAAAACCATATTACCAGACCCTCCCATTCTGTTACAGGTAACCTCCTAACTTGAGGAACTTTATAATCAGGAGTGCATTACCCTCTGACACACAAAAAGGAACTTATCCCTGTAATGTAAGGAGCTGTAAGACCTGCTCACATATACTGACTGCGGACAGGATACGGATCCCCAACACACAGCAGGACTATAAGATCCCAGGGACATTCACATGTTCCACGTCCAATGTTGTGTACCTGATCATGTGCAGTAAATGTCCTGTTGGGGGTCTTTATGTTGGAGAAACAGGACAGAAACTGAAAGCCAGGATGAGATCCCATCGCCACACGATTAAACACAAAGAGAGAATTACCTGTGGCCGAGCACTTCTCTAACCATGGACATGACATAGGAGATATGAGAGTCTTGATATTGAAGGGTGGTTTCAAGTCACAAAACCACAGAAGAATTTGGGAATATAAATTGATAACAACCTTTGACACGCTGAATACTGGGTTCAATTATTCCCCAGGATTTATGTGTGAATGGGAAGTGTGAGACTTGATTGCACAGACAAGACCCCCATCAACAGTAATTCAGGGACCATAAACTTTCACTCCCTTATCAGTGTCTAGTTAAAAATGTTTGTGTACCTCTTGTAGCATTCCTGGTCTGAACCCCCCAACAGTAATTCAGGGACCATAAACTTTCACTCTGCTATCAGTGCCTAGACAAAGTTTGTTTTCCGTTGCAGAATTCCTTTTAAGTGCGAACCAATCACATCCATATCTGTGCCTTGTCATAAGTATGTATGTTATAAGTGTGTATAAATATTCATGCCTCTTCAGATCTATTCCAATTTTAGCCTGATGAAGAGCCCGAGAGGTTCGCAAGCTCGCTGCTATTACATCATGTAATTTTGTTAGCCATTAAAAGGTATCATATCTACAAGATTACTTAGTTTCTCTTGCTGGGAACAATCACATTGTGCCACGTTGTGGCACAGATTTTGATATAAACTAAGGCAGTGAATAGGTGGTCTAAAGTTGGGGTCCGTTTACAGCAAACAATATATATCGTTTGAATGAGCCAACAATATCGGAGTTTGCTCACAGGCAGATACATCGTTGGCTCGTTCAAACGAGAAATCGTTTAGTGAGAAGGACTGAAGGATGGCTATTTAAACCGAAACATAAGTGAACGAGCCAGCGAACGATTAGAGCTTGTAATTCCATCATTGGCTGCATTTAGACTGAATGATAATCACTTTCGCTCGTTTGAATGATTTTTTTTGAACGATAATCCTTGCATGTAAAAGGGCCCTTAGACGAGACAGTCTAAAGATGCGCCAGACTTCAGCAGAGTCACTGTGATAAATCTGCAAATAAGGGAGATGGAACAACACCCCGCAGCGCCACCTATTGGAATTTCCAATCATTGTTACAAGGCTTGTATAAAGAGTCTAACGTTGACTTGCAGGAATGCTGCCTTCCAATAGATTGCGCTGCAGAGGTATTGCTCCCTCTCCCTTATTTGTATATGACCCAGAGGAGCATGCATGGCCTGAAGTCTCCTCACTCATTCACCTTCTAGGTGCTCTCCCTCAGAAGAAACGATAGCGTTCCTGACCCTGTAATAAATCTGGTACATTTAAGGACTTTCTAGTCTTTGCGCTGTCTAACCAGTAAATCTGCCTTGCTGTATTTTGAAGCCTGCTGAGAATGCACTAATAGTGGTGTGTTAGGAAATTGCTGTGTAAGCAGTTTTCCATAGTTTGATCTAGTCATTGTTTCTCCTTTTGTAGATAATTATACTACTCTTTCTCGCTTGATTGACATCTTGAGAAGAGCTGGAAAACTTGAAGAAATACCAAAGTTTCTTGATATGGCAGAGAAATGCTCGTCTAGAGCAAAGCTGGAACCCGGCTTTCACTATTGCAAAGGGTTATATCTATGGTATGTTCCAGTCCGTTACTACCATAGCTGGTATTCCTGTGCAGGATGTACACATGGGATCGTTTCCAGAACAGTACTCCTATCCAAGCGTGTGAACTCTGGTGTGATGGGGTGCTGGCTATTTGTGCCTATGTCATATGATTAGTAATGAGGGGGTCATTCTGCATGTGTGAAGGATCGATCAGCAATTATTACTTTTCATAAACTATAGGTGAAACACTCAAAGTGGTTATCCTAGGATACAGAGTTATCCCTATCCACATGACTGACAGCCGGCCTCCTGCTGCAACTCTGGTAATTAGTGAGAACACCAATCCCCACTGTTAACCCATTACATGCCATGATCAATGTTGATTTTGGCATGTAAAGGGTTCACAGAGTGAAGGCACTTCCTCTGTGATTTCTTTGCTCTCCTCAATGTAATCACAGTGGGCCAATGGGTTGCCAGAGAATGGCATCTGGGTCTGCGATGGCCTGTATTTGCCAATAATGTATTGTCCCAGAAAGCGTGGGATTGCTGGTTTAAGTTCCATACAGGAATATAAAAAAAAGGTAAACAAATTCTTTATGCAAAAACAAGATTTTTGTATGTACCGTAAAATCTCCTTCTCGTCCTGTTCATTGGAGAACACCGCTAAGGACCGTGGGTATAGCTTCTGCCACTAGGAGGCGACACTAAGCAGAAAAGTGTTAACTCCTCCTACCAGATATACCCCTCCTGCAAGCAACAAGCTACTCAGTGTGTATGCAAGCAATAGGAGCAGCCAAGTTGGATACAACAATAATAGTTAATAAATAACAATGCTTAAGAACTGCAATTTATTCTACCGCCATGTGCGACTGCACTGAGGACCCTCCAGTGAAGAGGTGTATATGTTACAGTCCTAACAGTCTGGGCAGGTGTTGTGTACCCCAATAAACAGAATGAGAAAGATTTTACGATAAGTACAAAAATCTTGTTTTCTCGTCCATATCATTGGGGGCACAGAGCAAGACCTTGGGACGTTCTAGAGCAGTACCCAAGGGAGTGGGAGAATATAAGTAGATGCATGTGTAAAGAAGCACAATTGTATCTTCAACTGCGGCTAGCGTTAATGGATGCCTAGACATCCAGCATGCTCAGAGATGGAGTATAAAGGGGTCCGAGTAACTGTCCCGTCCACCCACCGGGAGAGAGTTCCCGACAAGGAGCTTACTACGAGGCACCCGCTGTCCGAGTAATGTGTGCCATAACACGGCCTGAAGGTATGAAGCCCCTGGCACGGTAAACCTGTATTGCCAAGGAGCGAAGTCAGTGCGAAGAGCCCACCTCAGAAGCCCGAGGACACTGGTTGGGTTGTCAGGAGTGCCAGCAGAGAGCTAGGGCTACTACAAGTTTACCCCTCAAGTGGCATTCTTCAAAGTCAGACAGAGCCCACTTGTGACCTGCGCTATAGATAAAAGTGTAAACTGAAGTCTTCATTGAAGTGGATACCTGATACCACGTGCAGTTAGGTAATATGCAACAGGTCGTATTCCAGCAAAAGCCCTGCTGACGCAGTATACCCATTTGAAGGGAGGTGCGTCAGCCATAGAGAGCGAATTGCTTTTCGGCAAACGAGATACTAGAGGATACATGACATCTCAACTCTACGGTGTAGTGAAATATTCAGCGGACAGGCTCAACTGTTGGACCAGAACCCTACATATTGTACCTGCAGAGGAAGGACCCTTTGTGAACGCTCTAGGAGCGTAGTAGAAAACTGCTCTGCATTTAGAATACGTCTTAAAGGGGTTGTCCCGCGCCGAAACGGTTTTTTTTTTTTTCAACCCCCCCCCCCCCCCGTTCGGCGCGAGACAACCCCGATGCAGGGAAGTAAAGGAAGTTTACCGGAGCGCTTACCTTAATCCCCGCGCTCCGGTGACTTCAATACTTACCGCTGAAGATGGCCGCCGGGATCCTCTGTCTTCGTGGACCGCAGCTCTTCTGTGCGGTCCACTGCCGATTCCAGCCTCCTGATTGGCTGGAATCGGCACGTGACGGGGCGGAGCTACACGGAGCCGCTCTCTGGCACGAGCGGCTCCATAGAAGATTACAGAAGACCCGGACTGCGCAAGCGCGGCTAATTTGGCCATCGGAGGCCGAAAATTAGTCGGGCTCCATGGGAACGAGGACGCCAGCAACGGAGCAGGTAAGTATAAAACTTTTTATAACTTCTGTATGGCTCATAATTAATGCACAATGTATATTACAAAGTGCATTATTATGGCCATACAGAAGTGTATAGACCCACTTGCTGCCTCGGGACAACCCCTTTAAGGCAGCAGTCCGGCTTTCCACAATAGTGGTAGATTTGCAGCCCGTTCTGCAGCCAAATCGAGGTCAACAGGGGATTCCGCCTCAACAGTTATTCATGCATCAAAGGAGTCATGAATGACCCACATCCGCATGAAAAACGTCTGATTCAACTAGCAGTCAAGTCTTTCTAGAATGCACTAGCAAGTCTCAATAAGCCCAGATTAATGCTGAGGTTGATTGGGCAGGGTGCAGGCGGCCCATGGTGCTTAGGCAGTTAGGGCCCAATAGTATTGGGGTAGAGGATGGGCTGTGCATGGAGTGTATAGTTGTCATCCTTAGTGTGTGACTCAAGCTCATTTAACGCTACCTCCTACAGAGCAGTGTCTGTCACTGGCCGTGTAGCGACACATAGGCCGCCTCTCGGCCACATAGGACCCTATGCTCTAAACACAACAGGGCTTACTTGCTCGGCTGCACAAATACATCGGCCGTGCTGATGCTGGCACGTACGCAGAATGGCCCAGTTAGTTAAGCAGAACAGCCAGTGGCAAATGCAGGCTACATGACGGCCGTCGGCAGCGAAATTCACAAACTGCACGGCGGCCAAATACACAGGCCGCATGGCGGCTATACGCACAGACTGCATGGTGGCGACCGTACACTGAGGCGGCGATACAGACATGCTGCGCAGCGCTGTATCCCACATGGTGGTGAAATACCCTAGCCGCATAGCGGGAAAATACCGAAGCCCCATGGCAATAAACACAAATGCATAAAAGCGCATAGTGGGCACAGTGGCACAGGAGCAGACTCCTGTTACAGGAACAGGGAAGCAATGGGAGAGATGCTGTCGTATTTACTAACCTACTCTGCCGGTTGTCACAGTGCTGGGGAATACTCCCTCATATCCAGCAGTGAATCCCATCTACTCACCGACCTAGGGAGAGGGGGAGTGCTCCGGGACGGGAACACCCTGGCTGGCACGTCTAGATCAAACAAAATTGATGTGCCTCCTGTTTTTCTTGGGGCAGGACAGACAACTTGCCATCTGCCCTCCTTGTAGGGGAACAGGAAGAGTCCCGCTTGCTCTGTGTTGCCGACATCCATGTGGTCTGAAGATCGTTAATTGAAGAGGTCCTGCAGAAACTAAGCTAAAACTGAGCAGCTTGGTGTTTGCAGGTGAAGTATAGCTAGTAGGAGTTAACACTTTTCTGCTTAGTGTTGCCTCCCACTTGCAGAAGCTATACACCCTCTCTTTAGCAATGTCACTCAATGATAAAAAGACAAGAAACCTTTTTTGCTGCATTTTTAAAAAATTACCCACATTCTGGTATTCTCATCTCTTCAATTAACCCTTACAATAAATTAGACACTTCTTATCCTGCGTTGCAAACTCTATTGGGGAAAAAACAGCCAAAATACTGCTTTTGTTAGTTTGGCTCACAAATTAAAGCAATAACAAGGCCATTAGTTCCCCATAGTGGTACCAGTTAAAAAAAACTACAGCTCGTCGCGTAAAAAAAAGCCCTCATAAAGCTCAGTCGATGGAAAAATAAGTGTTATGGGACTCTGAATGCAGCGATGCAAAAAAATAAATAAAACCCGAAAATGGGTTTTTATTGCGCAAAAGTGTGTGGTGGGGAATAAATATACTTTTGGTATTGTGGTAATCATACGACCCGCAGAAAAATTGTATTATGTTATTGATGCTGCATGCTTAATGTAAAAATGGCACAAAAAAGGCAAAATTTAGATCTTTTTTTTTTTTCCCCGCCCGCTTTACAGTTTCTTTTTTTTTTTTTTTAAGTTATGCAATGCATACCAAGAAAAACTACAGCTTGCCATGCTAAAAACAAGCCCTCATACGGCCATGTTGATGGAAAAATAAAAAGTTAAAGCTTTTGAAGAGTGGAGATGAAAATCTCCCAAAAGTTATCGCTTCCTTAGGACCAAAATAGGCCATGTTATTAAGGGGTTAAACCACCACTTCTCAAAAGAAAGGTTCCAAAGTTAGCTCCTAGGATAGGCCAATGTTTCCTAAATAGGGTTCCCAGGACTTTCTGTAGCTCTGATTGGGGTCTCCAGAACCCAACAAGACCCCTCACTTTTACAATAGGGAAGTCAAACTGATTTTAGCCTGCTCAAAGCTGGAATATGCTATCAGTATGTCATGCTACTGTGTTCTCCCAAAATAAGACCTTCTGAAAATAAGACCTAGCTACAAGTCCCCAGCTTTGGGTCCCTCACGCCGGACTGTGACAGTCTTCCATGTAGCTTGAGAGCACTCTCTTCCTGGTAACGTAATACCCCGCCTCCAGCAAGAGATTTCTTTGATTGGATCGCGAGCGCCGTAGCTTAGCCAATTAGAGCCAGCGCTCGATGAACCAATCACAGACGTTCAGTAAATGGCAACATTGAATGGCTGTGATCGATTCATCAAGTGCCATAAGTATTAAGACACCCCCCGAAAATAAGACTCTGTGCCTCTTCTGGGACAAAAACTATTATAAGACAGTGTATTATTTTGAGGGAAACACAGTATGAATGTATCTAATCCAGGTCTAGCAGATGGCTTTTGAGGAAAACTATAAGTATTGAATTTCCACCCTTCATTCTTGATTCTTTAATGTACAGGTACACCGGTGAGCCTAATGACGCCCTTCGACATTTTAATAAAGCTCGTAAAGACAGCGACTGGGGACAGAATGCAATCTATAATATGATTGAGATCTGCTTGAACCCTGACAACGAGACAGTAGGAGGAGAGGTCTTTGACAATCTGGATGGCGACATGGGGTATGAATATAATATATTGGCCGTGTGGAAGTTCTGTTTCGATATGCAAGACTTTACATTACTTGATTATTTGTGTTTTGCAACCATACTGTTACATCTTGTATTAGAAATGAAGAACAGTAGATGATGAGAAATAACCTTCCAATTTTCCTTTCACTAATCCGTCCCCAAAATGCAGAAGACCTGAGCACTGTAAGGCAGCAGTGCTTACCACTGAGCCACCATGCTTCTTCCTCCTCCTCTTCAATAAATGTATATATGTACTATGCAAATGAAGGTGACTATTATGAAGAATTAGCCGACACAAACATGGAAAACATACAAACTCCATGCAGATCATGTTCTTGGTCAGATTTGAACCTTGGACCCCAGTGCTGCAATGTAACAGTGCTAACCACTGAGCCACCTTACTACTTCTCCCCCAGAGGTTGACTACCTCTGCTTTCCTGGAATTCGCCACTAGATTGCAATTCTGTGTTCAAAACAAGTGCTGCACTTATGACCATGTGAGGCTTCTCAGCAGATCAGGGTGAAGTGCATTCTAATTTGCATATTTCCTCTTTGGCCATGTAGTACTGCACACCGCCGTTATGTAATACTAGATTGTCTGACTGCCCATGGCTTTCCCTGGTAAGATGAGCTATTTCCAGGAATGCTAAGAGCTGGACCCCAAGAGCTTAGCCGGGGTCCTGCAATCTAAAGGTGATTGTACAGCTAATGGTTTATTGTTCAAGCGAACTATGTCAGATTTCACTAAGGCAGACTTTTTATACAAGCCGATAAATCGTTTGCTCGTTCGTTCACTCGCTAAATCCTTCAGTCGTTCGGTTTTAAATATTGATTGATCAGTTGTTCTCATTCACTGGTACAATGAATGCGAACAATTGGCGAATGAGTCAACGATTATTTTCATGTTTCCAAATTGTCCGATCGCCGGCTGCGTTTACACTGAACGATTTAACTTTCATTCTTGAATGTTTTATGTTCCGCATAAAAGGGCAGTTTTGTATGTTGGGACAATCCCCTTAAGGACCAAGTGCTGTAAATTTACGGTGCTTGATCCTGGGCTTTATTCTCACCTGATTGCAGAAATAGTGCGCGGGATTAAAGCCTCTGATCCTGTGAGCAAGTAGGAGCAGGTCAGAGTCTCTGCTGTTAGCCACAGTGGAGAACCCGGAAGAGAAGCATTTTTTAACAACTTCTGCCTTCTCCTTTCCTTGGTAAATAGCGCTTAATGAGCACTATGTACTAAGAAGGGAAAGTGGAAGTGTTTCTTCCACTACTCGAGCTGGTGATCACGCGATTGTGATCAGCTCTGCCAGTGATTAGAGTCACTACAGGGGATGTTTTTTCCTCCTATGGCTGCCTCAGGTACAGTGGAAAAGTGTCACATTAAAAAAATAAATAAAAATGTGAATGTCCCCCAGATGTTTTATATGACGTCATGGGGGATATAGATAGTAAAAAATAGTTACAAAAATAAGTAAGAAAAAATCACAGAATAAATATACACAAAAAAGAAAATGACCCAAAGCCGACGCCAACGAAAACCACTGCCATATGCACCCAGTAATCCTAAACCAGACATGCTATATATCAGAATGTCCGAAACAAAAAGAGGAACCCCTTCCCATACTTATTGTAGTGTAAATATACTAATTAAAAAAATAACTATAAATGTTTTAAAATAATCATTTTTTTTTTACTTTATACTCCCAGTAAACCCCAAAAAAAAGGGGGGGGGGGGGGAGTCAGTTTAAAAGATGTTTATGAAAAAAAATGTCACAGAAAAAAAACACAGCAAAAATAACTTTGCCGGCTGAAGGAAGAAAAACAGGGCAGGTAAACCACCACATGGGTAAAATCCCTGAAATGTGTCTGGCCCTTAAGGTACAAAACAGCCTGGTCCTTAAGGGGTTAAATGTCTGTTTTAAAACCTCCAATCAAAAAATCCTCCGGGCAAGAAATAGACCTTGAGTAGTAGCGGTAGTAACCAATTTTGTTCATTTTTTGTTTATAGGAATTCCACTGAAAAGCAGGAATCTGTACAACTCGCTGTGAGAACCGCTGAGAAACTTCTGAAAGAGCTGAAGCCTCAGACTATTCCGGGTCACATCCAGCTGCGGATCATGGAGAACTACTGCTTGATGGCAACCAAGCAAAAAGCAAATGTAGAGAGAGCCCTGAGCACATTTACTGAAGTGGCCGCTGCGGAGGTAACATGACATCTTGTGTCCTGTACCTCTTAAAGGGGTTTTCGCGACTTCAGCCATTTTTTCTGTTCTTGACATCCCCTCAAGATAGGACATCGATAGATGATCGGCCGGGGTAGTACAAGCGCAGCTTCCATTGCATTCAGTAGGCGTTGTGCCTGCAGCACTGCTGCCAGTTAACGCATCCCCGTTGATTTATACATTTCTGGAGTGTCCCGTTGGTATATCCCTAGGCCCCTGCGCACAGCACTATGGTTTCCAAGTTATAGTCACATCCATTAAAATAATGAATAGTAGAAAATGGCAACCTAAAAAGTCAATGGGATGATATAGTTTTCCAAATTAGGTTCAATTCTATTGTGTCAGAGGACCTGTCATGTCCGTGGGCTCAGCTGCATGGCTTTGCAACCAAGATTTGACTCCTAGAACTTTAAATCCATCAAGTAGAATAACTAGATGATCATTGGGATCTAACCATTCGGACCCCTACTGATCGCCATAACGGGGGTCCAGTGTCCTCCTGAGGGTGGCAAATGAATGGAGCTGCCGCACTGCTCCGCCTTTTTCAGTGAGAGCACCAAAATAGGTCTGCGTTCAAGTGCTTTGCAATCTCTGGTGCTCTCATTGAAGTGAATGGAGTGATCATGGTGGCGCTCTTTTTGTCAGTCTCTCAAGGAGCATGGGCCCCCTTGGTGGCAATTGGTGGCGGTCCCAGCAGTCGTGCCCCCACCACTCGACTATTTAACACCTGTGGTTAGGGGATAACTTAATCTTATTGAAATAACCCTTTAATCCCTCCCCGTCATGCAAGCTGTTATATATACCTCCTAACTCCATATTCCCCGTGCTATTAGGATGTCTAAAGCTGGCCGCAGCATATGCTGTATAAGTAGTGGGCTCGGGAGCCGAACCTGCTTCATACATGGAAGGTATTGGTTGTCTTTGACAGCTGATACCAACTCGCAACAGTCGCCATTGGAGACAACTCTGATCACTACTGTTAACCCTTTAAATGTCGCTGTCAGTTCTGACAGCAACATTTAAATGTCCTGATTGTTCAGGATGTAAATGTCCAAACCCGCCCTAATATCGTGGGGGTGCCGTCTTGCTGTAATGGCAGCCAATGGGCTTCTGAAGGCCCCTAGGGCTCCCGTGATTGTTTGCCTATTAGGATGTGCCTGTGACATGTCTTTAAAGGGAGCCTGCCACTGGCTATGAGCTCCATAAACTACGTTCTGGTGCTCATAGGAAAGGTTACCAGGAGCCCGGGGAGGTATTTACTATACTTACCCGCCTCTCCGCATCTGTGCTATCAGCCCTTAAAGTCAGCACGGCAGAATGTGAATCGGACTCAAAGCTGCACGCTGTTTCAATGCCCTCCCATTGGTCTCTATGGGAACGCGCCCCCTCAGCCTGCAACTTTGAGTCTGCTGCACTGTCCGTGCGTCAACTTTAGTTACTGACAGTTGTAATGGTATTCATATAATTATTTGATTGTAAGGTATTATAATAATTAGATGAATTTAAAAATGCGCAATGAGAGACACCATTGAAATATACCAGGAGAAGTTACTTCACAAACTAGGGACATATGTCTGGATGAGATAAGAATATCAAGAGGCTTCCACATGTTAGCTGAAGGGGCCCTAGGAATATCAAGATACTAAGGGAGGGGTTGACTCCTCACACTAGGAATAAAAGAATAATGTTCATAAACTAGAAATGTGTGGATGTGTATATATATGGATATACATGTATGTATATATGTATGTGTATGTATATATGAAGGTGCACATGTATGTATGTGTGCCTATATGTATGTAAATGTGGGTATATAAGTAATATTTAATATTACGCCACAGAGTCATATGAAAAGGACTACACAAAATGGCCGACCACATGTTTAGCTAAAGTACAAGGAATACATACCCTGTTTCCCGAAAATAAGACGCGTCTTATATTAATTTTTGCTCCCAAATATGCGCTACGTCTTATTTTCAGGGGGTGTCTTATTTCTCTGCGGCAAATCCGTCTGTGGCCGCTAATCCCTCAATTGGCCAGCTTTGTGGACGAAATTTCTCAGAAATCTCGTCCACATTGGACAGTAAATCTGTCACAGCAAAGCTGGGAGAAGCCGGTGTTGTGGTGCGGATTCACCGGCCACAGAAACTGAAAAGCGTGCAGCCAGGTCGCTTCAAAACAAGCGGCTGAGTGCCGTGGGTTTTGAAGCAGCGCTTTCCCCACGGAAATCTCGCTGTTTATCGCTGTGGCCAAACTGCGAGATTTCCGCTGGAAATACGCTCTGTGAGAACCCAGCCTTAAGAATCACACACAGGTTGCCTGACTCACACACAGAGCCATAAAAAAGTAAGGGCTGTAAAGTAACGTACCTGTCTGCAGACAGAAGTTCCTGTACCACTTGTAAGCAGGGATGGTATTGCAGCTTCCGGCCACCAGGGGGAGCTCATCAGAGCAGACATGTACAGCAGGAACAGAACGTACAGTATAGACTTTTCCAGCCAGCAAGGGGAGCTCACAACAGCACACTCATACAGCACAGCAGGGACAGGATAACAGCAGACTGTCTGCAGATCTACCTATACATCTGGAGATAGGAGACAACGGGGATGGCAGCAGGGGACAGGCCTCTTGACTTGCCTGCACACTTTTCTATGTCTTACTATCGGGAGGTTCCTTATATTTGGGACTTCTGCAAATTTCAGGGAGTGTCTTATTTTCAGGGGGTGCCTTATTTTCGGGGAAACACGGTATGTATTGATAAGATAAGAATTTTGAGCCACAGGGGCCCATCGGCACTCTGTGAACATGTTACTCAATACTGACTTGGGAGTTTCTGGGTGGGATGAGAAACTAGCCAATAAACGGACATAGTTAATGCGACCCACCTATGTTGGGAGCTATAAATAAAGATGCCCGACATCGATTTGTTGGGAATTCTTTGATGAATCCATAACTGTGTGGGCTCTGTCATTTAATTCCTCCGTCATATGACGTACTGAACTCTAGGTGTGGCAGCCCTACTGCACGGGTCACCTAGACTTCAGTCACAGGGTACACTCTGCTGTCCCTCATCAGGCTATCGCCGTAGCATGGTTCATATTACGTCATTCACAAGGTACACTCCGCTTCCCCTAGATGGCCATATATTTTTGCCGCGACACAGTGCAGGCAGTGGGTGGTGGGTAAGTATAAAACCTACTGCTTCAGGCTCTTGAGAACCTGCCCTATGAGCACCAGAACTTAGATTATAGTGCTCACAGCCAGTGGCAGGTTCCATTTAAAGACATGCTATAGGGCAGTGATGACCTTTTAGAGACCGAGTGCCCAAACTGCAACCTAAAACCCATTTATTTATCGCAAAGTGCCAACACGTCAGGGGGCGGGGCTTATCACGATGAATGATTTTACCACCGTCGTTCTAAAAAGGACAGGGCTGTTTCAAAATAGACCGGGTGCAGATTTTGACTCCCTTTTAGATGCGGAAATAATGCAGAATGTCCTCAGCGGAAATTTCTGTGGAAAATTCTGCAGCATTTCCGGATCCAAAAAGCAGTCAAAACCTGCACCCTGCCTATTTTGAAACAGCCCTGCCCATTTCCGCCACCTGTAAACATACCCCAGCGGTAATAGTGACACCCCCCAGCAGCCCCAGCGGTAATAGTGACACCTCCCGGCGCACACTCTGACTTCAGTGTGCTGCCGGACTCCTTCCCCCTCCCAGTGGAACCAAGTAGTAGGAGACATCGGGGCAGGGGGGAGGGGGATTCCAGCTGCACACTGAAGTCAGTGTGTGCCGGGATCAGCGCGGCTAGCAGTGCCGTTTGTGAATTCCGGCAGGGGTGCCGCGGCCCCTGCTGGTATTCACAAGTGGTGAGCAGCCGATGGGGCGCGTGCCAGTAGGGAGGGCTCTGCGTGCCACCTCTGGCACGCGTGCCATAGGTTCGCCACCACTGCTATAGGGAAACCATGGGGACCTTCAGAAGGCCCTCTACTGCCATTACACCCAGGCAGCACCCACACAATCTGTTGAAATACAGTATAATGAAATACCATAGTATTGCATTGTACTGTATAAGCGATCGCAAGTTCAAGTCCCCTATGGACTATTAAAAAAAAAAATTACGATTTTTATAATTTATTCTAAAAATTTTAAAAAGGTTTTGTTTTAAAACCATCTCTTCCCAGTTGTATATAAAAAAAGACATGTCAAGTCCTGGGGTTGGTTGTATAGCTTTGCAGATATGACCCCACTTTTCGCAGCATTTCTTTTCTCTCTACTTTACCCCACCATTGCCAGTACGGTCAGATTTGGCTTCCCTTTTACTTTGTCAACACGCATTCAGTAGGTTACGACAAAGTTGGGGACAGAAGGGAGTATGACTGCAAGAACAGTACACAGGGTTTGTTTGTTTGTTTGTTTGTTACAATGGAAGTACATAGTTTTAGCATAGGAGCTACAGAAACAGCAATAGAAAATTAGTTAAGACTTGTTGCAAAGTTACTTCATTTTTTTTCTTTAAGTTTTAGACACATTGCCACAATGAAAAGTAATCTGGTTGTGAAGGTAGATGAGGGCTTAAATGGGGTTTAAATGACTATAATTATTGTATTTGATTACAGCCATAAAACACAGCGGAGTATGGTCACATTCATGGGGGTCACTGGTGTAGTTTTTATAAATGCCTGTTATTGGTGGCACATACCCACCCAGCCTGAAGGGCAAAACTGTCAAGTTCTTCTTCCTGCTATTATGGTATGGGCTATTTTTTTGCCAGATTATCAGGATTCCCGGACTCTCAGGTTCCTGATTACCCGTTGACTGTCCAGCCTTGCTTTTCTCACTTAGAGTTTGTCATATTAAATGTATGTTTTTGTCGTCCAGAAGGACTATGTGCCCGCTCTTTTGGGTATGGCCACAGCCTACATGATACTGAAGCAAACCCCAAGAGCAAGGAACCAGTTGAAAAGAATTTCCAAAATGAACTGGAACCCAGTAGACGCAGAGGAGTTTGAAAAGAGTCTGTTGCTGCTGGCGGACATTTACATCCAGTCGGGGAAATATGACATGGCGGGCGAGTTACTGAAACGTTGCCTCCGTCATAACCGAGTATGTATGAGAATGGAGGGGCGGTTCTGGCACTACTTGGCTTGTTCTTTGAATTTTGCGCACACTGGTTAAATCCTCATTTTGTTTAAATAGTAATTGCTGGGATTGTTAAATTGCTTTTAAGAGAACTGTAAAACTCATTCCCATATCCGTAATTGTAATAAAAATTAGGTTTTTCTCATAATTGACTGTAGATAGAAAAAAACCGACAACTAGCGAGCGGTATCAGAAAAATACCTTTTATCAGAGGGAAGAAGAATCCTCTAAGGGCTTCTAATGTTCCCTTTCCAGAAGCAATTACACTGACAATGCAAACCGCCTGACTGACTTCTTCTCGTTCATATACAGATTTCGGCTCCAAAAAAAATCTCATTTGTATTCCGGGCTTGTAAAGCGCCATAATATTCACACTAATCCCTTCCAAATATTCTTGGAGTGTAGAACTCCTCTTGGTCCTCAGTGAAAATGTCAATGAATAAATTACAGCTTGCTACCCCCCAACTCCCCCTTTAATAGTTTGTGGTTTACACCCATGGACGGGTTTATCAGTCGTATGTAGGTGGGTGAACAGTTATCAGTAGTCCTTTATTCCAGTGTCAATTAAAGGGCCACTCCTGTGATTTTACTTTTTTTTTTTTCTTTTTTCATCCATTATGTAGCTATCCCCTGGTATTATTTATATATATATATATATATATATATATATATATATATATATATATATATATATATATATATAAAATGTGAGCTTGTGTTACCTTGGTTAATTATTCTTTCTATCTGAAACTCCTGGCATCTTTTTCTTCAAATAGTCATGTGATCTCAATTTAGATCTACTTGGAAGTTATGCTGTCTGAAACTAGTTAATTTCACAGTCTGTGTGATGCTGTTACATGAATCCTACCATAGAAACTACCTAGACTGGACGCAAATACTATTGTCACAGTTACTGATGATGATCACACCGCTCCTGCCACACAGTTGTAATGGAGGAGATCACAGCTCATCCCTCTGACTGTATATTTATGGTCTGTAGCTTGTTGAGCAGAATATAGAAGGTAATCCTGATTAAACTGTCAACCCAGCAGGCCAAAATGCCATAGTCTCGGCTAATGCAGTGCTGATGCATTGTGGGATAGATGTGAAACGGAAAGTCAAAAATCTCACCATCACGATGGTGCCTGATAAGCATCAGACAAGGGGCTGAACTGCATGGAAATGACTGCAATACACACAGGAGACCTGCAGAGTGTGAGGGGGACAGGGATGGAAAAATGTGTTTTTCCCTCCGACATCATGACGGCATACACCTGGAGGTTGCTCACCTGCTGACCTGATGGGACAGGAAGAGGCAGAACATAAAAAGCACCTCCCCTCCACCAAACACCAGTGCTTTTCCTGTCCCTCCAGGACAGCAGCGGTAGAGCTCCAGCGATGCTGTCCCAGGACTTACCGGCGAGCGGCGGCATCTCTTCTGGCAGCCCCGGTTGCCCCAGTGGGAAGTACCTCATCTGGGAGCTAACCGGGGACTGCGTGGGCCTGGGTCCAAGGACGGACTTTCCGGGAAAACCGCGGTCGTCAACCAGGCGGCGACCGCCATCTCTGGGTCCTGGCTGTAGCGGGCGGAACACAAGGAGTGTGACGCTAGACGCTCCGCAAGAGGGCGTGTCCTCGATGGAGCGCACAAAGGGGGCGTGGCCTGGCGCGGCTTGGCGCCAGATTCAAAATTTAAAGCCCCTGCACCAGGGGGAGTCGGCTGGTTTTTGTTTTTTCACGCTAGGAATCGATTCTAAGGACAGGAATGGATCCCACAAGCGCAGGATGTCGGCCAAGAGAGGACCCAGAGAATCTCCAAACTGTAAGTGGTCCTGTTGGCCAACCTACAGACACCTGCACTACACTTCCCTTACTAACAGAGATCTCCCTTGTCATATACGACAGGGATACTCAAAAACCTAGGGAGGCTAGGAGGAGAAGTAAAAAGCGTCCTGTATGCTTACAAAACTTGATGACTCCTATTCTAAAACATTATGCGCTTCCTGCTCAGCGACAATTCTGCAGGAAGAAAAATCTTCCCCCATGTCTGAAATCCAGTCAGTTGTCCGGGAAGAAACAGTCCTACCTCTCGGACCTCCAACCAGGGCCCTTAGGGGCCACAAGAGGGTCTGCTCCGGCAGTGTTAGAGTCCGACTCTGACATGGCAGAAGAATTCGATCTTGTAGATCTTGGAAGTGTTGCAGGGAGAGAAAAAATATCTCGTTTTTGAAAAAACGCTAACAGAGAAACCTTGCACTGTACAGGACGTCATGTTGCGAGTCAGCTTCCACAACGTAAATCTACATTCCCTGTAAACGCCACACTTAAACCATTGATCCTTAATGATTGGAATTGTATGGATCAAGCTCCGTTAATTTCTAAAAGAATTTTAGGAGTGTCCTTTATTTGATGAAGTGGCTATCCTTGAGGAGACGCCATCTGAGGATACGTCCCACTCAAAGGCAACAAAGTAGACAGCTTGGTCCACGTCCAGCTTCATTATAAAGCTAATACTGCGGCCACCTTGGTGGCTCGTTCTACGGCGGTTTGACTAGGTCAGCTTCTACGGTCTGCTTCGGATCCCGCGTGGCAGCCCTATCCAACACGAGCATCTCTTCTGCCAGCCCCGGTTGCCCCAGTGGGAAGTACCTCATCTGGGAGCTAACCGGAGACTGCGTGGGCCTGGGTCCAAGGACGGGCTTTCCGGCACCACTGCGGCAGTCATTCAGGAGTGGTCAAGAGACATAACCTCCAAAAATAGGTTGTGTACCCTACCCTTTCGGGGCGTCTAGTCATCAGACTCCGCAAAAAGCGCCTTAATTCCATTCCCTCGTCTATAACATAAGTGGGGAATGGAAAGACCGGAGGAAGCGGTAAGGCTCTTACTGTTGTCCCTCAACCTGCATCTTCATGCCCGCAGAAGATTAGTTCACTTCTGCACTAGTTGGAGAAACATAGCTACTGACGGCGCCTACCACATGCTGGGAAACGATCCTAATGACAGGAATCGATCCCACAAGCGCAGGGGTACAAGATTTGAGCTAGAACCCCGCCCTCCAAATAGATTCATTTTAACTTCGGACTGTGTGGGCCTGGGTCCAAGTATGGGCTCCGGTTCCACCGTGACCGTCATCCCGGCACCAACCCTAGAGCAGGCTCTACTTAAGGGTGAACAAATCGTGCTGGATATCGGTGCAGTTATCCCCATCCCTAACACGGAATGGGGGAAAGGGTTTTACTCCCCTCTCTTTCTGAACCAGATGGCTCCCACCGATGGAGACGATCAGAACCGCAACCCCCCTGATTGGTAGGGATAACTTTATGGCTACGATTGACATAAAGGATGAGTATTATCTCATCCCCATTTATGTCAACTCGCAAAAAGTTCCTAAATTTGCGCTGAGAATGGCGCCTCCCCTTTGGAATCTCCTCTGCTTCACGGATCTTTTCCAAAGGGGTGATTGTGCAGAAAGGCTACCATTTCAATCGTGGGATTATCATCATCCCCCATCTGAAAGGGGGCATAGCTCAGCAGATGGGTTCCTGCTGGTGGCAGATCCCCTCACTATTCTGAGGTCACACTGGGGGTCCACGCTTCAGCTGTCTAAGGGTCTGAGCTGGATCATTAATGATTTGAAATCCAATATGGATCCGGACACCAGGAAAAAATTCCTAGGAGTCATTTTGGATCTTCGTCTCCAATGTTCATCCCTTCCTCCTCTAAGGAAACAGCTCATTCTAGAGAATGTTCTGCTCTAGATAAAAAATCTACAGTTTCAATAAGATGCGATGCGGATCCTGGGGCTAATGACTTCATGCATTGGAGTGGTTCCCTGGGCCCAGTTTCATAGCTGTGATCTCCAGACACTTATCCTCCAGAATGGGGACAAGTCAGTCCTCACTTGACAGGACAATCCCTATTTCCACTAGGGCTAGATTCTCACTCCGCTGGCGGTTTTCCTCAGACAACCTTTTAATGGGGATC
The DNA here is from genome assembly GCF_035609145.1 of Eleutherodactylus coqui. Classification (NCBI taxonomy): domain Eukaryota; kingdom Metazoa; phylum Chordata; class Amphibia; order Anura; family Eleutherodactylidae; genus Eleutherodactylus; species Eleutherodactylus coqui. The sequence goes on from NC_089844.1 coordinate 81,069,661, forward strand.
CTGCGATAACTGATGCCAGCGCAAAAGGGTGAGGGGTCACCTTTGAAGGTGGCCATATACAGGGTACTTAGGACCCTCATGAGAGATCCAGGTTATCTAACGTTAGATAACATGATGGCAGTGCCACTCATTCCCCTCCAGGGTACCACCAGGAATCCTCTACTTCAGCATTTGGCGGGAAGGTTCCTTTAATGGGCGGAACTCACAACTAAGTAACTGTCGGCCTTCCGTATAAAAGGAGCCGAGAATTCAGTCGCGGGCTTTCTAAGCAGGAAGAAAGTAGACGCAGGAGAGTGGGGACTCCATCCCGAAGTGTCTAGCCTACTCGGGACAAATAGGGGGCACCCAAAATAGTTTTGTTTGCGTGAAGCGCAAATACCAATTGCCGTCTTCTCTTTTCCCGAGACTCGGAGAAACAAGCATTTAGGCACGGGCGCCCCCTCTCACCCCGGGATTTGGGACTTAGCTTACGCTTTTTCCCCTTTACCCCTGATTCCGCTACTCCTAAGAAATTACTGCGGCCAGGGCTGTCAGTAACGTTAGTAGCGCCTTATTGGCCCAAAAGACCTTGGTTTCCTCTCCTGAGATCTGTCAGTGGGAGAGCCACTCCATCTTCCGTCAAGACTGGACCTATTGCTGCAGGGTCCTCTCCTCTACCCGGAGGTTCACAAGTTCAGGCTTACAGTCTGGATCTTGAACGGGTAAAATTCTTAGAAAAAGGTCTATCATTTAACGGGGTTTCCACTATGTGCGAGACCCTTATGCCCTCGACGGAAAAGATTTATTCCAAAGTCGGGAAAAAATTCTCAGAATGGATGGGTCAGGACATCCAATCAGACATTCGTAAAAATTTCAAATTTCGTCCAGGCAGGCCCGGATAAAGGGTTGAGTCCAGATTCCCTCAAAGCCCAAGTAGTGGCTTTGAGGGCATTCTTTGATCTCACGCTTGCTGAGCACAAGGGGATCAGGAAATTTCCTAGAAGGGCGAGTAGACTGCATCCATTCATAAAGCTGATGGTGCTTCCCCCCTGGGATCTGACTATAGTCCTTCAGGCCTTCTGCGATTTTCCCCCGTTTGAACCTATTAGAGACCTATCCATCGCCTTGCTGACGTACAAGGTAGCCCACCTTGTGGCAGTTATGTCGGCTATGTGCGTGGGTGAAATTCAGGCCCTTTCGCAAAGGGCCCCATATATGACTATGCACCCTGATGAGATCGTATTCTCCTTAGACCCTTCCCTCCAACCCAAAGTCTTGTCAGAATTCCACGGGGGCCAGCCAATAGTCATTCCAGCCTTTGTCTAAATTTTAAAAACGAAATGGAGCAGAGGCTCCATAATCTTGACGTTAAAAGAGCTGCATTAGCGTACCTTGAGGCAACGGAAAGTTGCAGAAAGACTAACTTTCGTTCAGTTTCAGGGGCAGGCCAAAGGGAAGGCCACTTCTAGAGACTCAATAGCCAGGTGGCTCAGAAGAGCCATCCAGGAGGCTTACAAGGCCAAGGGCATTCCTCCTCCAGAAGGTTTGAAAGCCCACTTCACTCGGGCGGTGGCATTTTCCTGGGCAGAAAGAGCGCACGCCTCAATCGAACAGATTTGTAACGCAGCCACGTGGACTTCTAGTCATACGGTTATTAAACCTTATAGGCTGGACATTAAAATCTAGTGAGGATGCAACCTTTGTGAGGAAGGTGCTTCAAGCAGTAATCCCTTCCTAAAAAAGCCCATGCCGGTTATTTGGTATTCCTCCAGTTGTATGCTGTCATGATGTCGGAGGGAAAACGGGAATTTTTCTTACCGATAATTCCCTTTCTTGAAGGCATCATGACAGCATATGGGCTTTCCCCCCCCCTACCGACACGGTTACCCTTGTTGGTTTAAACACATGAGGTAATGTGTATACTTATGATTTCTTTGTCTAAGGTGTGTGGTACCAATAAAACACACCTTCTGGTTAAGTATACTGTCACTGTGGTTATTTGGAACGCACTAGTGTTTGGTGGAGGGGAGGTGCTTTTTATGTTCTGCCTCTTCCTGTCCCATCAGGTCAGCAGGTGAGCAACCTCCAGGTGTATGTCATGATGCCTTCAAGAAAGGGAATTATCGGTAAGAAAAATTCCCGTTTTTGCCGGAGTGTCCCTTTAAGATCTGATGGGTGCATGATTGTCAGAGGCTTCTTATTATTGGACATAGATTTTCAGGAAGATGAAAAGAGTGTGTTAGCGAACGATATGCTCTCATTTAAAGTGGACCCCTCACCGCTCTTGATTATGCTTGTTTTAGGAAATGTATCCCTCATGAAATAGCAATTCTGGAGTATCTTGTTTTATATCTCTGCCTTGTGCTGTTCCTCTGCTATTCCTACTGGTAATGTATGGATACATTGACAACTGTGTGCTCCCTGTTGGGGGCGTGTCTCTGAATGTCCAATCGGTGCTAACTGTGTAGGTAGGGGAACGCTCACCCAAGAGGAATAACAGAGGAACGCCACAATGCAGAGTTACAAAAAAGCCAGCGAGTCCTCCTTAAAGGGGTTGTCTGGGTGTGAAATGATTTTTTTTTTTAATTGAGCCAAATCTGTTAAAACGGTAAAAGCAGTTGCACTTTTACTCCCGCTATCCTCTGTTTCAAGACCTCATGTCCACGGGCAGATTCCACATGCGGGAGCCCGCAGTGGAATCCCACCCTGCTGTGCGGTTCTTCTGTGTCCTGTCCTGTCCAGATTTTCTTTTTCCTTCGCTGTGGAAGCACCAGTCGGCGCACCACGTGTGTGCGCAGTGGATTTTTTTTTTCTAAACTCCTGCTTTCCCATGGTAATTGCGGCCTGTCCGCAATTGAATTGCGGGCGGGCCGGGGACCGGACGGCTTCCATTGACTTCAATGGCACCTCATCGCTACGGCCTTTAATTGGCTGCAGTGATCAGGTGGTAGCCATTCCTAAGCAAAAACTGGTAGGACCCCAGGAGCTGTGACTTTTCTGCATTGGACTCCGCTCTTTTATGAAAAGTGGGCAGGACTTGTCAAAAGGGGGTGTGGCCAGACTAACATATATACGTATAATTTTGCCAGAAACCGGTATAAATTTTATGCTAGAAATATACGCCAGCTTGATACATGGAGGGGGCGAGATGCGCCTCTTCATGTGTTAGTCACATCGTACACTGGCTTTGGGAATTTCCCCCTGTGCATGACACCTGATGGCGCCCATTATGGTCAGTGGAGTTCGTTGGCTGCCATTGGTGTCCATCATATAACGATGCAGCACACCGTAATGGAACAGAACAATGAAAATAGATGTGAATAGACCCTACAAGGCCTGTAGACATTGGCACAGTCCGTAACGAAAAGGAGGAAACAAAAATTGGTTTTGAAGGTGGACATAGTCCTTATAGGTTGTCCAGGAAAACATGGCTGCTCTCTTAAAACCTCACCACACTGGTCCACAGCTTATGGGTGGTATTGAAGTTTAACCATATTGACTTCAATGGAGCTGAACGGCAAAACCAGACATGGTCCATGGACAGTCGTAGCGCTGGTTTTGGAAGAACACAACCATGTTTTTCTAAATCTGAATGACCCCTTTGGGGGGAAATTTCAAAATTTTGGCTTTCAATTAAAGATTATCATTCTGTTTTTATGCTAATCACATTTACCAGATGTGTTTCTCTATCCTCAGATACCAGATTAAATAGATTTTTAACTACATAGAATCTGCATACTCCGTAAATCTACATATACATGGAAAGGCTTTTGGCAAATTATAGTAATTCTAGCAACAACAGGTTTTATGTAACCTTTGTTATCTTACGGTTACTCTTTTGTTCCAGTCGTGCTGTAAGGCTTATGAATACACCGGCTACATCATGGAAAAAGAACAGGCGTATAAGGACGCAGCCAGCAACTATGAACTGGCCTGGAAGTACGGGAACCAGACCAGCCCCACCGTTGGTAAGGAGAAGTTACATCATGGGCCCCATGAATACAGGCAGTGGTTATTTTCATTGGGAGGAGAACAGAATATCTAATAGTCATCTGAGACAGTGGTCCAGGCTTTATTCTCCAGACCACCAACAGGCCGGATAGTGTAGGATTACTGCTATTGGCAGAGACATATGCTTCTATTGGTCATGCGAAAAAACTATGCTAGTGGAAAAAAGTTTTCAAATGGGTTTTCCGGGATTTAGCGTTGATGGCTTAGGTCCTGTTCACATACATGGCAGGAAAAGCTCCAGGCATATACATAAAATGACATATACAAAACTGCGTACTTTTGGTTTCTGTGAGGCTAGTGTACAGTGGCATACGTCTAAAGCTTCTATCGGAGGTATACATTGGGCAATATTTCCAATGTATATGTTTGATGGAAGGCTTGAATGGGGTGTGAGTTGAGCCTCAACTTTTAGAAATCGAGTGCAACCTCTGCTGCCCTCAACAATCAGCGGAAAGAGAAGACTGCTTTTCTAGCTGTGACTCCCCTCTTCCATGTGGCTGTGTCTAGTACTGCAGAGTTACCCCACTCACTTGAATTGAATTGACATGGATGGCATCACATTGGAAGCACATGGCTCTTCCTCCTTCTCAATGCTTCTCTGAATCCTGTGGTTTGGCCTACTTTAAAACTGCATTCAACTAGACAACCTCTTTCGAGAGTAAGGCTACCCCAACCAAAGTCCAAATACCATAGGCTCCAATCCCTTTAAAAAATAGCTTTGATCCATGAGGGTCCAAGCGCCAAATTAGTAGTGGGGGTACAAGAAGTCTATTGATCAGGGAAGAGTTTCCATCAAATGATATGTTAGACGTTCTAAATGACGGGAGGCTATTTATTTAGTTTGCCAGTCTTATACAGATGTCATGATGACACATGGTGACACTAAATTGATCCCGGGGTGAAATGGGGCAAGTCATCGGAGTCTTGGTACAGCAGTATGACAGCAATGCAGATCAAGCTATGGAGGATTCTGTGCTGCATACACTGTAGTGGTCATATTTGTGATTTTATTTCCAAAGATCAGGTACTTGTTCCCCGTTACTTCTAGAACAACTCGCAGTTACAAAACTTAGGGTGCATTTACCTGAACGAGTTTCTCGCATTGTGAAACGCACAAAACTTGCACTGAAATAGAGCCCATTGTTTTCAATGGGCCTACTCACATGTGCGGTCCTCCTTTCTTTTTTTTCTTTCTCGCAAGAGAATATGCATCAAATTTTCATTTTCTGCAAATCCAACAGGTGAGAAATAAAATTGGATGTTCAGTGATGCAACACAATCGAAACCTCGCAATGCACTGACAGTGAACTGCACCGTTTCTCAGACCAGTTTCACTCTTGCCCCTTGTGAATGCACTTTCAAAAGGTTACGGATGCTTCTAAAACACAACTGGAATGGTCCTGTCTGGGAGCACCTGCTTGCAATGCGTATCTGACGCTGCATTCATGTGCTGTACTCGGATGATAAACATTGTATCACTTTTGTTTTTAGGTTATAAATTGGCTTTTAACTATCTGAAGGCAAAGAGATACGTAGATGCAATTGATGTTTGTCACAAGGTAAGATCATCTACAAGTATACATTTATACATAAAGTACTCGAACGACAGCTGTTTTGCAACCCTTGCCACTATTCATGCAGACCACCTGGCGGCAGCACTAGTCATGTGTCCGAAGTGGTCACTGAACCCCTACTATGTCGACCCAACTTAAAGAGGATCTGTCGCATCCTTTGATCAGGGGGGGCGGCTACATGTCTCTGGTTGCATCCCCGATGACTCCAAGGCCTTTTTCTTTTTGTTCTATAGCCCCCAGACTCTATTACATACGGAGTCCAGTAACCTTCCAGTGTCAATCAAACATGATGTAAGCCATTGGCACTGAGTGGTAAAGACTGAGCAGACAGAATACTAGTACTGTGCTTCCACTTTCTCCCCTCCCCTCTACCCCTTTCTTCCCTCCTTTTCTGCCCCCTCTCCCTGCCCCCCCCCCTCCAGGTTCCCACAAGTTCCTTTCGAGATTGTTTTGACAGAACTAATCATATGCTCCGTAGACCTCTCAGTATTTGCGCCAGTCTTTGGTTTAGCAACATAACTGGCTTTGTACTTATTTTAATATTGTGGGTTCAGGAGACAAATTTTAAAAAGATTAAAAATTTTGACTTTTTTGACCTTTTCGACCAATGGTGAGGGCTGACACAGCAACATGTACAGACTAGTGAGCCCCCAGTAAAGAGATAAATATTGAAAATCCCTGCTTGAATGTTCAATATTTTTTGTGATACAAAGTTCCAGATCTCGCCACTAGAGGGAGCTGTTATGCATAGAACACCTTTATCACAGTATGCAGTACACTCCAAAGCTCCCTCTAGTGGTGGCTGCAAATTATGAATTTTATCAATGACTCTGCGGTGGATTATTTATCAAAAAATGCTACCAGGGCTAGTATTAAGAAATCGGCATGTTGGGGATGAAAACTGTGATGATAAAGTGGGAGGTTCACCTTCAGGAGTGTAGTGGAGGATGCATCAGCATGTGAAGCACAAAAAAGAAGCCGGGTCAGCAAGAGAATATTGTGTCCATGCCAAAATTGGAAAAAGAATGAAAGCTAGAGATCCCGATCATTCCCCGGAGGAGTGGTACAGTATGAGATTGATGAATGTCTGGTAACTCCAAAATTTAACGACAGTGACCCAAACCTTTGTGAAAGTATTAAGGAGTGACCTGAGACAAGAATTTAGATTTCTGTTAGTTCTGTCTGTTCTGATACTACGCAGGCAATGCAAAAAGAAGAAGCGAGTCAGCAGCTTTGATATCACATCAAAGACATGGGACACCGCTCCTCTTAGCAGGTGGACAATAGTCACCACGCTTGCCAGGGATAATTTGTTTGATTGTTTTCATATCCAAAGAGACTTCATGCTAATTATTTTCTTTGTCTGCCCTTTATATTTCTTTTCTGCAATATCTAGTATATACATGTCTCAGCCTGATGTGGTGCGGTTTATCAAAACAACTCATGTTTATGTATTATGTAATAATGCCTCGCATTCACTCATCATCACCATAGCATCTACAGGTGGGCCACGGAAAAGTAGTCACCACACTCTCAGGTCACTTTCACACAGGTGACAAAATTGTGCTACAAATCGCATGTATGTGAAGCCCATGCATTCCTATGGGTTCCTTCACATTTGCGATGTTTTGTAGGCTGCTACATTGCGAGAAAAAAAAAAATCAAGAGAAAATATTCAGCATGCTGCAATTTACTGTTTTATAGCCCATGTTTTCCTATAGAGCCTCCCTTTCCTTTGCATCACATCACATTTTTTTCTATTTTACACCTAGGTGATTTTTTTTTTTTTAATTCAGCTATCTGGCACTGTCCACTCCAGTGCACGTCTTCTCCATAGGTCTCCAGCACTTGTCTGTAATCTTCTGCCAGCCCTTCCTGGTGACTGGGTTCAAAAACTCCGCCTCCAGGAAACGCTAGCTCTGATTTGTTCTCGAGCGCCATGGCTCAGCCAATCAGAGCTAGTACTTCCTGTAGGCGAGGATGTTGAACCTCCAATCCAGGAATCGCTGACAGAAGATTACAGACAAGTGTCAGGGACCTGTGGAGATGGCATGCACCAGAGCGGACAACGCCTGATAGGTGATGGATTGTATTGTGTTTTTTTGGTTTTTTTTGTAGATGGTTTATTTCTGGGCTTTTGTAGTAGGATTTTCTACTGTAAAAGTTGCACGACACGAAAACCGCGTTTTCGTATGATGCAACAGAAAGGAACACTGTATAGGGAAATATGGGCTACAAAACCTCACCAATCGTTGCAATATTCAGCAACCCGCAATTTTTTTTCTCACAATGTAGCAGCCTACAAAACGTCGCTAATGTGAAGGAACCCATTGGAGAGCACGGGCTTCACATACATGTGCTTTGTAGCACTGTCACTGCGTGAGAAAATTGCACGATTTTGTTGCCCGTGTGAAACTGACCTTATTCCTAATTCCACGCAATCATTTTCTTGAGCATGGGTATTTATCTTATATAGATTGCAGTCGTCTTCTGAGACAGACTTTCTCCTGGCTCCAGTATAGGTATTGCCATATACATTTACTATACAATTCCTTTAATCCATTCTGGATTATAGGAGTGATTTTAGAAAGGTGTATATGATGATTTTGGAACAGTAGGAAACTTGAAATTCTGTCCAACCAGGATGTTTGGACTATCAGATACCAGATTAAAGGAATATTGCTGTACGATTTCTTTATACAATTTGAACTTGGTAAAATTACATTTTTTAGTCACTTTGTTGCTTTTCTTCAACAGGTCTTAGAACTTCACCCAGCTTATCCAAAAATACGAAAAGACATTCTTGACAAATCCAGAGCTGCCTTGCGGACGTGATGCTTCATTAGGAAACTATTAAACTAGTCAAGACTGAACGGGGCTTATTAATGGCCAAAGAACAATCCGGTAATTCGCCACACTGTGTAAGCTGGAGATGGTACATTATTGCCATCGCCGGCTCTGATGCACTTGGCCTTTGTGGTCGCAGCTGTATCGGTGCTATATACTGCAGTTCTTCTCATCAGGTCAGAGCACAGTGCAGCGTACGGCTTCTTCTTCAGGCGCCTCGAGTTTCTGAATGGCCGTATTATCAGTGCAGGGTATTTACTACGGCCACATTCAGAAATGTACTTCTTCGTTTAGTAGATAAATGAGACTAGAAGTGAATGAGAAGAAAAAGAATAAAAGCCGTTACCTGCTGAAAAAAAGTCATGCAAAGAAAGTGGGTAAAGGCCTATTTACAAACGATCTGTGTCTCTGCGCTCCCATGCAATAGCACAGGAGCTAGCGGGGCTTACTCACGCACAGAGCGGCCAGCAGGGGTACGGGGCAGTGCAGGCGATTTTTCTCCTTTTGCTCCCCCACCCCCCTCCATTGAGATACACAGCGGCCGTTCGCTATTGAACAGCCATTGTTTAAACTGCACGATGAGCTTCATCGCTGATCTTTTATGCTGCATTAGCTTAATTGTATCAGGCACTAGTAGAAAGTATGTCATGGAGAGTACCCAATGTCATTCGGGCCAAAGGAGCCCACTAAGTAATAACATATGGAAATAAATACTACCTTTTGATTCTTACTAAGGTGTCCAATTACTTTTGTAGTGTACAGTATATGAGGAAACTAGATCCTGTAGGATATCAGCCACTATCTTTTTTTTTTTTTTTAACAAAACCATAGATCTGTGATGAGTCAGATGGGTAGCACTGTTAAAAAAAATGCATTTTAATAGCTGCATGTATACTTGAAGTCTCTGCATGTATTTAAAATGGTGTATATTCTTGTGTAATCCTTAAAGGGCAAATCCAGTCAAAAACATTTTTCTGATATAGATATGTCCACTCCTAACTTTCCTTAAACTTAGCGAAGGACTCCAATTTACCAGGACACAAATTTAATACAATATTGTGATGGGTTATCAAATCCCTTGACTGGCTGTAAGTCACATCACAACCACCGGGTGGCCACACACAGACAAATATAGCATAAACCTCTCCCTACAGAGTACCGTAAAGTCATGTATTTTCTTCAAAGTTATCTCACACATCAGCATATGCTCAGCCAAGAGAATAGATGAGGTAGGACAGAAGTGTCAATTGAACTGTTGTGGCAACTTGGGGGTATTGAGCCGCTTTCAGATGGGCAACAAAATCGTGCGATTTTCCTTTTTTTTTCTTGCGATGCGACTGCTACAGATCACATGTATGTAAAGCCCATGATTTCCAATGGGTTCCTTCACACTAGCGATGTTTTGTAGCCTGCTACATTGCGAGAAAAAAAAATTGTGGCATGCTGAATATTGACAAGATTTGCAATGTTCTGTAGCCCGTGTTTCCCTATGGGCCTTCTTTTGTGTTGCATCGCATGAAATCGTGGTTTTCATACAGTGCAATGCAACTTTAACAGTAGAAAGTCCTTTTTCCCCTAAAATAAGCCCTAGCTGCATTTAAAAAAAACAAAAAAAAAAGCGCTGTCCACATTTGTTTGCAGTCTTCAGCCGCTGCTTCTTGGTTAGGGGTTCATAAATTGCACTTCCTGGAGGCAGGATTTATGAACCCTCTAACCAGGAAGTAGCAGCTAAAGATTGCAAACAATTGCAGCGGAGCGGGCAGCGCCTGTTAAAGGGGTTGTCCCGCAAATTAAAGTAAAGCTAAACACTTCTGTATGGCCATATACATGCACTTTGTAATATACATCGTGCATGAAATATGTGCCATACAGAAGTTATATACTTACCTACAGGGGGTCCCCCCCCTGTGTTGGCATCCCCGTTGCCATGGCGCCGACCAAAGTCCTCTTCTCCTCGCTGGAACCGTCGCGCTTGCGCAGAAACAAATCTTCTCCAGGATGGTCCGTGCGCACGAGCTGCGTCCTGACTCCTCCCTCAGCCGTCCTCTTCTCGGTGAGGTGACTGGAATCGGCAGTGGAGTGCACACTACAGAAGAGCACCCACGGTGCAGTGTGGGAGAAGTCCAGCGGCGCCATCTTGGAGAGAAGATTTTTAAAAGTTGCTGAAAGGGGATCCAGGTAAGAGAATTTTTTTTTTTTAAAAGTAACACATGGCTACGGTATTCCCTTTGAGGAACTGGGGGACTGGGCAAAAAAATTTTTTAGGGTTTTGGCGCGGGACAACCCCTTTAAGTAATCTAATTTTTTTTTTTTTTAATGCAGCTAGGACTTTTTAGGGGGTAAGGCTTATATTTTAAGCCCCCCCCCAAAAAAAAAATCCTGGCAAAAGAGTGCTACGAAGCCGCGATATCGCCATGAGAAAACGCAGTGATATTGCATAAATTGCAGGAACACAGCTGTGATATCGCTGCAATTTTCTTGCGGTAATATCACTCAATGTGAAAGATGGCTTAAGCTCACGGGAATGCCATCTTTCCTCAACCTAGATGGGTGGTCATTAGAGATGAGCGAGCGTACTCGGAAAAGCACTACTCGCTCGAGTAATTTGCTTTATCCGAGTATCGCTGTGCTCGTTACTGAAGATTCGGGTGCTGCTGCGGCTGACAGGTGAGTCGCAGCGGGGAGCAGGGGAGAGCGGGCGGGAGAGAGGGAGAGAAAGATCTCCCCTCCGTTCCTCCCCGCTCTCCCCTGCAGCTCCCCGCTCCGTGCCGGCACCCGAATCTTTAGACCCGAGTACAGCGATACTCGGATAAAGCCAATTACTCGAGCGAGTAGTGCTTTTCCGAGTACGCTCGCTCATCTCTAGTGGTCATACCTCAGTAACCCACGTCCAGGCCAGAATTGTTCTAAAACACAAATCCATCTTTATTGTGGTACTTGAACAAACCGCTTACTAACAGACTTTATTTCCTCCCTGCCACATCTGTAAAGGTGTTTTCTCTAATTGACTAGCAGAATGACTGCTCTACCGCCCTCTGCAGGCCATCTGTGCTGCCACACCGCTCAGGTGAGAAAAAGCCTGCAAATTCCTGGGACTGTTATTCTGAAATGCTGTGGGGCTCCAGAGTTGCGTCAGTCCTGAGATTAGATGAACTAGTGAAGGGTCATGATATAATGACACAGCAGTCTGAAGTTGACCGTACAGATGAGCGAAAAACTGGAAGATGAGTGGATTGGCATTAAATAGAAAAACAAAACTGAAAAGTAAAAACTTTCTGTTTTTATACTGAACGATCGGCCCTTCAACCTTTTGTTCTATGATGGCTGATTGCTGGCCAAAAATCCAACAGAGCATACAAAACTTCAGAAAATGATCCGTCATTGATGAGTTGATTCTGCACAGCAATGACTGAATGATGCCAGATAATCAGCTGGAAGGGACATTTTAGGTGATTTTTGTCCAATGTGTTTTTGACCTGTAGATTTGTATGTCAGAATTTCAGGTACAGAAATCTGAGTAGTGACAGGGGTTCCGATCTACACGGCCCTTTCATTTTAGTGCTGAAGTCTGTCAAAGATCAGACTTGACAAGTTGCACATGTACAGATATGTCCACCGTTAACTGTTCTTTAAAGAGACTGTTGCCTACGTGTAGCTCTATAAGCTAACCTTTTGGGCTGAAAGTAGATGACCCATGGAGTCGAGGGATTTAAGTTTTATACTTACCTTCCCAGTCGCTCCCCTGGTGTGGAAACCACTGCTCGGTGCGGTGAGCAGCACTGCTAAGTAGTCCACCCGTCCTAAAACTAGAAAGAACAAACTACTTGGCAGCTTCGCTCAATGCATTCAGAGGTGGCTTCCAGGGCTGACAATTCGGGAACAGGGAAGGTAAGTTTTTCCCATGTCACTTTGTTTTTTCCATAAACAAACCATTACTCCTCTTTGCCATTTAACCCCTTGAGTGGCACGCCCGGAAAATTTCCGGGAGGAGCTCCACTGCTCATAGCAACATAGCCCGGAAGATTTCCGGGCTATGTATCACTATGGGAGCTGCAGAGCACACTGCCACAAGCTGTGGCAGTGTGCTCTGCCTGCACAGACCCACAGAGAACAAAGCAAGGGCTTTGAAAAACCAGCAGAAGATATTGCAGATATGTCGGCAATCTCCTGCTTTGTTTACAGGTTGCCATAGAGACCATCGGCTTGTCAGAAGCAAGCCGATGGTCTCTGTGGCAGGGAGAGCTGGTTGTTAGCTGTCAGAGGACAGCTAGGTACTAGCTCTTACAGCAGAGATCAGAGAAAACCTCCGATCTCTGCTGTGTTAACCCCTTACATGCTGCAGTCTATGTGACTGCAGCATGTAAAGGGCTGTCACTGCAGCATGTAAAGGGCTGTCACCATAGGACCCCCGGAATGTGATCAGGGGTCCTGATGGGTCCCTGTGGAAGTCCCCCAAAGGGACAAAAAAAAAAATAATTAAAAAATTGTAAAAAAAATAAAAACACTTGTCTCCCTTTACTTTGTAAAAAAATCAAAAATACAATCACACATGTGGTATCCATGCGTCGTAATGACCCAGAGAAGGAAGTTAATGCATTATTTAACCCCTTAATGACATGGCCCCTTTTTTCTTTTTTCCCCATTTCTTTTTTTCCTCCCCCCTGTTTAAAAAATCACAACTTGTCCCGCAAAAAACAAGCCCTCATATGGCCGTGTCAATGGAAAAAAGAAAAAGTTATGGCTCTTGAGACGCAACTGCAAAATTAGTTGAAATTCAATGATTAGACCATTTTAAAAAACCTGCCCTGGTGGGCACGACAGGGTGGTAGGAAACCCGCCACTCAAGGGGTTAACGCCTCAGATGCCACAGCCGTTGTTTCCCACGGCATCTAAATGGTTTTACGGGAAAAAATGTACATCTCTTTGAATATTAAAAAAATCAAAATAAAGTTACACAAAATTGATATCGCCACATTTGTAGCATCCTTTTTACCATAACATATTATTTATCCAGCATGGTACAAGGTAAAGTCCCCTGGTTCAAGCACCGAGTCATGACTGACTGTTTGCTAAGAAAATGTCACGATATGACATTACCCAGAATGTTTTTGCGGGGGGGGGGGGGGGGGGGGGGTTTGCCATTGCCTTCCCCAGTCATCTTTTTACCTCCACCATGCTGGGTACTCATTTTACCGAGCTCGGAAGGATGGAAGGCTGAATCAACCTTGAGCCGGCTACCTGTGGGGATTGAACCTGCAACCTTCAGGTTGGGAGCGAGAGCTTAGGATCGCATTTCTGCTGCCCTAACACTCTGCACCACACGGAGCTCGATGTATGATAAGTTCCTTAAACAAAAAAAAAAAAAACTAAAATAGAAAATAGTAGTGTTCTGCTCATCCAAATTCCCCCAAATGAAAATAAACCTAATCAGAAAGTCTTATATACTTCAAAATGGTACCAATAGAAACTACAAGTTGTCCCGCAAAAAACAAGCCCTTGTAGAGCTGTCAATGGATCTGGAATGTAGATTACAACAAAGGGCACCACAAAGTTATTCATATAAGGCAGTGCTACTACCCTCCAGGCTATACTGTTAATGGTCCATCTACTGGTAGAACAACACCGATGGGTAGCATATACTCTAGATGGCAACAATTGAGCAACGTTTCGGACAGAAGACTTTTTTTAAGACGTGTAGAAAGGTATCTTGGTAGTCCGAGCATAAGAGGTCTATGAACAACTGCAGGGCTGGGTGATGGCAGGATCAGGGACTAATTTGCCTCAGTCAATCCTAAGCAACTAAGGCCGCCTGCACACGAACCGGTCAGATTCCGCCGGTTTCATCTTTTTCTGTATTGTGGATAACCATGGACGTTCGCCGTCGGACATGTGCAATACAGTACAATGTTTATTTTTCCCGCGCCATCACTAGCCGATGATGTGGGTACCTGTGACCTATTCGCAATGTCAACTGCGGATGGTCCGCGGGCCGGACGGCTTCCATTGACTTCAATGGAAGACGTCTTTGTGGACACCACACAAAAGTAAGCATGCTGCGATATTTCCTCCACTCAGGCCCCATAGGGATAACAGTGTGACGCAGAAATGGCAGTGCGGACTAATTCAGTCCTGTGTGAAGGTTTCCTTAGGGGTTAATGCAATCTTGCGCTGCCCAGTGAAAAAATGTACACATTGTAAGTATGTATGTATATAAATATGCAGAGAGAATGCAGCTGAGCTGCAGTACCAGACACGGCCTGTATACAAGAGTGGTGCTATTCCTGAAAGAAAACAAGGCAAACCTATATATTTCTACTTTTCTAGAAAGCCTTTAAAAGTTTTTGCTACTCTAGGCCCTAACTCGTAATCCCACTGGCATAACACTGTGTAACATTGCATCAGAGTAGAGCAACAGACTGTGTTAGTGTGCAGCTAATATTACTTGGCCTGGTTCGCAGGCAATATCATTTTCCACACTCTCATTCCAAGCCAGCAGAATGTGTGGTCTGCAATTGTCAGATGTGATGTGTGTAGGAATCCAGTGTGTCCAGTAGAAGGAGCTCTAGCCTATTGTTTGCCCCCTCATTCACTGCCCGGTAAATCCCAGTCTGCCGTGTTCTACATCATGTGTGTTCATGAAAGAAAGTTACAACTTGCCTGACTACTTTTTACTTTATTTTAATATGTATATTAAAAACCTAATCTGGCATTTTGTGTCAGATGAAATATAACAAATTATTATTTTACTTAAGGGGATATCCATCTTTATAATGTTCCGGGATATTATAAGCGTTATTGTTGCATCGGACTTCAGTGAGCAGCTGGCTGCTCTTGCACTTCGCTGTAATACCCATAGACTTTAATGGAAAGGGCGCAATGTTCACCCACTAGGTGGGGGCCCTGTAGATATGCCATAAACACTTTAATTAAAGGGCTTTTCCCATTTCAAGGGATTGTCCTGGGTAAGAAAAACATGACAGTGCCGCTCTTGTCTATCGGATTATGTGTTGTATTGCAGCTTAGCTCCATTAAAGTGAATGGGAACTGAGCTGCAATACCAGGCACAACTCATGGACAAGGGTGGCGCTGTGCTTGGAAGAAAGCAGCCATGTTTTGTAAATGCTGCTCAACCACTTTAACGACATTGGAATAATAGGCAATCACAGTTGTTATAATTGGCACAACTGTACCCTCTATTCAGTCCCAAAAATAGCAAAGTGGGGGGTTAAAAAAGAAACCCATTAGTATAACTCCTATCCATCCTGTGGACTGAGAAGGATCATGTACTAATGTCTGACAATCCTATTCTTTACAAGGCCGATCATTGGGTGTGAACATTGGCGATCATCAGGCCGTGTACGAGGGCCAACGATTGGCTGATGAACAAGGAAACGCTTGCCAATTGGGTCATCGGCTCATTTATGCAAGCATGAAAATGTTCACTGTTTTGGCAGTTTGTCTCCATGTGAACAGGAAGAAGTACAGGTGTGTATGGGGGCGAGCAATCATTGTAACAGTCGTCCATACCCGTACTGGAGGTATTCTGCCCCACAAAGGGAATAAGCATTGACCTACATTGTAGGTATTGGCTAAAGCGCGCTTTTGGCCTTGGACAAACAAAGATGGCTGCACCGCTTCTCTGACCACCGGATGCCCACACTAGTCAGAGCACCATACTACTGATGTATACTAATGCACAACCAGTGTTGCTGCCATGAGCAGCATGTAGTGTCTCGGTGCATTAGTATACAGCAGTAGTCTATCCGGTATACAGCGAAGAGCAGCCATCGCTATTGGCACAGGACCAGAGTATGCCAGGTGATAAAGCTGACTGGGGAAGGCAATGGCAAACCACCCCACAAAACAGTCTGCCAAGAAAACATCACGATGTGACGTCACCCGAGGAGTCACATGACTTTACCATCTTAGAATGTAACTGATGCGGATTTCCACTGTCATTCTGCCGCACTTATCAAGAATTGTTTATTCGTATTACTGTGTGACCTGATACCCACCCTGTCTATATATAATTTTTTCACACACTTTCTACTTATGTGCATACATGGTGCTGGGCAGCCGCCTCGTCCATATTGGGAGGATGTCATCAGTAACTGGCACCTGTGCTCCTCCTATTGTAGGTCGACTGTCTGCATGCTGAGGGATATGGTGCATTATCTGCACCCCCTATGTTACATAATAGGACACAAAACAAAATGGCCAAATACTTAGTATCTGCTTAGGGCTCCTGCCCAAGGACAGATATTTGCTGCCGAATCCGTGGCAGGCATCCACACCGCAGATCCATAGCGAATAGTGCCCATAGCATGCTATGGGAAATTGATTCTTCCTGCACACTTGCGGATACCAATTGCAGTTTCCGCAAGCAGAGGAAAAATAGCGTGCTCCATTTTTGTCGCAGATACCTGCATGGACTACTTCCATTGGAGTCAATAGAAGACGTCCGATCCATTGCCCTTCCGCAATGAATTGCAGAAAGGGCATGGATAAGCAGTAGTTAAAAAAAAAAAAACTGTACTGTGCATGTCAAACAGCGAGCCGTGCGGACCATCGGCAGTACAGAAGGAAATAAAAGTAACCATATAAGTGGAATGGTGGGTGGGTGGGGGGATTATTTAGAGAGGTGTATCTTAGAATGTAGTGTAACTGATGCGGATTTTCCACCGTCATTCTGCTGCATTTATGACGGGCATGATGGTGGCCTAAAGGAGTTTCCCGGATTAGAATAAAGGTTGTGCTTTTTTTTTTTTTTTTTTTTAATTCCTCAGAAGTGTACTGTGTCTGGTATTGCAGCTCAGCCACACTCAAATAAAAGGGGACTTGAGCTGCAATACCAGACACGGCCTACAGACAGACGTCTTGTTTTCTAAACCTGTACAACCCTTTAACAAGTGCTTGTTACCCAGTCAGTATCTGTCATTTTCCAGTATCGCTAACTAACTATTGCCGTAGACTTTTGAGACCTCAAACCATTGCAGTCAACCGTGCTGATGGTGATCAATGAGTGGAACAGGTTACCACGGGAGGTGGTGAGTTCTCCTTCAATGGAAGTTTTCAAACAAAGGCTGGACAAATATCTGTCTGGGATGATTTAGTGATCCTGCACTGAGCAGGGGGTTGGACCCGATGACCCAGGAGGTGCCTTCTAACTCTACCATTCTAGGATTCTATACTGAATATGATGAAGGCACTTGAACAAGTTGTGGCATCTGAAATCGCTCTGTAACTTATAGACACAAGTTCCTGATCAAACCCACTCTCTATCTGGTGTGTCGGTCAGAATGTTGAGTGTTGCAATGACCTAGGGATTGATCTTGCTGAGCTTGTAGCTTTTGCAGACCTGATGCACAACCGGCACTCGAGCAGTTACCGGAAGGTTACTCATCCCTAGTAAAGTGGTTCTAATAAACCTCTGGGAACTAAGCCAAGTAGGATGCGGATTCATTTCATATTATTTTATTACATTACGCTGGGCACGATGCCAGGACTACAATGTACACTGAGAGGTAGAGACTCTTCAGTGCCTCAAGGTCAAGTGTATTCATTAGCTTGGAATACACAAGTACCAAAATCTATATGTCCATAAGTAACAGAGGACACGGGGTCTCGTTGAGACATTCGACTCTACTTATTGTGTTCTCTGCTGGCTTGTTTTTTTGCCCCTTTTGTAAATTGATGTTTATGAGCACAGATGACCCAGGAGGATTAATGACCCCTCCTTTTAGGCTTCTTAATGAAGCACATGGGACTCAACAAGACATTGGCCTTGCTCCTTTATTTGGTTGTTAAGGCTTGTGGTTTATAATGAATTTTAGCTTGGCCAAGAAACGAGGTCCGTTAAACTGGAACTATAGGAAGATATTTAGTCAATAGAAACAGTCTGTCTTTGTAGTAGGAGCTTTAGCATTTGATGGATGGATCAGCTATATGATGTAGAGCCACATAACACATACTAGGTACCAGCTGTAATGATGTGAATAGTGGGGAAAAGGGCATGAACGCTATATTTTCTCCTTAGGGAGAGCACCTAGAAGGTGAGTGAGTGAGGAGACTTCTAAGGCCATTCATGCTCCTCTGGGTAATATGCAAATAAGGGAGATTGAATAATACCTTCACAGCGCCACCCATTGTTCCTAACCCATGTCTCAGGCCTTTCGCTACCAAAGCCAGAAACCTACCGCACACTCATAAGGGACAAACACCCTGAAACAGCTTTCTGTGTATGGATTCTGGCTTGGCTTTCAATTCCCAGTCATTGTTACAAGGCTTGTATAAAGAGTTGCAGGAATGCTGCCTTCCAATAGGTGGCGCTGCAGAAGTGGTATTGCATAGTTGAAAATACAGATGGTCGGCTTCACATAGGTGATAAAATCACATGAGATTTGTGCACTGCGAGGCACACAAATATGAACCCCATTCTTTTGAATGGGGCCATACACATGAGCGATATTTTCCCACATTGGCACCGCGATGCTATGCGGAAAAACAAATTGCGGCATGTTCTATCTTGTGCGCACTCTCGCACCGCACCGGCCTTTGTTTTCAACTCTTCCATGAAAACACCTCGCATCCCTTGGGATTTCACATGGTGGGCAGCGCGATATGAGGACAGGATTCCCAGTTCGATATCGGGCTCGCCCATGTGAAGTTAGCCTGTTTGTTTTTTTTTTTAATGCACTAATCTGTTAATCACTTTAAACGGGATTTCCACAGAGATTATATGGACCTTAGATAATAAGCGGGTCTCCTGCCCAGTCCCCACTATATTAGTTTCATTTGAGAGCTGCTGCAGCTTGGTTGCATTAGGAAGCAGGTCGTCATTACTCCCTTTAATTTAATTCATATGCCCTCCTGCAAAATATTCAGCCCCGAACTCCGTACTACTAAGGTGCAGAATTAGAAAATAACAGCATTGAGCTGGCAATACCGCATCAAAATGCAAGGTTAGCAATTCAACCCTCTTTTTATTTATTTAGTTATTTTTTGTTTCCCTTTCACACTTTCAAAAATAACTAACTTGTTTTTCCATCAACATGGCTGTCTGAGGTCTGGATGTATTTTTGGTGGTACTATTTGATCTACCATATAACGTACTGTAAATTTTTTATAATTTCTGACTGGGGTGAAATGGAAAAGAATGCAATTCTGTCATCTTGGAATATTGTTTTTAGAGTCTGTACACTGACACAACTTTTATTTTCTGGGTCAGTAAGATGATGACAAAATGAAATGTTTTTTTTCTTTTTCATTTTGCTCGACTACTTGAAAAAAATTTTTTGAAGAAAAATTCTGTTGGCATCTTCTAACCACTACATATAGCACTTTTTATCTTTCCATCAGTGGGGCTGTGTGATCTTCTTTTTTCTTTCTTTTTTTTGTGGGACGACCTGTGGCCTGTATTGGTAACATTTTGGATTTTATGCGACTTTTTGATCACTTTTTATTCTTTTTTTTTTCTGTCAGCTTGGGTACTTGATGTTGCGATTAATGATGGTACTTCCACCAGCATTGTAATAAGAAAGGCCACAGGCCCATCTTAATGGGCTTAAAAACATGTCTGCCCTTCAAAAGGCCATGACAACCAAACAGCGCCTCCCAATTTCATCAGCGGAGGGGGTGCTAGGGATATTTCAAGATCCCCAAACTCAAATCGGAACATTTTAAATGCCACTGTCAAAATTCGCAGCGGCATTTAAAGGATTAACAGCTGCGATCAGCATGAATGCTGATTGCAGCTCTTGTGAGCGGAAAGACTGCTGGTACCTACCGTATATGGAATAGGCTTAACTCCAGTGGCAGAGCCCTATGGAGCAAACCCCGGAGGGCGTACATGTATGTCCTTTAGCGTCAAGGGGTTAAAGGAGGAATATTTGAAGAATTACTCTGGGTAGCTGAAAGTTTGGTTAGCTGTCGAGCCATGGGCAAAATTTATTGTTGACCTTGGAGCTGCTTGAGTCTGAGCAGGGCCAATTTAAAGGGGTCGTCCCATGAAAAGAATAACTATCTGAACACTTGGGGTCTACCTGCTGGGACCCCACTGATCATGAGTATGGGTGTCCTGAGTTTCCCCAAATGGAATAGAGTAGTGGTCATGTATACCTTCTACCGCTTGTATTCAACTATCTCCGGCAGTCACATTGAGATTACTAGTGTGGTAGTGGGCATGTGTGACCTTCACTTTATTCACTTGAGGACCTCCACCAATTAGATGGCTATCTGTGGACAAGATATAAGTTGTTGTGGTGGGACAACCCCTTTAATTCAGTGGGGTTGCATATCCCACCTCTGGGATCTTGACGCTACCTGACCCCCTGTCATAGCCACTTATATGGAAGGGGACTAATTGCCATTCTAAAACACATTTGTTATTTATACATCTTACGATGAGGGCTGGTTCTGCCTTCCACCATTGGCAACTTACAACATGGCTGCCTAGTTGTGTGCAGTTGGCACAGGACCTCATTTATCAAAACTGTTGAACAGGAAAAACAACTTTCTTGTCCACAGCGACCAATTGGGGCCGAGCTTTCATCTTGAACATTGCAGTAGATGCATGAAAGCTGCACTGCGATTGGTTCCAATGGACAACAATGATTCTCTCTTTATCTGCCTGCTTATCAAATGGGTAGAAGTAATCAATTTAATGGTTGATTCCAGTCGCACAATTGTAACCGTTTTTACTCAGAAATTATTTAGTGGGAGCTTCCATTAAAATATTAAATGCTGGCTGCCATGACAACCACTGATATTTTTTTTTCCCTTTTGAATTTGAACTCTGTGGGCAGATTAATGAAGCTGATGGTGTTGAATCCAATGGATAAAGCAATATTAACATATGCTAATGCTCCTCTCATCTGTAGAGACACAGGACGAGCCCAAAATAAACCCCTCATTCTAATTAACATGGGAGAAAGTTCAAACTATCTTCTAGTAATAACCATGGAAAGAGGATCTTTCTAGGGTTTTAAATGTATTTTAGGGTGTGTTCACACATTGTGAGAAATGTGGAATATCTGCAGCGAACCTACAGCAAGTCTGCAGGCTAGAGTTACGGTAAAGTTAGGCTATATTCACACAGCCGGGAATCTCATGAGAGTTTATTGCGTTGCAAGGACTGCAATTTCACAGAAACAATGCGAGGCGTTTTTGAATGAAAAACGCCTCTCATTGCTGTAAAAAACGCATGTTGTCAAGCGCAATATCGGGCCGAGAAATATCGCGTTTGCCCAGGTACTAGAGCTTACATGCCCGCCCGTATCACATCTTGTATCCAAGGTAGAGGTAGTACAACAGGGTACTAGAGCCTCCATGCCCGCCTGTATCACATCTTGTATCCAATCTAGAGGCGGTACAACAGGGTACTAGAGTCTCCATGCCCGCCTGTATCACATCTTGTATCCAATCTAGAGGCGGTACAACAGGGTACTAGAGCCTTAATGCCCGCCTGTATCACATCTTGTATCCAAGCTAGAGGCAGTCCAGCAGGGTACTGGAGCCTCCATGCCCACCTGTATGACATCTTGTATCCAAGTTAGAGGCGGTACAACAGGGTACTAGAGCTTACATGCCCACCCGTATCACATCTTGTTTCCAAGCTAAAGGCGGTACAACGGTACTAGAGCCTCCATGCCCATCTGTGTTACATCTTGTATCCAAGCTAGAGGTGGTACAAAAGGGTACTAGAGCCTCCCTTCAAGTGTTCAGTTTTCTGCAAAAAATGATCCTTTTGTCTGATATTGTAATCCCTTATCAACATTACAATCACACATAAAAAGTTTCATTTCTTTCTGGCAACTCCTCCTTCGCTGGATGCGAGATTTGTGTGTCCAGGATGCTGCTGCCATTACTGCCACCGGTTGGTGACCAGTTTGAGTACTATGACAGGGGAATTTAACTGGAAAAGTCCATACCTGCTTTTGAGGAGTTTTTCCGAATTATTCCTTACATATAGTTTTGGGTCCCCCATATCCAAAAGTATATAAAAGACTTTTTACCCCATCTAGCCAACACCAAACCAATTACGGTTTTCTCCTCTCTTCACTTATGCTGCCTGTATAATCTCTGAACCTGACACTCGGTCTTTGGGTACTTTCTCCCCTCTAATACAACTTTGCTTGTTCTGCTACTTTTGCCCCCCTCCTAGCTGGTATCTCTGAAGGCCGTCTTACATGGGCAGATCGGCCAATGAAGAGTTTTATGACTGCTCATTCCTGACTGCAGCCTTTTATGTCAAAGGTAGCCTGCTACCACACTCTTCCGAAAGCGTTCCCATAAAATCCAATAAGAAATTAGAGCTGTGCTGATGTTTTGGTTGCCCATAGCAACCAATCAATTTGCTTTTAGACAGTTTTCATAAGACTGTTGTGCCAAAATACTTTTCTGTGGCCGACCCAGTAGAAGTGCTAATTGGTGCTCTGGGAAAGTTGAGACATTTGTAAGCTCCACTCAAAAACTGCCAAATATTCCTATAGAAAAACTGGCGTTCTGGTGGGTATGCAACTGCAAATAAAACTTAAAAGCTTCTCCGGGGACTTATAGAATTTTAATTTTTTTAAAATATTTTTTAAATGGTACATTTTTTTTACAGAAATTGGTATTTTTGCAAAAATTTGTGACTTTCCCATTTTTTTGAGCCTGCCCTGCCACTTTTTTGAAAAGTCAGTGGGGCTTGTTGGGAAGGGACATTCTTGCCCCAGACTGACGAATTTTTGATTCATACCAAAAACTGGTAGGTCGCACCTGACGTACATATCTGAGAAGGTGCTTGGAGGAGTCTAATCATGTACTAAGCGCACCGCATGTCCCGGGGAAAATCATATGAAGGCTGGCGTCACACGAATGTATACATACTTGCTTGCACATGGGCACTGCGCGTTTGTGGAACAAACAGTTTTTCGTGCTTGCATCAACTTATTTTACTGTACTCTTTCACACATTTCCTAGAGTATTTTGCACACACTTGTGCACCCCCATTGACTCGCGCCAATTGGGATGGAATGACGTTGCTTGTTTGACCCTCATTATCTCTGTTGGTTGCTTCCGAATGTATTTGGTGAGGGGAGGTGGGAAGGCAAGCTCCCTTTAAAATCCCTCAGATTGACCCATCTATCTCTAGGGGCCCCATAACAGCCACACGTGCTGCCTCTTTGGTACATATGACCTCACCGCCCGCCACGTGTAGGGTTAGAGAGTTGTATGAGTACAGATGGAAATCTGCATGTAAATCAAAGATGATGATTTTGTTGGCTCCTCTATGCGTTGTTTTTTTGAGCCATTCATTCTCCATGCGGCTTCTTTCCCCGCTGACCTCCTGAATACAGAACGTTCCCGAGGAGGAGTCGGGTAATTGTGAGTGGGTCAGCTTTGTTAATCTCCGAGGACTTCAGTCTATGGTGCCTTGTTGCCTAGCAACCCACCTACCCGTCTTCACATTGACTGAGCAAAGGGAACGGCGCAGATTCCTCTCTCCCGTTCATTCATTTATTCAGGCTGGTAGTTGAAACTGAAGTGCAGCGTCTCCATGGAAACAGAATGCAGGTGTGATCCGCTCTAGAACTTCCTATTTTATGCCGTCTGCCCAGGATCATTGTGTGTACTCAGGTGCTAGCGGATTACCTGGCAGATCGGGAGGCACCATTTTTGGCTTTTTTTTTTAACGAAAACAAAAATGTAGGAGTCTGTTTTCAGATTTCTGTTAAAAAAAATTTAAAAAATGATGCAATTTATTTTATTTTATTTTTTTTACGCTCTGTGGTTATTTTCCACTAAATTATTAAGATAAATTCTCTCTGTTGAAAAACAAAATCGCTTTTGGCCGCCGTGTCACCTTCTACGGGAAAAGTATTGCAGAGTCCTGAATAACCACCTAGTTGTGACGCGGTTTAGGCACTGTGAATGGACCTCATTGATTTTAATGGGTTTGGTCATTTGTGTGTTTCGCGCCACACATTTTGGTTGCTGCAGCATGCCCTATTTTCATGCATATTATGCACAAATTAGTCCATATTAAACTTAATTGGCTATTAAAATCAAGAGCGTGCGTGGTTTTTTTTGCACACATAATCCATGCATATGGATTCAGACTTGGCTTTCACTTCCCAGTCATTGTTACGAGGCTTGTATAAAGAATCTAACATTGACTTGCAGGAATACTGTCTTCCAATAGGTGGCGCTGAAGATGTATTATTCCATCTCCCTTATTTGCATATTACCCAGAGGAGCATGAATGGCCTTACAAGTCTCCTCACTCACCTTCTAGAGGCTCTCCCTAAGGAGAAAAAATAGCATTCCTGACTTGTACCAATATCATGCTTGTAAAATGGTATATTGCTAACATGAAATTTTCACGCATCGCACTCGCGTGAAATCTGCATGTACATACGAGTGCAAGGGGATTCTTTTCTCATCCATCAGCAACAATGGGAGAGATTTTTGCAGAATCACAGAAAAATAGAACACGCTGTGAGAGAAAAATCACACAAGCACATAGACCCATTGAGAACAACTGGGTATGTTTCAGTGAAAAATTTGTGCGTCTTGCTCCTGTGCTGGCACTGCCAACTTGGTGTTACCTTTCCTCTTGTCAAAAGGGTGTCGCCCTACACAGTCTGATGGTGTCTGGTTAGTACTGGGAATGCAAGTGGGGGTAGGATAACACACACAATGGACAGTGGGAATGAATGAACCTATTCCCCTTTAAGAGGTATTAGGGAAACAGTGCCACATCTGTCAACAGGTTGTGCATGGTATTGCAGCTTATCCCCATTCATTTCAATGGAGTAGAAATGCAACACCAGACGACTCATGTTTTTTTAAGGGCTCCTTCACACTGGGGATTAAATTGTGCGATGCGAGAGCAAGTGAAAACGCAGAATTATGAAACCAATGATTTTCAATTGTTTTGTTCACATTTTGTGATGTAGAGTGAAAAAAAATCGCAGCATGTGTTTTTTTTTTTTCATAATCTGCCATGTTTCTCTATGGAGCCTCTTTTTTTTTATCACATTGCAAAGCATTTTTTTATCTTTTCGTGAAAAAAAACGCGCTAGAAAATCGCAAGTGGCAGTGAGAAAAAGCAGCGCTGATGCTCACAAATCATGGGGGAAAAGTTGCAATTTTGCCTCAATTTACTGGCGGCAATATCACAATCGCTAGTGTGTAGGAGTCCTAAGGGTGGTTTCACGCGGTCGAAAAAATTGTGATTTTAGCATGATGCGAGAGTCAATAAAAAAGCGGATTATGAAACCAAGGGTTTTTAATGTTTCCTTCCCATTTGTGATGTTTATACTCATGCCGGGGCGTAACTATGGATGATGCAGGAGATGCGGTTGCACCCGGGCCCAGGAGCCTTAGGAGGCCCATAAGGCCTCTCTTCTCCATATAGGGAGCCCAGTACTATGAATAAAGCATTATAGTTGGGGGCCCCGTTCCAGGTTTTGCATTGGGGCCCAGGAGCTTCAAGTTACGCCTCTGACTCATGCAGTGTTGAGAGAACAAAAAATTGCGGCATGCTGTATCGGTCTGCGATATGCATTTTTTGTTGTTTTTTTTTCCATCTCCCATGTTTCCCTATGGAGCCTCCTTTTTATCGCATTGCAACAATCTTGCGTTGTGATGCGATTTTCACATTAGAAAGTCCTATTGACTTCTGTGACCAGAAATCACGCATTTTAATCACGTGATTTTATCGCAGGCAGCAGCGATGTGATGTAAGATTATTCTACAAAAAAATCATTGCTGATGCCAAAAATCACGGGAACAAAGACGCGATTTTCTAGCGGCAAAATCGCAATCGCCTGTTTGAAACTTGCCTAAGGCCCACGTCACACGACTGCAGCATTTTTCACAGGCAATATGCAGTGAATAGAAGGCCTTGATCTCGATGGGTTTATTCACACGAGTATTTTGCGTGCGCATTTCAGTCGCACAAAAAATACGCTGCATGCTCTATTTTCCTGCGCATTTGGGCAGGAATATGGCACATATTGAACTAATTAACTTAATTGCCATCTCAATGAATAGGAGCGCGGCTGCATGTGGTTTTTTTTTTGTACGTGAAAATGCGCAGGATTTGCAAGTGCACGGTAAAAGACGCAAATACGCAACGTCCATTGCGCAAATACGTAGTATAACTGCAATTACACGTGTGACACCGGCCTAATTCTGTACAAGTCCCATAGTGACCGCCAATACGCCTTTTTACGGCAGTCACTAATGGGCCTTATACCGATATATTCGCTTTTTCTTGAAGCATCAGCCATCGGCACAAGATTAGCATTCTATTCTATAGCCTGTTGCCCCATTACAAGAAATAATTAAGGACGTGTAGTTTCGGTGCCACGCGGGTGCAGGTTTCCTCTTCTGTTACGTGGATCCAGAAGCAGGTGACTCTTCTGCCAAGTGTCAGCGCCTCCTAGCGCACACAGAGCCTCCTCCGACCCCGCTGGTCTGCCCTGCATTATTAGGTACAGCTCACTGTACAGAAGCGATCCGTGGATGGGGCTGCCCTCTCCAATACTGTAAGTAGACCACTTCCTATTCACTTTGTTACTTCGACTGCGCCATTTTTCTCCCGGTAACTCTTCCTACGCAGCAGCGGACGGCGAGCTCTGAGGTTGGTGCAAAATGACAACTACCAGCGTTCTAAGGGGCCTTTCGCGTGGGGCAGAATTGTCTGCATGACGCAGCGCAGATGTGGATATGGCAACTTTGTAGGGTTTTTAACTACGCAATGCGTTCTGTGGGATGTCTTGCGTAACTTTATTCGTGTTTTTTTTTCTGCAGGCTTTAATTGGGGAATTCCATCTCCTGTACGTTAGAAATCCGCAACAATTCCACAAGACGCCCTTAATTCTACAGCAGAAAGCTTTTCCCACAGGTTGCTGACCACAGCAGGGCTTGTCTTCTTGTAAGGCCTCCTTCACAAGGGCGACAGTCGCGCTGCGACAATGCTACAAATCGCATGTATATGAAGCCCATGCTTTTCTATTGGTTCCTTCACACATGGGATGTTTTGTAGTATGCGACAACCCGACACAAAAACCTTGTGGGTCCGGTGATATGCCCTCAACTCGCAAGGTTTTGTAGCCCATGTTTCCCTATGGAGTCTTCCTCTCTGTTGCATCACACGAAAACGTGATTTTCGTGCGATGCAACTACTGTCAAAGCCTAATCTAAGCCCTAGCTGCAGGGAAACATAAAAAAACACATCACCTAGACGCGCTAAGAGACACAGCTTCTTCTTGGTCCCCGGCACGGTTTCTGTTCATCTCTTCTGGCTGGGGATTGAAAAATCTCTGCCCCCTGGAAGAGCTGGCTGGGGACTGAGAAGGAGCTGGCGGCGGAACCCCCGGACAGCGCTTCTAGGAGAGGATTCTTTTTTCTGCAGCTGTCACATATTTTCGGGAAAGGGCTTATATTTTAAGCCCCCCCCCCCCTCCCTGAAAATCCTCGCATGTGGTGCTACAAAATCACGGTATTAGCACGAGAAGCCACAGCAATATCACACTAACCAGTGATGCGATATCACTGCAATGCCGTGTCGCCCGTGTGAAGGAGGCCTAAGTTACTGCATATGTCAGTGAAAAGAAACTTGTAAATAAGGGAGATGGAACAATGCCTCTGCAGCGCCACCTATTGGATAGCAGCATTCCTGCAAGTCAATGCTTGACCCTTTATACAGGTCTACAGAGCAATGATTGGGAATTGAAAACCAAGCCAGAATCCATACACAGACAGCTGTTTTGGGGGGTTTAGCCCTCATCAGTGTGCAGTGGGATCTTGGCTTGGCTGGTGATTGGCCTGTGATGTGTATCGGGAGGAGTAACATCTTCTTAGGGAGAGCGCCAAGAAGGTGAATGAGGAGACTTATATGGCCATTCATGCTCCTCTGGGAAATATATGCAAATAAGCGAGATGGAACAATACCGCTGCAGCGCCACCTATTAGATGGCAGCATTGCTTCAAATCAATGCTTGACCCTTTAGGCCTCATGCACACAGAGCAAGTTGAGCAGCAGATTCCGCATTTGTCAGCAGGTGCGGGCGACCCGCTGTTCAATGTCCCCATTGACGTGTGTGGAGATTCCTCTCTCCATGCACACAAGCGGATTTTAGTAGAGGCTGCTACGGCCGTAACCTTCAGGTCGTGAGCGAGAGCTTACGGCTGCATTTCTGCTGCCTTAAAGGGGTTGTCTCGCGGCAAACATCAAAATTTTACATTAGCCCATTCGCCCTGTCACCCCCCCTGGCATAAAATAGCATTTTAAAGCGCTTTTTAAACCGCTTGCTACTCACCGATGTGATGAAAGATGAACTTATAAAATTCTTCTCCCAAGATGGCCGCCGGTCCTTTCCCAGGGATGCACTGCGGTTTTCTCCCATGGTGCACCGCGGGTCTTCTCCCATGGTGCACCATGGGCTCTGTGCGTTCCATTGCCGATTCCAGCCTCCTGATTGGCTGGAATCGGCACACGTGACAGGGCGGAGCTACGCGATGACGCGTAGAAGGGGGCGGAGCCAGAACGCCGATCGTGCCCGGACCGTCCAGAAGGTAGAAGACCCTTCTGCGCAAGCGTGTCTAAAAAAGCAAGAAGACCCCGAAATTAGACGGAGCCATGGAGACGGGGACGCCAGCAACGGAGCAGGTAAGTGAATAACTTCTGTATGGCTCATATTTAATGCACGATGTACATTACAAAGTGCATTAATATGGCCATACAGAAGTGTATAACCCCACTTGCTTTCGTGAGACAACCCCTTTAACACTCTGCACCACAGTTTTATAAATGTCACATAGTGCAGGTAGCTGGAGGCCGCTACAGAGTTTGCACGGCACGGAGCTTGATATTACATCTCTAAGACTGGCAAAATGGATCACAGGAAAGGTTTGCGTCTCTGTCTGCTGGGATCTGTTCCCATTTGTGTTGAAAATTAGAAGTAGAGAACACGACTGAAAATACGTCAGTCACTGCTTGTTTGTCTTTCTTATTTAATATGTCATTTATTATAAGGTGTGGTTTATTTAAAGAGGGATACTTTTGATTAGGACTTTTAAAGATCACTGCAAGTAAGGAATGAATCATGCTTTTCTTTGTACTGAACGTCCCCACAAGGTCGAACCTCTAAGCTACCAAACTGCGTGGTGGTATAAGTATTGATTTATATATTTACAATCTTCTGTTTGTGTATGTCTAATTTAGAGAAATAACGCAGAAATGAATCACAAACAGCTCACCTCCTCCCCCTCCATGCACAGTGACCTCTGCACAAAACTAAACGTATGCCCACAACACTGGCAATGGCTCTATTTCTAACTTAAAACACGTTTAGACCAAGTTAGAACTGATATATATATATATATTTTTTTTAAATTCTTTATTTCTCATTTTCAAAACAATTACAGGTAACCGTAGTTATATTTCAGGCAACAAATGCCAGGGATTATTAATAGCAAACAAATCTCTATTTTTAACATTAAATCAGCAATATAATAAAGGGCGCTTTAGACTTCTTGCTGACTCCTCCTGTCACTGGATCTTATAAACAAATGTGTGCTCAGCCTGTGTACGTAGAGCTGTCCATTTTTTAGAAATTGAACCGGTTTCTCAGGAATGCCAGTTCAACTGGGGCATGCATCCTTTTTCCAGTTCTTGCACTCCTGATCCCCAAATATTAACAGAGCTGACATGGTAAACCAGGAACATGTTTAACAGTTAAACAACAAAGACAGGAAGCTACAATAGGGTTCAGACACAGGGGGTAGAGTGGGTGGGGGGAGTATTCTGTGACCTTTAACTGTTGCTGTTTAGAAGCATCCGGTATTCCGCTGAACCCTGGAACTGCAGCCAGTAATGCCATGTCTTCGTGAACTTTTCTTGGTTTCCTCTGAGTTTTGCCGTAAGGTCCTCCATCTCCATCAGCCCCTGTACCGTGTTAAGCCACAGCACTACCGGGGAAGGGGGAGGAAGTAGTCTGCCGCCAGAGTCTTGAGATGCAGGACCTCGCCTAGTCAACCAGGTGTGGTACTATTGATTTCTTGTAAACCGAGAGGGGGATCCTGTTGTGATGTAAGAGAAAAAAAGGCTGGAGATTTAGGAATTGAGTAATGTGTGAATTTGGAAGTGATCCGCCATACCTCCGCCCAGAAGCCTGCCAGCACTGGACAGTCCCAAAAGACATGTAGAAAAGTCCCCTGCTCAGATCCACATCTCCAACAGAGAGGTGAGGCCGAGGGATATTTCTTGTGTAATTGGGAGGGCACCCTGTACCAGCGTGAGAGCACTTTGTAACCAGATTCCTGTATCCTGCTGGCAATCGATGCGGAGTGTGTCAGTGTAAAGATTTTCTCTCTTCCCGATGGGGAGAGGGTAATTTCAAGGTCCTCCTCCCATCTCTGTACAAAAGCCCAGTGGATGGAGCCCGGGATGAAAATTGAGAATGTTATATAGGCGTGACAGTGTGTGCCTAGAGGGTCCTTCTGTGCTGCAAATTGATTCGAATTGTGTTTTTGTGCGAGTAAATATGCTGGGGTGAGGAAAGGACCTGACAAAGTGTCTTAGTTGTACTGTCTCCCAGAACGGTATTGGGGAGGGGTCCGATAGTCTAGCTAGGGTGTCCATCGTTAGCCATTGTCCTTTCATTAGGAAGTGGAAAGCTCTAAACTTGTCTCTCTGGGACAGAGGCGGAAGGCCTTGCTCTCGGTTGCCCTGTGTGGGGACCTTAACCTTATAGCGGATAGATGTGTGGACACTAGTTCTCCAGATAAGCGAAGAGGTCCAACCCTATCCTCCTGGATTCATAAGGCAGGGCAGACCTGTATGACTCCTTCAGATGTCTAAATGGCAGTTCTAGGGAATATATGTTCCTGGTGGACTTTCAGACTCTCAAGGGGGTACAGGATGCGAAGATAGGGGTGACGACATGGTCGGATCATGCGCCAGTTACACTAAAACTAAAACTGGGTTCCCAGGTTTCAGTTTATGGAAACTGGAGAAACAATACATTTTTAATGAAGACACCAAATTTCCTAAAGAGAGTACAGGGTGGATTAGAAACCTCTATATCCTTGTTACTATGAATGCTCTGTATCTGAGGACCATGAATGGAGTGGATTGCAAAGAGTCTGGGAGACTCCTAGTGGCAGTCACTTCAAACGTGATTTATAGCAGTGAAGCAACAAAATTTTTAATGCATGTATATTACATAAATGATGAGATTAACACAAGCTAGTAGTTCAACATAGGTTGTCTGAAAGGTTAGTGCCCCCTTTTAAGTTTACCACAGTTTGTTTACCTTTGCTTCACAGTGGTTTGTGTTGTGTTAAGATTGTATGACAATAGCTTTTCAATGGCTTAGGATCATGTTTGCAGAAAGTTGTCACATTCAAGTTACACTTTGCTTAATCTGTAAATATGACCTAGTATCTTAATAACCTAGTCCATCAAAGTCAAACCATCCAAATCAAACAGTTGGAGGGTAATAACATTTTATGAAATAGATTAAATAATCTTATAGGTTCAGTAAGTGGAACTTCATGTTTAATATGCATTATTTGTTCTAATGTCCCTCTTTGTTTCTAGGTGAATGTCACAATGGATGGCTGGAAACATTGCTTGCACGAATCACGGAGAAACCCAATGCATTAGTGTGCACTGATATTAGCACC
Organism: Eleutherodactylus coqui; assembly: GCF_035609145.1. Lineage (NCBI taxonomy): Eukaryota > Metazoa > Chordata > Amphibia > Anura > Eleutherodactylidae > Eleutherodactylus > Eleutherodactylus coqui. Next base: position 81,101,754 of record NC_089844.1, read on the forward strand.
ATTGACACCATTTCGTGGGTTAACAGTTGGGCTCTGGAATTTAGGTGGGACTCCATTCCTAGATTAGCAATGGCAAGACCAGACAAGACCTACCCAATACAGTAAGAAACAGAAACAACAAGAAAGTGTGAACACATAAAGCTTATGAAAAATATCGTAAAACTGTTACAGACTCTGCACAGATTTATATGAAAAAGTTTCAGATCGTCCTTAGAACTGGAGATACTTTGGAAGATAAGGTAGTGATTATCGAGGCTGACCTTTTTCTAGATGGTCAATCCAGTCTAGATGGCTTGATATTTAATTGCTTCGTGTGGCAACGCAGCAGAAATGCAGTCTTTAGCGCTCATTTATGACCTGAAGGTTGCCAGTTCAATCCCCGCGTGGTTCAGACAGTCGGCTCAAGGTTGACTCAGCTTTCCATCCTTACACGGTCTGTAAAATGAGTACCCAGCTTGGTGCCAATCCGAGCTCATCAGTCATAGTCACTAGTCCTAATGTGCGCACACTAAAGTCGTTGGATCGGTTTAACATTTCTTGCCGCTTTCGTTGATTACTAGTCCATGGTGCCATCATCTTCTTTCGGGGACCACGTTCCCTGTTGGAAGGGAGGCTCTGTGCCCTTCCATGTGGTCTGTAATCTTTTTGCCCCTTGATCATCATGCCCTCTCGCTGACATCTCTGCTAGGTCTCTGATAACGGCTGCCTACACACTGGTCTGAAGTTTTATCTCTGCCTCTGTAAAGCAGCTCCTGCTTTTGCCACACACACCACTCAAATCTATGGGCCAAGATGGCCTGCCGTGACATTACCAGAGGGCAAGACTTAGTCCTCATGCACAGCTCCAGCACACAGAGATAATCCTAGCAACTTTTAGTGTCTTTAGTGATATGACTTTTGTCTCTGAAGGTCATTCTACCCATGTATAGGCATGCATATCAAAAATGGATTTAACTGTTAATATTCCTTAACTCTATAGACACTATGATGTAGCCTACTTGCCACTATATTTGTTGTTCATTCTTTATATAGTATTTTATTTTAAATTCTATTGTTAATGAATAGGTTTTGCAATGTGGTAGGCAGCTGGAGATCTTGCCATGTTCTTGTGTTGGTCATGTGTTTCACAAGAAAATACCATATAAATTTCCTAAGGGATCTCGGGAAGTCAGCATTAACAAGGTCCGCTTAGCTGAAGTGTGGTTGGATGATTACAAATACTTATTTTACAAGAGGAACCCTGATGCAGCAAAATTTTCCAGACAGGTGCAATATAAAATAGGCAACTTGAAACAAATACATGGGTACAATAGGTATTCCAGGCATTGAGTGCTGCAAAAAAAAAAGGAAATGTTGACTTTCCCACAACAAAATAAGAAAGAGTACTTTTATGCGCTCTTCAGATGCCTCAAGGATGTAGTAACACAGGTGCAACAGACAATAGGTTACTAGTGTTCCAGTTCAGGTGCTTCCTGGTTTTGACCCTCTGCCTGAAGACCCATTTTTCCATACACTACCTGTCCTGTCCTCAGCCTGTTTATTGACCACCTGCCCTGACCTCCTGCCTGTTTACTTTATTGCATTAACTGCCCATGTCCTGACCTCTTGCCTGAATGCCTTTTTTCATGACCTGTCCTGACCCCTGTTACCATGCTCTGGTGCCTTTTGACCCATCCTAGTCGGCTGTCACTGAACTGAGACCACTCCTAAGGTAATGTCCACGGGGTTCCCTACAGCAAACATCAGATTCCACTAAAAAGTGGTTACAGGGTGAGGACCAGGGACATCTTGGAGCTGCCCTCAGGATTATCCAAAAGTGAAATTGGCTAGCACTGCATTATAATGGTTTGGAGGTAAGAATAGATTTTTGCCCAACAACGTTTTCTCAATATCCTTTATTGGACCACTCCCAAAGGCTGAAAAAAAAAGTAAAGGGGTATTCCTGTTTAAATACATTTATGGCATGTCAGTAGATTATATTTCATAAACTTCTGATATATCTATATATTTTTTTTTTAATACTTTATTTAACATTTTCAATATATTTTCCATACATTCAGTAATCTGTTAAATGGTTCCTTCTGGATACACAGATATTTAGATAACTTTGACAGATGTTACAGTATCGGCTTACATATGCTCTAACCGGTTCGGATTGTATTTCTGTTTGGTGCAAGAGTCTTGTTTTCTGGGCCGGCTCTGTCTGAACTGTTGATTTTCAAATAAACTATACTGTATACAACTTCTAACGGTGAAACCTTAATGAGAACTTACATTTATTAGGGAAGGAGGTGGGGCGGAGAGGTTGGGAAGGGAAAGGTGGGGTACCACATATGTCTGTGTATGGTCTCAAAGTTGAGCATATGACGAAGATCAGTGGTGATAGTGGGCAGCCCTGTCTTGTCCCGTTTGTGATGGGGAAGGAGGACGAGAGCTGGCCATTTACTCTGATCTCTGCAGTTGGTTTGGAGTACAGACTCGCTAGCCACTGTGTCATGTGGGGTCCCGTCCCGAGTTGTGACAGGGTGGCAAATAGGAAATCCCAATCCACCCTGTCGAATGCTTTTTCTGCATCCGTTGACAATATGCACATTGGGGTGGATAGTTTTTCCGCGAAATGGATCAGGTTTATGGCTTTTATAGTATTATCTCGGGCTTCTCTCTGTGGGACAAAGCCCACTTGATCTGGGGGCGTGGCCTAGATGCAGACCCGAGCAGAAGTGTCTCCTTGAGCTCTGCTCGTACCTGGTATTTTAGCAACTTTAAAAAGCATTTCCAGCGCAGATAACTTGCCAAAACTACTGTTAAAGATCCCTACAGCAGGAAAAAAAGCAAAACTTGGATACCGAAGAGGGGGACCGGGAGGAATAGAGATCTCCGTCACCCAGCACAACCAGGAGAGGTGAAAACAGCTGGAGCCACATCGGAGGACTCACCCATCTTCAGAGGTAATCCCTGCAACGGAGGAGAGGGATCGGAGTTCCAGAGCAACCTCCGCTGGGTCTCCCGGTGAGTTGCTATAATTAGAAGCCTCCTGAAGCACGGGAACGGGGTGCCATTTTAGCCTCTAGGGCCGTGACTGAGTGCTGTGTGCAGAGAGAAGTGAGTGTGGCAGCTCCAGACTGCACACTATCTCCCCGAGTCTCCCGACACAAGTAAGCTCAAGACAGCTGTCTGCACATTCTAAGAGGCTGGGAACAAGAAAACTTGCTGCCCACATCAAGCAGCGGGCTGAAAACAGAGAGAATAGCTCTGTAGCACCTGAGTACCAGCAGTAGGGCTCCTGAGAACTGTGATTTCCCTACACTAAAGCTTGCTGATTAAGCTCCCCTGACAGTGCATGAGCTGAAACTGGCTGTATACCAGGACACACACTGATTTACTTTCACTATAAATGAGGTTAGCAAAAAATCACTTTGGAGGGAGTGTGGACTGAAAGTGAACCAAGACAGTCACATAACACGGAGCTCTGATTGCTTCCAGCCTACAGTGACTAAAAGCGATCCTAGCCACTTCAACAACACCCAAAAGCAGACCGGTGGTCTTCTAAAGGAGAATGCCTAAAAGAAGGAGCACCAAAACGCCGCTGAATAAAGTTTCGGACTTTTTCACCACCCGCGGTCCGAGGAGACAGGGTCCGCTGAGCAAGGGGAGCTTCCCCTCGCCTACAAGCCTCGGAGAGGATGCGGGGGTCTCTCCTTCTCGGTCGCCTGGCATGAGAAACCAAGTTGCTGCTCAAGAGCTGCAAGGAGAGGAGACACCGAAGACCATGTCCAGGCACGGGGTGAGTGTTACCTCTGGGGAAAGTGTTAATTCTGCTCCATATGGCCAAAAAATGGCGCCGGCGGGCTCTCAGCCATCATCTGCCCTCTCCACTCCCTTATCAAGCCCAGAAAAACAGCGCCCCCGACTCTCCCCACATACCAACCTACATCAAGGGGACCCCACATCTGAGCCTGATCCCATCATAAGTGTCCCATCATCCAATATGCCTGCTACGGAAGATTTTATAAAACAAATGATCCTAGCCTTAAGGGGATCCTTGCAAAAGGACATTAAGTCTGTCAAATTCCCTAAACACCTCTATACAAGATCTGGAAGAGAGGACCGACCATATTGAAACTAAAATGGGAGAAGTTACTGCATCTCATAATAAGCTAATAGATGCACACTACTCCCTGGAGGAGGAAGTAGAAGACATGAGGAAAAAACTCACAGATCTGGAAGGTAGGAGTAGGAGATGTAACGTCAAGTTCAGAGGCATCCCAGAGAGTGTCCCACAGAACGATCTAAAAAGCTTCCTCACCAAGCTAATCAAAGGCATCCTTCCAGATGCCTCAGAATTAGATTGCACAATTGATAGAGCGCACAGATTGCTAAAGCCGAACTTTCTACCAGACTCGGTTCCAAGGGATGTAATCGCCAAATTTCATTTTTTCCACATAAAAGACGCCCTGATGACAGCTTCAAGAAAGCAGGGCACCCTACCATCTCCATTTGCAAACATAAGCCTTTTTACCGATTTTTCGCAGAATACAATCCAAGCAAGAAAGGCTTTCTCTTTAATCACCTCATCCCTGAGAGCTGCAAAAATACCCTACAAATGGGGCTTCCCTACAAAAATAATAGTGCATAAGGATAATGCAGTGCATGCCCTAAACTCTCCAGAAGATGGCGCCAACGTCCTCTCAAAATGGAACATCCTACTCCCAGAGGAACTGCAATCTACCCTGTTTCCCTGAAAATAAGACATACCCTGAAAATAAGACATAGCATGATTTTACAGGATTTTTGAGGATGCTTGAAATATAAGCCCTACTCCAAAATTAAGCCCTGCTAACAGTTAATTAAAAAAGTCAATTTAAATAGTGTCCAGGCAACTATACATGTAAAAAAGTTAAACCGTTTTGAACAAAAATTAATATAAGACACTGTCTTATTTTTGGGGAAACACGGTAGTAAGCCTCAGAGACCTCTGAAACCCTCCCATCGCCGCACGCTCCCTTCTACTCCTCCGTGAAATCAGCTTAAGCATTCCAAGTGTTCTTCCTCACATGGCGCTGGACACACTCTACGCTGACCTTCAATACCAGGCTGATGGTCTGTAAGCCGAACTTTCCCCCCCACAACAGGATTCAGGTTTTTACACTTGCTTTTATCCAAAGTTTTATTTGTTTAGTTTTACAAGTTCATTGTCTTTTCTTTAGAGGGCTCATCTTGATGCTTCAAGCAATAAGATTGATTATCTTAAATCTGCCCTCCTAAATAGCATAAATAACGCAATTCATATATCATTCAATGTTAACAGGCATATTACTGTTTCCGCCTGTACTTTTGTTTTAAGTTCATATGTATGCTATGCTGCTAATGTGTTCCAAATAGAAATGCTCACAACTTACCTTTTACAATGCATATAAAAGTTTGCTCCCAGAACGTTAGGGGATTAAACTCCCCTCTCAAACGCTCAATGGTCTGGAAGGATGCTAAAGCGTCCAATATAGACATTTTGTGTTTGCAAGAAACGCACTTCGCCCAGCAGTCTTGCCCTAAATTTTCAAATAACCAATACCCACATGTTTTCTTCTCAAATGCCCACAAAAAACATGCTGGAGTACTGGTCGCCCTGAGAGATAGTCTTCAATTTTCTCTTAATAAACAAATTTCAGATGTCAAGGGCAGATACCTGATATAGCAAGGCACTATAAATAATTCACCGATCACCCTGGTGAACATCTATGCACCTAATAAATCCCAAATCTCTTTCCTGAACAAAGTAATAAAGAAGATCAAAAAAGTCCTCACAGGAAAATTGATCTTATGTGGCGACTTCAACATTATAGTAGACAGGGAAATAGACTCCACAGCATCCACCAGGAGCATGTCGGTCCTCCACCCTTGGTTACACAGAGAGGGTTTATATGACACATTTAGATGTCTTAATTCCTCTTCAAAGGAATTCACTTTTTTCTCTCCAAGGCACAAAACATATTCAAGGATAGATATGTTCTTAGTAGACAGAGAGACTCTCACTTCAATTACTGATTCCACGATTGGAGTATCCACTTGGTCGGACCATGCGCCGATATATATGGAATTGAACATGGGCACCCGTTGCACCTTATCAAAAATTTGGCGCAATGGCACTAATTTGTATAATGTCCCTGAGAACCAAAAAATCATCAATAAAGCTTTAGAGGAATACTTCTCTTTTAACTCCACCCCTGATATAAGCAATGCCACATTGTGGAACGCCCACAAGGCAGTTATAAGAGGGGTACTAATAAAACTCAAAATACAGCAAAATAAAAACAAACGAGAAAAGATAGACCTCTTATTAGAAAAAATAAAGAAGCTGGAATCACTCCATCAAGAATCTTCACAGAACAAACTCCTAACGGAGCTATCTTTCTTGAGGAGAGAATTAAAAAAACGCTACTAGACAACTATAATAGGGGTCTGATGTATTCCAAGGCAAATTTTTACTCTTATTTGGACAAGCCTTCAAAATTGATGGCCGATCTTGTTAAAAAAAAACAAATAAAAACAAAAATCCCATTCATCATCAATAACAACGCCCCCCAGGTAAAAATCTCCCACCCCCAGCAGATAGCTGAGCAATTTAAGGACTACTACAATAACCTGTACAATCTTAAAGATAGTCCCTGCACCTTTCAACCCACTCCAGAGTTAATAAATAAATTTCTAGACGGATTAGCTCTCCCCACGTTAGACACCCAAAAAGATATATTAAACAAACCAATTTCCAACGTAGAAGTCCTTAAGGCCATTCAAGATTTAAAAAACCACAAATCCCCTGGGCCTGACGGTCTTTCAAACGAGTACTATAAAAACTTCGCTCAACTGTTATCCCCACATCTAAATTTGCTATTTAACGAGGCGATGGACCAGGGTTCCATGCATGAAGAAATACTCCAGGCCACTATCGTCACCATACCCAAACCAGGCAAACCCCCTATAACACCAGCAAATTTCAGGCCTATTTCCCTCTTAAATTCTGACTTAAAAATATATGCTAAAATACTAGCCTATAGGCTTCTGGAGGTCCTGCCCACGGTCATACATAATGACCAAGTGGGTTTTACGAAAGGAAGAAGTGCCACCGATGGCACACGCAAGATACAAAATTTGATGGATCAAATCACCTCGAATCGGACGCCTTCTCTCCTCCTTTCCCTGGATGCAGAGAAGGCGTTCGATAGAGTGCACTAGGGCTTCGCATTTGAAGTGCTCCGGAGATTTGGGGTGGGCGAGGGCTTCTTGCGGGCGGTCCCGGCTCTTTATACAAAACCCTCGGCCAAGGTTTTGGTTGACGGGGTGTTGTCCTCATCTTTCTACATATTGAATGGTACCTGACAGGGATGTCCACTATCCCCATTGCTATTTGTCATGACAATAGAACCCCTCGCAGAAATGATCAGAACCTCTCCAGAGATTAGGGGTGTATCTATGGGCTTAAGACAACATAAAATTGGTCTTTTTGCCGATGATATCATCGTTACCATGACAGACCCTTTGAGCTCTCTAAGGGGCGTGAAAAATTGCATTACTCAATACAGTAATGCCTCTCTGTACAAGCTAAACTCCGATAAATCCCAGATATTGGGTATCAATATTGATTCTGACTTAAAACTGGATATTCAGAGGGAGTTCCCTTTCCAATGGAAAATGGAGATACCGTATTTAGGTACCAAAATATGCCAAAACTTATCTAAAACAATTTCCACAAACTTTGATCCCCTATATGCCTCCCTCCAAACAGAGATGGAAGAATTGGGTAAAAAGGAACCATCTTGGTTCAGCAGAATGGTACTTTATAAAATGTTATTACTCCCGAAAATCTTGTATCTCTTTCGTACATTGTGCTATCCAATTCCCCCGCCCACGATTCAAAAATTCCAGAAACAACTACTTAACTTTATTTGGTGTGACAAAAAACCAAGATTAGCGGCATCAATATTATACCAAAATAAGAAACAGGGAGGCCTTGGTGTGCCCAACCTACAAACCTACTACAAGGCTTCTCTACTAAGCCAATCGGGTGTTTGGCTGAAATCCCAACTATCCCCCTCTTGGTGCCATATAGAGAAAAACAGGAATGGAGGCAAACACCTGGGCTCCCTAATCAAAGCCTCCATTCTTGGAGCCCTGACTCCAAAGATCTCACCACTAATATATTCCCAAGACATCTCTTTATTAATGTCAAATACCCTCCAATATTGGAACCAACTGGCACTTGGATGTAGGGCTGACTACAGAGGTCCTCCAGCTGAGCTTCCATTCGAAGTCCTCTCTTATTTTATTCGAGACCTAAACAGGTGGTTATGAAGGGGAGCAAAATTTATCTCCGACATACTAAATAAAGGTAAACCTCTTCCTTTTCAAACAATCCAAAACAAATTCAGTATACCTGACTCAGAAGCTTTCTCATATATAAAAATTCTCTCCTTTCTCAAACAGGCTGATATACACAATTTCTCCTTCCCGAAGGAATTGGAAGACATATTTCTCAGATGCAAAAACTCCCATGCTTCCCAAATCAAAGTTTTTTTACAGCACAATCACTCAAAACGCTAATAGATCAAAAACGATCCACCTACTAAATTGGGAGCACACATTAAAAGAAAACATACCACTTCTGATGTGGTTGAAAGCCTTTGAATGGGCCAATAAAGCTACTCTGTCAGCCAACATTCTCCAAACCCATTACAAAGTAGTAACCAACTGGTATTATACTCCCTCAAAAATGGTACAATTTTTCCCGGCTTATTCTAATTTATGCTGGAGAGACTGCGGCCAAGTAGGCACTTTATATCACTTGTTTTGGGAATGCCCCCTAATCCATGAATACTGGAAGGAGGTATTCAATACCATTTAATATATAATTGGCATACGTTTGGAGTGTTCGCCTCAACTGGCACTCCTTCTCATTGACTGTCAAGTAATTCCGAAAAAGAAAAGAGGGTGGATATGTCACTTTCTACTGACCGCCAAAAGTATTATAGCTAAAAAGTGGAAGAGAGTCCCCCCATCCTCAATTGGTGACCTCTTGGGCGCAGTTTCAGACCACTATTGCTACGAAAAGATATATGCTAAATTCAACAACTGTATTTCTAAGTTTAATAGCACTTGGAACAATTGGCAGAAATTCGAACTGGAAAATAAGTTCTGACATGTTCAAAATTGTTTTGTTGAATTCTTTCTACTACTGCTTAAATTCAAAGAGTAATCTATCACATTTAAAACATATATCACTACACTAATGTAAAGCTTGATATGTTTATCGTCATATTATGAAAACTCTGTAACGATGTATATATCTGCTACCTATATATGTAATGATGTGTATATGCTCTTGCTTCTTTATAAAATCTAATAAAAATTATTGGTTAAAAAAAAAAAAAGCCCACTTGATCTGTGTGTATCAGTCGCTGTAGGTATGGGGATATTCGGTTTGCTAGAATCTTGGAGAAAATTTTTAAATCCATATTTAAGAGGGTGATGGGCCTATAACTCTGGCACTGTGTCAGGTTTTTCCCCTCCTTTGGGATCACCGTTATGTGGGCCCTTAATGAATCTCTGGGCATTTCGTGCCCTGTTGTCAGTGAGTTATACGCCCTTAAGAAGTGGGGTGCTAGGATTCCTATGAATTTTTTGTAATATGGTAAGGTTAGACCGTCTGGGCCTGGTGCTTTCCCGGAGGGGGTTTCTGATATGACTTTGGATAATTCGTTCTGCGTTATTGGGGCGTCCATTACTTCTATAGCTCCTTGTGTGAATTTACCTAATTTCGCTTGTTGAATGTACTCCTGTTTCCGTTTTTTGCGTGATTCTCTGTCCTGCTCTGATTGGGGGGGGGGGAGGGGTTGTATAGTGTTTGATAATATTCTCTGAATGCCTCCGAGATCTGTTTGGGTATGTGCAAAGTCTTACCTTTAGAGTTTGTAATTTGTGGGACGTATGTTCTCTCTCTTGTGTTGCGTAGTGCCCGCTCCAGTGTCCTGCTTGGTTTGTTGCCAAATTCAAAAAAGTGCCTTCTGCCCTTTAATAGGTTTATTCTTCGCCCGGTCTAGACTTATTTTGCGGACCTTGTCCCTCAATTGTGCAAGTCCCGCTCCCTGTGTCTTATCTAATGATGTTTTATGGGCTAGTTCTAGGTTTTGCATACGTTTTAGTAGCTCTTGTAGCTGTTCTCCTTTTTGTTTTTTGATATGAGCCCCTAAGCTAATGAGGGACCCCCGTATGACGCACTTATGTGCTTCCCATACCATCAGGGGGTTTACTTCCGGGGTATTGTTTTGTTCGAAATAATCTTGTAGAGTTAGGCTTAACTTCTCTAGTGCTGTCGGGTCATTAAGCAGGGATTCGTTTAGTCTCCAATTCCATTCTCTTTTGTGAATAGTGGGAAGTGATAATGTGAGGGTAGTTAGGGCATGATCCGAGAATGTGATACTGTCTATTTCGGCTGATATAAGCTGGGCCAAGGAGGAGTGGTGTACCAGAAAGTAGTCAATTCTGGAGTACACGTTGTGTGGCGGGGAGAAGAAGGTATAATCCTTAGTGGTCGAGTGTAGGATCCTCCATGCATCAATCAACTGATGCTTGTGTAGGATCTTTTTGAACCTGCGGTGTGTGGATGTTGGGAGGGAGCTGCTTCCTCTTGATGTGTCTACCTGTGGGTCTAGTGGCATATTGAAACCCCCCCCCCCTAGTATCAGGGTGCCCTCCTTGAATTCGCCCAGGTCCTCCAGGGCCCTCTCCAGGAAGGACGCCTGCTTGGAGTTGGGAAGATACAAGGACGCCAGTGTGACTTGTGTATTTGCGAGCTTACCTTTGACGTATAGGAATCTTCCCCCTGGATCATTGCGCGTCTCCCCATGCTCCCACGGGATGGTATTGGAGATTAGGATTGACACTCCCTTCGCTTTTACCTCTGCATTTGTGCTGTGATACCCTTTCGGAAACCTCGGAACAGCGTCTGTGCAGAAGTGGGTTTCTTGTATGAAGGCTATCTTTGCCCTTTTTTTCCAGAGGAGATGGAGGATGGAGGACCTTTTTTCAGGGATGTTGAGCCCCTGCGCGTTAATAGAAATCACCGAGAGGTTAGCGTGGTCTGTAGACATGGTCAATTGCCTAAGAAACCTGGAAATCAGAGACAGTTGGTAAAGACTTGCAGTTGGGAACTTGGGTAGGTGTGGGGAGGGGTAAGGGGGGGAGGGTAAAGAAGGGATGGTTAGTGGACGAGGGACTTGACAAACACAGGGGGAATAGAATATTAATCACTCTATACTTTCAGTTTATCCGGAGGCCTGGACTCCCCCTGCCCAAATAGGGGCTGAGCTGAGGACTCCGGAGCCCTAATTGGGGGTACGAAGAAAGGCTCTGGTCGGAGAGGAAGGCCACCGGGCCGTTCTCTGTAGTATTTCCCGTCGGTGTGACCTTCACGAACTGACGTTAACGAAGGGTAAATAATTTGCTGTTGTGGGTGTGAGCTGCTCCGCCGCAGCTTGTCTGTCCATGTCTGTGGAGAACTGATCATTTGAATGGATTGTCCATTGGTTCTCAGGTATGGCGGCTCGAGATAATGGGGATTCCTTCTATGGAGCTGCTTTGTGTCCTTTGGGGGGACTATGTGGGTAAGGTTTGTTAACATTTTTCTCTTTGCGCCCGTTTGGATATGAAGCCGAGTTCTGCGCTTTGGTATAAGATGACCATGCATAAGTCCTTCTTCTTAAGGTTTTGCGTTGCGGGCGGTGGTGATCCTCGGGCGTCGTAACTGGTGTAGGTTTTCGGTTTCTGGTAATAGCAGGGGACCTCACCTTAATTGGATGTCACTGGGGAGTCTATAGGTAGTGTCCAGTAGTGTCCAGTCTGGGAATGCAAACGCCCCTTCTAGGTCAGATGGTGTTTTGACCGTGTATAGACGGCCTCTTTTGCGTAAGATCAGGTGGAAGGGGTGTCCCCATTTGTAGGTAGCTTCTGCTCTACGTGCTGCATCTAGTAGGGGACGGATCAGCCTCTGGCTATTTAGCGTTAGTCTGGATACGTCTGGTAGGATGGTGATCTCGCTTCCCCGAAATCTGACCGAGCCTTGTTCCCATGCCAGGCGCAATATCTCCTCTTTTTGTCGGTAAAAATGTACCTGGCAGATAACATCTCTGGGAAAATTCGCGTTCCGTGCTCTCCCCCCCAGTAAGCGGTGGACTCTGTCGAGCTCTATTGCCCTATCTTCTGGTCGGTGTAGGAGTTTGTTGAATATTGTCGTGACGCAGTCCTGTAGCGCTTCTGGCGGGATGTCTTCTGGGATGCCTCTCAGTTTTAAGTTGTTGCGGCGTCCTCTGTTTTCTACATCATCCAGATGCAGGGTTAGATCTCTGATTTGTTTTTGCTGTTTTTCCACTGTTGCAGCGAGATGTTGAAAGTCCATGCTTGGAGCGCCTGTTGTCTGTTCTAGGGTGTTGACCCGTTCCATTAGTTCTTGTACTGAGAGTTTCACCTCTGATATGGCTGATTCTTGTTTGTCTTCAATACACCTCAAGTGCGTTTCTAGGTCCAGTTTTGTGGGTAGTTCACACATCATTTTCCATAGTGCCTTTAGGGTCTGAGTGTCGTCTGACAGGGGGTCTTGTGAGTTTTGGGTGGCACTGGCTGCCATTGGTTGTGCATTACTTGCAGGTATGCTGTGCCCCCTGCCCCCTGGGCCATCTGAGTGTGGGGCTGCATTGAGGATGGAGGTGGTGGTAGTTGCTCCATTTACACTGCCCTCTGTGCATGTTATTTGTTGTGGGCATTCTGGGGCTTCTTGACTGGTGTACTCTCTGCAGCTGTGCCCCTGTCTCTGCATCTCTTGAGGTAATACCTCTGCTTGCTGGGCTCCTGTCTTCCTGGGGGTGCTCAGGACGCCCTCCTGTAGCTGTATTGGGCTGCCCCTGGGAGACCCTCCCGGTACCTGGTGTATTGTGGAGCTTCCTCTGCCTGGCGGTGGTATCCGGCTCTCCTTCCCTTTTCCCACCGTTAGCTGGGTGCCTTCCTGTGTGGGGATGTCTGCGGGGACCTCCGCTGACTGCGCTCCGCTTTTTTTCCTGTCCCCTCTCTGTGTCTGTGGCGCGGTCCGCACTGGCGGCAGGGCTTTTTCAGCAGAGCGCGGGGAGTGCAGCTCCACGTGTCTGCCCGGTGCCATGTTCCCTGTCTTGCGGCCGGTCTCCGCGGCTCCCGCTCCTTGCAGATACCTGCTCAGCGGCGTGCTTGTGGTTAGTGGGGGGTCTCCCCTGCGTCTTCCTCCTCTCATTTGCCTTTGAATCTCCTGGATGGTATCTGGGATTTGTTCTGCTGATAGCGGCGGAGGAGCTCTTTCCCGTGCGACCTTACTCCTCCATGCCTAAGCCACGCCCCCAACGTCTGATATTTTAAGGACTCTCACCTATGGGTAAAATAGGGGTCCCCAGTATTGCTCATTGGAACTCGACAGGTGATGAGTTGACTGTACACAGTGGTTCCATTATAGTTTATGGAAATATTTATAGTATATCTTGTGGTATAGCTGCAGGTCTATGTGAACGAATCCTCCAGCACTGGAAGAAGGAGCGGGTAAAATAATCCCTTCCTCCAAGTGCATGGTGACAGCAACCTGTCTGAAGAGGTGAACTAGTGAAGATACTTTGCCCTAAGCTAGTAAAAGAAAGGAGGGATAGCCATGCCTAGGAACGGAGCACTATTCCTAAGAAGGACAACTCTATGCTCTTCCTCTAGGTGCTAGCTGACCCTTACACGTAGAAGCCCTATACACCAAAAGATAAACCAGGACCGGGAATAGTAGAGAAACGGAGGAAAGGACAGACCTACAAGAACAAGACCGGAACAGGTGATGAAACTACTGACAGAAAGGGTGCAAAGGTGGAAAGACAACAAACAGAAGGATGCTGGATAACAACAGAATAAATGCAGAAGCAGGAGCTAAGCAGGTTATCAGAGAGAGCAAACTCACAACAACACTGAAGCACTGTCTGAGAGGCACAGGGCAGCTTTATAGGGCGGTGATTGGAAAAGGTGCATCAGCTGAGCAGGAGACCCAGAGACTGGAAGAGAATAGCTCAAAGAACAAGGAGAGCAGGATGATACCCACGTCTGCCAGAGGCAGAGGATTGTGTCTGAACAGTGCACCTACCACATGGCATCTAAGTAGTTTCAAAAACAATGGTGCCAATGTGATCCCCAACAGTGAGAGGCCTGACAATGGCCTCTGGGTCTGCCATGCAGTGAATTCATTAGGCAGGATAGACCTGTCAGTGTAGGCAAATGACTGAATGAGCACATCTTTAAGATTCTTTTGCCAGGCTAATAAGTGTGGAAAAAAAAGTTAAAAATCCCATCTTAAAATAATTTTTTATTTCCATAATAATTAAGAGAAACAAAACACAATTAATATCCCTCTATTTATTACAGCCCGAACTATAAAATTATCATGCATGATGAAAATAATTGCTATTTTGTTCATTTACCTCCCAAAAAGCATTTTAAAAAGTGATCAAGAAGTTGTGTGGACTCAAAAATGGTACCAATAAAAACTACTGATTGTGCTGCCAACAACAAAACCTCACACATAAAATAAATTAAAAAATACATCTTGTTATTTGTATAGCATCATCGTATTAAGCAGCTCTTTCGAGTAATTTATTTATTACCCCTCACCAAGCTGAGTACTCATTTTACTGACCTTGAGACAGTTATCTGAACCATCTGCGGGTATTGAACATGCAACCTTCAGGTCGTGAGTGAGCGTTTAGGACTGCATTTCTGCTGTGTTAGCACTCAGTGCCAATCAAGGCTCTAACAAATCTCTGTTGTAAAAGTAAAATAGTCATGGGTCTAGGAATGTGACAACGTAAGTTATTTTTAAAGAACTGTTTCTATTGTGCACATGCAGTAAAACTGTATCCAGTTGGTATTACTGTAATCCTATGCCCATAGAATAAAGTAATCATCTTAATAAAAACACACGGCGAACATCATTTTAATAAAAACAACAAACAAAGAAACCAATTTTAAAATTGCTAACATTTTAAAACCTTTTGGTGTGCCAAATTAAAACAAAAAAACATAAATAAACTGGTATATAAATTTGGTAAAGCTGAAATCTAGACCACTTTCACACCTGTGTTATGACTTCTTTAACGATTTCCATCTCTCTGCTCCATTTTTCGAGGAGATAAGCTGAAACAAAATGGAAAAAAAAGCATTTTTTTTTCCCCGTTAAATTCAATGGGATTTCAAAAAATTGAAGCCTTCCATTTTGCTTTCTGTTATTTATTTATTTTTTTTAAACTCCATTGAAATCAATGAAGAAAAAAAACCTGATTTAGGCCGCCTGCAGACGAGCGGGTCGGATCCGGCAGCGAGAATTCTCGCCGCACGATCCGACCCGAGCGCCTGCAGGGACGAGCGCGTACTCACCCGCGCCTGGCGGCCCCGGCTCTTTCATGTGCCGGCTGCCGCGCAGCCGGCGCATGCGCAGACCGGAGCCGGCGGCCGGGTGAGTGCGTGCCCCGCAGAAAATTAGGACATGCCGCGGTTTGTTTGCCGCGCGAGATTTCGCGCGGCCAAACCGCGGCCGTCTGCATAGGAGTGCGTATTTTAATGCACTCCTATGCAAACTTTCAGCGGCGGAAATCCCGCGGGAAATCCCGCGGCGGGATTTCCGCTCGTGTGCAGGCGGCCTTATTCATTTCATTTTATTTTTGTTTCTCCCCTCCAAAAATGGAGCAGAGAAATGGAAACCCTAAACTGAGCCCTAACGCAGGTGTGAACCGAGCCTTACCGACCCAGCAAGTAAACGTATGTTATTTATGCCGCATAGTAAATGGTGCATAAATGTAAATGCAAAATTCAATTGCAGTTGTTTTTTTTCCATCCCCATCTAGAAAAGTTTATAAAAGTAAATCAATAAGTTATTCAATATTTGCAGATGATACAAAACTATGTAAAGAAATGAACACGAGAAGACAGAATGCGAGTGCAAGGGAATGCTGAGCGATACAATATTACATGTTACATTCACTGAAAACGGCCATATACTTACTAACACAGGAGGGCAAACGTGCACCAACCTCAGCATGCAGGCAGCCAAAACTGCCAAATGAGGGAGCCAATTCACACTTGTGGAGGACACCAATGAGACAGGCACTCACACAGCCTCTTAATATAGAGGGGGGTGGCTGCTTGGTGTATACACCTGCACAGTGTAGATACAAAGTGTCATACCATTCTGGTATATGTAGTGCACCATGCAGGCTAGCAACCTATTAATGAGGCCATAATAGTTCAGCAGGCTGCACTGCACTTCAAAGTGAACCACATTGGTACTGTCACCTTGGTCTCCCCCAGTGTTTAAAGCCGCACTGCATGTGAATAATACATAATAAATGTGAGGTATTGGTTGGATTTTGGTCAAAATATTTGAGCTCACAAGCCAATCGTCAAGGCTCCTCGGGTCTTGTGAATCCTTATACTAAATATAAATGTATCACAGAAAGGGAAAATTAAAAGCAAACATTTACTAAAAAAGGGCAATATACTTACTAATACAGGAGGGCAAACGTGCACCACCTCAAAAATTCCTCAATGAATATTTTTCCTCAAATAGGGAAAAATCAGCTTCTACTTTATTTGTTTTGTTTTTTTGCCTTCCTCTGGATCAATATTGAAGGGGGTAACAGACTGAACTGGATGAATATGTCTCTTTTGGGCCTCTCAGCAGTATAAATAATATAATAAAATAATTCTACAGGCCAGTACGATTATGCCAATACCAAATTGTAATAGTTTTTTTTCTTTTTCACACTTTAATTAAAAAAAAAGTGATAAAGGTTTAAATCGCCCTCCTTTTGCCATATCTATAATAAAAAAAATCTAAATCATAAAAGAAAAAGACATATTTGGTATCGCCGAGTCTGTAAAGGTTGGATCTATCAAAGTAGTGCATTATTTACCCCGCACGGTGAACGTAGTTCGAAAAAAAAAATAAAGAACGCCACAAATCCACTTTTTCAGTCACCCCGTTTCCCAGAAAAAATGTAATAAAAAGCTATCAAAAAGTCGTATGTATTCCAGATTGGTACTATCATAAACTACAGGACATCTCCTAAAAAATGAGCCCGTGCTCAAGTACGTCGTCGGAAAAATAAAAAAGTTATTGTGCACAGAAGATGCAACAGAAAATAATTTAAAAAAATTAAATGTCTGAAAAAAAATACAAGTACTACAGCAAAAAAAAAAAAAAAACCTATACAAGTTTTGTATCGTAGTAATCGTACTGACCCATACAATAAAGTTATCATGTCATTTTTGTTGCCGTTTATACGCCGTAGAAACAAAACGCACTGAAAGATAGCGGAATGTCATTTTTTATTTTATTTTACTCCACTTAGAATTTTGTAAAAGTTTTTCAGTACATTATATGGTACTTTAAATAGCACCATTGAAAAATACAACTCGTCCTACAAAAAAAAAAAAGCCCTCATGCAGCGACGTCGATGAATGAATAAAGGAGTTATGATATTTTAAACAGGGGGAGGAAAAAAAGAAATGGGGGGAAAAAAGGGGGCGTGTCATTAAGGGGTTAAATAATGTTCTAACTTCCTTCTCTGGGTCATTATAATGCAGGGATACCACATGTGTAATTTTATTTTTAATTTTTTACAAAGTAAAAAGAGACAAGTGTTTTTTTATTTTTATTTTTTTCCTTTTTTTAATTTTTGTCCCTTTAGGGGACTTCCACCGAGACCCATCAGGACCCCCTGATTACATTCTGGGGGTTCGAAGGTGACAGCCCTTTACATGCTGCAGTCACATAGACTGCAGCATATAAAGGGTTAACACAGCAGAGATCGGAGGTTTTCTCTGATCTGTTCTGTAAAAGCTGGTGCTTGGCTGTCCTCTGACAGCCAAGCACCCGCTCTTCCTGCCACAGAGACCATCGGCTTGCTTCTGACAAGCCGATGGTCTCTATGGCAACCTGTAAACAAAGCAGGACTTTTAATTTAGAAGCGGGAGATTGCCGGCAGATCGGCAATATCTTCCTGCTTCTGTTTTTCAGAGTCCTGCACTGTTCTGTGTGGGTCTGTGCAGGCAGAGCACAATCCCACAGCTTGTGGCATTGTGCTCTGCAGCTGCCATAGTGAAACATAGCCCAGAAATCTTCCGGGCTATATCACAGCTATATCGGCAATGGAGCTCCTCACGGAAAATTTCCGGCGTGCCACTCAAGGGGTTAATATAGCTATGTCAATGGAAAAATAAGTAAGTTATGGCTCTTGGAATGTAACAATGAAAAATTAAAAAAAAAACACTTATTATTAGTGCTTATGGAGTATTGTAACTGGCTGAAGGGCTATCGGGAACTGCCCTAATGATTCATCTGTTCCTACATGTTTGCCTACTTATTTGAACAGCCGTTTTAAAGTAGAACACTTTCCCTATAATGTCAACTGTACCGGAAATGAGTAATCGGGCTAAATACCATCTGACTGAAGACGTTCTAGGCACCTGAGAAGAGGTTGTTCGGCAAGAGAGCCTCTTTAGAGACTTGTTACTTTACTGCAATTTGATTATCCCTATTGAAGTAAACTTCCAGATTGTGAAACACAAAATGTATCTGTTTTTTAAGGTTATGTTGTTTAATGTTATGTTACACCTTTCTAGAGATACCTAATTTGGGTGCTAAAACGTGTTTGACTGATATAGATAACCCTAAACATGGGGGCGAAGTGTTTAAACAGGAAACTTGTAATAACTTCATAGCAAAACAGGTAAGTTCTTAACGCCATAGAAAAAAATATATCACGTACCTTCCTGACTTATATCACTTACCTTTCTATCTACCTGTGAATTCACTTCTTTTATTTTTATCTGAATTTCATCAGAATAATGGAAGCTATTAGAAGTTGAGACAATGGACAATCCTGATCTTATTCCTAGACTCCAGTAGTGGAGTCTAGTATGCTACAAATAGTCATGTATCTATTTATTTCCCTCAAACTCAACGGGATTATATCATTGTAGAAAAGGAAAACAAGCCGATGGTTTACACCCTGCACAGTTTAAATTTACATGAAATGCTACAAAACTTTGAAGATTCTTTGCACTTCTCTTCTTTAATTGAACTTTCAGTTAAAAAAAAAATAACTTAAGGGATCTCTGGTAACATCCCATTATGTGAACACTAGTGTAAAGTGAACTGAAACAGTAGAATTCATTTTGGCATAAACCCGAATCCCAGGTAGTTTGGCTTGGCCGAATCTGTTAAAATATTTCTTTTTTGCTTTTCCTCCAACTCCTTCCTTCTCCTCCCTCTCCTCTTTTTTTGTCCGTATCATTGGGGAACACAGCTTTTACCATGGGTATAGCTACTGCTACTAGGAGGCTAACACTAAACAGAAAAAAATATTAGCTCCTCACACTGGCTATATCCCCAATGCAGACACCAAGCTAACCAGTTTTAGCTTCGTGTCCACGGCTTGTTTTACGGCATGGGTACCCAAAACGGATGGATCTTTCACGCGTGTCCTGTACCTGAAGAACCTGAATCAGTATGTAAAGGTTTGTCATTTCTGCATGGAGTAACTGAGTTCTGTCATCGCATCCATGGAGCCAGGGTAGTTTCTTGCCTCCATCGACATAAAGGATGCCTATCTCCTCATTCATATCTGTCAAGTGCACCAGCTCTTTCTCCGATTTGCTGTCTAGTTTGATCACTATCAGTTTATGGCATTTCCGTTCATGCTGGTCACCACCCCCTGTGTATTTCCAAACATTTTGGCATCGGTGATGCTCTTCATGCCAAGGACATTGTAGCCATTCTCTATTTCAACAACAGACCACGACCTGAGCTGCCAATTCAGAATGTCTCCTTATCACTCTGGACACTGTCCAGATTTGGGTGGATAATCAACCATCCCAAGTCGTCCCTCTCTCCTTCACACTGTCTAAACTTTCTGGGCCTTTCCTTTGACATGGCTCAAGCCCATCTATGGTTACCACCAGAGAAGTGGCTTAATCTCCAGAGGTACATTCTGTTACAAACTCCAAATCCCTTGTGTATTTGCCACTGCATGAGGGTGCTGGAACCTGATTTCCTCCATCGAGGTGGTTCTGTTTAGCCAATTTCATGCTTGGCCTCTCCAGTGGTCCATCCTCTGAAAGTGGGACAGGTCTGTGAGCTCCTTAGATTTGAAGATATGACTACCTCTGCTAACTCAGTAATCACTCCCCATAAATCCAGCTTAGGCACTCCTTTATGACCCTCCAATGGCAGATACTCACCATGGATGCCAGCCTCTCTGGCTGTGGAGGCACGTTACAAAATCTCACAGTGCAGGGCACATGGGATGAACAGGAATCCATTCTGCCGATATGTGTTGCAACTTAGGGCCATTCTCTGGTCACTCTATTATTTTGCATCTCAACTGACGGCTGCACCGTTCGGTTCCAAACTGACAATGCAACTTCTGTTGCATACATATATCACCAAGGAATAACTCGCAGCAGTAGGACCATGGCGGAGTGGCGGAGGCAGAAAAATATTAACATGGGCTGAGAGACACCTGCTGGTAATCCTGGCGGTACACATACTGGATTGCCGACTTCCTCAGTCAAGAGCCAGTTGATCCAGGAAAACGGGAGCTTCATCCTGAAGTATTTTGGACAATACCTTAGAGTTTAGGCCATTTGGACGTCGATCTGATGGCCCCTAAGATCAATCACAAGTTGCCAACCTATGTGGCTTGTTCTCAGGACCCTCTAGCTTGAGCAGTAGATGCACTTGTAATCCCATGGTGACTTTCAGTTCCCGTACATCTTTTTCCCTTCCTACTAATTCTGCAACTTCTCAAGAAGATCAAGGTGTCCTGGTAATTCTCATAGTCCAAGATTGCCCCCACTAAGCGTGGTACGTGTATCTAGTTTAACTGTTAGTCAACTCTGTGTGGCCTCTCCCTCTTTGAAGCAATATTCTCTTTCAGGGACCCCTCTTCCACCAAAGTTTATCCACACTTCATTTAATGGCATGGCTATTGAAGCCGCAGTCTTGAGAGATGGCAGATCTGCCCAGCTGGTCATTCGGACCATGCTGAAGGCTAGGAAGCCTTCTTCCTCTCGGGTGTATCATCGTATTGGCAAGAGATTTTTTCTCTGGTGCAAACATCACAATTTTAACCCTATACGTTTTTCCCTTTCCTGCCTCCTGTCCTTTTGTGAAGGAGGATATGGGCTTAAGACAGTTCTCTAAATGGTCAAGTATCTGCATTATCTATACTTGTTCAATATCCACTGGCCTTGAAGTCACATGTCCGTACTTTTTTGTAAAGAGTAGCTTATTTCACCCCTCCATACCATTCTCTCATACTGCATTGATACTTTAATCTAGTGCTGGGCGCACTTCAGTCCCATTCCTTCAAACCATGGCTGAACTTCCAGTGTACTTTTTGACCTTCAAGATGGCTTTCCTGGTAGCGGTGACCTCCATCCAGCGGGTTTTGAAACTTTCAGCCCTGTCAGCCGAACCTCCTTTCACTGTCTTTCATCAAAGCAAGGTGGTGCTACGTCTTGTTTCTTCATTTCTACCTAAGAGGGTGTCAGCTTTCCACCTTAATGAGGACATAGTCCTGCCCTCCTTCTATCTCAATGCAGTTCATCCAAAGAACCATGCACTTTACAAATTGGACCTAGTGCGAGCCTTACAGATATATCTATTTGAAATGGCTCCCTTTAGACACTCCGATTCCTTATTTGTAATCCCAGATGGCTTACGGCATGGCCTGGCAGCATCCGCGATCATCATTTCTCATTGGATACAATCCACAGTGGTAGGGGCCCATCATATGCCAAGGGCAGGGTGCTGCCATTTTGCGTTGCAGCACATTCCACTCGAGCAATGGGGACTTCATGGGAAGTTCGTAACGGGGTCTCAGTCATGTAGGTGTGTAAAGTCACTACGTGGTCTTCTCTGCTCTCTGCGTACCGTTTTGAATTTCTACTGAGGCATACGTTTGCATCTACGTCCGCCTCCCTTGAGCCACGAAGTTCTGCAGATGGCTATAGGTAGTTTGCATGATATATCTTCCCACCCCTGAGGACTGCTTTTGAATGGTCAAAGCTATGTCCCTCAATGATACAGACAAGAAAAACAGATTTTTATATTTGCTGTAAAATCTTTCTTGTCTCGTTCATTGGTAAGCACAGCACCCACCCAGTCAGGTATGAGTTTCTATTATATTTTTCCTCCTTGTTGAACTGCTCGCTTTGTTGTCACACATGGTGCTATCTTGACTTATTGTTTTATCAAATCATTATATTGACTCTATTTTTTGCTTACCCTCCTTAGATACTCCTTTTACTTGCAAACAAAACTGGTTAGCTTGATGCCTGCAGGGGGAATATAGTTAGCAGGAGGAGCTAACACTCCAGCTTGATGTCCGCCTCTTAGAGGCAGTAGCTACACCCATGGTCAAAGCTGTTTTCCCCAGTAAATGAGACAAAGAGATTTTACGACGAGTACAAAAATCTTCTTTTTCCTCCTACTTTTTCCTTCCCCCTTTTCCCTATTTTCTTTTCGTTCTTGTTCCTCCTCCTTTCTTTTTTAACCCCTTAGTGACAGACCAATTGCCTTTTTTCGTCCTGTCTTTGTTGGCTTTAATCCTCAGGGACGTAAAAACATGCATTCCCTGAGGATTAAAGTCGCTGGGCCAGTGGACGTGACAGTTCCATGCTGATGGTTACCGGAGGTAGCTGACAACCAGGAGTGGTTATGTGGGGCTGCTCGAATGAATAGGTGAGTGAGTGCTGCTTCTGATTGGCTGAGCGCTGTGACCAATCAGAGGCAGCTCTCAGCTGTCATTTAATAGCTGAGAGCTGCCTCGGATTGGTCACAGTGCTCAGCCAATCAGAGGCAGCCCATTCAGCAGAATGCTGAATACTACTGAAAGCAGTTCAGGAGAAGAGCCGGCTGGATGCAGCTGAGCCCCGGCAACTGCAAAGAGGTGATTTATAGATTTTTTTTTATTTTTTACACTTTTTAAGGATGGTTTTCAGGGAAGGGCTTATATTAGAAGCCCTTCCCCGAAAATTAATAAAGCGCTTGGCGGCAGCCCATTGCTTTCAATGGAGCCGGCTGTATTGCTGGCTCCACTAAATTCAATGGGAGAAAATCATTCTCCTGTGCCACAGCTGTGGCAGAGGAGAATGATCTTTAGTATATGTTCTCAATGGGGCCGGCACTGCTGCCGCCGGCCCTATTAAGCGCGCATACACAGAACACAACGAATAGCTGCAGAACGCAGTTACATGCGTTCTGCGAATCGTTGTGTCCTATAATTTTCGCCACATGCGATGGTGCGCATGAAAATATCGCACATTTGACTGCTCCCATTGCAAAGCATTGGGTCTATATAGCTGCGGATCGCAAACGCAGCTGTCATACGCCCGTGTGACTGAGCCCTGAGAGCGGTATAAGATATTGCTCGTCTCACTGATTGCAGTGATATTTTTGCTGTGTTACTTTATGCAGTCGTTTTTGAGAAACTTGCATTGAATTAGTAGCAGCCAGACACAGTACTAGTCTCAAACAGCCAGTTTCGTAGGCACCTGACCCTTGTCTTGGACAAGAGGGTGCCTGGATGTTCTTAAGGGTTTTTCCATCTTATAAGATGGTTCTCTGTTTTTTAGGTAGACCGTTTTTGAGGATGTTGTCATTTTCCAGGATGCTCCAGTGCTTATAGAGTATGACCTCATGTCCCCATGCTAGGTATTGTATCTGGTCGCGAAAGACATTAAAAGTTTCCTCTTTCTTGTTAAGAACTTTTTCACTTTTGGAGAGACAGACAATCTCCCTGGTTTAGAGTCCCTGCTCTCTCGTAGGCTGACTCAGTTTAGGTTCTTGGGTACCCTTTTTCCATAAACCCGTTCTTTAAGATGTTGGATTGTAGTCTGAAGCTGGAGTTCTTTGTCCATTTTCTCCAGACCCTCTTAAACTGGCCATAGAGTGTCAACTCTTAAATTTCAAGTAGCTGTTAGTAAACCATCTTAAAGAATGTCTCTGTGCATGGCCTCATATTCTATACCAAAATATGCAGATCTAAAAATACGACCTCCTTTGAGTTGATATTACCTGTAAAATTAAGACCCCATACATTATGATGCAAGTTTGTGATCTAATTCCACAGATCTGACTTGGAGCCTTTCCATAGAATTAAAATGTCATAAATTAAACTCTGATAAAAGTGGATATGTGTGTTAAGGCCCATTAACACTGAAAGATAATCGCTCAAAAATCGATCAAATGACAGTCTGAGTGACAGTTTTGAGTGATCATCTTTGCATAGCTCTAAGTAGCTAAGAGTTAATGCAGGTGGAGCATCCAAGAACAAAGTAGCTCCGAGAACAAAGCAGCTGTTTTGTATATGCAAGCAGCTGAATTGTTCTCAGAGCTTTCAGCTGGTGTCCTCTGCTGACTGCCAGCGGGACACCAGCTGAGAGAATACTATCAGTGCCGCTCGCTGAGTGTGGCGCTGATTAGTCATCAGTGATTTCTAGCTTGCTAGAAATCACTGAGGAACGAATAGTGGCCGAACAGTATACGATGGCAGCACGCTTTGACACAACAATTATCACTCAAAAGATGGCTTTTAAATGAATTTTGAGCAATAATCGTTGTCTAAATGGGCCTTTAGTTAAAAAGTTTCTTAAAAGGTCCCCATGTAAAGATTAGCGTAGCTTGGCAGGAAGCATCTCCACATTGTGATTCCTCTTGCTTGCCTGTAGAATTCATCACTGTACCTAAAAAAGTTGTTGTGGAGAATTAAAACAAATTGCTTCCAGGAAAAAGTACTGTTGTCTGGCTTTCATCATGGGGTCTTCATTGAGATAATTTTTAATTGCTAGTACACCTTTGTCATGAGGGATATTAGTGTATAGGGATATCACGTCCAGAAAGCCTAAATGTATAACAACTTCCTTTCCAGGCCTTTCAATAATGTAAGGAGATGACTCGTGACACGAATGTAGGATGGAAGGGTTTTAGATATTTCTGCAGAAGGTGGTAAATATATTATGATGGGCTACTCCTGGGATGATGGGCCTTTCTAGTGGCTCTGATGGGAATTTATGAATCTTCGGAATAAAAGTATGGCATCTCGGGGTTCTGAATGCAAATATAATCTTTCAATTTTTTAGTGAGACAGTTTTCCATAAAAGCCCTTTCCAGTAGTAAAAACATGGATTCTTTAACAGATTCTGTTGGGTTCCTTCCTATATTTCTGTATTAAGAGCGATCACTCAGGATCCTGGATGCTCCCAGTTTGTAGTATCGCCCCCCTCGCCCTTGTATCTACACTTTTTTAATAACAATTTATTACATACCGGATAGGGTTTTTAAGGCAATTAATTGTTCTTTGTTCATGTTCTTATGGATTTTGGTCTTCTCCCTGTTCTTGACCAATTTTCTGAAGTCATCAAAGACTTTGTCGTAGAAGTTTCAATAAAGGACCTTTATTTTGAACTGAATACAAATCACGTTTTGGTTTCAGATCCGTACGGATTGGGTCGTCTTTAGTGATATCATTAACATCAATATACAGTTAAATACTTGATTATTGGTCAAGTAAGATGGGGACAATATTAAGATTATTTTCCAGGGCTTTTAATGAAAAGTGTCTACAGAAGTAGTGCTGTATAATTATGAGCTGCAGGCTAGCTACACCCACCCCGCCCTCCAGCCAATGATTGGTAGATCTCTCTCTATGTACAGTAATAAGCAGAGAGCTGTCGATCATTGGCTGGTTGGCAGGGTAGGTGTAGCCAGCCTACGGCTCATGAATATCCAGGACTACTTTAAGTAATCTATGCATTTACTGCTACTGATAAAAGGCAAGTTTCTCAAAAACTACTGCACAGATACACACAGCAGACATCACTGTATTTAGTGTGACCATCAGTGCCTTATTCTGCCCCCAGATAGGGGTGTAAAAAGATAGTGACAGAGTCTCTTTAACATTGGGTGCAGCTGATATTACCAAAACTACTGATAGGAGGGGTTACACACTTTTGGCCATGTGTTGTAAGTAATAATTAGTCTTCTCTTCTTCATAATTTATTGTCTAATATTTATGGTTTATTTCCCAACCGTAGTATTTTGAGTATTCAGAATGGCAAGAAATTATACATAAAACTCTCAAGAATCTGTGTTTTTCGGCTAGCTCAAAACTAGTAAAATTAAGTCTGTGCAATTCCAATTTTGAAGGGTCATCACCACTACCGGAGGAGAGGTGGTAATTTCAGATGGTAAGTTTGTTTTTCACAGTTTTTCTTATGTTTGAGGTCAAAATATGTTTCAGAAACTGTGTATGTCATATCCCATTGGTTAAGTGTGATCCATTGGGGGTTCTGTTGTGGTCTTCATTGTTTTGACAGCAGGAAAAGCAATGCAGGCTGCACTATAAAGTGCAATGGAACTGCCAATAGAGGTTCTTACATAGATGTCAAGACGTATGTACAGTGATTTTTAATATACCTGCCATCTATATAATACAGTGTACATAAACATTCTGTTTTCCTTTATCCATATATTTTTTTTTCTTGTAGGGAGAAGTTGTATTCAATGCCATATACAATATATGCCTGACAGGGAATGAGTTAAATCTCCTTCTTGTACCCTGTAACTGATCCAGTCCTTTTCAACAATGGATGTTTTATCAATTCATGAAAGAGGAAAAAGAAAATGTAATTAAGGATGTGATTAAAAAATAAACTAATGATAAGCTGAAAATGATGTGACTTGCAGTCGTCATATTTGTACATTATAAATGAACCTGGGTACACATGTAGTTTTATCATGTTTAAAAGAAGCTTGGATTTAAAGGGTTATTCTGTGACTTTTACTATTGATGACCTATCTTCAGGTAGTTGATCAATGTGGGCCCACCAATTCATCATTGATGGTCAGTGCCAGAAGTGTAATAGTTAGCTTCACTCCCATTGAAATCAATGCAAGTCATGCTGCCTAATACACTTCTAGCTCTGAACGCAGTGAGAAGCCAAAATTGTATTAGGAGGCATCGATCCTGTTGATTTCAGTGAAAATCACGCTGGCTAATACACTTCCGTCTCCGAGCATCGATGACCATGTACGACCCGCTGCACTGTCAGCAGGCTGGATGATCAGCTGATTGGCAGAGACTATGAGTGGTAGGCCCCTGCCAATCAACTGTTGATGAACGATTCTGATAGGTCATCAATAGTAAAAGTCCCTGAATCCACCTTATAAAAGGGTCTTTCTGCGAGAAAACCTTTTTTGCCTTTATTAACTTTCATACAGACAGGGTGTTGGGTTAGGTGGAGGTCCAACCTTTGGGAAACCCACTGTTTTCGAGAATAAGAGGTCCCAAGTCTAAATTCTCGAACACAGAACAGGACGAGGATGTGCTGTTCCTCTCCACAGAGATGAATGACAATGCCAGAAATGGCCAAGTATACGCACCTAGCTGTTCAACTCCCATTCACTATAAAATGTGCACATTCAACTGTTTCCGATGGATCTATTCATCTCTATGGTAAGGAATGGCACATGACTTCAATCAGAGATATCATCGGCTGTGGTTGCTGGAGGTAACTGCACTGTAATCACTATCACTGTGTGGAACTGGCATCTGACTACAATATTGCCATGAGAGGACACCTAGGCCATGCTTGTTTTACATTAAACTATGTCCTAATGTAAAAACAATTGCTACGACATATGTAGTACGATACAGGACTTAGTTCTTTCCGTTGTTCAAAAGTTGGGAAGGTGTGGTCTGATTGGTGAGGGTCCCATCTCTAACACCCCCATATATTGAAAGAACAGGGAGGGCCTCCTGCCCCTCAGTTTGCCATGTGACTACCACAGGCTGAATAGAAGACAGCCATGGACATTTATTGCTTCCTCTTCATTCAATCCTCCATTCGATGCCATTCTGTTTAAGGTAGAGCGCATAATAGTCGCCACTACTTACTGAACAGCGGACAATGCTCTCCTCTGTACAGCACCCTCAGACTTGGTTTGCAGGCTTTGCTGTAGTTTTCTGAGGGACCTTTCACAAAATTATCCTCAGGACGCAGCGCATATGTGGATTTTATTAACCAGTGCTGATTTTGTTGCCCTTTTACTTGCGGGATGCGGTTTGCTGAATTTCACGTTTTTTTTTCCCAAGCAGAAAAAAGACCTTAATTTTGGAATTCCATCTCCTGCATATTGGAAACCCGCAACATCAATTCTGCAAGACATCCTGAAATCTTTTCCGCGCAGATTTTAACAGGTGCGGAATTCAAGCCCCATAGGGATAACACTGAAATGTCTGCAAGGACTAATTCCGTCCCGTATGAAAGGTCCCTGAAACTGAGCCAAAACTGCTGCAAAGTTCTTGCCACGTTTCAGAATCCTGCGCCAAACATCATACTGCTGCCACAACATGTAAAGTCAGCCTTACTGCGGTCTATACTGCATTGATTCATGCCTGCATAGAGAACACAGTGCGCCCATTGTGAGGGTCTGCTTGCCTGTGACTGTGCTGTAGGGGGTCTCGGTGATAATGAGTTCCACCGGGCTCGCTGAATGTGCTCTGCCACTCGCTAACAATGCTTCCTGCAGCAGTCGTACCGCCGCATTATACAAGTCATTTGTCCCTGGATAGTTGTCTGCGTTTCCCTGCGGTGATGCTAAATAACGTCTGGAATTCTAGCGGATTATTCCTTTCAGCCTAGCAGCACAGGAGGTAAATTCTGCAGCTTTTGCCGTCCATTCCTCTTTCTTTTCTGGAGTTTCCATAAGACTAAACTTTCACACCCTGTTAAGAAAATATTTAGCTTCCTAGAGAAGCAGTAAATCTGATCACACTTGGAGTATCTCTTCAGGGGATAAATATTTAGATGTGACATTCACGTCTATTCTAGGAAATGGTAAGAATGAGAATTGTAAAGGCAGCAGGACTCAGTTTTTTTTAAGAAGTAACAGTACTGAGTTTGTCACCACCAATGGGCAGGGGTATAGCTAAAGGCTCAAGGCCTGGGCACAAAAGTTTATCTTGGGGCCCCCAACTTCTCTTAATGCCTTAACCAGAGGCGTAACTTAAAGCTCCTGGGCCCCAATGCAAAACCTGTAACAGGGCCCCAACTATAATGCTTTATTCATAGTACTGGGCTCCCTATATGGAGAAGAGAGGCCTTATGGACCCCCTAAGGCTCCTGGGCCCGGGTGCAACCGCATCCCCTGCATTCCCTATAGTTATGCCAGTGCCCATGGGGATATTACAATTGGTTATCTGTGGGTTTCCATAGGCCTGCATGTTAACCTATAACAGACTAATTACTTTTTCAGAAAATATGGGTAATTTTTGTATAAGGAAAAGTTTATGCAACTGTATAATAAACTTTCTGTATCCATTTCTCATAATCAACGTTGTACATACGCAATTACATTGCATATGGGCGGCGTTTATACTCGCCATTGTGAAGCGACAGAGCAGGAAGTAAAAGAAGAAGAGACTAGGAAGACAGCGCATGACCATGTATGTGAGATACGCTATCATGCGCAATAGAAAATTGCTGCTAAACACAGCAATATAGCGTCTCATCGCCGGCTCCACAGCGGTAAATCTCTGCATGACTCATGCAGCGTTTTATGCATATGGTCTTGTGAGCCCGGCCTTAAACTGTTTGAATGCCACTGTCAATTCTGACAGCAGTATTTAAAAAGCTTGACAGAAAGAAAGAGATCCCTCTATCTCCTGAACAGCCCCCTCTCTCCTGCAATGAAACTATGAGATGGCATTCAGTTATTGGTAGTCTGGGGAGTTGTGAAGGCCCTCACGGCCGCCATGCACAGTATTTCTGGCTATTTACAAGATTGTAATGCCTGCAGAAATACAATATATTGCAATACTTGGGTATTACAGTATATTGTAGTCTATGAAAGGATTGCTTGCTCAAACCCCATATGGAAACAAAAGAAAAGTAAAAATATGAGAAATAAGGTCGTACAGCAAAAAACCCCAAAATTTGGTATCACCGTAATTTACTGACTCACGATCACCAACTTTTCATGCGATCGTGAGTTTAATGTGCAACCGCGATTTAGTTAGCGTGATCACATGAACAAATGTGCAATTTAGTTAACAGTTTTCTCTCCTCCCCACTGCTGCCCATATGTACTGCTGATTGGTGGTGAGCGTCAGCGGGAACTGCTGCTGCTTCCCCGCCTCCACTTAACGGCCACTGTGACATGGAGCTCCGGTTTTTCAGACTCTGCTGCTTCTTCTGCTCTGTCGCCCGGCACTAACCCTGCGCTGTCCCTGGGTGACTTCAAAATATTTTTCCCTATTTTCCAGCTCTAAAATGGGGGTGCGTCTTATAGAACGAAAAATATGGTATGTACCGCTAACCCCTCAGACGGTTGTGTCGGCAGAAAGATTAAGTTCTGATATCTTGAAAGTGGGAAAGAGAAAACAATGATGAAAAAAACTAAACAAAAAAGGGCCCTGCTATTAAGGGGTTAAGGATAAATTTGCCAATAACCAACAGCAAACAAATCTCTTTATAGTTTTGTGAAGCAGTAAATAGAGCACAGGAGAGGGAGAAGGGGGATGTGGCTGCAGCATTTCTTGTCAATGTCTGTGTGAGAATCATGCTTTGAACAGGGAGGAGAGATCATGTTACAGTCTCCGAGACAGCAGCATGTAGGGTTGGAAGCAAGCGACAGGGTGGGGTAAATGTGATTGTTCCCAGCAAGAGAAACCATGTAATCTTGTAGATATGATACCTTTTAATGGCTAACAAAAATACATGATGTAATAGCGAGCTTGCGAACCTCTCGGGCTCTTCGTCAGGCTAAAAATGGATTAGATATGAAGAGACATGGGGTGGGGTGAGACATTGATCTGGCTCAGAGTACGCAGCCCAGCTCCGAACCACTTGCCCACTTGCTACTCATGGACTGAGGAGTTCTACATTTACAGAAACCAGCAGAGGAGAGTAAATCTGGAAATATGCGGTTTTGCACAATATTACTGGCTGCACTAGATCCAATACACTTGTACAGATACCTGAGAAGGGATTGGGATGTTCTCTTTTGTAACGATAGGTGCACTTTAAAGGTACATAACGGTTTGCTGCTGAAGGGTTTTTCCAGGTCTTGACTATTGATGACTTGTCCTGAAGGTAGTTCATCAATAGCTAATCAGCAGAGGTCCACCACTCACAATCCCCACCGATCAGCTGTTCACTGAGCCCGCTGTCAATGTGAACAGAGTTAGTAATAGTTAAAGGGGTTTTGTCATTAAAAAGAAAAAAACGGTACTTACCTATTCCTCCCCAGGCAATCTACTTACCGCATCTTCCCCTCTCAAATCTTCTCTTGGCTCTTCCAGTCCTGCGGGTCACATCACCCCCAGCCAGCTGGAACCTCTTCTTCCTGTTACGTAAAGTACATTTGTGGTATTCTGCTTCCTGCAGGTCTGTGTATGTTACATCACTAGTGACGTAGCCATCAATAGTAGATCAACAGGTGTCTTGCGCCCACGACCCCCGTTGATTAGCTGCTCATTGGGCAAGTGTTCTTGTGTACTAAGCTGATTTATGCAGGAAGCAGACGGCTCTGTTCCCAGAAGAGTCGCCAGGCTTAGTATTACAGTCAAAGTTCTCATTGAAGTGAACTGCTTGCAATACCCAGCCTTGCCACTGTGTAGGAATAGAGCTGTCCGGCTTTTGGCAAAAACGACTTGCATGAGTACAGCAGCCCAGCAAACAGCTTATCAGCTGGCGAAACCCTGCTGATCTACTAATGATGGCCTAGCCTAAAAATAGGTCATCAATAGTTTACAGGTGGGCAACCCCTTTAAGTCCCAAAAAAAACCCTTTAATAGTTAATTACATTTTGTTTTAATGGCCTCGGCTTTGTGCACGGTGTCCTTCAGTCTGTACTGTTTTGTACGAAATAAATAACAGCTATTAATGAAACAGACCTCATGCATTCCATTATGTCAGCGCTGCAGTACTCAACATTATATAACATTTATACAGCGTTCCTGCCTCAGAGGTTTTAAAAACTAAATTGCAAACCATTCCCTATTACTATGTCATTCTGAGCCTTACAAAGGACCATTAAGATTTCTTTGCTTAAATGGAACATCATACTTACATATTCTTGTGATTTTGACTAAAAGTTGTAGTTAATGCAGAAATGGTGGGAAATATGTATGTTGTGAAGGTGGTTCTGATTTTGGATACAATTTGTTATAACATATTACCATAAAAATGACTGATAATTCAGTGAAGTTTGCCTTCAACAATCTACCTAAAACTTTTTAGGATATGCAGTTTGAGATTCAAATTTTTACACCAAATTAAAAATTAAGTGCTGTATGTTGTTTGTTGGCTTTAGTCATTCGCAGACTGCACGCTCCATTCATTTTAATATGGTGCAGAGTCGGAGATGTGAATTATTACAGCCCTTTACTTCCACCCTAGTGCTAGAGAGAGGTCTGTCCTTGGCAAAGATATTCAAGTTGTTAGTGTCTCTGTAAGGCCAGTTTCAGATGAGCGTATTATCAAACATCTGTAAAACAGATTTGTAATACGGACATGTTACGGATGACCTTGCAACTCTGTTAGAAGTATTTCATCAGTATTAGATCTCTACTTGCCTCCATATTTGCTGTCATTGCTTTTATTTTCTACTGGCAAATACTGATCCATATTTCCCCAATAGGAAATACCAATAAATGCAAATATGGAGGAAAACACGGACCAAAGCAATGTATGCTGCCTTTTTAAAATACAGCCATGTGAATAGATACATAGATTTACATTAGCTGCGTATTATGGTCTGCAAAACAGGGAACAAATATGCAGTAACAAATAAACTGATTTGAAAGTGGCCTTAAATAAAGTTACTAACCTGCAGTCATGAGATCACAGCAGCATCAGCATTGATTCAAACAGTTCAGTGATACTGCAGACGTTGATTTTCTCATTCGTGAAATAGTGATATAACGGACACAACTGGAGTATCCTATCCAAGCAGGGAATAAAAAAACGGTCAGTGTCTTTGTAGAAAGAACTTGCTAGCTAACAAAATCATGCGATCACAGCAGCATCAGTACTGAATCTAGAAGCTCCATGCAGTGAAAGAGAAGAAGTGTACTAAGTGTGAGCTTTCAGGCTTGTAGATGGAGTGAGCAGGATTGGTGGGCATGTGTAACATATTTTCCTGTTAATGAACTTAGGGGTGTCTGCTGCACAAATAGCTGAGCTTAGAAAGGAAAGGTACCAGCGTAGGAGCAGCAAAGTTGGCACGACAGACTTGGGCATCTAAATTGGCATGGCAAACACAGGTGCCAGACATGGAATGGGAGGCTCTGGCAGCTGTGGATGCATACTAGACCACTAAGACAGCAGGTGTGCGCATGCATGCGCAAGCTCTTTATGCAGCAACAGACTGACTGGAAGTTAGAGCATGGCACTAGTCATGGACAAGTAAAGCAAGATGGTGGCCAGAAATAGTAATACTGTTCCCCATCCAGAGTAGGCAAAGCATACTTGGTTAGAATTTAAAAAAAAAGTATTTGTGAGTATTATTTTCAGCCTTCTTGGGACTTCCCCTTTTATAATAAATTAGTGTGATCCCTGACCCTTTCGTGGTTCGGTTCACAGGACTTTCTTATGAAAATCTATTAGCAACTATGGGGGAAAAAAGTGTCCGCTATACCTTATGTATTTTAGGAGGAATCCATCTTGTTTCCTTCTCCTTTCCAATTTTCAGGTAGTTTAGGGATCAGCCTTGCCTGTTGTAGAAACGAGATGAGATAAACTATGCCCTATAGACTAACCCCTATCCCCTAAGCCAATTCCCTGCTGAAATTAGTTCCCCGGGAGGGACTGAATCTTGCTTTCTCTGCCAATTTCCTGCAAGATTCTCCTAGAAACTATCAAAAATCCCAACAACTACCACTTTTTTCTTTTCAGGTTTTGTGCCTTTAAACCAGTAATTAAGTAAAATGAGGTGCTAGCATATACAATACCGAATACAGAGCTGCATTGGTAGCTGAAAAACATTCTCTCCACAGCTGTCATTCCTATACAGAAGACGTAGTAGTGAACGTCAGTGCAACATATGATGTTTCTACATTGAGAGGAGGAAGAAGCACAGACACTTAATGGATGACACTAGCTGGAATATAGCAACTAAATGTTTTGGAACGTAAGTTTGTTTCACTCCGCCAACTTCTAGTGAATGACAAGTTTCCAAGACAGGATTGCTGGAAGAATCATGTTATTTATTGTAGCATCCTACAAGTGACATTTGACTGAATACAACTGGTTATTCCATCTAGCTGTAGAGATATATTGGGTAGTGGTAAGCGAATTTTTGCAAAAAGTTTGGTTCAGTCCAGTTTAGTTCAAACCGAACTGGAAGCTCATTAAAACCTGGAAAAGTAGTGTTTCACACTTTGTAAGAGCAATAAAAGCCCTGTAAAACTGTCTAAGAGTGTGATATAGTGCTTTTAGGGCTTTTAGACAGTGTTATAAACCAGTGCTCAGAATTAGTGTTAAGCAAACTGAACCAGTAGAACTCTGTTTAAGATACATCTTTGCTAAAAGCTCAGTTTGGGCTCCTGCTGAACTGAACTTTTAGCAAAGTTCAACCCAAAACAGTGTTTTACTGGTTCTACTGGTTTGGTTCGCTTAGCACTAATATTAAGGCTCAACTATCAACCTGTCTACAGCAGGAAAATGTAGGTAGTTCAAAAATTGTAAACAAACTGAGCAGTATCTTAAAATGAGTTATTACTAGAAATGAGCGAGCACCAAAATGCTCGGGTGCTCGTTACTCGGGATGAAATTTTCGCGATGCTCGAGGGTTCGTTTCGAGTAACGAACCCCATTGAAGTCAATGGGCGACCCGAGCATTTTTGTATTTCGCCGATGCTCGCTAAGGTTTCCTTGTGTGAAAATCTGGGCAATTCAAGAAAGTGATGGGAACGACACAGCAACGGATAGGGCAGGCGAGGCGCTACATGTTGGGCTGCATCTCAAGTTCACAGGTCCCACTATTAAGCCACAATAGCGGCAAGAGTGGGCCCCCCCCCCCTCCCAAAAACTTTTACTTCTGAAAAGCCCTCATTAGCATGGCATACCTTAGCTAAGCACCACACTACCTCCAACAAAGCACAATCACTGCCTGCATGACACTCCACTGCCACTTCTCCTGGGTTACATGCTGCCCAACCCCCCCCCCCCCCACAGCGCACACCAAAGTGTCCCTGCGCAGCCTTCAGCTGCCCTCATGCCACACCTCCCTCATGTCTATTTAGAAGTGCGTCTGCCATGACGAGGAACCGCAGGCACACACTGCAGAGGGTTGGCACGGCTAGGCAGCGACCCTCTTTAAAAGGGGCGGGGCGATAGCCCACAATGCTGTACAGAAGCAATGAGAAATAGAATCCTGTGCCACCGCCATCAGGAGCTGCACACGTGGGCATAGCAATGGGGAACCTATGTGCCACACACTATTCATTCTGTCAAGGTGTCTGCATGCCCCAGTCAGACCGCGTTTTTTAATTCATAGACACAGGCAG
Source organism: Eleutherodactylus coqui (assembly GCF_035609145.1). Classification (NCBI taxonomy): domain Eukaryota; kingdom Metazoa; phylum Chordata; class Amphibia; order Anura; family Eleutherodactylidae; genus Eleutherodactylus; species Eleutherodactylus coqui. The sequence continues at coordinate 81,137,426 of NC_089844.1, forward strand.
GTACAACTCCCTATTGTGAAGTCCCTGTGGACCCACAGCATGGGTGGCTCCCTGGAACCCACCGGCGGTACATAAAAATATCCCATTGCATTGCCCAACACAGCTGAGGTAGTAATGTCGTGCTTAATGCAGGTGGGCTTCGGCCCACACTGCATGCCCCAGTCAGACTGGGGTTCTTTAGAAGTGGAAACAGATGCATTTATAATTCCCTGTGGACCCACAGCATGGGTGGGTGCCAGGAAGCCACCGGCGGTACATAAAAATATCCCATTGCATTGCCCAACACAGCTGAGGTAGTAATGTCGTGCTTAATACAGGTGGGCTTCGGCCCACACTGCATGCCCCTGTCAGACTGGGGTTCTTTACAAGTGGACAGATGTAGGTTAAACTCCGTGTGCACCTACAGCATGGGTGGCTCCCTGGAACCCACCGGCGATACACAAAAATATCCCATTGCATTGCCCAACACAGCGGATGTAACGTCAGCTGTAATGCAGGTGGGCTAAAAATTCATTTGATTACACTGTAGGTGAGGGCCCACAAAAATTGCTGTATCAACAGTACTAATGTACATCCAAAAAATTGGCCATGCCCAACCAAGATGGCAGGTGAAACCCATTAATCGCTTTGGTTAATGTGGCTTAAGTGGTAACTAGGCCTGGAGGCAGCCCAGTTTAACGAAAAATTGGTTCAAGTTAAAGTTTCAACGCTTTTAAGAGCATTGAAACATATAAAAATTGTTTCGAAAAATTATGAGTGAGCCTTGTGGCCCTAAGAAAAATTGCCCGTTCAGCGTGATTATGTGAGGTTTCAGGAGGAGGAGCAGGAGGGGGAGGAGGAATATTAGACACAGATTGATGAAGCAGAAATGTCCCCGTTTTGGATGGTGATAGAGAACGTAGCTTCCATCCGCGGGTGCAGCCTACGTATTGCTTACGTATCGCTGCTGTCCGCTGGTGGAGAAGAGAAGTCTGGGGAAATCCAGGCTTTGTTCATCTTGATGAGTGTAAGCCTGTCGGCACTGTCGTTTGACAGGTGGGTACGCTTATCCGTGATGATTCCCCCAGCCACACTAAACACACTCTCTGACAAGACGCTAGCCGCAGGACAAGCAAGCACCTCCAGGGCATACAGCGCGAGTTCAGGCCACGTGTCCAGCTTCGACACCCAGTAGTTGTAGGGGGCAGAGGCGTCACGGAGGATGGTCGTGCGATCGGCTACGTACTCCCTCACCATCCTTTTACAGTGCTCCCGCCGACTCAGCCTTGACTGGGGAGCGGTGACACAGTCTTGCTGGGGAGCCATAAAGCTGGCAAAGGCCTTGGAGAATGTTCCCCTGCCTGCGCTGTACATGCTGCCTGATCTCAGCGCCTCCCCTGCTACCTGGCCCTCGGAACTGCGCCTTCTGCCACTAGCGCTGTCGGATGGGAAGTTTACCATCAGTTTGTCCACCAGCGCCCTGTGGTATAGCAACACTCTCGAACCCCTTTCCTCTTCGGGAATGAGAGTGGGAAGGTTCTCCTTATAGCGTGGGTCGAGCAGTGTGTACACCCAGTAATCCGTAGTGGCCAGAATGCGTGTAACGCGAGGGTCACGAGAAAGGCATCCTAACATGAAGTCAGCCATGTGTGCCAGGGTACCTGTACGCAACACATGGCTGTCTTCACTAGGAAGATCACTTTCAGGATCCTCCTCCTCCTCCTCTTCCTCCTCCTCAGGCCATACACGCTGAAAGGATGACAGCCCAGCAGCATGTGTACCCTCACCAGTGGGCCAAGCTGTCTCTTCCCCCTCCTCCTCATGCTCCTCCTCCTCCTCCTCAACGCGCTGAGATATAGACAGGCGGGTGCTCTGACTATCCAGCGACATACTGTCTTCCCCCGGCTCTGTTTCCGAGCGCAAAGCGTCTGCCTTTATGCTTTGCAGGGAACTTCTCAAGATGCATAGCAGAGGAATGGTGACGCTAATGATTGCAGCATCGCCGCTCACCACCTGGGTAGACTCCTCAAATTTTCCAAGGACCTGGCAGATGTCTGCCAACCAGGGCCACTCTTCTGTAAATAATTGAGGAGGCTGACTCCCACTGCGCCGCACAAGTTGGAGCTGGTATTCCACTATAGCTCTACGCTGCTCATAGAGTCTGGACAACATGTGGAGCGTAGAGTTCCACTGTGTGGGCACATCGCACAGCAGTCGGTGCACTGGCAGATTAAACCTATGTTGCAGTGTCCGCAGGGTGGCAGCGTGCGTGTGGGATTTGCGGAAATGTGCGCAGAGCTGGCGCACCTTTCCGAGCAGGTATGACAAGTGGGGGTAGCTTTTCAGAAAGCGCTGAACCACCAAATTAAACACATGGGCCAGGCATGGCACGTGCGTGAGGCTGCCGAGCTGCAGAGCCGCCACCAGGTTACGGCCGTTGTCACACACGACCATGCCCGGTTGGAGGCTCAGCGGAGCAAGCCAGTGGTCGGTCTGCTCTGTCAGACCCTGCAGCAGTTCGTGTGCCGTGTGCCTCTTCTCTCCTAAGCTGAGTAGTTTCAGCACGGCCTGCTGACGCTTGCCCACCGCTGTGCTGCCACGCCGCGTGACACTGACTGCTGGCGACGTGCTGCTGACACATCTTGATTGCGAGACAGAGGTTGCGTTGGAGGAGGAGGAGGAGGAAGGTGCTTTAGTGGAGGAAGCATACACCGCCGCAGATACCACCACCGAGCTGTGGCCCGCAATTCTGGGGGTGGGTAGGACGTGAGCGGTCCCAGGCTCTGACTCTGTCCCAGCCTCCACTAAATTCACCCAATGTGCCGTCAGGGAGATATAGTGGCCCTGCCCGCCTGTGCTTGTCCACGTGTCCGTTGTTAAGTGGACCTTGGCAGTAACCGCGTTGGTGAGGGCGCGTACAATGTTGCGGGAGACGTGGTCGTGCAGGGCTGGGACGGCACATCGGGAAAAGTAGTGGCGACTGGGAACCGAGTAGCGCGGGGCAGCCGCCACCATCATGCTTTTGAAAGCCTCAGTTTCCACAAGCCTATACGGCAGCATCTCTAGGCTGATCAATTTTGCAATGTGCACGTTTAACGCTTGAGCGTGCGGGTGCGTGGCGTCGTAGTTGCGCTTGCGCTCAAACTGTGGCACTAGCGACGTCTGGACGCTGCGCTGAGAGACATTGCTGGATGGGGCCGAGGACAGCGGAGGTGAGGGTGTGGGTGCAGGCCAGGAGACGGTAGTGTTTGTGTCCTCAGAGGGGGGTTGGATCTCAGTGGCAGGTTGGGGCACAGGGGGAGAGGCAGTGGTGCAAACCGGAGGCGGTGAACGGGCATCGTCCCACCTTGTGGGGTGCTTGGCCATCATATGCCTGCGCATGCTGTTGGTGGTGCCTCCCCAGCTGATCTTGGCGCGACAAAGGTTGCACACCACTGTTCGTCGGTCGTCAGGCGTCTCTGTGAAAAACTGCCACACCGTAGAGCACCTTGACCTCTGCAGGGTGGCATGGCGCGAGGGGGCGCTTTGGGAAACAGTTGGTGGATTATTCGGTCTGGCCCTGCCTCTACCCCTGGCCACCGCACTGGCTCGGCCTGTGCCCACACCCTCACTTGGCCCTCCGCGTCCTCGGCCGCGTCCACATCCTCTAGGCCTACCCCTACCCCTCAGCATGCTGTATTACCAGTGATTTGATTTCCCAGGCAGGAAAGAAATTGGCGCAAGGCTGCACTCAACCGTAGCTGGTTGCGTCTGATTTTTGTACGTTGTCCACGCAGCACACACGTACACGGAGACCTTAGGACTGACACAGGCTGGCCAAATATAATTTTTTGTCCTTTTTAGCAAAGGGAAGCACCCACTGCGTATATTCAATGAACAAGAAGTTTAATATCTGTGGTGTGGCCCTCAAAAAGTGTCACACAACTATAGTGTAGCAGAGTTATTAACTCTAGCAGAGCAGGTATTTGCCAGTCAGGAAAGACAATGGCGCAAGCCTGCAGTAAACCGTAGCTGGTTGCGTCTGATTTTTGTACGTTGTCCACGCAGCACACACGTACACGGAGACCTTAGGACTGACACAGGCAGGCCAAATATCATTTCTTTTCCTTTTTTGCAAAGGGAAGCACCCACTGCGTATATTCAATGAACAATAACTGTGTTGTGGCCCTGCCTACACAATTCTGTCCCTGCAGTATCAATGGAGGGTGCAATGCTCTGCACAGACGATTTTTAGAAAAAAAAAAAAATGCAACACTGCTAACAGCAGCCAGCACAGTACTGCACACGCTTAAATTTGGCCCTAGAAAGGACCGTTGAGGTTCTTGAAGGCTACACTCACTCCTAACACTCTCCCTGCCTATACACCACTTCTGTCCCTAATACCGGGTGCAATGCTCTGCACTGCCGATTTTGAGAAAAAAAAAAAAAAAACACTGCTAGCTGCAGCCTGCACACAGGTAGATGTGGCCCTGAGAAGGACCGTTGGGGTTCTTGAAGCCTACACTGACTCCTAACGCTCTCCCTACAGCAGCACCAGCACGATAGTACTTTCCCTCAGCTAACTCATAAGGCATGTGTGGCGAGCCGCGGGAGGGGCCGACTTTTATACTCGGGTGACATCAGATCTCCCCAGCCACTCACAGCAGGGGGGTGGTATAGGGCTTGAACGTCACAGGGGGAAGTTGTAATGCCTTCCCTGTCTTTCAATTGGCCAGAAAAGCGCGCTAACGTCTCAGAGAGGAAACTGAAAGTAACCAGAACACCCCGTGGTGCTCGTTAAGAGTAACGAGCATCCCGAACACCCTAATATTCGCACGAATATCAAGCTCGGACGAGTACGTTCGCTCATCTCTAGTTATTACATGTCTGCTGTTTTTAATGACATTGTGGCCCCTCCTTAATAATGGTGGCAATCCCAGAGGTCACGCTTGTACATTTATATCCTGTCTAAGTTATTATCTCTATTGTATCTTTCAACACTGCAAAAAGTGTCAGACTCTGTCCTATTAGTTATTTCACTACATAGGTGTTAGTTTGTAGAGGTACACAGTCATGTGGCAACTAAGCTTCACCGTATGGGTAGAGCTGTAGAGTGTGCTGAGGTATGAGTTACACCCAGGCTCTGGTTTCAGAGGGGGAAACTAGTATAATAAATGACACATGGTAGGTGGGAGCCTTGTTACAGATTTTGAACTGGCGTCTAGGAGCTTCAAGTTCCACCACCATGAGTCCACCCAATTTAGTAAAATTTATGAAAATCCCATGAGCAATGCCATCTTATGTGGGCTTCATCAGTGATAAAGTTTCGTGGTAATTGGACCTCGGGCCATGCACTCTCTAGAGCAGTGAGACTGCGGAACTCTCTGCCTGAGGACGTAGTGATGGCAAAATCCATAGAGGAGTTTAAGAGGGGACTAGACATCTTTTGGTAGCGCTATGATATTACAGGATATAGACATTAAATAACCAGCGGGGTTGTTGATCCGGGTCTTGGAGTCAGGTAGGAACATTCAAATCTTCCTCTGGATCAACAAGGGAAGGGAGGGAGGGTGGAAACAGGCTGAACTGGATGGACATTGTTTTCTTTCAGCCTAACATACTATGTTACTTGGGTTTAAAAAAGAAACCACTACTTCTTTCTCTTGTAATTTTCATTGTGCGTCTAGATGTGTTCATGTAAGAACCTTGAGCTGCATATTCCCGATGCTCTCTAACATGTACGAGCAGTGACTGTGTGATGTATTTATATAGAAGAACAGCACATCAGATAAATTTAGTTGTGATGAAATTGTATTCACTATAATTGACTCAACTGTGGGCAAACAAATTTTAACTTATATGCGACGTTTTGGCTAAGAATACCCTTCATCAGGTAGGCAGTGCAGTTGAAGGCACAAAGATAAACGCCTGAATCAGGCTCAAAAAACACCAGAGTAATAACAGAGCAGAAGAAGGCCCTGTGTTTGGCACCAGTGGTCGTGTGATGTATTTCTGCCCGCAGCTCAGCTGTTTCCTCTACAGACTTCCCCTGCCTCCTAATTCAGAAACAGGAAGCATTTGTCATATTAAACATCTTGAGGGATGTCTGATTAGTTCCTCAGCTCCCTAGACTGGTCCTTGCTTACTCCCTTTATCCTTTTGTCCTGTAATGGTCAGTCACAGTACAATTTACTTTGGATTGTCACATCCCAGAGTTGATGATGATGATTATCCATTCAGTTGCATCTGACCTTCAGTCACTCTATGGATCAATGTTCTCCATGCTTTTCTGTCTTTCAGAAACAAATTAAATCCCAGACTTATTTTACTTCTAACCAGTGGCCTCATTATATAATGGAAGGTCCTGGAAGGGCTGTAGTGAAGCTTCTAGCCTGTTGTGTAATTAGGATATCCTATGAAGAACCTATGTAAGCCCGTAATTTAGAAACAACTGGGAAAAATATGATTTCTTTTAGAGTTGGGCCATCTGTCTCTTGTACAAAAGCTCTGTTAACACTAGTGCCATGGCTTCTGTTCTGAAACAAGTCATGACAGCTGTGAATGAACACTTGTGAATACCATTGACTTTAATGGGGTCCATCGGGGCTCCAATAATTCTGATGGCAAGAAAAGGGAAGCAGACTGCGCTATTCTTGCCATCCAATAATCTTAAAAAAAAGAGACATAGCCAATGGGGGCTTTCAATGCAGCAATGGGTAGAATCAAAGACTTGATATATAACCCCAAAGTATTTTCTTTTATGTTTTTAGCGATTATTTTCTAGAAGTGAATGTGATTTACGAAGTGGCGAATATCAAACACAAAAATTCTAAGCCCTGCAAAAAACAAATGTAAAAAAATGTGCCGCGTGTAGGGGAGGATTTCACGCTATATTATCACCTTTTTCTTGCCACAAGCCAAATATTTTGGATTAAAACTTCAAGTCAGATTTCTTTTCTGAGAAAAGCCTTAATGTTTTTTTTTTTCTTGTTTAGTTTTGACTCTTAGGAAACTGATTTATATGCAATCCAAGAAGCGCTGATACATGCCGAGATGCACAAACCAATTAAGGCTCAAAGGTTTTTACAGCAAACTTCGATGATGGACTGCATGCTAATTAGACAAGTGCTAAATCTCTGCAGGAAGACTGGAACGCACAACCTTGATGGTAATTTAGCTTCTCCTAATAAAACATAATTTTGCTGCTCTCGAATGTTGCAACAAACCAGGCAAATTTTTATAAAAGGTGCATTAACCCCTTCCTGCACATGTATAGCACAGCGGGAGCTATTTCCTACACAGTTGTACGTCTAGCTTACAGCCAACATCCCGCTGCAACGGCCAAAGTTGGAGATCTTTCTGATCCAGACTGTTTAGTCTCTTATATACCAAGGTCAATAGTGGCTATGGCACATAAGAATGTCAACAAAGGAGAAGGCTTCTTTTGTCAAATCACGGACGGCCCAAATAGGTTCCCATGGTAGCGAGGAGCCTAATAAAGCCCACCAGGGCTGCCATAAAGTGCATATTAGCTGTAAATTGACAGGCAATAATGGACTGGAACACAAAAGTATTCCTGTGTATTATTATTATTACTGTAAAATTAAAACCATAACTAAAAGTTCCCTAGAGAGACAAAGAAGTCATAATCTTCATTAAAGTTTAAAGAAAATCACAAGAAAGACATTTTACCCCATAAAAACTGCATTTTATTGAATAAAAGCGATAACTATAAAAAAACTTAGTATCATCATAATTGTTACAATATTGTTATTGAAGTGACAAACATAACTTTAACCTTTGATATATTTTTCAATGTTTCTTCAAATGTTACAGGCAAAAAATGCAACTTATCCAGCAACAAAACAAGCAGGTATACAGGTACGGTATTGTGCAAAAGTTTTAGGCAGGTGTAGAAAAAAATGCTGCAAAGTAAGAATGCTTTTAAAGTGTTACGTTTTTTTGTCAATTAACAAGATGCAAAGTGAAGGCTCAGTCAGATGAGTGTTGTTTTTTGTGCACCTTTTTGCGCAGGAAAACTCTGCTCCACGCATGTTAAAAATGTGCGTGACCGAAGCTCCGTGCCCATTGCTTTCAATGAGGCTGACGCTTCTGCAGCCGGACACATTGAAAGAAATAGGATGCAGGCAACCCCTGCAGTGATTTTCGGAGATGTGCTTGAAATATAAGCCCTTCCCTGAAACTCATCCCTAGCTGCTGTAAAAAAAAAACATATCTATATCACCTTCCGTCGCTGTCGGAACTATGACGCGTCTTCTCACTTGGTCCCTGGCACTGTTCTGAAGCACTTTCTGCTAGCTGGAGATTTAAAAATCCCTGCCTCCAGAAAGTGCTGAATCTGATTGGCTGAGCGCTCAGCCAATCACAGGCAGTGCCCAGCTATTCATTGAATGACAGCTCAGTGTTGCCTTTGATTGATCGTGGCACTGCTCTGAAGCACTTTCTGCTAGCCGGAGATTTAAAAATCCCCGCCTCCAGAAAGTGCTGAATCTGATTGGCTGAGCGCTCAGCCAATCACAGGCAGTGCCCAGCTATTCATTGAATGACAGCTGAGTGCTGCCTGTGATTGATCGTGGCACTGCTCGGAAGCGCTTTCTGCTGGCCGGAGATTTCCGGGCGCACGGATGTCCTATCTTTTGTATATGCCAGTATTTTGCACCTGTAAAAGACAGACATCTGAACACTACATAGGGAACCAATGGTTCTATCAGACACGCTTTTTTTTGCGCATGTAGGTGCACGCAAAAAAATACTCGTCTGACTTTGCCCTGAATGAACAAAAGGGAAATCTAAATGAAATCAATATTTGGTGTGATCGCTCTTGGTCTTTAAAACAGCATTGATTCTTCTAGGTGCACTTTGTACAAAGTCAGGGATTCTGTAGGCATTATAGTCAGGTGTATGATTAACCCTTTATACCAAACAGGTGATAATGACCATTTTCATATGGACAGTTAGGTTGAAACACTGTGAAACTGAAACAGAAACTGATGTGTAGGAGGCTTAAAACTGGGTGATGAACAACCAAACTCTGCTACAAAGGTGAGGTTGTGGAAGACAGTTTTGTCACAGTTCAAACACCATGTCAAGACTGAAAACAGCAGCAAGACACAAGGTAGTTATACTGCATCAGCTAGGTCTCTCCCAAGCAAAGATTTCAAACAGACTGTGGTTTCAAGATGTGTTGTTTAAGCTCTTTAGAAGAAGCACAAAAGAAAGGGCAATGTTGAGAACTGTAGATAGAGGATGATGTCCAGCAGTGCCATAAGCTCAGAACTGGTCAAAGCTAGTGGGACCCAGGTACACCTATCTACTGTTCAGTGAAGGCTGGGCAGAAGTGATCTTCATTGAGAAAATGCAGCCAAAAGTCAAACCTTCGACATATAAATAAGGCAAAGTGACTCAACTATGCATTAAAACATAAGAACTGGGGTGCAGAAGAATGGTAGCTGGTGCTCTGGACAGATGGGTCAAAATTTTAAATATATGGCTGTAACAGAAGGCAGTTTGTTCGCCCAAGTGTGGAGAGCAGAACAATGAGTGTCTGCAGGCAGCAGTGAAGCATGGTGGAGGCTTGTTGCAAGTTTGGGGCTGCATTTAAGCAAATGGGATTGGGCATTTGGTCAGTATTAATGGTGTTCTCAATTCTGAGAAATACAGGCAGATATTATCCATCATACAATATCATCCAGGAAGGCATCTGATTGGCTCCAGATTTATTCTGCAGCAGGACAACCACCCCAAACATCCAGCCAATGTCATTAAGAACTATCTTAAGCGTAAAAAATAGGGAGTCCTGGAAGTGATGATATAGTCCCCACAAAGCCCTGATCTCATCATCATCCAGTCTGTCTGGGATTACATGAAGAGACAGAAGCATTTGAGCAAGCCTACATCCATAAAAGATCTGTGGTTTAGTTGTCCAAGATGTTTGGAACTGCAGGCGCTGCTCCAATTGGATTCAACTGTGCAGAGAAAATCTGCAGTAGTCAATCCTTCTCACAAAGCTTTCTCAGTATGAGTGTTCCCACAGGGAAGGATATCACTTTACTGAAAACACTTATCTAACTGATCATATTTGCTGATAAAATAATGATTGGGGGAGGGGGGTATATATCTGCTAAATAGTTTGACTATAAGCTATAAAACTGATCTTAGGAATTAATACCTTATTTCTCCCAGTAGCTGAGAGTGCCTTAAGGGCTTAGGCCTCTTTAACACGGGCGAAAGCAATATTCTATTGGTGTTCTGTGCGTTATCGCTGCATTTTCTTACTGCGAAATCCCCAGGGGCGTAACTATAGAGGATGCAGGGGATGCGGTTGCACTCAGACTCAGGAGCCTTGGGGGCCCCGTTCCAGGTTTTGCATTGACGCCCAGGAGCTTCAAGTTACGTCTCTGGATATCCCGATTTTGTTTCGCTACAAAGTCTTGCGAATTTCTAGCGCTCTTTTGCAGGGATTTTCCGGGGGGGAAGCTTAAAATGTAAAATAAACTCTAGCTGCATAGAAAACAAATACATCACCTAAGAGGCGCTGTCCTGCTCCGCGACACATCTCATCAGGTCCCCAGCAGACTTCCTTGTAGTTTTCAGCCAGCGCTTCTGGTTAGGGGTTCAAAATCCCCGCCTCCTGGAAGGTCTGGCTGTGATTGGTTCTCGAGCTCCATGACTCAGCAAATCGGAGCCCATGCTCAATGAACCAATCACAGCCATTCATCGTGTGATGCTATGCAACACATAGGAAGGTTTCATTGGGAAATATGGACTACAAAACCTTGCAAATTGCGGCAATAATTAGTAACCCATGATTTTTTTTCTCACAATGTCGCAGGCTACAAAACATCGCTAATTTGAAGGAACTCATAGAAAAGCATGAGCTTCACATACATGCAATTTTGTCACCCATGTGAAACCAGCCTTATTCACCCGTCCATTGCCACGTTTGGTCATGTGAATAGCTTAGTTGGCTATTATGGGACCTTGTGCTGTCTGTAGAATACATGGACAGCACATACACCGAAAATACAGCCGTGTCAATAAGCCCTTAAGAGTTAAAGGGATTTTCCGAGTTAAAAATACTTTAATTTTTTCACTTCTCATGCTAAAAAATAACAAAAGATGCTGTATGCACCTGCACTGGCTCGTCACAGCTGCAGCTCCGCACCTCTGTACACCACAATGGGTTTACAAGCTGCAAAGTCAGTCTGTGAATTCAGCGTCACAGACTATTGCAGCCAATCACAAACCTCAGTGGTGGGCTGTTGAGGTCTGTGATTAGCTAGAGCAACCTGTGATGTCTTCCCAGCGGGCAGTACAGATGGGCAGCACTGGAGTTTTGGTGACCAAGGATGGGTAAAAATTGCAGCAGCGAACCATCCCTCTCTGGGGAATGTACAGAACTCCAATGCATTGTACAGAAAGGCTGTTCCTGCTGTGGTTGCGTCTTATTCTGGCTGTCCCACACCATGAACAGAGAGTGAAGAATGGGAGATAAGGAAGGAAGTGAACATCACTGCATCGCTTACATGGAGCAGGAGGTGCCGTAGGAATGGAGGTAGTTTTTTTCTTTTTCTTTTTCTTTTAAAAAGTACTTAAAAATGCACTGTGTTTTCCTGAAAATAATAGCTACCCTGATTTTTCAGGCTTTTCGTGAAGGAGCTTGAAATATAAGCCCTAACCTGAAAATAAGCAATGGCTAAGTTACATTAAAAAAGCAAACAATACATTACCTAGCAGCCGTGGTCCAAGTCCTCCTGGTCTTCAGAGCTCCGCACGATTGCTTGCAGCCCTCAGCCGTCGACAGAAGATCGCTTCCTGGTTCTGGGATTTATAGATCCCACCTCCAGGAAGCGATGGCTATGATTGGTTCTCGAGCGCTGCCAGCCAATTAATGCAGTGCTTGATGAAACAATGTGATGGCTGTGATTGGTTCATTGAGCACTGCACTGATTGGTTTTCCAGCGATGCTCAGCCAATCAACAGCCATCGTATTATGGAGGCGAGATTTTTGAATTGGCCAAACAATGTAGTGCACGAAGATGCCATCCCTGCGATGATCATTCCTTTGCTTTTACACAGAAAGATCAGGGATCGTTCCGGCCCACCTCCATTCGCAATAAACAGGCAGTCATTTTTAATGAACGACTGCCTGTTTACATATGCCAATCCGTCACTCAGCTTTTACACATAAAGAAACTGAGCAAGGAATTAATTTAGCGTTCATCTTTCAGCCGTACGTATATTTAGACTGAACAATAATTGTTCAGATTCTTGCTCATTGCGAAAATCTAAATTATTTCTTATCTCGAATAATAGGGCCCTAAGCTTAACTAATCACTGTAGCATGTCAGATAAGGATATACAGGCCTCCTATGAGACACGGACTACAGGTGACCACCTGTTTTGCTTCTGTTGTAATCTACAGAGGGTGGGCAAAAACATGGAAACACCTTACGAAATGCATGCCTTTAAATTAGTCTCTACATGTTTTATTTACAATCTCACATAACTTAAGTGGAGGGAATATGACACAGATGCTGCCGGGTAGAAGTAAGCATCTTCCCGAGCAACAAGGTTCCATTGGTCAGGGGTTTGAGCCACTCAGCTGCTGTTGCCAGCCAGAGCAGGGCAAGAGGTAAAGTAAACACAAATTTGTCAAGAAAACTCTCAGCCAAGCAGGGGTCAAAAGACCAGCTCAATACTAATGATTAAAATCCCATGCACTTTGTATGGTGTTTCCATATTTTTGTCCACCCCCTATATTTCCGAAGTTTGAAAGTATTTTGCAAGTTTTTCTTTTAATGAAAAGACTTGGATGACTGTGTAAATGCAGTGACTAGCACACAGGAGCCAGGAAACATGAGTAAGAGGCGCAGAACATAAGAGATTATAATTATACCAGCCGTCTGCTGCCTGCTGCTATTTGCTTGAGGTTAGTGCTGGATTTAATTCACAACTGGTTGGAGATGATTCACTTAGGAGTTGTCATAACCATCAACTCACTGCGTCTGTGACGAGCCAGAGCTCTCCGACTGTAGTCATCAGATGATCCCACGGATAGCTAGAATTACACAAACATACAAAAACATTACCGTGGGCCGCACAGACAACAGCCATATATTCCAAGTATAGGGAAACTAGTTCACTATGGGAAGCTCTACTACTGCAGTGACCTTCCAAGATGTATCAATGGGGAGTTCTCAGAAATGCTCCTAGTGACATGTTACGGAGGGCGAACGTGTACCCACTTCTTCATTCAGGTCAGCAGTTTTAATTAGGATCGATGGGACGACATTCTGTGTTGATACATTTCTTATTGTATCTTTTTAGCAGTCAAAACTCCATTTTTCGGGGTACATAGATACAAATTAGCAAAAATGGAGACTACATTGACGCAGACGACTTTTCTATTTGATTTTCGAACCAAAATAGAACACATTAACTTCAATAGGAATAATCACATGGGGTTTGTATTTGGACGGACAGCAGCGTTTCCTATTTTGGTGCAATTATTGTACAAAATTTGCTCATTGAAGTCTGTGAATGCTTTTAAAAAAACGGATTGCACTTGTACGATGTAAGTGCGATTTCTTTTAAATGCATGTAACCATTGTGACCATAAAGTAAAAAAAAAATTAGGCCCCCCCCTTAACATGATCGTATGCGTATTTGTGTGTGACTCAGCTCAACTTTTTTGCGCACTGAATGAGCCTTTTTTTGTGTGTCAGCATATTTTGCTGTACTTTTTCCACCCATAAGACATGTTCATTTACGCTTGGCAAACGAAAATGCACCAATGGAAATGGCTAATTCGTCTAATGAGTTCCAGATGTGTTCTTTTTCCAGCAGAATGACACAGCGTATTACGCGACTCCTAGTGTATTTTGCATGCATTTACATGCCCCCATTGACTTTTTGGGGGGGTCTTTGATGCGCAAATGCACAGGAAAATTGAGCATACTGTTTTTTGGGGGTTTTTTTGCGTGACTGAATTGTGCATGAAAAATGTGTATGTGAATGAACCCATTGAAATCAATGGGTTTTATCTGTGAATTGTGTGCAGAAATTCACACGCAAATACGCCTTTGTGAAGGGAGCCTTTAGGGAGCTTTTTTTTTATGCATAGGTGAAAAAACCTGCATAAAAACTGGAAATCAAGCTGAAAAATTGCGAATTGCACAAATATCAGACTCAGGCCTCTTTCACACGGGCTGCAAAACACATCTATGTGAAGCTCATGGTTTCCAGTGGGTTCTTTCAGGCTACAAAACATTGCTCATGTAAAAGAACCTAAAAAAATACATCACCTAACAGCCCCTGTCAGGTCCGCTGCGCGTCTCCTCTTCAGCTCTGGCAGACTTGCTCGTAGTTTTCAGCAAGCACTTTCTGGCTTAGAGGTTGAAAATCCCCGCCCCCAGGAAGCACTGGCTGTGATTGGCTGCACTTGAGAACCAATCAGAGGCAGCATACTGAATTGCTCTGATTGGCTGAGCTGCACACAGATTATAATTTGTGGTGAAAATGTAATTACCTATTTGTATCTTGTATTCGAAGAACCATGAATGTTCAATGTATAAATTATGAGAATTGTATAACTTAGTCTTATAGACTTGCTGGAACCATGTTACTGTCTGGACATAGTATTACCATTGTCTAAAGAATTGGTCTTGTGATTCTATTGTCTAATTATTCATGCAAGTCATCATTGTCTTAAGATCTGAGCTGGGGCACTATTTATATTCGGAGCTTAGTGCTGCCATTGTTTTAAGAATCAGCTTTGTTTGCCTGATCTGGTCCCATTTGAGGAATGGTCACTTCAGATTATAACCTTTTCCAACAACTCTCTGCAATGCAAATACTGCTAAGGGCTCTTTCACACGGGCGTTGCGATTTTTGGTGCATCGCAGCTGAAAATTACATGAATAAGAGGCAGCTGCGAACAAGTCGTGGCTGCATCTCCCATTTTCACACCCTTTCAGATGGCTGCAGCCCGGAATACCATAGGCCGGGGGTAGAGAGTTCAGCTCTGCTAAACTTCCTCCTCCTTCGTTCCCCCTCTCCACCCCTTGCCAGCTGCCAGCAAAGGGAGGGGCGGGAGCTTAGCAGAGCTAGTCACTCCTCTTCCCCCCCAGCGTATGGGAGCTGCTGGTAAGGCTAGGGGGAGGGACTTTAGCACTGCTAAACTTCCTCCCACCTCCCTTTTTCCAGCAGCTCTCATAGGAATCTATAGGACAAGCCAGCATATTCCCGCAAAAGATAGGACAAGACCTATATTTTCTGGGCGTGTGTAACATCGGTCGGCTGAAATGCGCACCATATGCAATATCTTTTAGGGCTGGCAATTTTTACACACCAAAAAAAATCGCCCATGTGAACAAAAGCATTGGAATCCAAGGCTTCAGATGGTCGATAAAAAGCTTGTGTGAAAGTAGCCTAAGGTGTATAAAAGACAGGAGAAGGTTTAGGGGAGTTAGAAACATTTTGGAGCTGTATGGTTCTCAAGAGTCCCCCCTGTTCTCTGACTTTTCACCGCTGCTTCTCCGGTTGATGCACAAATCAGATGAAGCAAACATAAGGCTCTTGGTGTTGTGGGGATTGTACTATTATTTTGGTGATGTAACCCTTGTTTTAGATATGAATTATTACAAACAGTAAACACAATATCACCTATTTTATGTAACTTAGTTTTATTTTTATCACTTATTCATTTGTATTAAAAAAATTGTATTGTATCAACCCACTTGTCCTTCTTTAAAACCGTATCCGAACCTGTTTGATAAAACATACCCTAAGGCCGGTGTCACATGGGGGTAAGCCCATTTATATGCATAATACTCTGTGCAAATATTCAGATTCACATAGCCGAGAGCAAGATCCTCCGGTGTAATTCGCCTACGGAGTCGTCTGTACGTTGGCATGGCCCATTCTTGTGTGAGATGTTCTACTACGTGACCTCCCACTCTGTCTACCCAAATCCTACAGTGTCTTTTATGTGGACCACAAGTCAGTACATTCCTATGAGAGTCACGCTGAGTCACTGCATGCTCAGCACTTTATAATCAACGGCCCACCATAAATGATCATGCATGACACATCACCCATTGAGAAGAATGTTTCAAACCTGAAAATTCCTGAAAAGCAGTAAAAATAAGAAAAAATCCCAGACAAGTAATGGTTAATAAGTCTTTCCAACGCGAAGACCGAGAGCTTTAGAAGTGCAGTAACAGTGATTACCGGATCAGCAGGCTCTGTCACTGGCTTGTGATAATAACAAGGATAACATGTGGTTACCACTATGCTGAAATCAGTCCGGTACTGGACGTCGCCCAGATGACCTCACATTTCCAGGCAATGACAGGGAATAGTCTGTAGCTGCCTCAGACCCGAGTACTGCCAGTTTAATTTGCAGCAGTATGCCTCATTACTAAAAGCTTGCATTAGGGGAGCAGAAGTATCTTTCATCTTAAGGCTAGGGCTCCACTGCAACATAACCCATGCAATATATTGTGATGTGATCTTGTGCCATCTCAGAGCGTATACCATCTGCAATAGTGGTAAGTAGGGGAGAATATTCTAAGTGTAAACTGTTAGAATTTTTGCAATTTTTCCCATATAATGTCACATGATTTCATAGAAATGCACTTTGTCAAAAATTCTAAATCCTGCCCATAGAAGAAGTTGTCATTTTGCTGCAAAATTTGGCATGCAGTTACATCTCAGGCAGATATGCAAATGACTAGAGTTGTGGTGTGATTAGTTGAACGGTCTTCCCACCTGAGGTCCTAAAATCGGTTCCAGCCTTGGCCTATAAAAAGTCTCTCAGAGGCTCCTCTTGTGTGTAGTGACTTCTTTTTCCGCTTGTGTAGACTTCGTTGACCACTAGACGCCTCTACAACACAAAGAAAGAGATTTTGCCAAGTTAAAGTTTGAGAAGAGTAACATTATTGGAATGGGAGAAGCTGGATGGCTGTATCGAAGAACATCCTGCCACATGGGTTATTCTGACCGTGATGTGGGGGCCAGTGGATGTGTGAGGGCTTGCATATTAGGTGACCGGACTCGAGACGGCCCCAACAGACCACCAGTAGAGAGGATCATTTGACAGTTCGATAAACATCTCAAACTATTTCGTTGCCTGCCATCCAGAAACAGGTGACACCATCATTACAGGCCCTTGTGTCTGTCAGAACAATTTCCCGGAGCTTGGCTGAAGGACACTTGGTGCCATGGTGCCCATTATGTGTGCTGTCTTTGACACCCACCCAAAATCACCTCTGTTTGCAGTGGTGTTGTAAACTCTGCGGAGTGGAACCTGGCTGTCTTTAGCAACGAATCCAGGTTTAGTTTGGGCACTGCCAATAGATTTTTCATGTCTGGAGAGCAAGGGGTGAGCGCCTCAATCCTACCTTGACGGGGAGCGGCACACTGTCCCTACTGCTAGTGTGATGGCTTGGGGGGGCATTGCTTATGTCAGTCACCCCTAGTAGTGCCGCAGGATATCTTATGGAACCTGTATGCCTCCATGCCCGCCAATATCACATCTTGTATCCAAGTCAGAGGTGGTACAGCAGGGTACTAGAGCCTCCATGCGCACCTGTATCACATCTTGTATCCAAGCTAGAGGCGGCCCAACAGGGTACAAGTGCCTCTATGCCCACCTGTATAACATCTTGTATCCAAGCTAGTGTCAGCCCAATAGGATACTAGAGCCTTCCTGCCTACCCGTATCACATTTTATACCCAAGCTATAGGTGGCCCAACAGGGTACTAGAGCTTACATGCCCGCCAGTATCACATCCTGTATCCAAGCTAGAGGTGGTAAAACAAGGTACTAGAGCCTCCATGCGCAACTGTATCACATTTTGTACCCAAGCTGCAGGCGGCCCAACAGGGTACTAGAACTTACATGCCTGCCAGTATCACATCTTGTATCCAAGCTATTGGCAGTACAACAGGGTGCTATAGCCTTAATGCCCGCCTGTATCACATCTTGCATCCAAGAGAGAGGCGGCCCAACAGGGTATTAGAGCTTCCATGCCCGCCTGTATCACATCTTGTATCCAAGCTAGAAGCGGTACAACAGGGTACAAGAGCCTCCATGCTCGCACATATCACATTTTGTATCCAAGGTAGAGAAGGTACAGCAGGGTACCAGAGCCTCCATGCCTGCCCGTATCACATCTTGTGTCCAAGCTAGAGGCGGTACAGCAGGGTACAAGAGCCTCCATGCTCGCACATATCACATCTTGTATCCAAGCTAGAGGCGGTACAGCAGGGTACAAGAGCCTCCATGCTCGCACATATCACATCTTGTATCCAAACTAAAGGAGGTACAACAGGATATTAGAGCCTCCATGCCACCCCGTATCACATCTTGTATCCAAGCTAGAGGTGGTACAACAGGATACTAGAGCCTCCATGCCCGCCCATATCACATCTTGTGTCCAAGCTAGAGGTTGCACAACAGGGTACTAGAGCCTTCATGCCCCCCTGTATCACATCTTGTATCCAAGCTAGAGGTGGTACAACAGGGTACTAGGGCCTCCATGCCCTCCCGGATCACATCTTGTATCCAAGCTAGAGGCGGTACAACAGGGTACTAGAGCCTCCATGCCCACCCGTATCACATCTTGTATCCAAGCTAGAGGTGGTACAACAGGGTACTAGAGCCTCTATGCCTGCCCATATCACATCTTGTATCCAAGCTAGAGGCGGTACAACAGGGTACTAGGGCCTCCATGCCCTCCCGGATCACATCTTGTATCCAAGCTAGAGGCGGTACA
Source organism: Eleutherodactylus coqui (assembly GCF_035609145.1). Lineage (NCBI taxonomy): Eukaryota > Metazoa > Chordata > Amphibia > Anura > Eleutherodactylidae > Eleutherodactylus > Eleutherodactylus coqui. Next base: position 81,156,187 of record NC_089844.1, read on the forward strand.
ACAGGGTACTAGAGCCTCCATGCCTGCCCGTATCACATCTTGTGTCAAAGCTAGAGGTTGTACAACAGGGTACTAGAGCCTCCATGCCCACCCGTATCACATCTTGTATCCAAGCTAGAGGCGGTACAACAGGGTACTAGGGCTTCCATGAACACCCGTATCACATCTTGTATCCAAGCTAGAGGCGGTACAACAGCATACTAGAGCCGCCATTCAAGTGTTTGTTTTCTGCAATAAACTATCTTTTTGCTCTGATATTGTAATCACTTATTTATATCAATTTAACAATCACACAGAGAAAGATTCATTCCATCCGACAACTCCATCTAGGGGAGGGATTTTTTTTATGACAGTGTATTTCCTGATATTCTTGGGCCTCAATAGAAAATCTGTAGTAGGTTCCTCGGGTCTCATATATAATTTATAGAACTGGCCACCTCATTTGAGATAGAGGGAGCATTTAGGTTCATCAGCCCAGCTGAAACTGCAACTTCTGCACCCACTACAGCTACATCACTGTTTTTTTTTTCATTCAAAACTGAAGACTATACTTGATGTATGGGGGGCACACTGCTAAGTAGTATATATTCCCGTATGATGTCAGACTTCTGCGGTCCTCCATTGTCCATGAAGGTAGATGACTGTCTGAGGCCTTGGTCCTGAATCTGGGCAGGTGCCTAATAGTAGACCTGAGTCCATTGTATGGAGCAGGCAGATGCATGTCTTTCATTGTAAATTCTTAGTCCAGCTTTTGCAGAGTTGTGCCCTACTCTCAAAGTACTGCCTAACTCGATTGACTTGGGCAGCATGGTGGCTCAGTGGGTAGCATTGTTGCCTTGCAGCGCTAGGGTCCGGGAATCAAATCAGACCAAGGATGACATCTGCATGGAGCTTGCATGTTCTCTCCATATTTGCATAGTTTTTTTTACGACAATTCTTCCAGAATTGTGACTTTTTGGGCTTTTACACTCGGTCTGGTCAGCGGGGATAGCCTTGGAAGCTGGGGCTGTGCAGGCTATCAGACTTCCTATAATGTACGCTAAAAACTGGAGAACATATTGCTAAAACCTACGCCAGCTCAGAGATGTGGCAATGGTTTGAGTCTGGAGCACAGAGGTTCTGCCAGATGCCACAAATGTGGTCAGAGGCTTGCGCCTCTTAAAGGGGTTGTCCAGGGTTAGAAAAACATATCTGCTTTCTTCAAAACACAACGCCACCCTTGTCTGTAGGTTGTAGTATATTTTTTTAATAACTTCTTATTAATGGATATCTATCTTCATTGTGTTATTTGGATGAGATAACAACTCAGCTCTGCTACATCTGTGCTTGGATAGATAGATAAATATCAGCTAAATAGATGTAAATATGATATTATGGAAATTACTTAGGACCAGCCTATAGATGTCTGAGACCCTACATGGCAAAAGTAATATTAGCTTGTAAATGAAAAGCAGTCAACTATGTATTATTTGCACATTATATAGACGTTTAAAAGATAGATATACACAATATGCCTCTCCTTTCTAAAATATTTATCTATCTATCTATCTATCTCATATCTATCTATCTCATATCTATCTATCTATCTATCTCATATCTATCTATCTCATATCTATCTATCTCATATCTATCTATCTCATATCTATCTATCTCATATCTATCTATCTCATATCTATCTATCTCATATCTATCTATCTCATATCTGTCTATCTCATATCCATCTATCTATCTATCTATCTATCTATCTATCTATCTATCTATCTATCTATCTATCTATCTATCTATCTATCTCATATCCATCTATAGCTATCTCATATCTATCTATAGCTATCTATTTCATATCTATCTATCTCATAGCTATCTATTTCATATCTATCCATCTCTCTCTCTCTCTATCTCAGACAGAAAAAGTAGCATTGTCTTGTTAAAGAGAATCAGCCTAGTATCATAGTTGTCCATCATCCTGAAATTCATGGACAGTTTTTGTAAAAATAGGGCCTTTTTTAAGCTGGTGGTATTTGAATAGGTTATTGTGATATTAAATGTCATCACCTTACAGGTTAAAGTAAATGCTGGTAATTTAGTGCAGATCAGTATACTCAGCCGTGGACATAAATCACTTAAAAATAATCTTTATCATTCAGTATGGTTTTCCGATCTGCCCATAAAAAATGCTGTCTGTCCGTAATTTTTGGATAAGTTGTTCAGAAAACTTCAGTATAGGATGGATGGATGAATAGCTAGCTAGATAGATAGGCAGATATGAGATAGATATAAGATAGAGAGGTATGAGAATATCTGTCTATCCATCGTTCCATCCATCTATCCATAACTTATATAGAAAACGTAGCATGATCTTGTAAATGAGAAGCAGTTAAGGTATCATTATTTGTACAACATACAGAATTTTAGAATTTAGATCTGTTTATCCTTTCCAATATCTATCCATTAACTTAATTTATCTGTCAGCCGTCTTCTACACTTATGCATAATGAGCAAAGAATAATACATGACTACTTCTCATTTCTAAGATAATGCTATTTTTTCTAGCTAGATATAGCCAATATCTGTCTATGCTTTCTTTCCAAAACCCTACATAAAAAGGAGAATTATCTAGTAAATAAGAAGCAGCCAAGTGGTATTCTTTTGTACAAAATACACAAGTTCAGAAGTTAGATAGATATGCGATAGATAGATCATATCTATCTATCTATCTATCTTCTACACGTCTGCATGATGGGCAAAGAATAATTTTTGGCTGCTTCTCATTTATAATTATACTTTTTCTTTGTAGGGTCTGATATAGATCTAATCTCTGTATATCCTTTTTATCTCAAACCCTTTACAGAAAAAGTAGTGTTGTAAATGAGAAGGAGCCAAAAATAATTCTTTACCCATCTTGCAGAATCTTAGAAGATGAGTAAGTAAATTGATAGATATCAGATATCTATCTCTCTCAAATCTCTCTCTCTCTCTCTCTCTCTCTCAATTCTATCTATCTATCTATCTATCTCATATCTATATATCTATCTATCTCATATCTATCTATCTGTCTATCTCATATCTATCTATCTCATATCTATGTATCTATCTCATATCTATCTATCGCATATCTCTCTCATATCTATTTATCTATCTCATATCTATCTCTCTATCTATCTCTCTGTCTCTCTCATTTGTCTATCTCTCTCATCTATCTACCTATCTGTCTCTATCATATCTATCTGTATATCTCTCTCATATCTATCTATCTCATATCTATCTATCTATCTCATATCTATGTATTAATTTGTCTCCTATTTATCTATCTCATATCTATCTTATGTCTATCTCATATCTCTCTCATCTGTCTCTCTGTCTCTCTCTCTCATCTGTCTGTCTCTCTCCTGTCTGTCTCTCTCCTGTCTCTCTCTCTCATCTGTCTCTCTCTCTCTCCTCTCTCTCTCATCTCTCTCTCTCTCTCTCATCTCTCTCTCCTGTCTCTCTCTCTCTCTCTCTCATCTGTCTCTCTCTCTCTCTCTCTCTCTCTCTCTCTCATCTCTCTCTCTCTGTCTCTCTCTCTCTCTCTGTCTCTCTCTCTCTCATCTCTCTCTCTCTCTGTCTGTCTCTGTCTGTCTCTGTCTCTCTCTCTCTCATCTCTCTGTCCCTCTCATCTGTCTCCTATCTGTCTATCTCTCTCATCTATCTGGCTATCTCTCTCATCTGTCTAACTTCTGTACATTGTGCAAAGAATAACACTTGGCTGCTTCTCATTTACAAGATAATACAACTTTTTCTATATAGGGTTTTAGATAGATAGATCTAATTATCCATCCATTCATCCATCCGGATCCTCCTGTTCTTCCACCTGTATGACAGGTGAGGGCGTCGGGCAGGTAAGTGTGACGCCTGCGCACTAGTGACTGTCGCAGCCTCCTCTTACCTGGGTCCAGCAAAGCGGAAGCGAGAAGCGCAGCCTCCTGCTCCCCGGCTGCCGCCACCACCATCATCCTCGCCACCTCCATCCTCCGTCCTCCCCCGGATCCTCCTCCGTCACCTGCCTTCCCAGCACGGTCCCGGAGCCCGGCACAGAGTTCCAAAGTCCGGCCAAGTGCGGAGCGGAGCTGCCCTCCTCCTCCATCACTGTGAGTACAACTTCCCAGAAACTTCGGGACTTCTCGTACTTCGTCTCCTCTCCGTCAGCGGGGTGGGGGACTACAAATGCCAGCAGACCGGTGGGAGGTGTAGTTTTACAACAGGTTGCCGACCATTGATTTACTGCTGACCACATAGGAGACAAGCAGTGGGGATGGTATATATTATATCTACTTCTTGGGAATAAGGGAAGTTTCGTAACTCTTTTCTTTCACTTGTGCAAGTTCCTTAAGATGACTTTTAGTTAACTCTTTCTGTGCCACATCCAGGTAGTAACTTCCATAGTGCAGGGTTACTATATATGATCTTCCTAATTTAAAACACCCAGAATGACACTTATGCAGAAATTTGATATCAATGGAAACAGAAACTGAAAAAGTTTCTTTGTTGCACAACATTAAAAATGTTCTCCACATCAGAGGCGATCACTGTGACCCCCTTTGTCACCGGACACGCATGGAGCCTGCAGTCAGGTTCCTGCTATATACATTGTAGCGGATCATGAGTGACGGATGCAATGGATTCTATGATAGGTACTCGCAGATCATGGCGGGCGGTACAGGGGGGCACGCAGACTCTAAGGGCTTCTACCCACCAGCGTATTTTTTAAGCTGCGATATCGCTGCATTTTTTCAATGGGACTTTTTCATGTTAAAATCGCATTGCACAAAAATCGCAGAAGCACAAACTTACGATTTTTGGTATAATGCGATTTTAACATTAGAAAGTCCCAATGAAAAAAAGCAGCGATACCGAACCTTTTAAAAAAACGCTAGTGGGTAGAAGCCCTATGGCTGCCTGTCCACGGGTGTTCTTGCATTGCGTTATCCGCAGCGATAATCCGGCTGTGGGTAACGGAGTGAACGCTCTCCATAGCGTTGCTATGGAAAGCGCAGCCCCCTGTCCACGAGCGGAGAATTATAGCGATTCTCCGCTCGCAGGGTTCAATTCACGGCATGCTCCGATTTGCCACGATTCTCCGCGGTGAGCCTATTTGTCAGGTAGGCTCACCGCAGAGAACTGACAGCTCTCCCCCTTCATCCCCCGCTGCGAAATATCGCTAGCGATATTCCGCAATGGTAGTGGACAGAGGGCCTTACACTTCCTTAGAGAAAAAAATCACAAGTTGTTCGGTCCGAGGATTGTGGAAGTTAAGGAAGAAGTTCACTATCACCACCACCACCTGCACTGCCAATCTATCTCTTTGGTAGTTGCCTATTGATTCCGCCCCACCCCCACCTTCCGATTCTGACATTGTTTGTTGCCCAAAAAGATGGAAGGCAGCTTCATCCCTAAACACTAGAGAGTCCATGAAACCATCGCTTTCCATTAGTTTGCGCACTCACACAGAACGTCGCCGCGCTTTGTCGCCCGGTTTCAGGGCCGGTAACAGTTGCATTCGGTAGGGATAATGCAAACGTTTGCTTCCACACAGTTGGCGGCGGAATGTCCGTTTTTCTGCTTGCTCTAGTGGTGGAATTCGGAGGACTTTGTGTGAAACTTGCACGGACGCGCTCCGCTGTTTCCACTCTGACTGGTTGGTGTCCAGATGATTTTTGCTTACAGATGCAACCTTTTTCCTTAAAACTCGAGTACCGCTTACAAATTGTACGTCCTCTTAATGGCTCTTCGCCCAACGTTGTCCAAAAATGACGTTGCTCACTAGTAACAGACTGGTAGACGTGAAAATCAAGGGCACAAAACGCTCTCCTGGCTTCGTTGGCAGCCGGTTTGTCTCATATCCCCCAGCCACAACTACGGCAGAATAAACATTTTGGGCTTCCTCTTGCAGAACTGTCTACCATAAGACTGTCCTTGTTGCCCGTTGCAACCAATCACAGTGCAGCTTTCTTTGTGCCTCTGCAGCTTCAGAAATGAAAGCTGCGCTGTGATTGGTTGAACAACAAGGACAAACTTTTGGTAGACTGTTGTGCTAAATGAAAACTTTTGAGTTTCTGTCTTCATTGATATCAAATTTCTGTCTCTTAGTGTCATTAGCCGTAAGTTATAAGGGTTTCACTTCGGGAAGATCACTTGTAATAACCCTGTATATCGCCGCCTCTTGTCAGGTACAGATGAACTGCAGGTGAATTTGTCATTTCTTGTCTCCTGTGCAGTCACGTCTCTGAGGAGAGTACTGTAGGTACAGGGTTCCCCTTTAATTTTGACATTAGTAAGGATATCCAATGGCAGCTAATGCTGATCCCACTTTTTAATGACATTTCTAATTGACGTGTTATACGAGGAATTCATGGAAACCTTTTGGGGGCAAAATGGTGCTTGCATTGTCACAATCTTAGATTTACCTCCTGCAGTCCCATGTAAAACCACTAATAAAAATTACACGTTCTCTTGAACTATAGATGTAAGACTGAACTCTGCTACATCGATGAACAGAATAATGCGAGAACCTAAGATTTGGTTCATAGTTAGTTTACTGTAGAGGCTTTTAGAAATACCGCAAAGTTGCTCTTTTGGAGGGTTGTGACCATTCCTCACTGTACTTACAGAATGTATGTTCTTGGATGTGACTGTCGCTGGTCTACACATCTTCTTTGTGCACCACTTTGATGTCACATATATAGAACAGCTGGATCTTCTACCAGTCTGATCCCTTGTTTGCTCCAAGATAGAGGTGTGTGGCAAAAATGTCTTTCAGGCTCTGTATACATTGCGCCCGAGTCTACCCTATACACTCAGGAAGTATATGTCCATGTCCATACAGGGGCATTCTTCACCAACAGGGATCCATTGGAAAAGAAAAAGACCAAAAAATGCACCTGTCCACAGGAGTTGGGGTGCGCTGTGCTCATGATATTTGGGGGCCCAACAGCCAAGCAATTATCCTTCAAATAGGTAATAAGCGATTTTGGTGAGATATCCATTTAATATTCCAGAACTTTGTTAACTTTTTCTATCAATGACAGCAGGTCATTAATAGATGATTGGCAGAGACCTACTGCTTGTCTTCCCACCGATCAGCTGATTCATGGAGCTGCTGTTACTGCGGTTAGTGTAGGAAACGGAAAGCGCTGACCATAGCGCAGAGGTTCGGGTTGATATTGCAGCACAGTTTCCTTGAATTTAATGGGAGCTATGCCTGCAATACCACCCTGGGCCTCTGCGCTATGGTCAGCACTTTCTGCTTCCTCCACTGACTGTTGTCACATGGCAATTAGCTGATCGGTGGAGATCCAAGCAGCAGACCCCTGATGATCATCTATTGATGACTTGTTGGTCATCAATACAAAAAGTTAACAAATTACCCCTTTAAATAGGTAGTAGAGAGACAGTTACTGATGCAATGCAGGGGTGGATTAGGAACTTAAAAATGGCCCTGGAAAAAAATCTAAATGTGGTTTCGTGTAGGTGGGTCAAAATTACTAGCTGACCCTGACCAGACTGGTCTATGACCTGAGCAGCCTACCAGGATTTCTTCCTGTAGAACCTATGGCCAGTCCACCTCTGGCGTAGAGCGCTGCGTTATGAGAAGGACTGTCTACAACCACATTGCCATTGCTGAACAGCAGTAAGGTTCTGGAGTGAGCTGTACCAGGTACCACAGAAGCTGAATGGACCTAAGAGATATAGTAGACCTCTAAAGTGCGAGAGAGGGTGCTTGAGCCAGCGAGGAAGAGGAGTCTTCCTACACAACCAACTAATTGTGTTTGACATGCTGGCGCGATATGTGTTGTTGGTGAGATGTTTAAAGGGGTTGTCCAGAGTTGAAAAAAACATGTCTGCTTTTTTCCAAAATTAATGCAACCCTTTTCCGTGGGCTGTGTCTGGTATTGCAGCTCAGGTCCCATTCACTTCAATGGAGCTGAGCTGCAATTCAACACGCAACCCTATGGACAAGGGGGGCGCTATATTTGGAAGAAAGCAGCTATGTTTTTCTAACCCTAGACAAACCCTCTAAGGAGAACTTGTCATCACCTAAGAGCACTTTAAACGAAGTTCATAGGCTTATAGACTTATAAGGCAGAGGTATCCAAAGATGTGCCTTTTATACTTACCTGACTCCCTGTTCCCTACTGGAAGGGAAGTCAATATTATTCCTGGAAGTCAATATATGCATTAGACTCATCGCTGTTCTCTATGGGTAGACATGTGCCTGACTGCAGAGAGGAGTCTGATGCACAAACCAAGTGTTGGGTCCCAGAGCCAACTGCAAGGGAACATGGAGCCATGTAAGTATAAGAAGCTCATTCCTGGTCTCCTTATCCTATAACCCCATAAACTTAAGGTACCTTTACACGGGACAACTGTGCCGCTCAATGCACACAGTGGTATCTATCAGCGCTGACACCCGGGGGAACGATGAGGGAGGTAAATATAGCACTTACATCCCCGGACTCAGCAGGTCACCTACTTTCAGACTATAGACTTAGCCTGTAGGGCTAAAAGTAGGTGACAGATTCCCTTTAAGAACTCCTGACCCTATTCCTTATCTACTTGGTTATAACTAGACTCAATACATACAAAATTATGTCTAGATAGAAACATATACTGTATGTACAAAATCATCCTAACTCATCAGCCAAAGACAATATCCATCATGGAAAAACACAGGACAATGATGAGAGGTCGAATACTGACAGGACGGATGCGAACTGTCACAATGTCACCAGTGTACACTGGAGCTGATAACAATGGCTGTATTCTATACCGGGGACATGTGCTTGATGGCAACTAAACAAGGCTGATGCAGAATAAATCAGCTCAGCACTAAAGAGGCAAAGAGTGTAGCAAAAACCTAATAAAAGAAAAAAAAAAGGTCTATTTTCAATCAGCAAACCTGCAAAATTGGTAGGTTGCGCAGCAAATTCACAGATCCGGTGACGGATTAATGTAAATTTGATGGTATATTTTGGATTTTCTATCTTTTTGGTAATTATGTGCAGAAATTTCTGCTTTTAGGGTTACTTTACATAAAGGGGTTGTCTGGTTTTATGTAAATAAAGCTTTAAGTGACTGCCTGGACAGGTAGAGGATACTTCAGTGGTGCGGCCCTCGTGGACTAGCCATTGTTCCTAAGGAGGGCTGCCAAATCTTACATATTACACGGGCCAGCCGGAGAGGAAATGGGCAATATGCAAAGCCGGGGATAGTCTCCATCTATATGGCTAGCAGCAGACTACATGGCCGCATCCAGACATCTTTATGCAAAGGTGCAGCTACATTGGTGACATTCTCTAAGGGCACCTAGTGACAGATATTGCATTTGTGTACTTAACCTAACGTAGATGCTGAAAGCTCCCATTAGTGTCTCTGTAGGCCCCCCGATCATTAAACAGCTCTTTGGTCTCCATCATGTAACCCATTGTAGACCTTCTGTTCAGGATACCTGTTCTTAGGGTAATATTAGGTATGCTGAAACAACAGCCACAGGCAGATGTAATATATGTGTGTATATATGGGAGCACATTATTGTGTGTAAGCCTTAAAGGGGCTTTCCAGGACTTACAGAAAAAAATTAAAAGGGCTTACAAAAGGCATTTACAAAGAGCGCAGACTAGAGACCCCCCATTTACAGGGAACACAGACTAGAGACCCCCCCCCCCCATTTACAGAGTGTACAGACTAGGGTCCCTCATTCACAGAGAGTGCAGACTAGAGAACCATTTACAGAGTGTACAAACTAGGGTCCCTCATTCACAGAGAGTGCAGACTAGGGTCCCTCATTTGCAGAGAGTGTAGACTAAAGCTCCCCCAACCATTTATGGAGAATGCGCACTAGAGCCCCCATTTACAGAGAGCACAAAATAGAGAACCCCCCCCCACCATTTACAGAAAGTACAGGCTAGAGCCCCAACCCCATTTCTACAGACCAAAGCCGAGCAGCACCGATACTTGCCTGTCTGTTTCTGTACTCCTTTTCCCTGCCAGATATCTCCTTAGACAGCGTCCTGATGGCGAAGAGCACAGGAATTGGTAGAGGTGGGTATGATTTAAAGACACAGGGTACCCAGGAGATTTTTCTGGTCTTCCAGGAGATTTCCCATTTTCCAGGAGTCTTATGGACATTCTGATTGTTCGACTAGCCATCAAGTTGCATCAAAGGGCCTCTGAGAAAAGATCTGGAGTCTGATTTCCTTTCTACAACTTTCATTGATATTTGGACGATTCGGATTTCAAGCTGTGGATAAAAACCACAAAGTCTGAATATAATTAATGGTGGTTAGCAGGTCATTACGGGCTGATGAAGGGCTGGATATCTGTCTGCGAGGCAGGTAATTCTAGTCTATAGACATTTTATAATTATGGCATTTCTTCCTTTGAATTGTTGAAAAGAAATATGTTCTCAAATGTTGTCACATGATTGTCACCGTGTATGCAATGCTACGTAATAACCACTCAGGGATTTCTCTGATCTTACTGGGTGAGTTGGAATAACAGGCATGCAATACTTCAGATATAGGAAAAAACCAGCAAATATCTTCAACTCTAGATGATCTTTCATTCTATTTCATTCACAAGTTCCTGGGCTGCAATGAGAAACCAGTAACGGGCTCATCATCTGCCATGCGCCATTTATAATACTGCTGGCAAATGGTGCCCAAACCCATGTGAGAGTGATCAATGAGTGGATCAGGTTGTCATGGGAGGTGGTGAGTTCTCCTTCAATGGAAGTCTTCAAACAAGACAGTCATCTGTCTGGGATGATTTAGTGATCCTGCACTGAGCAGGGGGTTGGACCCGATGACTCTGGGGGTGCCTTCCAACTCTACCATTCTATGTTGAAATCTGCTGATTGGAGAACTTTATACAATAATAGAAAGTTGAGGATTTTGGTTGGTCAAAACTTGCAGACCGATGTATGCGATTTAACTGCATTATCCCACCCGCAGTAGAAGTGATGGTATATCTAAAGGGTATGCCATCTTTTCCTGATCACTGCTGGTCTAAATGTCTCAAAATGACAGGACTGCAGCATTAGTTCATCACTATAGCTCTTTCACAGTTTTTTCGGAATCAGTAAGGGTTCATTCTGTGGGAATAGGAAGTGATGTCATATGCTAGTCAGTTCTTCTGGTGGGAAGGGTATATCTCTCTACCCTTTTACAGGGCATCTTCCCCTCATTCCAGAATTTGAGAATTGCTTTAAAGGGTTGTCCAGGACTTCTACTATTGATTATCTATCGACAGTATAGGTTATCAGTAGTTGGCTGGCGGGAGTCCACCAGTGGGATCCCCGTCGATCACCTGACCACCAGGCCTGCTGTCAGTGCGGACAGCACTAGAAGCAGATAGTGCTGTCAACATTGCAGCAGCTAGTTTCGGTATTGCAGGTATAGCTCCCATTAAATTCAATGGGAGCTGTGTCTGTAGTATAAACCAGCCCTTTGCAATATGAACAGCACTCTCTGCTCCAGAGCTGTCCTCACTGATGGCTAGGGTCCTAACTAGTAAACCCCAGCCGATTAAATATTGATGACCTATTCTAACGAAGGGCCATCGATAGTAAAAATCCTGGACAACCCATTTAATAACCGTTCTCTATTAGGAAAGAGTCTCTCTCTCTCATAAGGAATATAAAGAAAAAAGTATTTTTTCATAATTTTTGCGCTTTTTTTCCCAATTTTTTTTACATCTGATTGCACAAAACAAAGGTCCAATGTATCCCGAAAATATTTTAAAAATAAGAAGGATGATTAAGACATTAAATAGTTGTAATAGATGCAAAACTGCTGACAGCTCTATGGGGAGCTGATTGTAATCATACCTGTGCGAAGCTTCTTACTATCTGCAGCCCTAATAAAATCAACATTCGTTCTATGGCATGTGCCGCCCCGACTGCTCTAAAGGCCGGCCTTGGCTGCGAAGTGCTGTCCTCTCTGGCCATCGGGCTGTGCCACAACTCTGATTGACCGCTGTAGTGTCCAACCAACTCAACACTACAGCTTCTAACTTTGTGCTGCTGTTCGGATTTGATAGGTTTCCTATAGGCCGCTTTCACACGGGCCACAAAATTGTGTGACTTTGTAGCAATGTGACATCGCTACAAATCGCATGTATGAGAAGCTCATGGTTTTAGGCCGGCTGCACACGGCCGTGACGGGCTCCGCCACGAAATTCCGCGGCGGAGCCCGTCACGGCGCCCCCCAGGAGACCCCATACTTACCTGCGGATCCGGCATCCTCGCTCCCGCATGACGCTTCCCTGCCTACCTCCGCCGCATCATGTGACACACCCACCGCGTCAGATGACGCGGCCGGTCATGTCACATGACGCGCCGGCGGTGGTCGGGGAAGCGTTTTCACGCTATCTTCCGCTGTGCTACAGCGGAAGATAGCGTGAACGGACGGCTTCTATTGACTGCAATGGGAGCCGTCTGCGCGTACACCCGCGGCAAATAGAGCATGCCGCGGGTGAGGACAGGTGAATTCACGGTGTGGAATTCCGCTGTGGAATTCCGCACCATGAGCACTGAGCTATTAGGTTCAATAGAACCTAATAGCTGCGGGTAACGCAGCGGATTTTTGCCGCGAATTACGCGGCGGAAATCCGTTCGTGGGAAGGAGGCCTTAAATGGGTTCTTTCACATGAGTGATGTTTTGGAGCCTGCAACATTGCTAGAATACAAAATCGCGGCATGCTCTATCTATACAGCATTTTTTTGTAGCCCATGTTTCCCTATGGACCCTTCCTTTCTGTTACATTACACAAAAACACTTTTTTTTAATGCAGTGCAATGCAACTTTTACAGTAGGAATTCCTACTGTAAAACCACTAAAATAAGCCCTAGCTGCATAAAAAAAAAAATACATCACCTAAGCGGTGCTGTCCGACTCCGTCACAGGTCTTCAATGTTCAAAAAAGGCTTCCTGGTCAGGATTTGAAAAATCCTGCCCCCAGAAAGCGCTGCCTCTGATTGGTTCTCAAGCGCAGTGCAAGATGAACCAATAACAGCCATTCATTGCATGACTGTTGTGATTGGTTCATCGAACGCTGGCTTTGATTGACTGAGCTGTGGTGCTCGAGAACCAATCACAGACAGCACTTCCTGAAAGCAAGGATTTTGAACCTCCAATCCAGGAAGCCTTGCTTAAACACTAAAGACAAGTGCCAGAGATACAGAGAAGACCTGTGCCAGAGCCGGACAGCACTGCTTAGGTGATGTATTTGTTTTTTTTCTTTATCCAGTGTGAGGGATTAGCGTTTAGGATCGGTAGCAACCTGGGCATAAGCAGTAAGAGACAGTGACACATAGGATAAAGTCTTTAGTCCAGGCTTTGCCCGGGTTTATTTCCAAGCAAACAAAAGCAAAATACAGGCCTTAACATCAGGCAAACATAACGTAAATCCTGCTCGTCTGAGCACTTACTATACATGGAGCGTCCCTGTCTACACACTGGTAACACAAATGGCTCCTGCACACAGCCAGCCAGGACTCTCAGACCTGCAGAGGTCTCAGCTCTCCTCCTGGCCCTGTAGGCCCAGGCTTTATAAGGCCTGGTACCAGCCCCACCTGGTACGTGGGAGTGACCATCCCACCCTTCACTTTGGTCACTCCAGGAAAAGCCGGCCCGGATTATGCGGCTTGGAGCCACTTACTTACTACAACGTGTTAGTAGCTTAATGCTACTAACACTATACTGCCGACTTCCTCCACCGAGCCCAGGCTGCTCAGTGGCACGTATCTGCCCAAGCGCTCCCCAAAGCAGCATAGGAGAGCATCCTAGGCGATATATACCTGCCCTCCAGCACTTGCCGGTCACCGTCTCACACCAGCTAGGGCTTATTTTCAGGGTAGGGCTTATGTTTCGAGCCCCCAAAAAATTCCCAGCAAAAGAGCACTACAAAGTAGCGCAACTTTGTAGCACCAAATGTAACTTTGTAGCGACACAAAATCGCGATATTGCTTCGTGAAAATTCAGCGATATCGCTCAGAACCCCGATGCAATATTGCTGCGATTTTCTCATGGCGATATCGCGTTGCCTGTGTGAAAGTGGTCTTAAGCATGAGTTCAGATGTAGATTTTCAGTTTGGATTCCACATCTAATGGTACAAAAAATCAGCAAAGAAATCAATCGTATCATGTTGCAGATTTTCAATAGCCTAGCATTGGTGCGATACCCTATGTCAGTGATGGCGAACCTTATAGAGACAGAGTGCCCAAACTGTAACCCAAAACTCACTTATTTATCGCTAAGTGCCAACACGTCAGGGGGCGGGGCTTATCATGACGATGTATGATTTCTACCTCTGTCGTTCTTAAAAGGACAAGGCTGTTTCAAAATAGACCGGGTGCAGATTTAGTAGTAATAGTGACATCCCACAGTGGCCCAAGTAGTAATAGTGACATCCCACAGCACCCCCAGTAGTAATAGTGACATCCCACAGTGGCCCCCAGTAGTAATAGTGACATCCCTCAGCGCCCCCAGTAGTAATAGTGACATCCCACAGCGGCCCCCAGAAGTAATAGTGACATCCAAGGCGGGCCCCAGAAGTAATAGTGACATCCCACAGCGGCCCCCAGTAGTAATAGTGACATCCCACACCGGCCCCCAGTAGTAATAGCGACATCCCACACCAACCCCAGTAGTAATGGCGACATCCCATACCAACCCCAGTAGTAATAGCGACATCCCACATCGGCCCCAGTAGTAATAGTGACATTCCAAACCAGCCCCCAGTAGTAATAGTGACACCCCACAGTGGCCCAGTACTAATAGCACCCCACCCCTGCCCTCCTGAGACCCATATACTTTACCCCCTCCTCTACCAAGTAGGAGACATCAGGGGAGGAGGATCCCGTCTGCACACTGACGGCACAGTGTGCGCCGGGATCAGCGCCGCTGAGTGAATGCCGGCCCCTGCCAGTTTTTAATAATGTGGTGAGTGGCCGACGGCGGTGTGTGCCAGCAGGGAGGGCTCTGCGTGCCGCCTCTGGCACGCGTACCATAGGTTCGCCACCACTGCCCTATGTCATGCCATAGGGAGGCAGAGGAAAGTTTTCCCATTCTACTTCAGGAAGCAGATATTACCCTTACCTACCATCTAACTTCAGGGTACTATTTTATACCTGATGTCCATTGATATGGGTTCAGATAATAAAACCATAATAGGGAATTGCTTTTTAAGCAATCTCCTGCTATAGCTGTTTAACCAATGCAAACATATTTAATACTGTATTTCTTTTATGTTCTTTATATACATTTAAAGGAATGCTAAAGATGTTGTCACATGGGTGGCATCTGTTTTCCATCCACTTAGGATGACTTCGCCCTCTTTTGACTGGCACATCTCTGAATTAGAGCCCAAGTTAATTAGTACTCATTGCTGCATACCAGGATCTCTTAAATTCATGTCAATCAATTTTATGAGAAAAGTTACATCTCAACAGACTGCTGGTAACATAAAGTGCATGTTTCCACTCAGTGCAATATATATTGCTCAGAAATATGGCGTGAACACTTAAGTATTACCGTAGAACCCCAAGTCACCTATACTTTAAAGCATGAGCGTACATGTAGGGGGTGCGATTGCACCTGGGCCCTTGAGCCCTAGCGGGCCCATAAAGTCTCCTTTCTCAATATTGCAAACCAATACTATCAATGAAGCTTCCTTTTTGCACTGGGGCCCAGCAGCTTCAATTTACGCCTCTGCTTCACAGATACCAGTCTGCCCAGTTAGGAAGCAGAAGCGATTGTGAATTCATTTATCCTACTTGGGTGCAAATGAAAATGACAGCAGGAGCACCGGAGAAGCAACAGCAAGGCAACCTTTAAAAAAAGAATGGTGGTGAAGGCCACAGACAACTAATTCCTGATTGATTCTACTCCAGTGGAATTAGGTAGTACATGCAGCCCCAACAGGTTGCACAGGTAGTCCTGCTCATCAGCAATATGTGCTGTTGTAAGATTTGCTGTGTCTCGATGCAGTCTCAAGAGCTTGAAGCAGATACCAGGACACGCCTGTTACATAACGAGGGCTGGACAGTAGGGGGGGGGGGGGGGGGGGGGAAGTAGAAGGACATCAACCCATCATCAGTACTGGAGGAACAGGAGGAGCACTACCAGAGCCCTACAAAATGACTTTCAGCGGGCTACCAGTCTGCACGTTTGTGACCAGACTGTCTGGAACAAGACTCCATGAGGGGGATATGAGAGCCCGACATCCTATAGTGGGACCTTCGGTTGCAGTCCAGCACTGTGCAGCTCATCTGGCATTCACCATAGAATAATAGAATTGTCATTCCTGCCATTGTAGCTCTGATAGATGGGAGCATGTTCACACTGAGCACAAGCGACAGACTTGAAAGAGTTTGGAGATGCCATGGTGAACATTATGCTGCCTGTAACATTGTCCAGCATGACTGGTTTGGCGGTCAGCCAGTGATGGTCTGAGGCGGCGTATCCTTGGAAGGTTGCACAATACTCAACAGTTCCCTGATTGCTGTTAGGTACCAGGATGAAAGCCATTGTCAGACCTTCTGCTATTGCAGTGGAGCTTGGGTTCCTCCTACTGCAGGACAATGCCCGACTTTATGTGGTCAGAGTGTGTAGGTAGTTCCTGGTTGACGAAGGCATCAATGACACTTACTGGCCCTCAAGTTTCCCACACCTGAAGCCATTTGAGAACCTGCAGGACACTCTGTATTAGTGCATCTGATACCACTAAGTAGTGCCATAAACTGTCCATGAGCTTACGGAGGAGAGGTCATCAATAGAAAAAAATCGAAAAAGTCCCGGACAACCCCTTCTAAGCAGCGTGTTTACATTTGATTAGTTAAGTTGTGCATTTGCTTTATTACTCTGAACGTTGTTAGGCTGGTTTCACACAAACATATTATGGCTGTATTTCTCTGTCCATATTACGGACCCTTGTCCAAGCCCAATCACAGGGTTTGTTGACCTGAACTGACCTTAAACTCTGATCTCCTTATTGAAGCTCATTTTTGTGCTGACTTTTCATTCAATATAATCTGTACTTTTTAATCATTTTACCTTTGGCAGGAAATCGGTTCCTCCTTGCACTAATTTCCTAGTCAGGTAGTAGAGGGCTCACATACACAGCAGCTGGTCTGTATAAGCACAGCTAAGTAAGCAATCAATGAGACAATCTAACTAAACTTCTAACAAACAGATGAACCATTTGTCTTTTATTGCACATGTTGAGTAAATGTCCACAGTGCAGGCAGAAAAAGTAAGTGAACCCTTAAATTTAATAACATTTTATAAGAGCAATCCCCTCCATCAAATGGTTCTTGTATCTGCAAATAAGATTTGCACAACATTGAGGAGGAATTTCAGAACATTCTTCCCAACAAATGACTCTCAGTTCATCAATATTTCTGGGATGCCTTGTTGTGCACAGCCTCCTTCAGTTCATGCACACATCTCAATAGGGTTAAGTTCAGGACTCTGAATTGGCCATGCCAGAACACAAATCAGGGCTGTGGAATAGGCAGAAATGTATATACACACACACATATATAAATCATTTGTTGCATATTTCCTTCCATAGGAAAGTCTTGAAATGTCCTATAAATATACGTTCTACTTATCTAAGACCCTATTCATCAAAAACATAGGATGTAGAATGTAGCCTGATTACTTTATCATAATGATGAGAAACCTTATGTTACCATATATGAAGGAGTCGGAGTCTAGGAAAATTGAGGAGTTGGATTCGGAGGTAAGGCTTACCAACTCCCCAGCTCTGACACAAATCTCTTTCTTATTCATCTATTCTTTAGTTGATGTACTTGTGTGCTATGGGTCATTGTCTCTATACGAATCTCACAGAAATAATTGCAGCATGTTCCATTGTATGCAGCATTTGTTCAATGTTTCTCATGTTTGAGTGCATTTCTAGTACTCTCTGTGTGTATAGCTTACGTGTCATATACAGTGTGAGGCCATGTGACATTGTGTGCCAAAATAAAGACTAGACAGAAAAAGCTTGAATCATGCAGTAATCCCATGGGCAGATGTCTCTGTGTACTGCTCATTGGTATAGCAACCCCTTACCTTTAGGGACAAATGTTATGTGGCTTTTGTTATACCCATTTGTAGAATATCGAAGCTCATCAGTTCTTCTTACTGATGTCCTAAGGCCCATCCCCACAAGCAGATAGTCAGATTTGAAGTCTTACAATCAAGTGTCCCTGATAAAAGCTGGATGTAAATACTGCTGGTGGAAATGATTTGTGATAAAACACTTGTTAATCGTGTGAATGATAATGTGAGCAGTAAAAAAAATTGATCGTTTTGGCATTTTGGAAGCTGGAAGCAGATAGAGCTGCCAACAGTGGAGCTATCCAGTTTGATACTATAGGCACAGCTCCCACAGTGGGAGGTGTGCCTGCAGTACCAAACTAGGCTGCTGCAATACATATATCACTATCTGCTTGCAGCGCTGTCCACACTGCCAGCGGCCCAACAACCAGCTGATCAGCAGGGATCTCGAGTGGCAGACCCCTACTGATGAACTACTGATGACTTATGCTGAAGACAGGTGATTAGAGATGAGCGAGCACCAAAATGCTCGGGTGCTCGTTACTCGAGACGAAATTATCGCGATGCTCGAGGGTTCGTTTCGAGTAACGAACCCCATTGAAGTCAATGGGCGACCCGAGCATTTTTGTATATCGCCGATGCTCGCTAAGGTTTCCATTTGTGAAAATCTGGGCAATTCAAGAAAGTGATGGGAACGACACAGCAACGGATAGGGCAGGCGAGGGGCTACATGTTGGGCTGCATCTCAAATTCCCAGGTCCCACTATTAAGCCACAATAGCGGCAAGAGTGGACCCCCCCCCAACAACTTTTACTTCTGAAAAGCCCTCATTAGCAATGCATACCTTAGCTAAGCACCACACTACCTCCAACAAAGCACAATCACTGCCTGCAGGACACTCCGCTGCCACTTCTCCTGGGTTACATGCTGCCCAACCCCCCCCCCCGCGCACGACGCAGTGTCCACAGCGCACACCAAAGTGTCCCTGCGCAGCCTTCAGCTGCACTCATGCCACGCCACCCTCATGTCTATTTATAAGTGCGTCTGCCATGAGGAGGAACCGCAGGCACACACTGCAGAGGGTTGGCACGGCTAGGCAGCGACCCTCTTTAAAAGGGGTGGGGCGATAGCCCACAATGCTGTACAGAAGCAATGAGAAATATAATCCTGTGCCACCGCCATCAGGAGCTGCACACGTGGGCATAGCAATGGGGAACCTATGTGCCACACACTATTCATTCTGTCAAGGTGTCTGCATGCCCCAGTCAGACCGCGTTTTTTTTATAAATAGTCACAGGCAGGTACAACTCCGCAATGGGAATTCCGTGTGCACCCACAGCATGGGTGGCTCCCTGGAACCCATCGGCTGTACATTAATGTATCCCATTGCAGTGCCCATCACAGCTGAGGTAACGTCCGATTAAATGCAGGTGGGCTTCGGCCCACACTGCATGCCCCAACCTGACTGGGCTTTTTAATTCATAGACACAGGCAGGTACAACTCCCTATTGTGAAGTCCCTGTGGACCGACAGCATGGGTGGGTGCCAGGAAGCCACCGGCGGCACACAAATATATCCCATAGCATTGCCCATCACAGCTGAGGTAATGTCATGTTAAATGCAGGTGGGCTTCGGGCCACACTGCATGCCCCAGTCAGACTGGGTTTCTTTAGAAGTGGACACATGTAGTTACAACTCCGTGTGGACCGACAGCATGGGTGGCTCCCTGGAACCCACCGGCGGTACATAAATATATCCCATTGCAGTGCCCAGCACAGCTGATGTAACGTCAGCTGTAATGCAGGTGGGCAAAAAATTAATTGGATTACACTGTAGGCGAGGGCCCCAAAAAATTGGTGAATTGGTTAATGTGGCTTAATTGGTAACTAGGCCTGGAGGCAGACCAGTTAAAATAAAAATTGGTTCAGGTGCAAGTTTCAACGCTTTAATGAGCATTGAAACGTATAAAAATTGTTTACAAAAATTATATGACTGAGCCTTGTGGGCCTAAGAAAAATTGCCCGTGATTACGTGAGGTTTCAGGAGGAGGAGCAGGAGGAGGAGGAGGAATATTATACACAGATTGATGAAGCAGAAATGTCCCCGTTTTGGATGGTGAGAGAGAACGTAGCTTCCATCCGCGGGTGCAGCCTACGTATTGCTTAGGTATCGCTGCTGTCCGCTGGTGAAGAAGAGAAGTCTGGGGAAATCCAGGCTTTGTTCATCTTGATGAGTGTAAGCCTGTCGGCACTGTCGGTTGACAGGCGGGTACGCTTATCCGTGATGATTCCCCCAGCCGCACTAAACACCCTCTCCGACAAGACGCTAGCCGCAGGACAAGCAAGCACCTCCAGGGCATACAGCACGAGTTCAGGCCACGTGTCCAGCTTCGACACCCAGTAGTTGTAGGGGGCAGAGGCATCACCGAGGACGGTCATGCGATCGGCTACGTACTCCCTCACCATCCTTTTACAGTGCTCCCGCCAACTCAGCCTTGACTGGGGAGCGGTGACACAGTCTTCCTGGGGAGCCATAAAGCTGGCAAAGGCCTTGGAGAATGTTCCCCTGCCTGCGCTGTACATGCTGCCTGATCTCTGCGCCTCCCCTGCTACCTGGCCCTCGGAACTGCGCCTTCTGCCACTAGCGCTGTCGGATGGGAAGTTTACCATCAGTTTGTCCACCAGCGCCCTGTGGTATAGCATCATTCTCGAACCCCTTTCCTCTTCGGGAATGAGAGTGGAAAGGTTCTCCTTATACCGTGGGTCGAGCAGTGTGTACACCCAGTAATCCGTAGTGGCCAGAATGCGTGTAACGCGAGGGTCACGAGAAAGGCATCCTAACATGAAGTCCGCCATGTGTGCCAGGGTACCTGTACGCAACACATGGCTGTCCTCACAAGGAAGATCACTTTCAGGATCCTCCTCCTCCTCCGGCCATACACGCTGAAAGGATGACAGGCAAGCAGCATGTGTACCCTCAGCAGTGGGCCAAGCTGTCTCTTCCCCCTCCTCCTCATGCTCCTCCCCCTCCTCCTCCTCCTCAGTGCGCTGAGATATAGACATGAGGGTGCTCTGACTATCCAGCGACATACTGTCTTCCCACGCCTCCGTTTCCGAGTGCAAAGCGTCTGCCTTTATGCTTTGCAGGGAACTTCTCAAGATGCATAGCAGAGGATTGGTGACGCTAATGATTGCAGCATCCCCGCTCACCATCTGGGTAGACTCCTCAAAGTTTCCAAGGACCTGGCAGATGTCTGCCAACCAGGCCCACTCTTCTGTAAAGAATTGAGGAGGCTGACTCCCACTACGCCGCCCATGTTGGAGTTGGTATTTCACTATAGCTCTACGCTGCTCATAGAGCCTGGCCAACATGTGGAGCGTAGAGTTCCACCGTGTGGGCACGTCGCACAGCAGTCGGTGCACTGGCAGATTAAACCGATGTTGCAGGGTCCGCAGGGTGGCAGCGTCCGTCTTGGAGTTGCGGAAATGTGCGCTGACCTTTCCAAGCAGGTAGGACAAGTGTGGGTAGCTTTTCAGAAAGCGCTGAACCACCAAATTAAAGACATGGGCCAGGCATGGCACGTGCGTGAGGCTGCCGAGCTGCAGAGCCTCCACCAGGTTACGGCCATAGTCATACACGACCATGCCCGGTTGGAGGCTCAGCGGCGCAAGCCAGCGGTCGGTCTGCTCTGCCAGACCCTGCAGAAGTTCGTGGGCCGTGTGCCTCTTCTCTCCTAAGCTGAGTAGTTTCAGCATGGCCTGCTGACGCTTGCCCACCGCTGTGCTGCCACGCCGCGCGACACCGACTGCTGGCGACGTGCTGCTGCTGACACATCTTGATTGCGAGACAGAGGTTGCGTTGGAGGAGGAGGGTGGTTTAGTGAAGGAAGCATACACCGCCGCAGATACCAGCACCGAGCTGGGGCCCGCAATTCTGGGGGTGGGTAGGACGTGAGTGGTCCCAGGCTCTGACTCTGTCCCAGCCTCCACTAAATTCACCCAATGTGCCGTCAGGGAGATATAGTGGCCCTGCCCACCTGTGCTTGTCCACGTGTCCATTGTTAAGTGAACCTTGGCAGTAACCGCGTTGGTGAGGGCGCGTACAATGTTGCAGGAGACGTGGTCGTGCAGGGCTGGGACGGCACATCGGGAAAAGTAGTGGCAACTGGGAACCGAGTAGCGCGTGGCCGCCGCCGCCATCATGCTTTTGAAAGCCTCCGTTTCCACAACCCTATGCGGCAGCATCTCCAGGCTGATAAATTTGGCAATGTGCACGTTTAACGCTTGAGCGTGCGGGTGCGTGGCGGCGTACTTGCGCTTGCGCTGAAACAGTGGCGCTAGCGACGTCTGGATGCTGCGCTGAGAGACATTGCTGGATGGGGCCGAGGACAGCGGAGGTGAGGGTGTGGGTGCAGGCCAGGAGACGGTAGTGCCTGTGTCCTCAGAGGGGGGTTGGATCTCAGTGGCAGGTTGGGGCACAGGGGGAGAGGCAGTGGTGCAAACCGGAGGCGGTGAACGGCCTTCGTCCCACCTTGTGGGGTGCTTGGCCATCATATGCCTGCGCATGCTGGTGGTGGTGGCTCCCCAGCTGATCTTGGTGCGACAAAGGTTGCACACCACTGTTCGTCGGTCGTCAGGCGTCTCTGTGAAAAACTGCCACACCGTAGAGCACCTTGACCTCTGCAGGGTGGCATGGCGCGAGGGGGCGCTTTGGGAAACGGTGGATTATTCGGTCTGGCCCTGCCTCTACCCCTGGCCACCGCACTGGCTCGGCCTGTGCCCACACCCTGACTTGGGCCTCCCCGTCCTCGCCCGCGTCCACGTCCTATAGGCCTACCCTTACCCCTCAGCATGGTGTATTACCAGTAGTGCAGAAACAGAACGCTGTAATTAAATGTGCCGCTTATTGGCCTGTGGTTGGAGGCTCACTTCGCTTACTGAACGCACAGCAGAGCCAGGAGATAATTTTGTGCAAGCCTGCTGTAACACTTAGCTGGCTGCGTATGAATTAGGAGGACAACTACACCCAGCACAGACCCAGTACACTGAGGACAGTCACGGGCAGCCCAAATAGATTTTTTTTACCAAATGTTTTTGGAAAGTCCCACTGCCTATATTCAATAAATATATGTCTTCTGTCCCTGCCTCACCGCTACTGGCCTTGGAGTATGTAAAATAACTGCAGACTGTTGCACTGTGGACAGGAATACAGCGGTGATGTAACAGCCAACACAGAGCCAGGAAATAATTTTGCGCAAGCCTGCTGTAACACTTAGCTGGCTGCGTATGAATTAGGAGGACAACTACACCCAGCACAGACCCAGTACACTGAGGACAGTCACAGGCTGCCCAAATAGATTTTTTTCCCCAAATGTTTTTGGAAAGGCCCACTGCCTATATTCAATAAATATATGTCTTCTGTCCTTGCCTCACAACCACTACTGGCCCTGGAGTATGTATAATTACTGCAGGGCACAATGCTCTGCACGGCTGATATACAAAAAAACAAAATGTGCAACACTGCAAAAAGCAGCCTCCACACTACTGCACACGGTTAGATGTGGCCCTAAGAAGGACCGTTGGGGTTCTTGAAGCCTAAAATACTCCTAACACTCTCCCTATAGCAGCTCCGGCACCAACAGCACTTTCCCTCCTCTATGTCAGAATGCATCTGTGGCGAGCCACGGGAGGGGCCGATTTTTATACTCGGGTGACACCTGATCTCGTCAGCCACTCACTGCAGGGGGGTGGTATAGGGCTTGAACGTCGCAGGGGGAAGTTGTAATGCCTTCCCTGTCTTTCTATTGGCCAGAAAAGCGCGCTAACTTCTCAGAGATGAAAGTGAAAGTAACTCGAACATCGCGTGGTACTCGTTACGAGTAACGAGCATCCCGAACACGCTAATACTCGAACGAGTATCATGCTCGGACGAGTACGTTCGCTCATCTCTACAAGTGATCGATAGTAAAAGTCTCAGCCAACCTCTTTAAGCCCATTAACCTCATGGCTGGGTTTACACTGCCAGAATTCAAATTCAGTCTGAGTGAATCCTCATGTATTTACCTGTGGATTTTACCCTCATTTTCACCTCTTACAGACTGGATGAAACCTGCCAAAAAAAGGAATAAATCCAGGGCACAGTAGATTATAGTTGTGTTTACTTTTATGGGCAGGGCTCTGGTCACATTTGTTTGTTTCCTGATGTAAACCCTTGATGGAAGGTTGCAATGCATGCCATGGAGGTACTGGCAAACACTGCTAGCCCCGTAACTCAACCATCTTGGATCTACTGGAACAATCCCGGATTTCAAGGGCTGTCCCAGTGGTCTGTCATATATCCGGCCCAACCCACTAGCTGCCTGCTCTTCCTATTTCACATGCGGAGGTGAAATCAATGTGTTGCCTTCAGTCGGAAGGCTTTTTCAGGTTGCATTCAATCCATGGTAACCTGCTGTGGACTGGTTCCCGGTAAGTATGATATCACCGAAGGGGGCTAACCATCTGAGATCACGGGACTCTGCTACAGACGGAAGTCCATAGAGCAAAGAGGCAAATGAATGAAATGGGGGGTGACGTTTTACATGGGACTGTATTTTGGAGTGGTCAGGAATTGGGCAGGGTGAAGATAAAAAAAAATTGCCGATGTGCTTGCCACCTGCTTTGTACGATTACTGCAAGTTGTTAGATATGCTGTAACCTTATAGAACTTCTATATGTACTGGGGCTTATTTAGTTTGTCTCAGATGCCAGAATTCTGGCATCCAAAAGTCTTAATTCAGACTCCATGCTTCAAAACTGCGACCTTTTGGAATTTATGTCATGCTCCACCGCTTTTTTAAAACGTGGGCGGGACGCAGCCTTGTGTGCAGCTAGTTATGTCTCTTATAATCTACATCAGAAACTGCCATAGATTATATAGTATACCTACTCCAGTTCAGAACTAGTGTAAGTTCTAATGTGGCGCATAAAAGTGCGGCCAGATTAAGCTAATGCATTTAGAAGCTTTCACTCCCAATACAATTGTTGCTGATGATTGGTTTTCGACCACTGCTCAGCCAATAAATGCAGAGCTCGATTAACCAATCACAGCCATCTAGCCATCTCATTGGTTCATTGACCGCTGCATTGATTGGCTGAGGAGCACTTGAGAACTAATCAGAACCATCGCTTCCTGGAGGTGGGATTAATGAATCCCGTAACCATGAAGTGATCTCTTGTGGGCGGCCAGGACTGCAAGAAGCGCGTTGGACCTCGAGATAACAGTGGGAGGGACCTGGACCGAGCCTGCTAGGTAAGTATAATGACACCCCCAAAAAATAAGACCTAGTGCTTTTTTGGGAGGGTCGCTTTCAACTCTACCATTCTATGAAAGTGTGATGTCTGTATTGGATTTTTATGTTCTCTTTGTGTTTACTCTTCTTGCTCTTTTATGTCTCTGGTAATGAAAGAATAATTGTGATGGCTCAATTGGTAGCTCCATTGCCTTGCAGTGCTGGAATTATAGGTTCAATTCTGACCAAGGGTGAGTTCTTTATGGAGTTTTTAAAGTTGATGTCGCCATTGATGACATTTGAACCTAGGACCCAGCATTACAAGGCAACTGTGCTAACCGCTGACCCATGTTCATTGAAGAGGCCTCACCAGATTTTAACTGATGTAAGTTGAAAACTTACAGATGCCTGCCATTTCACTTCTGATTTCCGTTTTTTAAATAAAACTAGATCAGCGGAAACAACGCTATTGTGAACATATCCTACACCGTATGACTCAAAACGGTTATTTAAAAATTTGTTTTTAATTATTTGAACTTGTATAAAATTAAATAACCCCACGTGTGTTGGTGTCCCCATGAGGGTGGTTTTACATCCGCGGCAGGAACTCCGCTTTTTTGCTCCGTCCAGAGAGCAGGAAAATGGGAATCTGAGACCGAACAGAGACAGAACCGAACAGCGCCGTACGTACCTCAGTGGCTATAATGGTTTTCGCCCAGCTGCCCGGATTTTGGGCGGAAGAAAAAGTGCTGCATGCAGCGTTTTTTTCCCCCCAGTATTTTCAACCAGTTCCACAATGGAACCAGAGGTTCTAACACAGATGTGATGTGAAACCGGCCTTACCCATACAACATGTACATATTTTCTACCAAAGAAACCTCATGTACTGTTGATATGGGGATACAGAAATGATCAATTATGTATTTTTATGAGTTTGCATGTTGCGCCCACACTTTGTAGCAAAAGTAGTTCAGTGCTGATGTTTTTGCTACAACATGGTAACAAAAAACATGATGTGGCCAAAAGCTCTGAACACATGAAAATGTAGTCGTTGCAGGCATAATGTTCCTTCTCCGTCTGTCAGCTGTGGTGGAGGACATGGTGACGTGTGAAGTGGACACACCTGTTTACACAACTCCATCGCACTCTGTACATAATGGGCTGTTAACGTCTGACATGTCAGCAGTGTTACTTGGGCTGGAAACGTAAAACAGTTCATGTTCTTCAAGGTAACCATGGGGGAATGTAAATTGCTGAGGAATGTTGACTCATCCAGGACATGTCTGATTAGCCGTGAGTTTCAAGTCAAGTCTTTTAGCTAAGTAGGTCTCTCCCAGCTAATTATCATGGAACTTTCTTACATGCATTTACTATTAGAACTCAGATGAATCTGTAATATATGAATAATATTAGGGCGCGGTTCCCACCACGTTTTTTCACTACATTTAGCATGCTCATCAGGAAAGCCCTCATCGTACATGCTAAATGTGTCTATAGAGCTCTATTGTTGGACGCTGGCCAAAAGACAGTCTTTTCGGCCTCCATGTGACTGGTAAACGCTAAGAAAAGAGGAGCGCATAGCCTAGTAGACTACGCTATTCCACTCAACAGGATGCTATAAAAGACATATCTACTAAATGGATACCAAATAGTCTATAAGTGACCGATGCTACTGTATGGCACCCACTTAACGTATACATCATGAGCATTTCAATAGCTTTTCATGGTGTATCTATTAAGTGGATACCTATATAGCCTATAGGTTATGAATGCATTAAAAAAGAGGCCAAACATTGGCATCTGCTGCAGATCTGCACCAAAGCTTGCAACAAATTAGTGATGTGTCAATGTACCCTTGGTCTTTGGGTAGTGGATGCCACTGTTAAAGGGCTTGTACAGTTGTAGACTTTTATGCCCTATCCGTAGAAGAGGTCATCAATAGTAAATCGGCAATGGTCAGTTACCCAGGATCCAGATGAACAGTTGTATGTCGAAGCCAGCATGCTCTTTCACTAAGCTGATTATTTCAGTGGCCAGGCTTGGTATTGCAGGCAGAGTTTCTTTTTATTTTAATAGAAACTTGGCCTGAAATAAAAACGGAGCTGTCGGCTCACTACTAGAGTCAAAATCAGCTCAATGCATGAGTGCACCCACCTAGCGAATAGCTGTTCAGCAGGGGTCTTTAGTGACAGAACCCCCACTGAAATACTCTTATTATCTGTCCTAAGGATAGGCCATCTATAGTTTACAACTGGACAACCCCTTTAAGCATCCATCACAGCTTCCATTTAATGCACTACATATGTCAGGAACCTTGCCAATTCTGAAGTGTTCTGGCTTGAGTAACTCAGAGGGCCCGTGTCTGTGACTGAAACAATAGACAGCGTGCAAGTGTCGTAGGGTATGCAGACGTAGCAATTGCACCCGGGCTCTGGTTCTTGACGGGTCACATACACCAGTATTATTAATGATACAACACAAATGGGTAAGGTGACCAGATTTTCCCAGGGTAAAAGCGGGACAAAGGGGTGTGGTCATGGGCGGGGCTTACCACAACCTATGATTTTACATCCGTTGTTATAAAAAGTACAGGGTCATTTCAAAAAAGACAGGGAGCAAATTCCACAGCATTTCTGAATTTAAAAAAACTGTCAAAATCTGCACCATTGGTGTGAATTTTGACTGGGAAGCAGCCACTTACCCGCAGATAATTTCATTATATTCTCCCTCTCAACTACTCTTAAGGCTTCCCAATGTCAGCGCTCCCTGGCCAACGGTTCCCAGCGTCCTGTAGTGGCCTCACCTGACCAGTGGCACCACTCCTGACCAGGCTGCTGGGAAGTTGAAGCCGGGTAGCACTGACAGCAGGAAGCCTGTGGAGGAGGTGATGGGGAGCGCTGCATAGTGTGAAATCAGCTGTGGGTGCACAGCTGATTTCCACTCAAAATGGTTTTTGGATGTGGAAATGTTACGGAATTTGCAGTGGAAATTTCTATTGTGGACATTCCGCAGCATTTCTGCCAAATGTAAACATACCCTAAGTCAGCTTGAGGTAAGCTGCTACATGCAGAGTGGCCTCAGTAGTAATAGTGACCCCGATATCAGCCCCAGTAGTAATAGTGACCCCCCACAGTGTCCCCAGTAGTAATAATGACCATCACAGTGGCCCCAGTTGCAGTAATGACCCCCACAGTATCCCCAGTAGCAATAGTGACCACCGACAGTATCCTCAGTAGTAATAATGACCCCGACAGTATCCCCAGTATTAATAGTGACTCCCCGCAGTAGCTCCAATAGTAATAGTGAACCCCATAGTGGCCTCAGTAATAATAGTGACCCCCACAGGCTGCTATAGGGGACACTAATATGAATAGTGTTCCCTATATCGGCCGCAGTATTAATAGTGACCCCCACAGTAGTCCCCCTGAGACAGATATACTTACCACCTCCTCCTCGTCTTTTCAACGCTGCTACCGGAAAAAGTGTTTGCCCACAGCAGTGCCTCCTCCCCTCTCCTGTCTTCTTGTGAAACCAACGAGGGGTGGTCAGGGGAGAAAGATCCTGGATGCACACACTGCAGTCAGTATGTGCATCCGGCCGCAGCACAAGTGAGTAATTACCAGCCAGGAAGCTGCAGCACCCCGGCTGGTAATTAATTTAATGGTGACCACGTGTCTCAAAAGTGGGACAAAAGCGGGACAAATGGCTGTCCTGCTTGGGACCCTGGGGAAGGTAGGACACAGTGTCCCAAATTGGAACTGTCTCGCCTAAATCAGGGCGTTGGGTCACCTTAAAATAGGGCTCTTATTTATGATTTTGCATTCGGGCCCATGTATTAAAGCTTCAAGTTTTGCCTGTTTTGACTGTTTGAAACAGGAAAGTCTTGTAGATCTGTAGTATAATCCATAGATAATACTGCATTGGCGCGGTGCCCTGCACGCTGTATCTCCTGACTATTAAGTGCACGTTCCATTTGCTTTGATGCACTGCACTTGAAAATGACTGTGAAAGAAAATGGTGTTTCCCTGAATAATGGCAGCACTGAAGAGAGGAATTAAAACCAAAGATAACATTTTAGAGAACATTTACTTAACGCTGACCACAGTTTTTTCCACTCTACCATTACCTCCACACGTGAATGTACTCAGAGCTGCATTCACGATTCTGCTGTGTGCCATGTAGTGAACACCCTGTTAACATGTGCATCTTTAAGGCACTTTTCATAAACTCATTGTATGGAGCAATAACAGCTGCAGTCGAACGAAGCGCAGCGAGTCCCGAGGGAGCCCGTTGCATTGTAATGTGGTCCATCAGGTTTAAATAGGAGTTCCTTTATTTTCGGTGAGAAGATAATCATCACAGACTGTTATTCTAAAACCCTTTGTGGGAAAGTGAATGTTCTCTATTGCACCAACTTCGGGGAGCGTTGTCTAATTCGCCATCATAGTACTGTGTTATTCTGGTTTATACATAATACACCGACCAGGATGCATATCTGTTGATAAAGTTCTCTCTATGCACTGAACCAGCAGGGGCTGCTGAGATGTAAGCACAAGAGCATGGAGAATTCTGTATGAAAGTGAATGATAAGACTTGTTGTAACCCAACCCAAAGGTCCTTGAATGCTTCATGCCTTTCACTGGGACCCCAGAGATGGCAGAGTTCAATCACTCAGTTATTTCAAGCAGCCCCATTGAAATGAATGGAGTGACAGCATGCCTGCTCGAGCGCCACTTCATTGATTTGGCGACCTTCAGTCCGATAAATCCATGTTTCCCAATTGGTGGTCCTGGAAGCTACGATTTGTTGAGTTGTTGGTGTCCTAGTGCCTGCCTGTGATCACTGGTGGATTGCCTTGTCCCCAACTAAGCAGCAGCTTCTTTGTTACCTTAGTAAAGGGGTTTCAAACATATTTTCACCAAGGGTCACATCAGCCATATGGTTGCCTTCAAAGGGCCGATTGTAATTGTAAGACTGTCCTGTAAAAGTTACCCTCCCCCCATAGTGGCCACAGTAGTAATAGTGACCCCCTATAGTGGCCCCAGTAGTAATAGTGACCCCCCCCCCCCCATAGTGGTCCCAGTAATAATAGTGAGCCCCCCATAGTGGTCCCAGTAGTAATAGTTACTGCCCCATAGTGGTCCCATTAGTAATAGTGGCACAAAAGGTAAGTGTCCCCTATATTGGCGGCCCCAGCCGTAATAATGCCTGTTAGCTTGGTGCACAGCTGGCGAGCTACATCAAATGAACTGGCGGGCAGGATTTGGCTCGCGAGTCTTGTGTTTGACATGTGTGCCTTAGCAGATGAAAGGGTCAGGTCTGGCGAAGCAAATGTAGTTGCTCGTTGTCCGATTTTGCTCTTAGAGCCCCTCTCTGTGACGCTGAGAAGAGACAACCCCTTTAATGTTATGTATGTATAGTGGCCCCAGTAGTAATAATGACCCCTTCCCCCCATAGTGGTCCCAGTAATAATAGTGAGCCCCCCAACCCTCATAGTGGTCCCATTAGTAATGGTGAGTGCCCCATACTGTTCCCATCAGTAATAGTGGCCAAAAGGTAAGTGTCCCCTATATTGGCGGTCCCAGCCGTAATAATGCCTGTTAGCTTGGTGCACAGCTGGCGAGCTACATCAAATGAACTGGCGGGCAGGATTCGGCTCGCGAGTCTTGTGTTTGACATGTGTGCCTTAGCAGATGAAAGGGTTAGGTCTGCCGAAGCAAATGTAGTTGCTCGTTGTCCGATTTTGCTCTTAGAGCCCCTCTCTGTGACGCTGAGAAGAGACAACCCCTTTAATGTTATTTATCTAAAGCTTTTTAATTTTGTCATATGAGTACATTTTACCTCCAGGATCACCACTTCATCTATGACATCATGAGTTTTGAGCACTTCCTAAGACGTTTACACTTGACAACGATTTCTTCTTATCTCAACTGTACCGCAATTTATGTTGCGTTTGCCGTCCCCTTAACAATTTTTCTTATTTTCCAGATCTACAACAATGACTGCACATCAACAGTAATGATACTTTCATGGTAGCTCCCTGTTTCATCCCAACTTAAGAAGCATCAAAGCAAAAATGGTAAACTTTAAGCGACTGGTGTTGGGCCAGCGCTTTATGCACTGGAAACTCGGTGCAGCAACTCTTATTTTTATGGGGTTTGTATTTTTAATCCAAAAAGAGGTAGTTGACCGAGAGATGGACGATTTATCGGGATATGGAGGGTCTCACAGCAAAAAGAAAAAAATGTTTGACATGATGATGGAGGCTGTAAATAATCTTAAAGACTCTGTGCCAAAAATGCAGATTAACGCACCCGAAAAACAGTTGAACACCAATGGCAAAAGACCTTGTCTGCCAGGTTACTACACAGCGGCTGAGTTGAAGCCTTTTCTTGAGCGTCCACATCAAGACCCTCATGCTCCTGGAGCATCTGGAAAACCATTTGAAATGGATAAACTGAGTCCCGAGCAAGAGAAAGAAAAAGAAGAAGGGGAGAAGAAACATTGTTTTAATGTATTTGCAAGTGATAGGATTTCACTTCACCGAGACCTGGGACCTGACACGAGGCCCCCTGAGTATGTATTCCTATTTGTAATGTTCATCTATTGAATTTTTTTTAATCAATGTCTGTATATGGTCTCTAATGCAATATTTAACAGTGTAGTCCGCTTTGGACAACCTGCAACAAGGATCCTCTAAAAATACAGTGAACTATAGGGTGGCTATAGAGATTCCCAACTATTCCTACACAGGAGTACAAAGAGTGTCTCTAGCAAGTGTTCCGTTTTCTTGCAGCGCTACTACAGGAGAACTAAAGCATTGCAGTTCTTGAAGAAATCAATGGGCTGTCTGTGTACATGGATGTACCGGACCCTTCAGAGCTTAAGACACTCTTGTAGTCCCTTTAATTAAAGGGGTTGTACCAGGATCAAAAGTTGTCCCCTATCCCAGGATAGGGAGTAACTTGATGATCATGGGGGTCTCACTGATGAGACCCCCGCCAATCTTAAGAAAAGAGGTGCTGCGTCCGCTTTTGCCTGTCACTGTGGGATCGCTTTTACCCCTTTAGTGACGTTAGAATAAATGGAGTGCTGGCTGAGCATGTGATGTCGGCACTCCATTCATTTAAATGGGGCTAATGGAAATACCTGAGTGCTTGCCGATTGGTGGCGTCTGAGTGCTTGCCTGCTGATTGGTGGGGTCTCACCGTTGAGACCCCCGCCGATTCCAAGAATGGAGATCCAATGTATCCTCCTCACTGTGGACTTACTGCACAGTTTTTGGGTTTTATTTCTACGATGTTCGCCATGTGAAATAAATAACATTTTTGCATTGTCTGTGTCACTACAAACCTATTATGTGCTGCTTTAAAAAAAAAAAAAAAAGGCATTTTTTCTAATTAAAACATTTTTTTTGTGGTTAAAAATGAATTTTTAACTGTTTTTTTCCTCTTTAAATTAAACTTTATTGATTTTTTTTTTTACACTATTTTTTAGTCCCTCAAGGGGACTTGAAGATGCGATTATTTGATCGCTATTATG
Organism: Eleutherodactylus coqui; assembly: GCF_035609145.1. Taxonomy (NCBI): domain Eukaryota; kingdom Metazoa; phylum Chordata; class Amphibia; order Anura; family Eleutherodactylidae; genus Eleutherodactylus; species Eleutherodactylus coqui. The sequence continues at coordinate 81,189,101 of NC_089844.1, forward strand.
CTGCACTGCATTACTTATGTAGTTTATTCTACTAAGCCTATGGCAGCAGCCTAGTAGACATGGAGATCTTTCTCAGGCTTCTGACAGCCATGGGAACCCATTTTTGCTTTTTGCGAACACATCGTGTGGTGCCGATGGGTTATATGAAGAAGCCCCTGTCATCTACTAACCTGTTTCATTTGCTATTGATTGTGGCATGTAAGGGGTTAAACTGCCAGGATCTGAGTTTTCTCTGCTACTAGCTGTTAGAGCAGGAGCCTGGCTGTCAGTAGTCAGCCAAGCCACTGCCTTAAAAAGATGTATGTACAGGTTTAAAGCCTATTAGTGAGGTCAGTAAAAAGGCGTATTGCGGTCTCTAATGGGTTAAAAGACTGAAAGGGGTGGAAACTATGTGAGATGAGATGAAAGAGGTCTCAGATATTAACCCTTATGGTTCCATCCTGGTTTCTTTCCATAAGCAGTGTTTTGCATGTAAGATGGAAACCAGGACGGAAGCAGCGCTAGAGAGGAACAATGTGTGAAAAGAGCCTTTCTGTGTTTTAATTTTCCATCTCTCTTACCTTTTAAAGGTGTATTGAACAAAAATTTAAGCGCTGTCCTCCACTGCCCACAACTAGCGTCATAACCGTGTTCCACAATGAAGCCTGGTCCACGCTGCTCCGCACGGTATACAGTGTCTTGTACACCTCTCCCGCCATTCTCCTTAAGGAGATTATCATGGTGGACGACGCCAGTACAGACGGTAACTTGTTATTTTGTATCATACAATGTTAAATGAATATTGTACCTCTGAATAATATCAGCGCAAAAAGGTGACAGCAGAAATGCAGCCCTTAGCTCTCGCTCATGACCTGAAGGTTTGCAAGTTCAATCCCTGCACGGTTCAGGTAGCTCAAGGTTGACTCAGCCTTCCATCCTTCCGAGGTCAGTAAAATGAGTAACCCAATTTATTAAATAAATTACCTGAAAGCGCTGTGGAATAAGTTGGCGCTATACAAATAACAAGTCCCTTTCTCCACAATGCCTGTGTTTTATTGCATACCTTCGCTAATAAAACTACAGTTGTATTGTATGTTGGAGTCTCACCAGATTTATAAGGATTCATGTTAAAAAAATAGTCACTAAAGCATTAACCATGCTTTAGTGACTATTAATGACAATTTTTCACCTTTTGAACATAATTTTAGAGTTTAGGTAACACTATATCATGTTCCTGTGTTCAGTTACTGCATGTCTGTATAGTCCATGCTTATTCAGAACTACACTGAGAAGTCTGAAAGATTCTGCTTGGCTTTGGCTTTATATTTCCTGCTGGTTCAAGAGTGATTTCACGCACACTGTTTTTGGAAAAACAAAATCGTTTTTGTGACAACTTTTTGATCCAGAAGCTAGAAGTGGATTCAGAAGCATTGGGAAATATGAAGGAAGGACTTATTTATATTTCTCCTTTGGCTCCAAAAACACCATCTAGAACTGCTGTGACCCTTTTTAAAAAAAAACAAAAAAAAAACATAACTACAATTAGGATACTTTTACACGGATCAATTAATTGTTGGAATGAGTCAACGAGTCATTTGCTTTCAAATGAGGTCCATTTACACACAAAGATGAGCATTTAATATTTTCATCATTTTTTTCGTTCAGCTCATTCAGTCCATTGTTGGCCTGTCAGGGGAGTCTGAGACTGCTGGAAATGGTGTAGAAACAGCTGTACAATCACCTTTTACACGCAACAAGTGACAAATGATGAACAATGACTTTTATGCCTACCTAAAATGAATGACGGACGATAAGCGAAGGAATTATCATTCATCGTTCAGTCGTTGGCCGTGTTTACCGTTAGTTTTTACACAATTCAACAATAATTTGAACAATAATTGTTCTGTGTAAAAGGCCCCTCAGGCACAATGTTCTTCTAAGGTCCACTATGTGTGATGTAGTGCTTTCACCAGGTAGTGTACTGTTTATTGTTCTACTGTAGGTAAGATACTCCTTCCAGAACTCAAGTCTCTGGGTGCCCCCAATGTTCTGTAGTGCCATCGAAAATGCACCCCTGTACCTCTAGACACAACACTTCTTAATATTTTCCTTGGACTGTTCTCCTCTCATATCTCACTTATAGCATGGGAACAGCCTGTCAGCTGTGCCTCGCATGTACATTCCAATGCATTGAACTTCCTACCTAGTAAATCCATCTTCTGTTCATCTTATCTCTGTGTATCGATAAGCATCTTAATTACACATACTGTACTTTTCGGACTATAAGATGCACTGTTTGGTAAAAAGTACCTGCTTCTTATAGTTGGGGGTGAGGAGGGGGGGTCAGGCAACTCCAAACCCCCCTTAATCATTGCTTCAAAGATCAGGCAAACCACTGATAAACTACTTTGCACAATTATTCAGAGAGAAGCCTTGCAGACTTGGTGATGTTCTGGCGTAGCATTGAATAGTGGTGCTGGTGGACATGAGTATAGTACTTGTCCCCCACTCTTACTGCGCGCAGCTGCTGCCACAGAGACCATGCATGCTGCAGTCTTTCTCCTCCAGCTTCTGTAAAATTTCCCATGGGCTGTTGGAGGGGAGCGAGGATTGGTCAGGAGCAGGGTCTACATATAATGCTTAGTGACTTTTGCCATCCCTGCTGGTACTCAAAAAGGCAGGGCGTCACAGGCCACTATGTCGCGGGGTATGGTGCGTGACGCAGGTTTCAGGATATGATGGAGCCACGGAGTTATCAAAAATATACAATGTTTTATTTAAGAATACAGAAATGATGATTATAGCGGTATGAGAGTAAGTTTCACTCTATGGTTACTAAGGGCTAATAGCCACAGAAATCTGCAGCGTTGCCCCGCAGCTATTAAGTTCTATTGAACCTAATAGCTCAATGTTCATGCTGTGGAATTTCACTACAAAATTCCGCAGCATGAAATAAACCGTGGCATGTTCTAAATGCCGCGGGAATACGCATGGCCGGTTTCCATTGTAGTCAGTGGAAGCCGTCCATCACACGATACTTCTGCTGTAGCACAGCGGAAGTATTGCGTGAATACGTGGCCCCGCCGGAGGCGTCATCTCACACTGCTGGCGCGTCACGTGCTGTATTGCGTATGTGCGCCGGCCCTACATGCGGGATGTGTATGGAGGATCCGGAGTGGTAAGTACGGGGGTTTTGGGGGGCGCCATGGCGGACTCCTCTGCGATATTCCGCTGGCGGAGTCTGTCACTGCTGTGGGCATGAGCCCTAATCGTGTGCGCACTAACTCAGTTCTGTGTGTTTCTTACTACTAGCGATCAATCAAAATAATTTGAATGACATTTGCAAGAATTAGGCTGGCCATTAGACACAGCAAGCAGTAAACAGTCTTTTTGAACCAGGTTGTTGCTGCACTACTATGATCGCCATAACTAAACACAACGTCTGAACTCCCAAGACACACGATGGCGTATAGCATTAAGTTTCTGTTTGTAACCAGGGAGCAGTGTCCCTTTAACTAGAATTGGCTGCTGAATATCCCAATACAATAGTCCTGTTGTAAGTCTGTACTACTGTGCACACTCCTGATCCGGGTTGGAGCGGATCTCACTAAAGGTGCATTTAGACACAAAGATGATTGCGCAAGAGATGGCTTTTGAGCGATCATTTTGCATAATCTACTAATTGGTACTAATGTAAGTTGCGCTATGTAAGCATGGCCAGCAACTAGGTGGCAAGTCAGAATTTGTTCACTACAAGATAGATATCACTCTATAGCAGCATACCACGGTGCCAGATTTGCAATAAAGAACCTTTATTCCTCCATTTAAAAGCAACGTTTCAATCACACCATGTGACCTTTGGGAGGCTCGAGAAAGAGCACATAGTGTGATTGAAACGTTGCTTTCAAATGGAGGAATAAAGGTTCTTTTTTATTGCAAATCTGGCGCCGTGGTACGCTGCTACAGAGTGATATCTATCTTGCTGTGTTCCATTGAGGGAGCAGAGGTTTGGGCTCCCCATCTCTGTCGCTCGTGCATGAGGTCCCCCCAGAGCTGGTTGAGAGTGAGTGCTGTTGGTTATTCTACTATAGCTAGAATTTGTTGACTAGTCGCTTTGTTTCAGCTCACCTGAAAATAGTCATTGGTTGATTAATTATAAGTAATAATTATCATCTGCTGTAAATAGGTAATTGTTGTCTTTCAGTGACAAGCCAACAACTTTCCAAGATCGAGTGCTCTTGTTCAGTGAGTGTCTCCTACTGAACACTGATTGGCGCCCGTTTTTTTTTCTTCATGTTTTTACGTATGGGAGATCCTCAACTGAACCAAAGCTCAAACAAATAAAAAACCAAAGTCCTTGCAGGCAAGAAGAATGAGAGGCCATAGCACCAACTGTTCATTCGAGCCAGCGAGAGACCGCTGCATATTTATGTGCGTGCAGTGGACTAAGCGTGCGTCAGAGAGGGATCAAAATCTCACTTACACACCCGCCAAAGAACCTCACGACCCCTAACCAGTGTAAATGCTCCCAACAATTAGTTTCATTATTGTAACATTGAACAAGGACTGAAGAACAATCGCTCCGCGTATTAGCACACAAATAATAGTTGTTCATACACCTTAGCGACTATTTCAAGCGACTATTCAGATGATAGCTGTACCGTGTAAAACCACTCTTAGAATTATTTCACACTAGTATTAAAAGTATCGGTTGGTTGGCTCCATTCTAGGAGCTGAAAAACCAGAAGTGCCAGATAGTAGACTATAATGGGGATCTGTCCCATTTCTGGCATGTGCTATTTTATCTGGTGTTCCATGCCAGAGCTGCGCCGGAAGCTCTAAACAGACCCTCTAACGCAGTATCCGCACCCTCCATAGTCCCTCATAAAAGCACTGCATTGTACTAGCTAGTGGGGAGCTGAAACATAAATCAGGTGTTGTCTCGCAGTGCGCTGGTCTTATATTCTTTCCATGGCAAACCTCTCTATATCTGTATATGTATCAATACATAATAATAAAGCACTATCCTAGACAAATCATTGATGTTAACCTCTTCACTTGCTTAGACCACCAGGGAAGCTTTATTTAACTTTTTTTTTTCTGTTGTCAAACATCTGGGTGCATTTTATAATGTATATTATTTGGAGACGTATCAGTAGGAACACTGTGTGACTTGTATTACATTTAGGTTATTGCTAGGATGACAAATGTTATATCATTGGCATATAATTGACAGTAATGAAGACGTCTCAAGTTTGCAATGAAATAACTTTTTGTTCCTTTCCCTTCAGAGTATTTAAAGGATGCACTGGATGAGTACGTAAAACCATTGGGGATTGTGAAGGTGGTCAGACAGAAGGAAAGAAAAGGGCTTATCGCCGCTCGCTTGCTTGGTGCCTCCTTAGCGATTGGAGAAACTTTGACCTTTCTGGATGCACATTGTAAGTACTAGGAGTAACTGGTTATAGTATGTGAGATAGTGTACCTCTCCCCAAGTGTAAGCTATAAAGGAGGAACTGGTCCCCCTTACTGGGGCTCCAAGGTCTGTTTTTTTTTCTATGGTAATTATCTGACAACCTTCTTACTCTTTGAGGTTTAGTTGCTTGGAGGTGATAACTGGATCTGACTTTCCATGCAGATTTCCTGGTGGACTTTATACACGGCCGAAATTGTGAACAGATCTTCAGGTCAAAGCATACGAGAGGAACATATAGAGGAAGAGAGCTGTATTTTGTATATTTCTGCCTCTACTACAACACAATGTAGTCACCGATCATGGCTATGCAAACCTAAAAAAACAGCCAAGTCTTTACGTTGATAAAGCTTGTCCATATTGGTTCAGTTGACTTATTTAATCACATGTTCGCTGGATGTGGCATCATATTGACATGGTTAAAGGAGTTTGCTGAGGCTGAGATATTAATGACCTATCCCTTGGATATTCTAAGGATAGGTCATCAGTATGAGATTGGTGGGGATATGCCACTGATCAGTTAATTGAAGCGGTTGCGACACTTTGATGAGCGCCTCATCTCGGACATGTGAGGTCACGTTCGTCAGTAACATGGCATTAGGTGCTGAATCCCATTCAAGTGAATGAGATTGAGCTGCTATACCAGATACGGCCACTATCTAATTACAGTGCTGTGCCTGGTACCCACTAAAGTGGCCGCAGCACTCAACCAAATGTTGTGGCTGCTTCAGACAGCTGAAATGTGGGAGTCTCTAAGTGACAGGCCTCTACTTTATCTGATCTCAGAAAACTCTGTTAAGCCGAGGCCATACTGTTTACATATGATTTCAAGTATTTTGCAATGGAGTCCAGAGGCAGAATTAAAGCTGTTTTCTGAGACTCCAAAAATTTAGCTAAAGTCAGATAAGGAATGTTAAAAAATAGTAAAAACAAAAAACGTTCAATTCACTACTGTTCCAGTTCCAGTGCTTCCCAACGTTTTTTTGAGACTAGTGTTGGGCTGTAGCGGTCATGTAGGGTGTCGGGCACATCATCACTGCAATGCAGACCAGCATCTTTAAATACATGTATATGCAGGGGATTGAGAGGATTGACTCTTTTAAAGATACTAGTAATTATTAGGAAATTATAGTACCAGTTTTACTGGTGGGGCAATGCGCCACACAACTCTGCTACATGCATGTCACACATACAGCTCTGCTACATGTACATCACATACAGCCCTGCTGCATACATTCTTCATACAACAGGGATGAAAAGCAGCGCCGCAGAGTCCTGCACACACTGATCACGCCCTGGTCATGTGACCGCAGGCTGCTCCCACACAGGTGACTGATCACATGGCAGTGACATCATGACAGATCCAGTAAGCTCACGGCTGCTGTAGGTGTTTGTTAGTATTCCATGCCTTACACATCCCCGCGGCCTCAGTTGCTGTGAAATACCTAGCTGGATAGCAGCCCTGTGCTTACAGGATCTTTGATGATGTCACCATCATGTGATTGGGGTAAAGCATGTAACTCACTCATTTGGGATGAAGGACCTTTGATGACATGACTATCATGGGATCAGGGGTGGAGCATGTAACTCACTCACGGACGGACAGGTGGTCATATTTTGATAGAACAAATTGAGTGCCACAGAAATTTGAACTTAAAAATTACATAATTTTCTTTAAAAAATATATATCAAAGAAACTGTCTCCGTGCTACCAGTGTAAATGGACCAACATTTACCCCAGTATGTTTTATAACCCCTTCTTAACCTTATAATGGACAGTGGGCAGATTATGCTCCTTTTGTATTTATAATTTATAACCACAAGTTAACAGCAGTCTGCTCTTTTGAACATCAGCCACTGTTTGTTTCCTGTACAACCATGTTAGGAATTTATTACAGACAACGTGAAATCTAATGGCCAGCATCTCCATTAAAACATCTTAACGCCGCATACTGAATAATACCTCTTCAGTGCCACCTATTGGAAAGCAGAATTCCTGCAACTCCGTGTCAGACCTTTTAAACAAGCCTTATAGCAATGACTGGGAATTGTGAGCCAAAGCCAGAATAACCATACACAGACAGCTGGCTTGGCTAGTGAGAAGCCTATAGATGTGGGTCTGGAAGGGTATCGTGTCTCCTTAAGGAGAGCACCTTGAAGGTGTGAGGAGACTTATAAGGCCATCCATGCTCCTCTGGGAAATATGCAAATGGAAATATGTGGTGCCACCTATTCGAAGGCAGCATTCCTACAAGTCAATGTCAGACTTTTTAAACAAGCCTTGAAACAATGACTGGGGATTGTGAGCCAAAGTCAAACACAAGAAGTTGATTATAGGTGTAAAATAAGCATAAGGAACTCAAGCGTTAAGAGGCTGAAGAACACTTGGCTTCTACAAAGTGAGGAGAACACACTTTTTTTTTACATGTACTGTACTAATTCTGTATGTTTTTAGGTGAGTGTTATTACGGTTGGCTGGAGACCTTGTTGGCAAGAATTGCTGAGAATTACACCGCTGTGGTCAGCCCAGATATTGTTACCATTGACCTCAACTCTTTTGGATTTAGCAACCCATCACCGTATGGAAACAATCGCAACCGAGGGAAGTTTGATTGGAGCTTGGGATTTGGATGGGAGATGGTCCCTGGTTTGGAGAACAAGAAAAGGAAAGATGAGACTTACCCAATAAAGTAAGATTCTGAAACCCTGCGTATTATCATAAATACACTAATAAGGCTAACTATAGGCTCTTGCATCATGTATTTTACTCTTTAATGTAGCGCATACTTATTCTGCAGCAATGTACACAGATTGTCATCACTTGGAGACTCGCAATCTAAATCCTACTAGCATGTTTTTAGAGTGTGGGGAGAAAGCACAGCTCCTGGAGGAAACACATGCAAACTCAGGGAGAACATATAAATGTTGTCCTTAGTTGGATTTGAACTCAAGATCCCAGCACTGCTAGGCAAGAGTGTCACCGAGACACCATTTTCATCATTCAAGATGCTGAGAAAGCTGAATGACAACCAATATGGCTGCTAATGTTGCTCTTATGGGTTTTCATATAACTTTCCTAAACATCTGCTTGTCAAATGTGTCTAGTTTTGTAATGATATGTCTCTACTTCCCAAACTGATTGTTAATCTGCTTTAAGAGACTGATTACATTTAAGGTGGCCATACATATCCCATATAAATCGGCCAAATCCATGTTTTTCCAGGACCTTGATAAAAAATTAGCAGGCTTAAAATTTTGTGAAATAAATGCATACTCATCTATTTCAGGGGTTGCCCGTCCGGCATTGAAGCCCCAGAGCCCGCCGCTTGGAACTCAGAGACATCCTGCTGCCCTTTATTGTGCACGTGGCTATTCAGCCAATCATAGTGTCAGCAGCGATTCTTCCATGGCCACTAAACCTGTTGTCACTGAGCGGTCACCTGCACAACGTATGGCATGTGATCACCCACCGGTTTCTTCCAGGTTCCAAGCGGCAGGCATCGGGGCTCCATCGCTGGACAGAGAGCCTTTAACCCCTTGAGTGGCACGCCCGGAAAAGTTCCGTGACGAGCTCCACTGCTCATAGCAACATAGCCCGGAAGATTTCCGGGCTATGTATCACTATGGGAGCTGCAGAGCACAATGCCACAAGCTGTGACAGTGTGCTCTGCCTGCACAGACCCACAGAGAGCAGTGCAAGGGCTTTGAAAAACCAGCAGAAGATATTGCCGACATGTCGGCAACCTCCTGCTTTGTTTACAGGTTGCCATAGAGACCATCGGCTTGTCAGAAGCAAGCCGATGGTCTCTATGACAGGGAGAGCTGGTTGTTAGCTGTCAGAGGACAGCTAGGTACTAGCTCTTACAGCAGAGATCAGAGAAAACCTCCGATCTCTGCTGTGTTAACCCTTTACATGCTGCAGTCTATGTGACTGCAGCATGTAAAGGGCTGTCACTGCAGCATGTAAAGGGCTGTCACCATCGGACCCCTGGAATGTGATCAGGGGTCCTGATGGGTCCCTGTGGAAGTCCCCTAAAGGGACAAAAAAAAATAAAAAAATTTAAAAAAATTAAAAAAAAAAAAAGTAAAAAAATTATTAAAAAAATTAAAAAAACACTTGTCTCCCTTTACTTTGTAAAAAATCAAAAATACAATCACACATGTGGTATCCATGTGCGTCGTAATGACCCAGAGAAGGAAGTTAATGCATTATTTAACCCCTTAATGGCATGGCCCCTTTTTTTCTTTTTTCCCCATTTCTTTTTTTCCTCCCCCCTGTTTAAAAAATCACAACTTGTCCCGCAAAAAACAAGCCCTTATATGGCCATGTCAATGGAAAAATGAAAAAGTTATGGCTCTTGAGACGCAACTGCAAAACTAGTTGAAATTCAATGATTAGACCATTTTAAAAAACCTGCCCTGGTGGGCACGACAGGGTGGTAGGAAACCCGCCACTCAAGGGGTTAAAAAAGGTAAGTATACATTTTTTCTTTATTTATACACATTTTTAAGCCTGGGGAAAACATTTTTCAAGTCTCAGAAAACCCGTTTAAGGATTGTTGTTGTAACTGACTAACGGACTATGGGTCTTCAGCTACTGCTTTTATGCCAAAACAGTCAGTACACCCCCAGGCTTCCGATACCCAGCAGCCACAATCTTGGAGAACTGATGTTTAGCATTATAGACAGTTGCATCACTACATGGACTCCGTTACTGACCTTATTAATATGCATTAATCAACCGCAAGCTGTTTATTTTTTTGTGAAAAAACACTGGTTTACTGAATGTTATTTATTGATCCGCCAGGATTGTAACTACACTAACTTTTCTTTAATCAATTGGTTTAATATTAGCTTTTGTGCATAACCTTGGGCTCGATGCTACATGTATTTGCACTACATTCTGCTTTGCTAATGCATCTGTCTATGACATGCAGTGCAATGTATAATAGTAAGCCGTTAACTACATTCTATGGGCAACACGTCCAGTTCTTTTCTGCGCTGCATGAGGCCATTTTTTAGAGATAATCCCATGTACTTGGAACAATCAGCAGCTTTTCCATACTTGGAATATGAATTAACAGATAGTAACTGATCCTCTCCAAGACCTCTGTAGTCCACAAAATCCATGATTTAGGCTCTAAAACAATAAATATCAAAAAGACTTATGTTAAACCAAATTCTATGTACAAGGACACAGCTGCAAAGAATTTGGGCTGTCTTTCTTCCTGCCCTCTTAAGCTTGGTCTTCTCTTGCCAGTTTGAACATCAAATATTCTATATAAATTATGCTGGTAAAATCACTTTTTTCGGGGGTTTATGAGTAGGCTTGTTAGCGACATGATTGAACCATTAATAGACAAATCTGCATCAGAACGAGTTGTTCCCTGCTGCAAATCAAAGTTTGTGGCCTTCTAATGGCAGCCTCAATGGCCATTCAAAGTCAAAGCTGTTTGTGGGCAGGTTTCAGGTGAAAATAAATGATAGATGAGCTATCAAAAACTTTTAAAGCCCTTTGGTTTTGGGACAAAATCCTTTTCCGTGACAGGAGGAAGGGTAGATTACCTGCAGTTGTTCTTCTCTGCTCCAATTCCACCAATTCGCCACTTCCAAGATGGCCGATGCAGTCTTCAGACTAATCCCCAAAATGCATTGATAATGTCAGACTTCCAAAGCACTATATCTGCTCTCTGATTTGCCAGAGCTGTTCATGTGATAAGCAGTAGCTAATCAGAGTGCATATTGTGTATTAGGTAGTTAGTAGAGATGAGCGAACGTACTCGTCCGAGCTTGATATTCGTGCGAATATTAGGATGTTCGGGATGCTCGTTACTCGTAACGAGCACCACGCGGTGTTCTGGTTACTTTCAGTTTCCTCTCTGAGACGTTAGCGCGCTTTTCTGGCCAATTGAAAGACAGGGAAGGCATTACAACTTCCCCCTGTGACGTTCAAGCCCTATACCACCCCCCTGCAGTGAGTGGCTGGGAAGATCAGATGTCACCCGAGTATAAAAGTCGGCCCCTCCCGCGGCTCGCCACACATGCCTTGTGAGTTAGCTGAGGGAAAGTACTATCGTGCTGGTGCTGCTGTAGGGAGAGCGTTAGGAGTCAGTGTAGGCTTCAAGAACCCCAAAGGTCCTTCTTAGGGCCACATCTACCTGTGTCCAGGCTGCTGCTAGCAGTGGTTTTTTTGTTTTTTTTTCTCAAAATCGGCAGAGCAGAGCATTGCACCCGGCATTAGGGACAGAAGTGGTGCATAGGCAGGGAGAGTGTTAGGAGTGAGTGTAGCCTTCAAGAACCTCAACGGTCCTTTCTAGGGCCAAATTTAACCGTGTGCAGTACTGTGCTGGCTGCTGTTAGCAGTGTTGCATTTTTTTTTTTTTTCTAAAAATCGTCTGTGCAGAGCATTGCACCCTCCATTGATACTACAGGGACAGAATTGTGTAGGCAGGGCCACAACACAGTTATTGTTCATTGAATATACGCAGTGGGGCCTTCCCTTTGCAAAAAAGCGAAAAAATTATATTTGGCCTGCCTGTGTCAGTCCTAAGGTCTCCGTGTACGTGTGTGCTGCGTGGAGAACGTACAAAAATCAGACGCAACCAGCTACGGTTTACTGCAGGCTTGCGCCATTGTCTTTCCTGACTGGCAAATACCTGCTCTGCTAGAGTTAATAACTCTGCTACACTAAAGTTGTGTGACCCTTTTTCAGGGCCACACCACAGTTATAAAAGTTATTGTTCATTGAATATACGCAGTGGGGCCTTCCCTTTGCAAAAAAGCGAAAAAATTATATTTGGCCTGCAGGCTTGCGCCAATTTATTTCCTGCCTGGGAAATCAAATCACTGGTAATACAGCATGCTGAGGGGTAGGGGTAGGCCTAGAGGACGTGGACGCGGCCGAGGACGCGGAGGGCCAAGTGAGGGTGTGGGCACAGGCCGAGCTCCTGATCCAGGTGTGTCGCAGCCGACTGCTGCGCGATTAGGTGAGAGGCACGTTTCTGGCGTCCCCACATTCATCGCCCAATTAATGGGTCCACGCGGGAGACCTTTATTAGAAAATGAGCAGTGTGAGCAGGTCCTGTCCTGGATGGCAGAAAGTGCTTCGAGCAACCTATCGTCCAGCCACAGTTCTGCGCCGTCCACTGCTGCAAATCCGAATCCTCTGTCTGCTGCTCCTCCTTCCTCCCAGCCTCCTCACTCCACTACAATGACACATGCTCAGGAGCGGGAACACTCCCAGGAACTTTTCTCGGGCCCCTGCTCAGATTGGGCAGCAGTTGTTCCTCTCCCACCAGAGGAGTTTATCGTCACTGATGCCCAACCATTGGAAAGTTCCCGGGGTCCGGGGGATGAGGCTGGGGACTTCCGGCAACTGTCTCAAGACCTTTCAGTGGGTGAGGAGGACGATGACGATGAGACACAGTTGTCTTGCAGTGAGGTAGTAGTAAGGGCAGTAAGTCCGAGGGAGCAGCGCACAGAGGATTCGGAGGAAGAGCAGCAGGACGATGAGGTGACTGACCCCACCTGGTGTGCAACGCCTACACAGGACAGGTCTTCAGAGGGGGAGGCACGGGCAGCAGCAGGGCAGGTTGCAAGAGGCAGTGCGGTGGCTAGGGGTAGAGGCAGGGCCAGACCGAATAATCCACCAAGTGTTTCCCAAAGCGCCCCCTCGCGCCATGCCACCCTGCAGAGGCCGAGGTGCTCTAAGGTCTGGCAGTTTTTCACCGAGACGCCTGACGACCGACGAACAGTGGTGTGCAACCTTTGTCGCGCCAAGATCAGCCGGGGAGCCACCACCAACAGCCTGACCACCACCAGCATGCGCAGACATATGATGGCCAAGCACCCCACAAGGTGGGACGAAGGCCGTTCACCGCCTCCGGTTTGCACCGCTGCCTCTCCCCCTGTGCCCCAACCTGCCACTGAGATCCAACCCCCCTCTCAGGACACAGGCACGACCGTCTCATGGCCTGCACCCACACCCTCACCTCCGCTGTCCTCGGCCCCATCCAGCAATGTCTCGCACCGCACAGTCCAGCCGTCGCTAGCGCAACTGTTGGAGCGCAAGCGCAAGTACGCCGCCACGCACCCGCACGCTCAATCGTTAACCGTCCACATAGCCAAATTTATCAGCCTTGAGATGCTGCCGTATAGGGTTGTGGAAACGGAGTCCTTCAAAGCTATGATGGCGGCGGCGGCCCCGCGCTACTTAGTTCCCAGTCGCCACTACTTTTCCCGATGTGCCGTCCCAGCCCTGCACGACCACATCTCCCGCAACATTGTACGCGCCCTCACCAATGCGGTTAGTGGCAAGGTCCACTTAACTATGGACACGTGGACAAGCACAGGCGGGCAGGGCCACTACATCTCCCTGACTGCACATTGGGTGAATTTAGTGGAGGCTGGGACAGAGTCAGAGCCTGGGACCGCTCACGTCCTACCCACCCCCAGAATTGCGGGCCCCAGCTCGGTGGTGGTATGTTCGGCGGTGTATGCTTCTTCCACTAAAGCACCCTCCTCCTCCTCCTCCTCAACCTCTGTCTCGCAATCTAGATGTGTCAGCAGCAGCAGGACGTCGCCAGCAGTCGGTGTCGCGCGGCGTGGCAGCACAGCGGTGGGCAAGCGTCAGCAGGCCGTGCTGAAACTACTCAGCTTAGGAGATAGGAGGCACACGGCCCACGAACTGCTGCAGGGTCTGACAGAGCAGACGGACCGTTGGCTTGCGCCGCTGAGCCTCCAACCGGGCATGGTCGTGTGTGACAACGGGCGTAACCTGGTGGCGGCTCTGCAGCTCGGCAGCCTCACGCACGTGCCATGCCTGGCCCACGTCTTTAATTTGGTGGTTCAGCGCTTTCTGAAAAGCTACCCACGCTTGTCAGACCTGCTCGTAAAGGTGCGCCGGCTCTGCGCACATTTCCGCAAGTCCCACACGGACGCTGCCACCCTGCGCACCCTGCAACATCACTTTAATCTGCCAGTGCACCGACTGCTGTGCGACGTGCCCACACGGTGGAACTCTACGCTCCACATGTTGGCTAGGCTCTATGAGCAGCGTAGAGCTATAGTGGAATACCAACTCCAACATGGGCGGCGCAGTGGGAGTCAGCCTCCTCAATTCTTTTCAGAAGAGTGGGCCTGGTTGGCAGACATCTGCCAGGTCCTTCGAAACTTTGATCAGTCTACCCAGGTGGTGAGCGGCGATGCTGCAATCATTAGCGTCACCATTCCTCTGCTATGCATCTTGAGAACTTCCCTGTAAAGCATAAAGGCAGCCGCTTTGCGCTTGGAAACAGAGCCGGGGGAAGACAGTATGTCGCTGGATAGTCAGAGCACCCTCCTGTCTATATCTCAGCGCATTCAGGAGGAGGAGGAGGAGCATGAGGAGGATGAGGAGGAGGGGGAAGAGACAGCTTGGCCCACTGCTGACGGTACCCATGCTGCTTGCCTGTCATCATTTCAGCGTGTATGGCCTGAGGAGGAGGAGAAGGAGGATCCTGAAAGTGATCTTCCTAGTGCGGACAGCCATGTGTTGCGTACAGGTACCCTGGCACACATGGCTGACTTCATGTTAGGATGCCTTTCTCGTGACCCTCGCATTCAACGCATTCTGGCCACTACGGATTACTGGGTGTACACACTGCTCGACCCACGCTATAAGGAGAACCTTCCCAGTCTTATACCCGAAGAGGAAAGGGGTTCGAGAGTGTTGCTATACCACAGGACCCTGGCGGACAAGCTGATGGTAAAATTCCCATCCGACAGCGGTAGTGGCAGAAGGCGCAGTTCCGAGGGCCAGGTAGCAGGGGAGGCACAGAGATCAGGCAGCATGTACAGCACAGGCAGGGGAACAGTCTTTAAGGGCCTGGCCAGCTTTATGGCTCCCCAGCAAGACTGTGTCACCGCTCCCCAGTCAAGGCTGAGTCGGCGGGAGCACTGTAAAAGGATGGTGAGGGAGTACGTAGCGGATCGCACGATCATCCTTGGTGACGCCTCTGCCCCCTACAACTACTGGGTGTCGAAGCTGGACACGTGGCCTGAACTAGCGCTGTATGCCCTGGAGGTGCTTGCTTGTCCTGCGGCTAGCGTCTTGTCGGAAAGCGTGTTTAGTGCGGCTGGGGGAATCATCACAGATAAGCGTACCCGCCTGTCAACCGACAGGCTAACACTCATGAAGATGAACAAAGCCTGGATTTCCCCAGACTTCTCTTCTCCACCAGCGGACAGCAGCGATATGTAAGCAATACGTAGGCTGCACCCGCGGATGGAAGCTACGTTCTCTCTCACCATCCAAAACGGGGACCTTTTTGCTTCATCAATCTGTGTCTAATATTCCTCCTCCTCCTCCTCCTCCTCCTGCTCCTCCTCCTGAAACCTCACGTAATCACGCTGAACGGGCAATTTTTCTTAGGGCCACAAGGCTCACTCATAATTTTTCTAAACAATTTTTATATGTTTCAATGCTCTTAAAAGCGTTGAAACTTTAACTTGAACCAATTTTTAGTTAAACTGGGCTGCCTCCAGGCCTAGTTACCACTTAAGCCACATTAACCAAAGCGATTAATGGGTTTCACCTGCCCTCTTGGTTGGCCATGGCCAATTTTTTTGATGTACATTAGTACTGTTGATTCAGCAATTTTTGTGGGCCCTCGCCTACAGTGTAATCAAATTAATTTTTAGCCCACCTGTATTACAGCTGACGTTACATCCGCTGTGTTGGGCAATGCAATGTGATATTTCTGTGTACCGCCGGTGGCTTCCTGGCACCCACCCATGCTGTGGGTCCACAGGGAATTATAAATGCATCTGTTTCCACTTGTAAAGAACCCCAGTCTGACTGGGGCATGCAGTGTGGGCCGAAGCCCACCTGCATTAAGCACGACATTACTACCTCAGCTGTGTTGGGCAATGCAATGGGATATTTTTATGTACCGCCGGTGGGTTCCAGGGAGCCACCCATGCTGTAGGTGCACACGGAGTTTAACCTACATCTGTCCACTTGTAAAGAACCCCAGTCTGACTGGGGCATGCAGTGTGGGCCGAAGCCCACCTGTATTAAGCACAACATTACTACCTCAGCTGTGTTGGGCAATGCAATGGGATATTTTTGTGTATCGCCGGTGGGTTCCAGGGAGCCACCCATGCTGTCGGTCGACAGGGACTTCACAATAGGGAGTTGTACCTGCCTGTGTCTATGAATTAAAAAGCCCGGTCTGACTGGGGCATGCAGAGACACCTTGACAGAATGAATAGTGTGTGGCACATAGGTTCCCCATTGCTATGCCCACGTGTGCAGCTCCTGATGGCGGTGGCACAGGATTCTATTTCTCATTGCTTCTGTACAGCATTGTGGGCTATTGCCCCGCCCCTTTTAAAGAGGGTCGCTGCCTAGCCGTGCCAACCCTCTGCAGTGTGTGCCTGCGGTTCCTCCTCATGGCAGACGCACTTCTAAATAGACATGAGGGTGGTGTGGCATGAGGGCAGCTGAAGGCTGCGCAGGGACACTTTGGTGTGCGCTGTGGGGGGGGCGATTGGTCAGCATGTAACCCAGGAGAAGTGGCAGCGGAGTGTCATGCAGGCAGTGATTGTGCTTTGTTGGAGGTAGTGTGGTGCTTAGCAAAGGTATGCCATGCTAATGAGGGCTTTTCAGAAGTAAAAGTTTTTGGGAGGGGGGGGGAGGCCCACTCTTGCCGCTATTGTGGCTTAATAGTGGGACCTGTGAACTTGAGATGCAGCCCAACATGTAGCCCCTCGCCTGCCCTATCCGTTGCTGTGTCTTTCCCATCACTTTCTTGAATTGCCCAGATTTTCACACAAGGAAACCTTAGCGAGCATCGGCGAAATACAAAAATGCTCGGGTCGCCCATTGACTTCAATGGGGTTCGTTACTCGAAACGAACCCTCGAGCATCGCGATCATTTCGTCCCGAGTAACGAGCACCCGAGCATTTTGGTGCTCGCTCATCTCTAGTAGTTAGAATATTGTTGCAGCCATCTTGGATGGCTGAAAACGGGCCAAGAACTGGTGGATTGGGAGGGGATTTCAGCAGAGAAGAAGGGGAAGGGGGAAGGGACTTGTTATTTGTATAGCATCAACTTTACTTTATAGTGCTTTCAGGTAACCCCCCAGCTGGGTACTCATTTTACTGACCTCGGAAGGATGAGTCAGCCTTGAGACGGCTACTTGAAGGTCTTATACCCCTTTCACCTTCTGTTCCAGGACAGAATTTTGTCCCAAAACCAGAGGGTCACTTTAATTTGGTAAATATGGCTCATTTCATTCATGCAACGGGCATCTTGTAAAGAAATGTACTGACTATGGATATTTCTTCCTCTACGGTGCTTTTGTGCAGGACACCGACTTTTGCGGGAGGACTCTTCTCAATTTCCAAGGAATATTTTAAGCACATTGGAAGTTACGATGAAGAAATGGAGATATGGGGTGGTGAAAATATAGAAATGTCTTTTCGAGTAAGTATATATATCCAGAGATGCCTTGTGTTTGTGGACTTTGCTGTAGACCTAATAATACTCACTCTTACTATTCACAGGTGTGGCAGTGTGGAGGGCAGCTGGAGATTCTGCCCTGCTCAGTTGTCGGCCATGTTTTCCGTCATAAGAGTCCTCATACCTTTCCTAAAGGTACGCAGGTTATCATCCGGAACCAGGTCCGTCTGGCCGAGGTGTGGATGGATGATTACAAAGAGATATTTTATCGCAGAAATCGGGAAGCTGCAAACATTGTCCAACAGGTAGATGAGTCCAACTTCTCACTCTATACACACAACAAGAAATCCCATAAGTTCTTTATATATATATATATATATATATAGCTCTATTGATCGATCGATAGATAGATGGATGCTAGAAAGTCTATTGGTCTCTAGGTGTACAAATTACAGGTAGACTGGGAATATTTTGCCCCCCATGTTCACCTCGTTGTAATTTGTCTATTTATATGGTCTCATTGGACAAATTTAATTATTTTTTTAAAGTACTTGGCCATTTCACTTTTTGAAGCGACTTTTGGCCAAATTATAGAGTGGCGATTTATCAATAAATTATTTGTGCTGTCAGTTCATTTTTGGCCCATTGAGCTAAGAGCCTTACAATGGGTAACTATTGGTACTACTATGTATACATTCAACAAGCTCTTTAAGGCTTGCTGATGGGTCCATTTTTCAGGAAAAGCTCTTGACATATCATATGTTCACCTGTATATGGACTGTAGTAATTCAAGGGTGCCCACCATTATAACATCATTAAAATACCTTTCAACCAGTTAACATGTGAGGGATTGCACTAAATAGTCTTATGGCTAGCAACAAAACTGGTGAGAAGTTTGCAAGAGAGTGAACAGGGTGGTGATTGAAAATGAGCACTTCACTCTTTGCCAACTGGCTATTAGAGACTAACATACATTTTGCATGTCTATATCCACTTTTGCAAAAACTGATGGGCTCCTGCTGAAGGCCACAATATACTGAAGGAGGGGGTCCATTGGTGGCCTGCTGTTTCACACAGGATGGCCAGCAGCTCCTACATACACTCCCGGCTTGTGTGAAATCACTGACCACTAATGGTCATTTTTTCTGAGGAGTTTGCATTATCTGCACACAATAATAATACATCCAGCTGTTTGATGAAGGGGTTTGCATACCGTGAAATGTGTAACCAGCTGGTTATTAATAAAATGCATTTCTAATATATCGATTTCATCAATTCTCATCTGTCCATACTGGACATTAACCAACAGGTTGTGCCAGAGCCTAGATCTCTCTCATCATCTCTCATCTGATTTAGGTACGCTATTATGACCCATGGTAAGCCAATGTACTGGGTCAACAGCAGCTAACTATTTTGATTAGTTGTATACGTGGGATGTTAGTGCCCACATTCTTGCCTTGGGCTCCATAAACCTTAGGCGCTCTGCCCTTCTGCTGCTTCCACAGCAAGCAGACAGCGCTATTCCCACTGCAATGGCCTAGCTTGATATTACAGGCCATTGACCTCAATGAGAACTTTGTAATACCAAGCCAGGCCACTGCAGTGGAAATAGAGCTGTCTGCTTCCTGCAGAACTCAACTTGGTGTACAAATGCACTGGCCTGGTGAACAGCTGCTTGGCAGGGTTTTTAGGTGGCAGACCCCCAATGATCTACCATTGGTGGTCCATCCCAAGGATAGGCAACCAATAGCTTACCACTGGAGCATTAGTTGCTATTTAGCAAATTGTTGATTAATGTAAGTGTTCTAACCCTTATCATTTACGGGGCTCATTTGAATCTACTGAACTTAGTTTTAGCAAGTTGGCTCACGACTCAGACAGTGGTTTAGTCTTTGTAAATGTACCCAATGGGTGTTGTAAAAGCACTAAAGCTGCAAAGATCAGGATCTTCATGGATCATCTAGGTATAGGTATTTAATGTTTTGTAGATGTCTTCATCGGACAGGTTTCACAATGAGCTGTTCTGTTCTTCAACATTATGGATTGGAAATGTCAAATTTTATCTTTTTATAGAAATCCTATGGAGATTTATCAAAGAGATACAGTTTACGACAAAACCTTCAGTGCAAGAACTTTACGTGGTATCTGAATAATATCTATCCTGAAATGTATGTGCCAGAAGTAAACCCGCTCATCTATGGAGATGTAAGTTCTAGATCACAAATGTTTTTCTGGTAATCAAGCCCAATTGCGATAATAATTAGTTTAGTTTAGAGCAAGAAGATGCAGGAAGAAAGCATTGCCTTGTAGTGTGCAGGTCTGTCCTAGCTCTACAGTCATCATTAAAATCAATGTGACATATTTATTGCAGACCCTAAATATGTATGTATAGATAGATTGAGATATCTATGAGTAGTTACTATCTGCTACTTTTAAAGAGAACCTCTTATTATGTTTGAGTCCCATAAACTATGTTATGGAACTCAAAGGTAAGGGATAGGTTCCCTTTTAAAATATTGAGCATTTATTGTTTACATATTACCATATACCATCCAAAGCGGAAGTCCCTATTATAGAGTTTATAGAGTATGTATAACTTTTTAACCATTTTTTTAAAATTGCTCCAATGCATCCAAAATATTCAAGAAAATGATTCAGTACTCTGAATGAGCCAATCTAAAATACACATCTTCGTCTTTTTCAACCATTCTTTAGTTGATTCACTTGTCTGCTTTGGTACATTGTCTTCTTGCATCACCCAACGACTCTTCAGTTTGAGACCCTTCCACCATGCTTCACCGTTCGGATGAGAGTTTTGTTCTGGCGGGCATTTATTCTCAATGTAATTATATACAGGAGATACTCAGGTTACACCAGCATGTTCTCTATCACTATATACAGGGAGATGTATAACTTATACCGGCTGTGCATATACAGGAGATCCCCATGTTATACCAGCATGTTCTCTATCACTATATACAGGGAGATGTATAACTTATACCAGCTGTGCATATACAGGAGATACCCAGGTTATACCAGCATGCTCCATTTCACTAATGTATAGGTTATTCATTTCCCCTTATATAGTGATATTGACCATGCTGGTATAAAAAATCTGTACATATATTATATATATAATCTGTAGATATATAATTGAATATGTACAGCTGGTAGCATTTATACATCTTGTTTATAGCAAAATGGAGCATGCTGGTATAACCTGGGTAGCACTTGTATATAATTATATATGTATAGCTGGTATAAGTTATACATATCCCCTTATGTAGTGATTTTGACCATGCTGGTATAACCTAGGTATCTTCTGTATATAATTCTGTATGTACAGTTGGTATAGGTTATACATCTCTTCCATATAGTGAAACGGAGTATGCTGGTATAACCTGGGTATTTCCTTTATATAATTTTATATCTGCAGCTGGTATAGGTTATACATATATATATATATATATATATATATATATATATATATATATATATATATATATATAGTGGTCAATATCACTGTATAAGGGGAGATATATAACCTATACCAGCTGTACATATAGAGTCGGGTGCTTGGGGGGGAGGGCTTTCTCGCATGTACTGGTCTCCCTTGACTTAAGGGCTGGGTTGCAGTTGTGACCCCTATTGATACGCCACTGGTTGATTGTTTTTACACTGAACGATATCGTTCAAATTTGAACAATCCAGCAATTTTTTGTATCATAATCGTTCCATGTAAACACATCTTTACACGTCTTCTCAGGTCATCTGAAAGTTGTTTGCCTCAAGGCATAGTTTCTTCAGGAGAACATATTTGTCAGTAACCAGGCTCTGTGTGACTTTATTTAACAAGTAAAGCATCTGTGAAACCCGCACTTCCAGTCTCATCTCTTTAATTGAAACACTTTTTTTTACCAATGAACTTTTGGAAGCAAATCACAGAAAAGGGACATATCAATTCAAAAATCCTTGCCAGTAGCCATACTCTCTGATGATATACTGATACAAAATACCAGGGCAGGTGTAGAACCTCATCCTTCAGTATGCAGACAGCCAAATTGCTATATGGGAAGAGCATTGCACATTTGCAGTATACTGATGAACAGCCACTCACTCCTACCACACATGGAGGGGGGGGCTGCCTAGTTTCATATTTACATAGAAATGACGCATCCATAAGTTGAGGCCAAACGATACGTTTAGTGCACCATGCAGGCCGCAAGCTATTAGTGACACCACATACAATTCAGCCCAGCTCTGTATTTCAAAAATGAACCACAATGGCACAAAAATGAATCCTGGGCTCCACAAGCATTTAAAGGCAGACTTCTTACTACAAAAATAATGATAAATACGAGATATTAGTTAGTATTTTGTCCAGAATACACAAGCTCACCCCCCCCCCCCCCTCCCCGTGCAATGCCCCCCCGCACCATAAAGCAATTTGGCTGTCTGCCCTCTGAGGGATGTGGTGTCTATACCTGTCCTGGTATTTTGCATCAGTATATCAGTGAGTATTGCCGCTGGCCGTGATTTTTCGTTTAGCTCTTGCAGAATTTATTAACCCGGAAGTTCACTAACTCTTTATTCCTGGACTGTTCCCTCAATGTGCTCAGACATGAATGATGCAACAGTCTGTGTCTTATTAGATTGTGTTTAATTGTGACTTAGATAATCAGACTGCATTTTATTGGTAATGAATGCAAAAATCCAGTTAATTCCAAAAGATTCACTTACTTTTTCTTGCAACTGTACTCTTGATTAAGCAGCATCCTTGTGTTTTGTGTATACAGTCCCTATGCAAGCCTTTCTATCTCCATGGTTACAGGCTAGAAACATACCCCGTGCAGTTTGATCCCACAGCTACGCATTACTTTACCCATCTATCTTGGTTCCAAAAAGAAGAGGAACATGACTGTGGGATCTGACTACACGCTATCTATCTGCAGTCTGTAACCATGGAGACACATAGGCCTGTATCAAAGCTGTGGACACAATACAGTTCGAAATTCTTTTTTTCTGGACTCTTTGCACGAATAATTTCCAAAGTGCAGATATCCTTTAACCACTTACTGACGCCCCCATTACCTTTTTACGTCCTGCCTAACTGAGCTTTAATCCTAGAGGACGTAAAAACATGCATCCTCTTTGGATTAAAGCTCTGCAGGCTGTGGACATGACATCTCCATGCTGTCGGTGTCCGGAGATAGCCGACAACCTGAAGCTGTCATCCTGAACCTGCAGGGAGCCCCCCCGCCAATCGCAATAAAGTAAATAAAAAGTTAAAAAAGGAAAGTTTCAGATCCCATCATGGATCGCAACCATGAGGGGTGCTGAAACTACTCACGCAGGACCTCGGTGATCCCCGGCAATGTCCTGCTCCGGAACGCAAGGGAAAATTGGTGGCGCATGTGCAGAAGCCCGGATGGCCTGTGAGATTTTAAATTTCCTGGCTTCCGGCTACCAACAGGTAGCCAGGAGGCAGAAGATGTCACCGGGGACTGCTGTATGCGGTTCCCGGTCACATGGATAACAATGATCATGTAAAGTTAAAAAAAAGTTTAAAAAGTTAAAGTTTCATCTCCCTTCACAGATCATATCTGTGAGGGAGGATGAAATTACATACCCAAGGGCCCCAGATTTATTTGCGGAACTTACCCTGGCTTCTGCGCATGTGCCCCCCGCCAAAGTGGCGGACGCATGCGCAAAAGCTGCAGATTGCCCGGGTAATTTAAAATCTCCCTGCTCCTGACTACCAAACCTAGTCCGCGGTCAAGCAGTACGTGGTCCCCAGTCACATGGTTACTGCTATCCAAGGGATAACCGTGATAATGTAGAAGTAAAAAAGTTAAAATTTCACCTCCCGTCACGGATCCGATCAATGAGGAGAGGTGAAATTACTTGCCTAAGACCTCCTTCACACGAGCCTATTTGCATGGCAGAGTCAGCGGAGGACATCTGCCTCCAGACTCCGCAGCAAATACAGTCCATAGTATTCAATGGCAAAACGCCACTGCGATCTTCCAATTGCGATTTTCCGCTCGCGGAGAATAAATCACAGCATGCTACAATTTTGTGCAGGTTACGCACGGTAGGCTTCCATTGAAATCAATAGAAGCCGTCCGTCCCGCGGCACTTCCACAGTGAGCACTGCAAAAGTGTCAGGCCCGCCCCCCAGCGTCAGCGGCTAGTGCACATGCATGCCAGAGCGCACATCAGCAGCGTGTGCAAAAGCCGCCGGACAGGAACACTGGGGCCCCGGGTCGAACTCTGCTGCCGGAATCCCACATGCAGGGTCTGACTCGCCCGTGTGCAGGAGGCCTAAGTCCTCCAGCAAAGTCCCCAATGGGATCTTTATCCGTTGACCTTTTACCCAACTTTGTCGCATGCATACGTCTGCAAAACGGCAGACACAATCACAGAAGCTGGGGAGGGTCTTGGAAATTTAAAATCTCCTTGCTCCTGGCTGCTAAAGGTAGCGGAGAGTCTGGAGCAGTGACTGAAGGCCGCAGTGAGGGGTCTCAGGTCATGTGAACGCCATTATCCAACGGATAATGGCAATCACGTAAAAATTAAAAACAGTTAAACTTCAATGATCCTTTCTCTTTGGGTCCCTTTTTGCAGCCAGTCAGAAGATTAGGGCCAAAATGGTTATATTTCTGAAATCAGGACAAACAAGGATATCCATTTTGGGGCGCAAGTCTTCATTCATATGAGTGCTATACAAAAAGAACTTTTTTTTTAAATGTCAGGATTGCCAAAAAATGAAAATTGTAATTTTTTCCTTCTGCTTTGCTTAGATTCATTCAAAAACTGTGGGGTCAAAATACGCAGTACACCTGTAGATAAATACGTTAAGGGGTCTTGTTTTCAAAATGGGATCATTTGTGGGGATTCTCTGACATTTTGACCGCTCAAGGGCTCTACAAGTTGCTATGGGGTCTGAAGTTCCTTCAAGCAAAATGTCTGTTCTGAAACCCAATGGCAACTCCTTTCGGTTTGGGCCTCGTTGTGCATACGGACACAATATTAGGGCCATAATGGGTATGTCTCTGAAGACGGGACAAACAGCAGTATCCATTTTTGGGTGAAAAATGTGTGATGTACAAAAAGACCTGCTTCTAAAATGACATTTTTGCCAAAAAAATGAAAATCGTAATTTTTTCCTTCTGCTTTGGTTAGATTCATTCAAAAATTGTCGGGTCAAAATACACAGTACACCCTTAGATGAATTTCTTAAATTCATTCAGGGTCTAGTTTCCAAAATGGGGTCATTTGTGGGGGTTCTCTGTCGTTTTGGCCGCTCAAGGGCTCTACAAGTGTGCAATGGGGCCTAAAACACCTTTAAGCAAAATGTCCATTCTGAAAGCCACCGACTACTCCTTTCGGTTTGAACCCCGTTGTGCATACGGACATAATATTAGGGCTACAACAGGTATGTTTCTGAACACCGGACAAACAGGGGTATCTATTTTGGGGTGTAAATTCTCATTTTCCTGTACACTATAGAAAAAAATATATCTTTAAAATTTACATATTTGCAAACGGTGGGGTCAAAATAGGGGTGTTGTTTTTAAAATGAGGTCATTTGTGGGGGTATATATCATTCTCACATCTATAAGCCTTTGCAATCTTGGCTTGGTCCAGGAAAACAAAGTGTTCCTTAAAATGTTGATAAGTAATATTAAATTTGCGCGTCTCCTAAATGGTTAAAAAAAAACAAGCAAAGTTTTTCTAATGTGCGCCAGAATAAAGTGAACAGATGGAAATACATATATCTTGACAAAAATTTTGTACAGTATTTTTGCACATATTTGAGATTGCAGTTGAAAATGTGAGAAAGTAAAATTTTTTCCAAAATGTTCCCAATTTTGGCACTTTTAATAAATATTCACAAATTCTATCAGTCTATGTGGCCAATATGTGGCAAAAAAATAATATCAGGATCACTGGGATATGCAAAACATTTACGGAGTTATTCTATGTTAAAGTGACATTCATCAGATTTCCAAAATTTGGCTGTCACTAAGGCGCAAACAGGCTTCGTCACTAAGGGGTTAACGAGAGTTTGATGAACAATGAGCCATGGGGGGTCGATTTTGGCTTCGGCATAAAGAAAATCTTTTTTGAAATGTAGTTCAGGATTATGTTGGAACCACAGTTCCCAGCATACCGTGCTTATCCAGTGTTGTTGAGAAGGTTGTGATCAGACATTTAAAGGGGTGCTCCCTAAATGTAACTGCTATCTATGGGATAAGTGATAAATACCATACTTATTGAAAAAAATGACCAAATATGGGATTGACAAGGCAACTGTTAGGTGGATTCACAACTGGCTGACTGATCGTACTCAAAGAGTGGTTATAAATGGCTGCATATCCAAGTGGAAGAATGTATCAAGTAGGCTACCACAGGGCTCTGTCCTAGGCCCAGTGGTCTTCAACATTTTTATAAATGATCTGGAGAAGGGAATTGATGGGAAACTGATCAAATTTGCCGGCGTCACAAAGCTAGGAGGGATAGCTAACACCAGGGGGGGGGAGAGAGTATTCAAAAAGATCTAGCAAAGCTTGAAAAGTGGGCGGCGACTAACAGAATAGTATTTAACGAGGAGAAATGCAAAGTTCTACATCTGGGCAAGAAAAATGAAAAAAGCACATGCAGAATGGGAAGAATTGACCTAAGTAGCAGCACATGTGAAAAAGACTTGTGTATACTAATAGATCATAGACTGAACATGAGTCAACAATGCGATGCAGCAGCCAAAAAGGCAAACACAATTCTGGGATGTACTAAGAGAAGCATGGAGTCTGGACCACGTGAGGTAATTATCTGCCTCTATTCTTCCTTAGTCAGGCCTCATCTGGAATACTGTGTCCAGTTCTGGACACCCCAATATAAAAAAGACAGACAAACTGAAGCAAGTTCAGAGAAGAGCTACCAAGATGGTGAGCTGTCTGCAAATCATGTCCTATGAGGAACGGTTAAAGGATCTGGGAATGTTTAGCTTGCAAAAAAGAAGGCTGAGAGGAGACTTAATAGCTGTCTACAAATATCTGAAGGGCTGTCACAGTGCAGAGAGATCAGCCCTATTCTCATTTGCACAAGAAAAGACTAGAAGCAATAAGATGAAACTGAAAGGGAGGAGACACAAATTAGATATTAGAAAAAACTTTCTGACAGCAAAGGTGATCAATAAGTGGAACAGGTTACCATGGGAGGTGGTGAGTTCTCCTTCAATGGAAGTGTTTAAACAAAGGCTGGACAAATATGTGTCTGGGATGACCTAGTGAATCCTGCACTAAGCAGGGGGTTGGACCAGAAGACCCTGGAGGTCCCTTCCAACTCTACCATTCTATAGTTCTATGAAATATCTGTTTGCTGGGTCCCATCCTCCGTTCCTCCACATTGCACAACCCATGTGAAAGGGAGTTTTAATGGAGTAGCTGAAGAGCATGTGTTCTGCATCTCCATTCAAAGTCTATGAGGCTGACAGACTGCCAATCACAATGCTTGCCTATATCTGTCAGTCCCATAGACTTTGAATGGAACTGTAGCGTGCATGCTCATCTGTCACTCCATTCAAACTCCTTCTTGTGAACTCCATTCTAGTGATCGTTGAAGGTGCAAGCCCTTTGATCCCCATCGATCAGACATTTATCACCTAGCGTTGCATGACAACAAATTTAATGCTATCTGGTGTAGAGGAGATGTGGTGGTACATTTTCTAACACCAGAATTCTTTTCTTTATACAGATACTGAACATCGGCAAACAGTGGTGTTTGGATACCGGAGGAGATACTAATCATGAAGACAAGCCCCTTATCCTTTATGCTTGCCATGGGCTTGGGGGGAACCAGGTAAAATGTCAATATTTATTTATTATTTTTTCCTTCTCCCTATGCAAATTTACTTCTGACCCTATATTATATATGGAGCCTATATGGACTGTTCACAAGTTTGGGGTAGGGAAATCTTACGGAATTGTCCCATGAACAACATTTATCACCTATTGTCAGGATAATTGATACATTTATGATCACTGGAGTCCGATAATTAAGACCAGTCATGACAATGGAGGTCCAGAGCCATCTGTTTGAATGAAGTGGCAGGTGACGGAGATAGATGAGTACAGCACTATAGCTTAAGGGGGTTGGCCACTGCTAGTAAAATCCTGCTACATAACTAATACATAAAGAATAAACTCACCAATATACAGGGGGTGGACAAAAATATGGAAACACCATACAAAATGCATTGGATTTTAATCATTAGCATTGAGCTGCCCTTTTAACCCCTGCTTAGCTGAGAGCTTTCCCAACAAATTTGTGTTTACCTCACCTCTTGCCCTGCTCTGGCTGGTTTTGGGAGCCAGAAGTTAACAACAGCTGAGTGTCTCAAACCCCCTGACCAATGGAACCTTGTTATTCGGGCAGATGTTCACTTTTCATATTACCTCCACTTAAAATCGGTCCCTACATGTCTTATTGAAATATAATTTATAATCCCGTGTAACTTAAGGCATGCATTTCGATGTTGCCGTATTTTTGTCCACCCCCTGTACATGCATTTTATGTGTCCTTTTAGAGCTGCTATTTCTGTGCACCTCCGTGGCACCTGTGCATGTTTTATCCATGAAATGTGTTAAAATGGAGTTCACAGGGTCATCGTGTGACTAACCCATCCATAGATAAGCATGTTCACAAGCATACACATGATGGCCTCCAACACTTCATTCTTCAAGGGAACCTGACATCAGGACTTCATTACTCAAGCTTTACTCACCCCCGAGTAGTTGCTGCCATAATTAGTTCAGACCAGTCACTTTCATTGCTGAACACCACCACATCCCGCCAAAGTAGTTCATAGATTTTTTCCAGCTTGGGTCAAACTTTGCTAAAAGTTCGATTTAGCATGAACCTGAACCGAGCTTATAGCTCAATTGTACCTGAAACAGGGTTCTACTGGTTCAGTTCACCCAACACTAGTCCTAATTCTTAGATTGTTATAAGGATTTTTATAGCTCCTAGACAGTGTTATACACCATTTTTAGGGGTCTTGGGGAACTTACGGTTCGGTTCACACTTATTCAGTCCGAATTGAACTTTTTGCAAAAGTTCAGCGGATCAGCGGAACTCAACTTTTCAAAAGTGTGCATGTGTTGGAATGAAGGATGTAGTGGGCTGGAGGGCATCAAATGAGCGCTGGTGAGCAAGCATATCTATGGGCGACGCAATCACATCATGCCCTTGTAGACTATATTTTTAACACATTCGATGGGCAATATGTGCAATTCTTTGCACTTATGGGGGTGCGCAAACATAATAGCTCAAAAAGAAGGCATAAAAGGTAATGCATGTATAGTCGTAAATTTATTCTTTCACTATCATATGTTCCAGTTATGTAGCGGGACTTCATTAAAATGGACCAACCCCTTTAAGGCATATTCTTCAGTTGTTTCGGTGTAGAGTGGAACCCTTGTACTGTATGTACTTGTGGCTATGGCGAAATGTCCAATATATCATCATAAAAACATACACATTGTACTCCCAGTATCACAGCTGACATTTTATAGTGTCTACGGCTAATAAACAGATCATCTAAGCTTGTACGAGGGAACAAGAGATACACTGCTGTCAGCTTGTATAACCCCGGGGTAGTCTCTGATAACTTGCATAGCTGCTAAGGTGCCGCACTCCAGGCTTTCTGGATGAGCCTTTGGCTGCTCAGCGTGGGTCTTGGAATGAAAATTATAAGGTATCAGTTGTCTTCACATTCCTAAACCTTTAAGCAATCAGCTGGGGCGAAGGAGTCTTTGAATAAGTCTTCAGTTAAGTACAGATGAAGCTTAATAAAGTCTGGCATACTTTATACGGCAGAGTGTGTTATGTAGCAGAACTCAAGATACCGAATCATCATGTACTATCTGGGGTTTTACATAGGACTCTAAATAAAGTGATTAGCCCATTATTAGCTGAGATATTCCTCGTTAATAACAGTGCCGCCCAGAGGTACATGAGTGTTATTCCCACCAACACTGTGCAAGCGCCATTTTCATTTATTGTTAATTTTTTAGGAGGTGGGATTTCTTTTTAGCTACATGAAAACCATCAAAAAAGTGACAGATCTTTCTATTTTCTCATTTTAAGGCCTCGTTCACACGAGCGCTGTTTTCGCGCATTAGAGGCGAGTGAAAAGAGAGCTTCTATAAAAGCCAATGGTTTCCTACATAGAAGCATTCAGATGAAGGAATGTAGACGCGCTAAATACTTCAACCAATCAAAGATAGGACATGCGACTGCAAAGCTCGCATCTAGCCCCACCCACTCTCTTTGCACTATGGGGATATCCCTCGGGGATCCCCACAGCATGGAAAGAGAGAGTGGGGCTATGGGTTAATCTCCCATAGCAAGGAGAGAGAGCGAGGCTATGGGGGGATTAACCCATAGCAGGGAGAGACAGAGTGAGGCTATGGGTTAATCCCCTGTAGCTCTGTGCTCTCTCTCTCTCCATGCTATGGGGAAATCCTGAAGCCCTGCAAGGCTTCATCTCTCTCTTCTCCTAGAGTAGCTGTGCTTCAGTGAGCAGCTGCCTGTTCATGCAATTTTTATCACAGTGTAGGCTTGATTTTTTTCACGTACCTATAATGTGCTAAAACTACGCTCATGTGAAAGAGGCCTAATGTCTATTGTAGGGATGACACACCTGGTATGGAACTTTCTGCCAGGCGTTCCGTGCAGAAACCAGCTGGATGCAGGAGACAATCTTCTGCATCCTCCACTGGCAGTGCAAGCGATCATGTTGCAGTGTAAATGACACAACGATGATCGCTCAAAAGTCGCTTGAGCGTCATTTTTTCAGCAATTATCGTTGTGTCTAAATGGGCCTTAACCCAAAATATTCAAAAGCTGCTGTAAGGTAATGAAGATGTCTTATGAAGAAACTTGATAATATAGAGTAATGTAGAAGAATTTGCCCCACTCACCACTTCCATAAATACCACTTTAATCATGTGGCTTGAACGATCAGCATGGTAGACTCAGATTTGACACACAGGTCACAGCCATCTCCTGCTATGCACACTTTATTCTGACCCTATTCTTGATCATATATACGGACTATGTAGCCAATCAGATTTGAAGGTGTTTCCTTAGGGGGAGGGTTTACACAGGGCAACTTTCATTTGAATAGTTGCTTGAAATAGTCACTAAGGGTGGCTTCACACGAGCGTGTTTTTGTGCATGCATACACGCGCACAAAAACACGCTTCTATTAGAACCAATGCATTCCCTATGTTGTGTGTTCACATGTCCGCGTTTTACAGGTGCGTGCCTGCAAAGATAGGACATGCGTGCACCATAGGGAATGCACGCATTGTCTTCAATGGAGCCACGGCTGCTGCCGGCGGCTCCGTTAAAGACAATGGTCTGCCGGCACCCTGGAATTGATATTCAGGGAAGAGCTTATATGTAAAAAAAACTGAATTTTAGTGTAGAAAATAAATAAATAAATAAAAATACTTACCTGTCCGCCGCTGCTGTGTCCCCACGGGGATGAAGAACACATCTGCCGCATGCGATAGATGTTTCCTTCATCCTCTCGAGGAAAAAGAATTCCCTGCTGCACCTGCCACATCTGTGACAGATGCAGCAAAGGAATTCTTCATCCCTGTATGGAATAAAGAATTCCCTACCACAGCTGTCACATATGGCAGCTGCGGTAGGGGGACCAGCTGCCGGCATCCTGTAATTGTTTTTCAGGGAAGGGCTTTAAATATAAGCTCTTTCCTGAAAAACAAGAAAAAATGGTGATAAAAAAAATACTCACCTTCCTTCAGCTGCCGGGGCTCAGCCGCGTCCACCTGGCTCTTCTTCTGCACTGCTCTGAGGAGTATTCAGCAGGCGGGGATTTTAAATTCCCGCCTGCTGAATGGGCTGCCTCTAACTGGCTGAGCACGTGAACAATCAGAGGCAGCTCTCAGCTATTGAATGACAGCTGAGAGCTGCCTCTGATTGGTCCCTGCACTCAGCCAATCACAGGCAGCACTCACCCATTCATGGAGCAGCCGCGGCTCCATTGAAGGCAATGCACAGACCTTCATACACACGTGTTTTTGCACGTACATAGGTGCGCACTTATGTACGCACAAAAACACACTCGTGTTAAACCACTCTAAAGCATACAGGTGACCAGGAGCGTAACTCTAGAGGATGCAGGGGATGTGGTTGCACCCGGGCCCAGGAGCCTTGGGGGGCCCATAAGGCCTCTCTTCTCCATATAGGAAGCCCAGTACTATGAATAAAGCATTATAGTTGGGGGCCCCGTTCCAGGTTTTGCATTAGGGCCCAGGAGCTTCAAGTTACGCCTCTGCAGGTGACTGCTGTTTCTTGGCATTTACAGGGAGTAATTTTTGTTAAATTTTGCAATTAGTGACTGCATTAACATGGACTGAAATTTAGTTTGGTGACTACTTAGGGAGCATTAAGTTCTTTGTCAGGTATGAGTTTGAAATTATAACCCCTCCCCAATGCACACTTATTGGTTGTTGAGTCCTCAGAATGTACATGAATACATGCAAGCAGTCTTAGAGTGAATGCTCACACACCGCAGCACCGAGTGTTCTGTTGAAGGGCAAACCAGTGAGAGTCCATAGCATTGAGTGTTTTTCGAAGATCCGCAAGGATTCTTCAGTTGAGGATCACTTGCATGTATTTATGTGTCTTCAGAAACCAATGAGCGTTAAGTGGGACGGCAAAATGTTCCAAATAAAAAAAAAACGGGCAAGAGCCAATCAGCATTCAGAGGGAGAGGTATGCTGAACAAGTGCCCAACTCCCTACAAAGTTATTAGCTGTGCGTTGAAGGATAATGATTACCTGTTTATGCCAGATGATAATTAATCAACCAGTGACTTTTTTAGGTAAGCTGAAAGGAAGTGACTAGTAAATAAATACTAACTCGTCACCCAGTTGTTGGCTGCGTTCACACAGAACAACTGTTGCTTATATTCGGTCTATCGAGTTCCTGTTCAGATGACCGTTGTCTTGTGTAACCATATCTATGCTGCACTATCTGTATAGTTACAGTCCCTTAGGGCAGTGGCAGGTCTCTTTTATGTTTTTAGGTGCAATGTTTTTATACTATTAGCATTCATCTCCTGCAGTGATAGGACAGAAAGTAGTCCTCTTAATACCGTGCTTCACTGTGTAGTCCAATACATTCATGAGCTCCAGCAGAGCGTTAAAGGGGTTTAAAGCTCTTTTCCGAGCTTACCTATCCTCTGGATATATCATCAGTAGTTAATGGACAGGGTATGCCGCTCAGGACCCCCATCCATCAGCTGATTGTCCGGCCCTCTGTCCAGTGCAGTGGGCCAGATGTTGTCATCAGCAGTCAGCACAGAAAGTGCAGGCATCGGCTTCATTCCTATTGAAATAAATGGAAGAGCCATGCTGCTCCTCCACTTCCTGCTCCTCTTCTGGTCAGGACGTCACATACAGTAAGTGGAGGAGCAGCATGACTCTCCCATTGACTTCAATAGAAGTGAAGCCAATGCTCGCACTTCTTTCCCTGTCCGCTAATGACAAAGTCCAACCCACTTTCCTGGAGAGTGGGCCAAACGACCCTCTGATAAATGGGGTTCAGAGCAATGGACCCCCATCCATCAAATACTGGTGAGGTCATCAGTGGAAAAGAGGGCAGACAACTCATTTAACAGTTAAAGTTCTATTTTGATAAGGACTCACTATAGCAGTCATGGTGGCTTAGCTGCCATAGAGCCACCGTACCTTTCCATTGCACTCTTTCTGACTTTGTGGCCGTATGAGGAGCACTAAAGGTTTACTACTGTCTATAATATTACTATCATTCATTTGATTTGAAGTTTACAATGTGAAGTTAAGTAAAGTTTCCCCGTATGTTCTTGGAGAATGCTCTCATTTACCTCAAGTGGGGAATGGGGCTGAGCTGCAGTATGAAACACATTGTGTGGGCAAGAGTGGCGCTGTTTGAGGGCGAAATAAAAAAGCAAACCTTTATTTTTAATTATTGGACCACTTCTTTAATATCTCTGTTGTGTTGATTAAGAAAGAAATATAATATTAATATTTATTTTTCTTTTGCTCTTTTAGTACTTTGAATATACCTTTAACCATGAAATTCGACATAATGTCCAAAAGGAACTCTGTCTAAGAGGTGGAAAGGGGCAGGTTCTCCTTAATAAATGTAATTACAGAGGCCAAGGCACAAGTGCTCTACCTGAGGAAAAATGGGAACTTCGGAAGGTAGGATTGGACTTGAGAAACTCTGGTCTGGAGTAGTGGCAAGATTAAAGGGGTTGTACAAGAATTAAGTTTGATCATCTATCCATCGGTTAGGTGATGAAAGTCTGATTGGTGAGGGGCTCACTGTTAAAAACCCCCACCGATCCCTAGAATGGAGGTGGTGTCAAATTGAACGGAACAATGACCATGCATGCATGGCCGCCACTCCATTCTTTTCAATGGGGCTAACAGAAATAGCCAAGTTCTTGACTCTTTTATCTTCGGCAGTCCCATTGAAAAATTAATGGAGCAACACAGCACATGTATGACCATAGGTCTATTCAATCTCCTCCTTACTACAGGTGTACAGTAAGCCCTCAGTGAGGACTGAGGAAAACGGAGCCCCGTTCCTGGGATTGATCGGTAGGGGTCTAAGAGCTGAGCCCTCCACCAATAAGACTTTTATCACCTAACCTATGGATAGGTGATAAAAGTTAATTCTGGCACAACCACTTTAATACAAACATATAGATGTAGGAAAGTTTAGCTTGACTCTTAATACATTATGATGACTTTATTTGCAATTTCAATAGCTACACAATGTTTTTAATGGTGATAAGCCATTGAAAAAATATTGTTATGAACTTATTAAAGCTAACATTGCAGAAAGTTAACTTTGCTATATTTGTACCCAGTGGTTTATGGTAATAAATGGCTTAATTGCAATCTCCCTGTTGGCCTAGGATAGTGGAGGGTATGAAAACACTTCTCTCTGGTGTTCTAGGGTACTTAATAAAAATATATCATATTGTCTAGTGTGCCAAAAAGGCCAATGTTAATTCATGGGGGTTTTACTCCCATCAACAAGCATGGCTTAAGGGTCTGACAGAACTGATTTTCTTGGAGCAGGGCGAGTTTTAAAGCTGCATGGCCAGACGGCCTTGTTGCTTAAGAGGTGCAATGGTCAGAACTTATTTCTTCTCTCTCCGAGCTGCTAATCCTGTTTCATTTCACACAACTATAGAGTTTCATGGTTTTATGGCTGGATGTTAATGCCAATGTGATAAAGCTAAAGGTGTTATTTCTCTTGTCATCTCTTTCCAGGATCAGCTCCTCCTTAACGTTGCATATAATATGTGCCTGACTGGAAATGGCGTTAACCCAAGTCTTGTCGCATGTAACCCTTCAGACCCTTTTCAACAATGGATCTTCCGAAAAAGCCCTTAAGAAAACTAATGACACTTTCTTTTTTTAATACTGTGATAGAAAACTACACTGTACCTTTATATGCAGTCGCAGCTGACTTACGTTATTTTGAAAACGGCTAGGGCTGTTGTGTTACCATAGACAGAACACTCCGAACGTTGTGTCAACTGCAGATGCCAAAGAATGTTTCAGATCTTTATTTTTCATTGTGTGTTTACATGTTAGTTATTAATGGGTCAGGTGGGGTCTCTTAGTGTTTACAATGACTGCAAAAAGCACAAACTGGATCATATACTCTGAGACTAAGCACCATGGGCTGTGAAATGTATATGCACTTCTGGAAAAGGGGGAAAGGGAAAAACTCGCCTTAAAGGAAAACTCCACTTAAAAATTATATGTGGGTCATTACGTAGTGTTTATATGTGTTTCTTACCTGCGCGTTGTAAAGGCTTTGCATTTACTGCTACAGTATGGTTTCTAAAGTGTATCAGTGAGTGGCTGGCTCCTCTTTGGTACATTCTCCCATACTAGCAATTTATGAGATTCTACCCCTTTTTGATACTCTTCAATACCTACTAGGTGTCAAGTGGCAAGTACACAAATGCCACGAGGCATCTAATAAGGAAGTAATTAGTGATGAGCAGACTTTTGAAAAGTTTTGGTTTGCTCCGAATTAGTTCGAACTTAACAGGAAGCTCTGCAAAACTCCTAAAACTTGTGTATAACACTTTGTAAGAGCCATAAAGGCCCTGGGAGTTCTATACAGGGCTTCTATGGCTTATAAACAGTGTTATACACCAGTGTTCAGGACTAGTGTTGAGCGACTGAACAAGTAGAATCCGGTTTCTGGTACCACTGATGAGAAAGCTGTAAAAACTGCCACTTCTATAAATAAGTGTTTTATTTTTTTTACTTGTGTGTGAGATATTGCATTATTGTCAAGTGAAGTCCATATTTTTTTTTATTGTTCTTGTACGCAGTCTACATATACACTGAATGGCCACTTTATAAAAGGTGCCTTTCTAGTGGCTCGTTGGATCTCCTTTGGCCTTCAGAAATGTAGCAGTTTATTGCAGCATCCATCCACAGGTATCATAGGACCAAGAGTATGCCAAGAAGACATTCCTCAAACCATCACTGCACCTCTCCCAACCTGCATTGTTGACAAGGGACAGGAAGGGTTCAAAAATTCATGCAGCTTGCACCAAATCCTATCAGAATGGTACAACAGAAATCTGGATTCATCTGATCAGGTGATGTCTTTCCACTGCTCCGTGATCCAATCTTTGTGCTCTTTTGTTCTTTGGAGTCTCTCCTTTCTGTTTCCCTCAGACAGCGATGACACTAAAACTGGTTATCGACTGTTAAAGCCCATTCATGCTAAGAAACAATGAGTTGTCCATTCAGATGCGTTAGTTGGAGCACCAGTGTTGTATTCAGCTACAATTTGCTTGACTCTGCACAGCCTGCTTGTCAAAACAATCCCTAACATCCCCCTTTGACCAATTTTGGCAATGAGTTGTTTACATTGACAGGATTCCCTTTCGCTTGATGTTTTTCCTTGATCAAACCATCCCCTGTATATTCTTCATACTATTGCATGAGAAAACCCACAAGGTTAGCAGTACAATCCTGGCTCTGGCTAGCCTTGCACTAATGACCAGGCCTCGTTAGAAGTCACTCGCATCACTGGATTTTCCCATTTCAAAGTGGATTCACAGTGAAACTGATCCATGCAAAACTTGTACAGAACAACACAAGGGTGTGGGAAGGCCATACAATGCTGTCTGGGAACAAAGCTAGGCAGATGAGTGATGGAATAATCCCCCACAGCGCCACCTGTTGGAATTTACAGACCCTATGTGTCAATATCATGCAACATGACCAGCGATGTAAGCTAAACATAAATATTCAGATTTGGCTTATATTCCTAGTCGTGTTGCAACGCCTATTAAAATGGCAGATATTGACTCATTCCAATAGTTGACACTGTAGAGGATTATTCAATCACTTTTTTGCATACTATTGCTTAGAAATATCTATTTGGGGTTTTTTTTGTTTTTTTTTAAATGGACGTAACTGAGCTCTTCCTGTATTACAGAGTTGCCCATTCAGTTCCAATGTCTGGCCTATGACCAGATGAAACCTCCCCCTGAGACTTCTGGAATATTCTATTCTTCCAGTAAATTTGATTTCCTATCATTGCCTTCATACCAGGCCGGATAGCAAAATGAGAAGCACATCGTGCCGTAACAAAGTTTCTTTAAATATTTTTTTAGACCCTAAATGACATGAAAATATTTTGACAAGAACCCAATAGGAAAAAGTTTCCTGTTTCTTTAATGATTACGTGATGGCAGCATTTCTGGGTTTCTAAATGGCTGGTTATTGTATTATTGTAAGGTCATGATGACGCTGCTGGTAAAGGTTAGAGAGGTAATATCATTATCCGTGTTTTTTCTTACTATTAGACCTCTAAATCACTGTTCCAAAATAATTGGCATTGACATTTTATTTTTTTTTAGGATTGAAATTGCTTCCGATAAGATCATCCTGAGATTTATTTTGTTTGTGTCGATTTTCTGTATTTCTGTCATTTTTACATTTTGGTCATGCGTTCACTTTTTCAGCTGAGGCATTCTTTATGTTTTATAATTTGTACTCAAGACCCAATATTTTTTTTATTAGAAACTCCATATAGGCTCACAGGGGAGTGGCAGACCTTTCCCCCACATCACCGCTTTAGGCCGAATGCACACAGCCGGGTCGGATTCCACATGCGGGATGCGACCCTGTGCCCGGCCGGCGACCCCCATGTACCTGTCTGGATGGTTCTTTTCTGTGCTGAGGATGTGCCGGCCGGCACGCCGACACATCCGCAGTCAGAGGCATACATAGCAGAAAAGGGATTCCATAGCAAATATGAAAATGGAGTACTTCTCTTTGAGATGATTCATGCTACCACCCATGTTTCCTGGAACTAGCGCCCAACCTCCTTGTTGGAAAGGGTGGCAATAACTTTAGGCTATTTTTATTTCTTCTTCCTTGTCAAATAGGTTGCAGTGCCTTATTGAGCGGGAGAGAGTTTCTTCACACAACAGCCATATTGAAAACTTGGGCTGATAGGCCCTTATCCATGGCCTACAAGGGTGCCATCCATCGTATTCATGCCCTTGTATCCCGTTTCACACACACCAAGGTCTATGTAGCTGAACATTAGGGACTTGTTGCATAGAGTGTTCACATTGAAGAGTTCTCCTAGCTGTACATGTTCCTACCTGTAACATTGTACTAATCAGTATTTGTTTTGTCCCCTGAATGATTTAATGAGTGTCTCATCACCAACCTCGGACTCTACAGATTGGAGCTCTTGGGATTAGAATGCTGCTGCAAGTAGATGATTAGTGGACTCTATTCTTGCCAAAAATAGTCATTAAAAATTAGATTAGATTCTTTAAAAAGATTGGACCAAGTTTTTAACTTATCCCCTATCCACAAGATGAGGGATGAGTATCTAATCATTGGGGAACTGACTACTAGGACCCCTATCAATTATAAGAATGGATCTTCAGCTTCCTCCCTCCGTATGAATGGAGTGACGGTGGAGCATATGCAGTGCTGCCCCATTAATCTCTATGGTACTAACAACGATAGCCAAGTCTATACATGATTATCCCCATTCATGTGATCATTCACAACCCCACCAATCAGGCACTATCATCTATTTATGGGATAGAGGATAATTTTATACGTAGCACAACCCCTTGAAATCCCCAGATAGGGCAGCTATGTCACCCAGAACACCCTACTCATGTTTGCATTTAACCAATAATTATTTATACTTATGATATTAGACCTGCTGGTATAAGCTATCCTTAAAGAAGCTGTCCCACTTTTAGCTGTTTTACTGCAGGCAGCAAACAGCTCAGTACATTGCACAGTGGCCCAGGTTGGTACTGCAGGCTGAGTCGCATTGAAGTGAATGGGCTTGCAGTATCAACCGGGGCCACTGTGCAGGGTATAGCGCTGTCTACTTCCTGCAGCAGAAGTGGGACAACCCCTTTAAAGAAACAGTCCTGTTATGTGTTATGACATGACATTCGGGTCCAAAGGACACCAAAGAGATAATCCTTGAGTCATGTGCTTTCCCTTTCAGGTCCCGCACTTGACATAACACAGTGCATCAGATTTTCCTGAAGGGTTCCTTTAAACTGCAGGAATAATCTACTATTCAGTTCTATGAAATGTTACCAGTCTGTGGGTGAAACATGTAATTGTTTGCTTTTAGCTTTTATTATGTCTTTTCTATAGCTTTGTATGTTCGCTTTCCTAAATAATATATTTCAAAGGACCTTTCAGATGGGTTTGTGATCATTAATGGAAGAAAATTACCTTTCCCATCTGGTTCTACAAGTGTGATTAGTTTTATTTAATGTAACCGTGAATAATATTTAAGGGATGTAAAACAGCAATAATAAGGAAAGGTTTTATATGACTTTTGCTATAAATGTATATTTTTACATTTTTGAAGGATATATTAAAGGTCATATTGGCCGGCAAAAAAAAAAAAAAAAAATAGAAACAATTTTGCATGAAATTCTGTTGATTTTAGAATAAACTGATATTTTTGGTTTCAAGTATGTAATATATAATGGTGAAAATAAACCAAATTAGATTTACAATTGTCAACTTTTTGTTGTGTGGCTTTATGCGTAGGAAGTAGATTTGCGTGTGAGTAGATGAGGGGGTTGGGTGTATATAGACATTCTGGCAATGGAGGAATGTGTAGCTGGTTCCTGGAGGACCTCCTACTGGGGGTATTGTGGCTAGCACAGAAGGACACACAATGGTGGATACATTGTCAGGGGGATATTCTAGCCGGAATTGTATGGCATGGAGGCAGTGCGAGCTTCACATTAGTTGGCATTGTACGGCCGTGTTCACACGTGGGCAGATTTGCCACAGATTCAAAATCCGCAGCATTTACATATGTAGCAAAAAAGGAAATAAGACTTTCAAAATGTCATCCAGACTCTGCGGAAAACATCTGCACTAAATCAGGGCAGAAATTGCCCTGTGGTGCTGAATTTAAATATGCAGCACATCAATTTTAGTAGTGGGTTCGGTGATGAAAACTTGCGGATTCCTGCCATAGACTTCAATAGAGAGGCTGAAATCTGCACCAAAATCTTTAGCGAAATCAAAATAGTAGCTGCAGATTATCCATGCGGAAAATGCATAAATAATCAGCAGCAACAATAGCTGCACATTTTTAAAGCAGATTCTAAGCATGAAAACACCACAGAAAATCTGTGGCAAAACTACCCCATGTGAACATGGACTAAGACCCTCTTTACACTGACAGGTGATCGCTCAAACAATAGTTTAAAGGGGTTGTCCCGCGCCGAAACGTTTTTTTATTTTAATTCAATAGGCCCCCCGTTCGGCGCGAGACAAACCCAATGCATGTGTTAAAAAAAACAAACGTTTAGTACTTACCCGAATCCCCGCGCTGCGGCGACTTCTTCCTTACCTTAGCAAGATGGCCACCGGGATCTTCACCCACGATGCACCGCGGGTCTTCTCCCATGGTGCACCGTGGGCTCTGTGCGGTCCATTGCCGATTCCAGCCTCCTGATTGGCTGGAATCGGCACACGTGACAGGGGCGGAGCTACGTGATGACGCATAGAAGGGGCGGAGCCAGAATGCCGCTCGTGCCGGACCGAACAGATGGGAGAAGACCCTTCTGCGCAAGCGCGTCTAATCGGGAGATTAGACGCTGAAATTAGACGGAGCCATGGAGACGGGGACGCCAGCGCAGGGAAGGTAAGTGAATAACTTCTGTATGGCTCATATTTAATGCACGATGTATATTACAAAGTGCATTAATATGGCCATACAGAAGTACTTAACCCCCACTTGTTTTCGCGAGACAACCCCTTTAAGAGCTATGCAGGCGGAGTGGGACACGTCCACTATCGCTCAGCGAACAATACAGCTGTTCTGCATACGCAAACAGCTGTATTGTTCTCCGCGATTACTGCTTGCTTCCCGCTGTGGACTACCAGCGGGACACAGCCTGTAAGAAACTTATCAGCGCTGTCGACTGTGATAACAGCCTGCACTGCTGATAAGAGTTCATCGCTCAATTCAAGAAAACTAAAATTGAGCAAGGAACAACTCGTGCACGAAAACTGCAGGATGTCCGTGCATTTAGAACCAACGATTCTCACTCAAAAGACAGCTTTGAGTGAATTTTGAGCGAGAATTGGGTCTAAATGGGCCTTTACATACCTTGATTGGAAGGTAACTTTGCATTATTTAGCACAATGCTCCTGTCAGAGGATGGCAGCAGAAAATAATGTGTTTTTTTTTCAAATACATGTTATTTTTTAGAAGTAGTACACCCAAAAAAAAATTTGGCTTCATCGTACAGAATAAAGTTGTCATTTTTGCCGTAAAAACAAGATCCCCAAACTGTTTTTTCCACTTCACTCCAAGTTGCTTTAGTACATTATATGGTACATTAAAAAGTACTACTGAAAAATACAGTGTCCTGCAAACAAACAAGCCCTCGGACATCTACGTCGAAGGAAAGGAAAGACATGAGTTTTTGAAAGTAGGGGGAAAAAAAGCTAAAATGGGTGGGGTGGGGGGGCCTAGAAGGCTGCTCAGCCAAAGGGTTAAAAAGTGTTTCTTAGCACTAAAGTGCAATACATTATAACAAAAAGTTCAAGACATTATAAATGAAGAATACCACAAGTCACGTCAGAGTTCCTGCAAATGATTGCTTTGACCGCTTCATACTGTGGGATGTGGGGGTCCCGGCAGACAGACCCCCACCGACCAGGAAGCGATAGCATAACCTAGTAATGTTCCATCCCGTCTTCTGGTGCAGACCGGTATCCGTGTTCTCTATGGTCAGTTACAGCAGAGCTGCATCTTATTACATAATTGATGGACCAAGGCCTTGTTTTATTTATACGGAGACGAGGGCCGCACCACCAATGTTTTCCTGCAGGGTTTCTTTCCTCTGTTCTCATTGCATTCTGCATCTGGTCCCCTGTAAACCGAAGACAACTGTCTGCTTCTTGATGACATTTACAGTAATTTGAACCTGAGGACACAACACTGCAGACCGATCTATACATAGGATGTGTAATTAAAGTGACGTTTCCTTTGACCACAACTGGACACAACCTGACCTGGAAATTGAAAAAACAGTTTAAACCAAATAAAGGAAGGTTTTCCCATGATCTCTCATAGATTTAGTAATAGGGAGTAAATATTAAATTACTGTATATGTAGAAAAGACCGTTCTAGTGATGTGCAGGTGTAATCTGCAAGGGAAAGGAAACCAACAGCAAGTCTTCA
The DNA here is from genome assembly GCF_035609145.1 of Eleutherodactylus coqui. NCBI lineage: Eukaryota > Metazoa > Chordata > Amphibia > Anura > Eleutherodactylidae > Eleutherodactylus > Eleutherodactylus coqui. The sequence goes on from NC_089844.1 coordinate 81,231,845, forward strand.
GTTCCCTCACAGCACCTCTAAAGGGGACATGAAGCATTGCATGGCGGCTTTTGAAATTCATATGTAATGCATGGACATGTTGTGTCCTCCAGAGTTAGCGGCCCTCCTTGTAGGCGCTCTCCGCACCAACTAGTGGATGGAAGACACAATAGAAGGACTTCCTCTATTAACTCAAAAGGCCCTAATGGAGGATTTGAAAATATATTTTCTAAACCAGACTAAAATTCAAACTTTACGCTATACTTGGCTTTCTTAATTAACTTCAATGATGAAAACTGCATGAACAATTGCACAATTCTACACAATTCGAGAAATGTTCCTATTTATTTTTATTCACAGTTTGCTTTAATAACATCAGAATATTTAGCAGCACTGATTGTAATCTCACATAGCCACAATGTATTTTTTCTACCACACTCATATAATATTCTAACAAAAATATTTGGAGACCACTTTTAGTAGAATGGATGGTGTCTTATTAGCATGTTATGTGTCTGAAACCATGCTACATATAAGATGGCGACCTTTGGAGGTGTCAGCCATAGTTTGTGACGGGAACTGCACGTTATTGGATATACGGGTTATACTGCTGCACACAAGCCTTCCATCATGAAGCGCAATGCATCAGCAACAATTGTGTAAGGAGCATTGTCATTGGACAGTTGAGCAATGGAAGAAGATTCTATGGGGTGATGAGTCACACTACTCTGTCTTCAAATCAGATGGACGTAACTGGGTGTGGAGGAGCCTGGAGAATGCCTTCTGCCTGATTGTGTTGTGCCAACAAGTATGGTTGGGGTTCTGTTATGGTCTGTGGAGGCTTTAAGTGGCATGGTCTTGGTCCATTAGTTTTACTGGCAAGAACCAGGAAAACGGCGGTGTACCGTGACATCCTAGACAGTAATGTGCTGCTGACAATGTGATAATACTCTGCGAATGGCCAGCAATACTTCCTACAGGGCAACGCACCTCATCACAAATCCTACACAGTTTTACATTGGTTTGAAAATATGGATGCTCCATGCTTGGACTGGCCTCCACATGGTCCCAACCTGAATCCTACCAAACATCTTTGGGATGAACTGGAATGTCGGATCAGGAAATATGAACAGCATCCATTTGTCTGAGAGAACCCGCCAGACTTTTGCAGTATGAATGGAGGAAAATACCAGCTGAAGTGTATTAGCCTTAAGTAGATAATATGTCATGGAGAGTATCCAATGTGATTAGGGTCAAAGGAGCCCCACTAAGTATTAACGTGTAAATAAATACTACTTTTGATTCTGGCTTAGGCGTCCAATTACTTTTGCTCTATTGTAGATGGGCTGATGCATTGCCCTTCGTAATGGACAGCTTGTGTAACCCATATAAGCAATAACTTGCAGTTCTCATCATAAACTATGGCTGACACACCCATGGGTCTGCATCTTATATGTAGCATGGTTTAGGACACGTGGCATGCTAATAAGACACAATCCATTCTACTAATAGGGGTGTCCAAATACATTTGGTAGGATAGTGTACATATCCTTTGATCTATAATGAACATCCTGCTAATATACCAAATGTACAGGCTCAGACAATAGGGTTATTTAGTCTGTTAGGATGAAGACCCCTAGGTCTGCACAGGAGCTGTGGACGCAAATTAAATTACTTATAGGGTGTGGACAAAAATATGGAAACGCCTACGAAATGCATGGGTTTTTATCATTAGCACTGAGCTGCCCTTTTGACCTCTGCTTGGCTGATAGCTTTGCTGATAAATTTGTGCATACTTCACCTCTTGCCTTGCTCTGGGTGGTTTTGGGAGCCAGCAGATAACAGCAGCTGAGTGGCTCAAACCCCGGACCAATGGAACATTGTTGCTCAGGCATATGTCAATATCTTCCTGGCATCATCTGTGTCATATTACCTCTACTTAAAATCGGTCTCTACATGTCTTATTGAAATATGATTTATAATCCCATGTCATTTAAAGCATGCATTTCGTACGGTGTTTCCATATTTTTGTCCACCCCATGTATTCCCAATAAAATGCTACACTGTTTCATACTGTATATGGCTTTACTGGTTTTGAATCGGCTTTTGTTAGGCAATTCCTCTCCGTTGAGACATTTCTTTGATGATTTCACATATTTTTAACTTCATCTCTAGTGAACAAACCTCCAGCAGTGGTTATAGATAGTTCTCTCCCATCCGGTAGTGTTTGATGCAATGTTTTTCTCACAGTAACCAGACACATTTGGCTTTGCTGTATTGTGGTTTTCTTCCACTTTTGTAAATGGCCACTTCCTCTAATACTAAACTAGGATCTATGACTCTACTATGTCGAAACATATGAAAATAAAACGAATGGCAATCACCCGAAGAGGCCTAAATTAGAAGCTGGAGATGTTTAAATGTTGGGTTTTCAATGATTCCCACAAAAATAGGTTGGCGTGATTTTTCCACTTGTGTCTGGAATAAAAGTAGTTTTATTTCAGGGAAGTAATTACAGACCGCTAAATACTGTTATGTTTTGTTCTATACCAGGGGGCACAACCAGCCTACAATGTCATTCTGTGTGGCCCCAAATATTCAGGACACTCTCATACATTGATGTTGATATAATAGCACTATTCACAGAAAAAGCCAAAAATACAATACCTGAAGGTCTGCAAAGCAGACACGGTCGCCATAGGCACGATCGCCATAAGGCAGGCACAATCACCATCGGCACAATCGCTGTAGGGCTTTTTCTGTGAATAATGTCTTTGTTTTTCCCTCACCTCTGTGATTATATGGAATTTATAGTGAGTTAGCGTAGGTACTGACGGAAGCGGTGTGGCCTCGGCGCGGCCCGTCAGCCTATGCGTTTTGGCCAAAATGCTGTACCAAACCACTGCATTTTATTAGTATGCATTAGTACTTTTGTATGTAGTTTGCTAGTTGGTGGGGGAGCCCAAGATGTCAGCCAGTGTGGCCCACTATAGAGATACAGGGCAACCCGCTGTTATATCAGCCAGGGTTGATATCCTGTATGGTGGGTCACCATCCATCTATGGCTGGCATCTTTGGTATCGTTCACATGTGCAGGCTATTAGTATATGCAGTCACTCCTCCCCAATCTGGGCTGGGTTGAGTGGGTGACTGCATATTAGCCTGCCAGGAACAAGCTGCTCCTCCACACATTATTGTCTGGCTGACTACATATCTCCAGGGCTTATGGCCATTGCGCCTGCCCTACGGCGATTGTGCCGATGACGATTGTGCCTGCCTCATAGCGATCGTGCCTATGGCGACCATGTCTGCTTTGCAGACCTTCAGGTATTGTATTTTTGGCTTTTTCTGTGAATAATATCTTTGTTTTTTCCCTCACCTCTGTGATTTGATATAATAGCACAGATTCAAAGACGGGCTAAAAAAATAGAGGAACATCTTAAGCACAAAACTTATTAGGAAAGGGGTTTTCCAGGGAGCCGTGTCTGCAGTTACAAGCGCGGGCCACTTCAAAGAGGTCGTAGCAGAGACTTCTACAGCTTCTGCTCCAATCCCTGTGTAATTGGGGCGCTGTCAGTGGGCGCACAATCACATGATTGGTGAAGCTCCCAGGCGATGGCCTCCAGCCGATCAACTGTTGATCACCTATACTAAGGGATAGGTCAGCTGGAGTCCATCACCTCTTCCAATCAGTTGCTTGGGCACTTAAGGTCATGGGCAAAACACACAGGGTAAAAAGCGGAAGCAGATAGCTCCAACCCCTGTGTAGTGGCCAGTGCTGGTAAATGCAGATGCACCTCCCATTACAATAAATGAAAACTGCATCAGCAATTGCAAGCACCAGCCAATACACAGAGGTGGAAGTTATCTGCTTCCGATATGTATATATTTGCCATGACAGTAGGTGCCTGAACAGATGATTGGTCAGGATCTGAAGCAACAGACCATAGCTGCTCAATTATTGATGAGTCTGATGACCTATCCTGAGGGTTGGTACGATTATATATATTATATATATTATTTTTTTTTAGGTTTTTCACTTTTGCACAATTAAACATTTTTTGGAATTGATTTTTTTTGCTTCACTGTATTGAAAGTCCCTTATTTGTTTAATTTTTCCAATTTGTTTTTAACTTGGGAGGTGAAATTAAAAACTTGAGCCAAAATGCTTATTTTGTTCGTTTTTTTTTTCGTTTTTTTTTAAATAACCATTTCTGTCGCACAGGATAAACAGTGTGTTCAATCCATTGTACAGGTCAATATATTTTTTTATACAAAAAGGGGAAAGTGCATGAAAGAAGAGGTTTTGTTACATTTTTGTGCCTGCAGGGTTTTTTAACCAGCAAAGCTATGATCGCTAAAATAATGCACTGCACTACTTCTGTACTGCAGTTCATTTTTGCTTACACTAGCAATCACAGGCCATTGGCAGCCCAGACGCCGTTGTCTGGCACCCGGTTTCCACGGTAATCCATCGGCCCTCTGTAATTACATCATGGAGGGTTGATGACATCACAGAGGGAAGCAACTTCCCCTATCAACCCTTTATGTGCTGCAATCTACATTGATTTACAGTGTCTTTACTGATCCCCGCTGTTGCAGCGGGAAATTACAAACGGCTCCCACTAAGGGGTGGCGTGGAATCACTTCTGAGTCCATGCCATCCACAGGATGTACGTTTATGTCCTATTGCATAACGTACCATGCGCCCAGGATGTAAACTTATGTCCTGTGGTTTTTAGGGGTTGTTGCCAGACTCCTCTCTAACAATGCTGGGAATGCAAAGAAATTTTAGCTTTGAAATCTCCCAAATTAGAAATGCAGCTCTGGGCTATAGTACAGGCTGCAAAGGATCAGTATCAGATATGTAATGTAATTTAATGTACACACAAAATGACTCAACTTTTTAAAGGGCCACTCCTGCAAAAACACATTTTTCAATGCCTGCGCCCCTCACCTGATTTGTTGTCACACTCTGGAGGTCTCCTCTGTGTATTGCAGCAATTTCATGCAATGCAGCCCCCTGTCTGATGCTTATCAGGCACCATCTGGATGGTGAAAATTGAGCCTTCACTTTCAAATCAATCCTATGGTGCATCCGCGCAGCATTAGCTAGGCACTATACCATTGCTGCCTGCTGGGAAAAGTTTAATTATCATTACCTTGTATATTCATCTAAATAAGCTACAGCCCATAAGTATGCAGACAGGAGGGTGAGCTGTGATCTCCTTTATTATAACTGTATGACAAGAACTGTGTGATCAGCATCAGTAACTATCATAGGAGCGTCTGTGTCCCTCTCTAGGCAGTTTCTATGGTAGGATTCATGTAGCAGCATAACACAGACTGAAGAACTGACTAGAAATTGAACATATAAACCCAAGTAGATCTGAGCTGGTCAGAATTGAGACCATTAGAGAAAAAAAAGAGGCCAGGAGTTTCAGATTGAAAAAAAATAACTAACCAAAGTGACATTAGCTTGCTTATATTTACTGGGGGATAGCTGCAAAAATGAATTAATTTTTTACATGCTTTAAGCCTATTTTTGCTGTTTGCATATTACAGTTTTGTTAAGATTTGTATCACTACTGGTTTGTATAAAATATGTATAGTATGTACTCTACATATTACCTATCATGTTTGTAAGGCACGTAGAGTAAAACTGTTTCTTCCATACAAAAAGAGCTGTAAGTACATCTGTTGACCACCAGGGGGAGCTCTGTCTAAATCTATTCCAATGTTTTTGAGGAGTGATATGCAGTACATTAATTTCTGGTTTCTTTCTAAATCATTCTTTTATAGGTCTTCTATTTAACTTATTACTTAATACAACAGCTATGGATCAGACATATAACTACTCGCATAAATTATGTCTCATATTAAAGGAATGCAAATAAGAAATTCTTTTATTCCTTGGATGTATTGGACCTGCATGTGATCAATACTATAATTTTCTAATATATACAATGCATGTCTTTTTCCTATGTAAAAGCAGGACTTCATATATCATATATACTCGAGTCAAAAAATAAGAAGTAAAAATTACCAGCGCTTCGATGCACCCAATAGGAGAAAAGATAACAAGGTGTAGCACTTACTTCTGCGGGGGTGCACCCCTGAATCCCGAGTGGCAGATAGTATAATAAGCGTGGCCAGAAAGAATGTTTATTCCTCCATAAACAGAAAGCATGCAACGCGTTTCGGCTAACATAAAAAGCCTTTTTCAAGCATGTTCAAATAGGTTAGCATCCCCACATTTATACTCAATATATACTCGAGTATAAGCCGAGTTTTTCAGCACTTTTTTGTGTGCTAAAAAAGCCCCCTCGGCTTATACTTGAGTAAGGGAAGGGCTAAAAAAAACACTCCATATTTACCTCACAGCCGGCGTCTGTGTCCCCGAAAGAGGTGCAGCAAGCTGCTAGAATCCTCCCCGATGTCCTTTCTGCTCGGCTCGGCCATTCCCCGCCGTCAGCGCTGTGATTGGCTGTAAATGATCGAGCGCCGGCTGTGATTGGGCAGCGCCCGATCCAATCACATCGCTTCCTTTCACAGCACTGATGGTGGGGGATTTGAAAGCCGAGCAGAGAGATGACAGCGGGACAATTCTAAAGCAGTGAAAGGAATCTCTGTGATTGGATCGAGCGCCGGCCAATCGCAGCTGGCATTGGATTATTCACAGCCTATCAGCACTGACGGTGGGGAATGACAGAGCCAAGCAGAGAGGACGGCGGGGAGGATTCTAGCAGCTTGCCGCGCCGGGGACACAGACGCTGGCTGGGAGGTGAGAATGTTTTTTTTTTTTTAACCAAGCATATACTAGAGTATAGCTAGGCTTATACTGAAGTCAATAAGTTTTACCAGTTTTTTGTGGTAAAACTTATTGACTCGGCTTATACTCAGGCCGGCTAATACTCGAGTATATATGATACTTATTTTAGAGGTCTTGTTTGTAACAAATGGCTTCTTTTAGGAAAGTCTCCAAACTTGTGCATTTCTACAATCCATTTGACAGATAGTTGCAATCAAAATTATTCAAACCCCCGTTGCCAATTGGGTTTATTTGCCAAGTTTACAAACTTTCAGCCGTTTGCAAAAAAGCAAACAAGAACAATTTAAATAGTTCAACCCAATTAATATAACAAGTCTAACAAAATTCAACATAAAGCGCCACCTTGAGGCTGGCTTCACACTGGCAAAATTTGCGTTTGCAATATGCAGTGAATAGAACGCATTAAATTTAATGGGTTCATTCACGTGCAAGCGTATTTTACACTCTGCATTTTGGTTGTATAAAACAGCCTGCAGAATGCTGTATTGTCCTATGCATTTGCACACCAAAATTCTCCATAGAAGTCAATGGGGATGTTTAAATGCGTGTGCAATTCGCTAGTTGATACGTAAAAACACTGCGTAATTGTGCAGGGAAAAAAAAACAATGAGGAACTCATTAGATTAATTATGGCTGGGAGCATCAGTTCATATCATTTGCCTGCCTAAAACGTACAGTAAAATGTGCAAAAAAGCAATGGTTGTTCCACAAAAACGCTGTGCTCATGCGCACGCAAATACGCATACGGCCGCGTGAATGCAGCATTAATGACTACTGAAGTCGGAGAATTAGACATAGAATCCCTCATAAGAGCACACATTTGTATATCAAGTGTTTTCTCAAACACACCTGATGCAACTAATCAAGGGCTTAATTCATTTTTATTGCAATTGTGTGTCTAAAATGTATCCAGCTTCATACAGTAGCTGCTAACTGCTTAACAGACCATTTTTTATTTCGGTTTTTGAAAGGACAACTGAACACTTTGTTGCTTTTTTTTACTACATAGACACAAGGTCATGGCCATGAATTTGGTACATCTGCCTTTGACTTCATAAAAAAAAAACTCAAAACATATGGAAAGGGGCAGCCAACATTTTTCTATAAAATCAGAGGAATGTATCCATATGTGAACCTGTTAGTGTCCGAGCACATAAGGTATTATTACTAAGTCAGAAGGATGGCATAGACTCACCCGGCAGATGGGAGGGAGATCAGCAGGGAGCCAATAACTCTCTCCCCTCTGAATGTCCTGGAACACCTTGTAGATGAAGATCACACTGGGTCCACAGCCAGGGTGTAAATATGAAGATTCCACTTTATTGGTGTAAAACAAAGAATGGCTCTCTTGCAAGAGACCCCCAGGCCAAAAAAACCCCCAAAGTGATGGAGTGCAACGCATTTTGGCTAATCGCAGTAGTCTTTTTCAAGAACATAACTTGCTAAATTAATCTATGTACAAAATGACTACACATTTTAAAGGGCCACTCCTGCAGAAACACAGGTTTTCATCACTGCCCCCCTCATCTGGTTGCCTGTTACATTCTGTATTGCAGCCACTTCCATGCAGTGCAGCTTCTTGTCTGATGCTTCAGACACCATCTTGATCGTAAAAAATTGTGCTTTCACTTTTAAATCAATCCCATGATGCATCAGTACAGTATTAGCTAAAGGCTATACCAGTTCTGTCTTCTGGGAGGAGTGGGGGAGCTTAATTATAATTACCTTCTATTTTCACCTAAATAAGCTGCAGACCATAAAGATGCAGTCAGGAGGCTGAGCTGTGATCTCCTCTACTATAACTGTATAAAAAGAGCTGTGTGATCAGTAACTTCGACAGGAGTGTCTGTGTACCCTTATAGGCAGTTTTTGTGGTAGGATTCATGTAATAGAATCACACAGACAGAGAAACGGACTAGAAACTGAACACATAACCCGAAGTAGATCTGAGATCACATGACCATCAGAGGAGAAAAAGAATCCAGGAGATTCAGATAGTCAGCTTGTCTCGACTTCCGATTGTCTGCAAATATGACCCCTTGAATGCAGCTATAGAAGCATTTTCACAAAACCTTTGAAAGGGGTTCTCAGACCCTACAACCACCCCCCCCACCCCCCAGAAAAAAAACAAACTAAAAACGGCTGCCATTTGTATAAAACACACAAAAAAAAGAACCAGTGCTCCCTTTATTTTCCCCAGTGATCCAGTATTAAACCTCCTGCGGTCCCCCATTTATAAGCAGCCACCTGTTCATCAGCAGGCAGCAGGGATGTTTCATGGTGCCATTTACCACTGCAGCTGTTGCCTGAGTGATCATGTGCCGTACTCCTGGCATTATGGCTGCCATCACTGTGTGGCAATGCCAGAAGTACAGCACTTGATGCTGCCTGCTTGTAAATAAAGACCAGTAAGACCACTGGACAGCAAGTGTTAAGGGAAAACGAAGAGGAATACTGTTTTTTTTTTTCTTTCTACACAAACTTCAGCTGTTTTTATCTATTTTTTTTTGTCAAGTTGAATAACCTGTTTAAAGTGAAGTTGTAATACACCCAGTAAAAGTACCATAAACAACAACTCAGTACGTAGTACACAAGGAAACAATCTTAATGGTGTATTTACTGAACAGAGGGGTGTGCACGGAATAGTAAAAGTCCCATAGTAAAAACAACATGTAGCCCCTTGCTGGTACAATTCCTCTACAGCGCCACCTATTAGAATGCAGCATTCCTGCAAGTCAACGTCTTACCTTTTAACAGGACTGTGAATATATAAGCCAAAGCTAGAGTCTTCTCCAGTGTTTGGTAGATTTTTGGCTTGGCTGGGCAAGAGGCCTATGACGTGGATTGGGAATGGGAACATGGTTCTCTTTTCCTTTGCCATGGTTTTGGATTATATACTCAGTCATTTTACAAGGCCTGTTAAAAAGGTCAGCCATTAACTTACATGAATGCTACATTCTAATAGAGGGCACTGCAGAGGCATTGAGCTTATAAGACTTAAGGCAATTCCCCAGTGGAGCATGCATGGCCTTATGAGTCTTCTCACACCTTCTAGGTGCTCTTCCCGAGGAGGAACTAAATCCTTCCTGATAGGGTGTTTGGGTATGAGCCAACACCAGCAACGATCATCCTAGGTCATTCTTGCTGCATTACTCTATAACAGAGTACCATTCCCTAGGATAGATTGGGGGCATGACCATTACCTAATTTTCTTTATACAGCCCATAATACAAGGAGATAGGACTAGTCTTACTCTTTTCTCACGGGTCCCACAGGTACTGCATATAATATGTTTGCCCTTATGAGTACATAAACTGTATGTGAAGAGCTCTGTAAAATAGACCTGAGAAAAAAAAAAGTAAAAAGATAAGAAACGACACCGAGAAACAACATTCAAGTTGAATCTTATTTCCAAAATCCATCATTTTATCTCAAGGTTTGTATCATTTTCCATAATGTATCACAGACTTGTATTTCAATGACATCATCAATCTCTATAGAAGCAAAGTGTCCATTATCATCTTTCACTCTTATTTTCAAAAAAGCGAGAAAAACAAAAAAGTTTTCGTTTGACATAGTAGAAAAGAAGAGCAGATGCAGTCATTTTAACAGCAAGGCAAACCTACAGTTTCAAACCAACATGTACATAACATATACTTCATATCAATAGAAAGACAGCAAAATACTGAACAGATAAAGGAGTCCTATTGCATTAAAATGTAAATCCCCTCAGGAAATGTAATACAAGCTGCAATTTGCTTGTCAAATTTCTAGAAGGAGAAAAAAAAATAAGTCTTTGAAGTCAAAAAGAAATTTGAGGTAAAGTAAAATGCGTTAAGTGCCCATTTTAAAATGAAGATTAAATCCGTTCATCTCAGTGTACTTCAATTTGCATTTTGCCAAATAATTTTCACGGTTTTACTGTAGACAACACATGCAAGAAAATAAAAAGGGAGGGGGTGAAGATGAGGAGAAGACGACTCAAGGGCTCCTTGTGGCAAAGAAACATGGTCAAGATACCGAAGGCTTTTACAATGGAACTTCATTTAAAGGGACTGTATCATCTAGATTTTTTTTTACCAATTAGTGCTAGATACTGAACTTTTTCCAATTATTTTTCCCATTTTTTTTTAAAGATTGGTAGATTACTTATTCTATTTTGTGCACCTGACCATGGGGGCAGCCATCTTGTCTGAGCTGTTGTTAACACCATTTAGTATTATTTTTTACAGTGCCCACATGGATCATAGAATCATTTAGTCTGAGATGACTTACTGACTTGTTTCAGAGTATTATGGACATGCTTGGTGATTGTGCATGAAGGAGGTGAGCTGTGACCATCATCTATTGGTAATGCAGGGTCTTGTGTTATCTACACATAGGTGTAAATGTCCATTATTATCCCGACTGTGATGATAATGAAATGACTGCTACAGAACTATAATGAGGCTCAGTGGTCAGTTTGAAAACTGCAAGATTTCAGGATTTTTCTTTTAATATAGTAGCATGGAAAGTTAAATAAAAAAAAAATGAACAAAATTGTGCCCCCTCTGATCTGTGGCAAAGTGGGACCTTAGGCTATTGCCTACCCCTTGTTCCAGCCCTGTAGCTAAGCATTGAATGGGAGGATACGGATCTTTTACTGACCCTGTTAAGGGGTTGTCAAAAAATGGATACCTGCTGTTTTCTTGAAACCACACCACATCTATCCATGGGGCAGGGGTGTAACTAAAGGCTCAGGGGCCCAGGTGCAAAAGTTCAGCTCGGGGCCTCCCTTCTCGTACCCATACCTAAATCGTGCTGCACAGGGGCATAATTTAAAGCTCCTGGGCCCAAATGCAAAACCTGTAACACGGCCCCCAACTATAATGCTTTACTCCTAGCACTGGACTCCCTGTATGGAAGGAGAGAGTTTATGGGCCCCCTAAGGCTCCTGGGCCCAGGTGCAACCGCACCCTCTGCACCCCCTATAGTTACGCCCCTGCCATGGGTGGTGTCTGGTATTAAAGCTCCATTGAAGTGAAAGGGCCTGAGCTCCAGTAGCACACATAACCACATATAAAGCTGTGAACAGTGCAATATTACTAAATTTAGACATGTTTTCTGCAAAACTTAGGAGGTTGTTCGAGTTGTAATATTTTTCTAAACCCAGTTCCCCATGCACTAATATAAAAAAACAGCATATGCTCCCGCTAAGTCCCACTCGGTTCTCCGCCACTTTGTTTGTGTACAGCCTGCAGTTCTGCCTGGTTTATGGGATGTCACAGGTGCTGAAGCCATTAAAGCTCAGTGATGGATTGCGGAGTTCTGTTATTGGCTGCAGAGTCTGACATCCCGTAAACCGGCTGGGGCAGCTTGTAAATGTGACGTTAGAGCAGAGACCCAGAGCAACGTTGCAGGACACAAAGGAGAGGACAGTATATTCTGGTTCATTAGGTTAGCGCATGGGCGTATTTGCGTGCAATACACAGAAAATAGAGCTCTTTGATTTCAATGCGCATATTTTGCGCAGTTAAATGTCATATGGAACTAATTGGACTAATTAGCCATGTCAATGGACAGAACTGTTCCAGTGCACTTTTCTGCTCCCGCAAATGCGAATGATTTATACGAGCAAACAGTACAGTAGAAAATGCAGAAGGGCTGGCAAAAACGCAATGCCTGCTGCGCAAAAATGTGGCGCAAAAGTGCATATACTTGTGACACAGGGCTAAGCGAATATACTCCGCCCTCAACACTGCATATTGATTTGTTATGGATAGAGAGTGTTTAATGATCCATACTTGACACCCTTTGTGTTTTCCCTATTTATGCTTCTCGTATGAATTGTCTTTTGGTTTGTCACTATGTAATGTCTGATTTGGTCTCTGCATGCGCCCTCTGAATTGTGAAATCTAGCAGAATATGTTGGTGCCCTATAAAAGTTTATTAATGGACTTTTAACCGTACCTTCACATGTGGAATATTCGCTGTGGAATTTCCTCAGTGGAAAACCCCCAGCAAATCCGCACCAAAATGATGCAGATATGTTACAGGATTTAACCCTTATATTTCAAGGATTGAATTCCACAGCGTACATAGACACGGTGCAGATTTAGAATATGCAGCGTTTCACAAAAACGCTGCGAATCCATTATGGAAATTTTTGACACCATGTGAAGGAGGAGATTTCTAAAAATGTCCTCCTTGTGCTGTAAATGCTGCAGAATTTCCGCAATGATTCCACCACTGGAAATTCCGCAGCAGTTCTGACCCGCGTGAAGGCGGCCTAAACCTTACCAGCATACAATAAAAGGCTTGTCCTATGAAAAGAACGATATGGATAGGGGATAAGTGTCTGATCGGTGGGGGTCTGACCACTGGGTCACATGTATGCACTACCGATTCTATTGATCTATATGGGATTGCTGGAGCTAGCCAAGTACAAGCACTTTCCTATCTGTAGTAGTACTATAAAGTTAACGGGGCATAGGAGATAAGTTCTTTTTGTGGGAAAACCCCTCTAACTACAATAATCGATCTTAGGAATTACAAAAAAAAACCAAATACTTTCCAATGAACGATTTCCTCCTTTGCGTGACTGAGCTTTGCATTTCCATCAAAATTTTAGTACCAAAATGGGGATTGGGCACGTAAACTGGACACTGGTTTAGTAAAAAAAACAAGGTTATGGATAAACTATGCTTCACCAAGGCGTATTCTAGATCCATGTTGTACTCTGTATGCTTCCGTACAGGCTCTGAGAATGAGAGCGGTCATGGAGATGCTAAAAACCAAAGCTATTTTTCTCACTTGGATTAAAAGCATTTTCTTATATTGACCGCTTGAAATAAAGTGCATTACTATGTATAAACTGTATGTGCTTGCCTGTCTACGAGACACCATACAACCGTTCTACATAACACACTACTGCCCTAGAAGGCGTTGGCAAGGGTTCATATACCCTATGATCATGAATGTCATTTATGGAGCACAGTAGTTCTACTTTTAGTCATTCTGGACAGAGGTTTACATGGATTAGTAAATTCTAGGTTGATTTTTAGACAGATTATGAATTTACAGACTCCACTTGGTCAATCAAAGTGAATGCCCTTTGCATTTCACAAGGAAATGTCAATGACCATGTTGCCACAAGAAGTGAAAAGCTACAGCGATAAATGATAGTTCATGTCAGATTCTGCTCAATTAGTCCATAAAGGTCATCTAGCCTTAATTTGGGTAAATTACACTGTAAACTGATAGGCTTAATGAGATAAAAGATACATGTGTGCCGCCTTATATGACATTTCACAGTTACTTGTGATAATAATTATAATAATCTTTATTTGTATAGCGCCAACTTATTCTGTAGCGCTTTGAACATTACTTGTGAACATTATGGGCTTGAACACTGATTATATCATGAGATGTATCTGAGGAAAATGACCAAGCCTGGAAGGAAGCAGTATTTTAGGACACATGGCTCTATGAGGCTATGTAAGGTGAAGGTAAAGCCAAACAGGTTACAGCGGACCACTGCAGACCCAATAGTTTGCAATTATCTATCTTTCAAGGGACCCTTCTAACAAGTAGGGTTTGATGGTGCATTAAGAATCTCTCCGAATTGCTGTGGCATGCTGTAGTGTGAAAGGTGGCCATGCACTTTAGATAGATATGGGATGCCTTTCCCAGTCATCTTTTACCCTCCAGTAAGCTGGGTATTCATTTTACCAAATGATGGAAGGCCAAGTCAGCCTTGAGCTATCTACCTGAACCACGCAGGGATTGAACCCACAACCTTCAGGTGGTGAACGAGAGCTTAGGACTGCATTTCTGCTGCCTTAAGAGACTCCTGTGAGGCTATATACATGGTTAATTTTTTACACAGAAGCATGATCTATCCAAGAAAAATCGCTGCATGTCCTATTCACCATTTTTATGAACAAGAATAGCATATGGAATATACTGGATCTGTGAATATCGGATAGCACATAGACGGGTGTTTGTGTGCTGTCCGATGTGTTTTCATGGCTTCAATATGGACACGGCTGGCCGAATGCAGCCTAAATAGAAGTGATACTGTAGTAACATAGTATGTTGGGCCAAAAAACACATGTCCATCCAGTACAGCCTATAATCCCCCCAATGTTGATCCAGAGGAAGACAAAAAAAAAAATTCCTTCCCGACTCCAAGTCTGGCAATCAGAATAAAAAGAGGTTGGGTCTCTAAGATGTATGGGTGTCTCTTGCTCGGGACTCCTTTTTATGGCCCAGGTCTCACATAACTGGCCTGTCTATGCATTATATGGTCAGCAATTTATATGGCCACTGTTTCCCCTGGTGAGAATAGTTGTTCCCTGTGGGCTTCTTGAGGGGGCGTTTATACGATTAGAACGATTGTTATTCAGTTAATCGTTGGATAATGCGAAACTGAGCGATAATCGTTCCATGTAACCCCTGACCAGCGACTGAATGACGAATGATATAATTAGAATTTCATGACTGCCTAAACTAAATGACGACCGATTAGCGAACAAACGATCAGCCCGTGTAAAGAGTCGTTCATTTATGAAAGACTGCCTGGTTACCGTCAACAGAGGTATGCTCCGCTTCCGTTCAATGAATGATTATTGCTCCCGTGTAAAAGGGCGCTAAGTGCTATTGCTTGGCATGCTCAAATAGCTTTATATAGAGTAACCTATTTACATAGAAAATGGCTGGACCATTACATATAAGAAGCATTTATACATCGTGTCACCCTTGTTTCCTTCTACTGTAGACCGTAAGCTCTTATGAGCGGAACCCTCACTCCTATTGTTCAAGTTGCCAATTAGTTTAACATATATAATGTCTAATTTTGTCTGTACACGTACCTTCTGATTGGTAAAGTGCTACAGAATATGTTGGCGCTACATAAAGATTTATTACTATCTTCATATACTCTTACTAGGTAATTCTGACTTAATAAGGAGGTGGTTGTCTTCCCGAGAACAAACTTATCTGGCAGTTGAAATACAAGTGTCCAATTCTTGTCTCCCTCAATGTTTGTCGTGAGGTGGAGAATCAGGAGGCCACGGTCGAATGCAGTACATTAGATGATTGGCAGGTTCGGCTGAAATATATATTTGTGTTTGGCACCAGTTACTGCCAAGCCAAACAGGTTACAGCGGACCACTGCAGACTCACCAGGGGGATAGTTTGCAATTATCTATCTTTCAAGGGACCCTTCTAACAAGTAGGGTTTGATGGTGCATTAAGAATCTCTCCGAATTGCTGTGGCATGCTGTAGTGTGAAAGGTGGCCATGCACGATAGATAGATATGGGTTGATGGTTCAACAACCGTTGACCAAATGATTGTCTGGTGAGCAATTGTTTCGCAGTCATACACATTTTAGTTCATACTGACTGTTACGATTGTTCAAACTGGCCCTACAATGTTCAAGGACACCGGTCGATAGACAAAAGTCTAAACGCAGTGACCTCTTTCCTGATGAGGATGGTTTCATTGCTCAGGTAAAACTATTGATCAATGTTGAACCTCACACAACAAAATAATGCAAAATTGACAATTTCAACCAAAACTATCAACTTTAGACTAATGTGTTTGGGCACCTTAATTTGGACCTCCGCCGTATTGTCTGGACAAGGAGTACAGAATGCCCCATATAACAGTAGTTTGTTGGATAGTCTTGAGCTGGACCCATAATAGCAGTTGAGCACTCCAATGTTAAATGTTATCCTATTTTGATTATGTGCCTTAAAGAGGGGGAGGGAATGGATGAACAGTTTGGAGCGGGAAAGAAAACAGTAGTGTGAGAGCTTAGCAAGAGATTGTCGGGGTGGCAGGAATACCTCCTGAGAGCACTGAGCATGTAACCATTAGTGATCTTTTGGCTTGCGACACTCCTGGGACTAAAATTGTGAATTAAGACTGGGTAAGCAGAGTTATCAGATTGAAGTCTATTGAGCAGCGAGCCAATCCCGCCATTCCTCTCCCCCCCTTAACCCTTTCCAATCTAATTTGTATCCTGGTTTTCCTAGGGGGGCTTACTCTTTTTCTGCCGTTATACAGCGACGCTAAATGCTGGCTAAAGCCAGTACTGCATGAGGTGACACGTTGGATAGGCTCTGACATCAGAGAGGCTGGCAATATACAGTAAGAGAACCCCGACGGACATCTTCCAACATCGGAGCTGTAGAGCCTTAAATCATAATGTCTTCAGACGTCAGACAGTGGATTGGAAAGGGTTAACTTGTCCTATGTCAGAGGGAACAAAGACAGAAGTACAACTTGTTTTACTGTTCGGGAATAAAGCAAGCTAACATTCCAGCAGAGATAGCAATGCCCCCAGGCTTTGTGTCTTACCCACGAACCCACCAGTGCTCTCTGAGTAACTGGGATTACTTTTGCATGCTGTCCTTCCTTAAAACCAGTATGGCTGGATCTTGGCCACGAGTCTTGCCAGTGAAGGAGAAAAAAGGGACCATAACTTGCCTGGCAGAACCTAACTCTCTAGTGCACGCCACACTGTGATCTACTCAAGATAGGGAATATGGGACCAATTTCCTAGTTGTGAAAGTCCTAGATGACCCCAAATCCTCTGCTTGTGTCCCTGTTACAATGAGAATTTGGAATGATGGAAGGTATTGAAGCTGAAATGAATGGTTTTTAGATAAAATTAATCGAAATAATGAACGTCTGTAGCATCAATCATCACATGTCAGCAGCATTAGCAAAACCCTTTTTCTTGGAGCATGAATAGGGGAAAAAAAAAAAGACACCTTAAAATTTTGGGCCCTACTCGCCTCATTTTAACATTAGACCTATGCCACTTGGGTCATTGTTCTCCAGCATTGGCCCAACTACAGTAACTTTACAGCATTAGCGGTAAAGCACGTCAGAAAACAGCGTTTCCAGGATTGTCTGAAAGCTATTCATCTTGTCTATATTAACCCTGACTAGTCATACCCCAGAAATCCAATTATTTTGCAGGTACAATATATTGCAATCTCTTAACTATCCCTTTGAAAGTTAAAACCTATCCATAGGTCAAAAAAAGTAAATTGAGGGGCACATAGAATGATACATAGAAGTTTCATAAATAAATCACAGAACTATATTTTATCACAAAATCACAAAGTATTTTTTAATGTAATCTAGGTTATGAGTGTCAATACTCATCACAGGCTCATTGTAGCTGGACTAAAAATCCCCCCAAATGGCAATGATGGGGTTTATAGATCGAGCACAACAGCAAAAAGCCAAGGAGGATATCCCCCTTGGTAAAGAATCGTAGATTAAATCTTGCACTGACCCGTTAAATATACAAAGACTGGATTTAGTAGGCCTTTTTACTAGAAGGCCTCCACGAAATATATCATGGTTAACATATTTAAATTAACATTTCCTAATGAACAAATATCTTTAAATACTTTAAGCATTGGTAAACAGTGTTGTTGTGCAGTGCCATGGTCATGATGACGTAAAAAGTGAACCTTAAAATTAGGACTAAGAAGAAAAGTATGTTCATCTCTCTATGGTCCGTGGTTACAAATCGTTTTGGAGCAAATCAAGAAATCACAATGAGATTAGCAAGTTCATGATTTGTCGGATATACCCCATTAAACTGGTACTGTCTCCACTACAGGAGCTTTCATGCAATCCTCATGAAGTTTGCTGGTCTCAGATATGGTATTTTCATTCAGAAGTTCAGGGACATGGTGGCCACCACCATTTAAGTTTGATACATATCCATCAGTTGAGGAATTTTTTAAATATGACCGAAACCCTACCGGCGGGAGACTTGACCGATGTTCTGCGTACAAAGTATTGCAGTGACCATTGTTGTCATTTTCAGAAGTAGCACAGCAGACTATAACCGATGGACTTGTTACGGGGTAATGAGTATTGGTGTAGCCTTCACCAGACTGCCTTGAATAGTCAACAAACTGCTCGGGTCTCATGTTGTAAGGCACTAAATTCGCAGTACCATTTTTCACCGTATCTTGTTCCGAATAGGCTTCTGTCATTTGATTCATGGCACTGGAATTATGGTTGTCTATTTGGTAATACATCGGTGAGGTGTTGGTGTAATATTGAGAATTTTTTAAATGGTTCTCATGCATTGAATTGGCATCTGAATAGCAGAGCACTGAAGGTACAGACAAGTTGTCTTCATGGGCTACCTCATTAAAGTCATCCGACTTGTCACCATCATCCTCCTCCTCCTCATCATCATCGTCTTCACCATCCTCTTCATCGTCGTCATCGGAATCGCTCTGTGCTAAGCTTTGTGTGCTGGAGTCAGTTACTCCACTACAGTAGCTACTTCCATCATCTTCCTCTTCTTCACCACTGCAGTCCAGGTGCTCTGAATTCTGAAAGTGCATCATTGCAGATTGGGGATTTGTTTCAATTTCAAAATTCTCTGCTATGGAATATTCGACAGGGTGGCCAGTCTGGACCATAGAACTGGCAATGGAGCCAACATCACCATGGCAACCATTTGCTGCAGACACCTGCTGTTCTCTGTTTTTCTCCAACTCCAGTTTCATGATTGTGTGCAAAAAATGTGTCCGTACACGGATAGGGTTAAATTCTATTCGCCCAGCTGTATTGCTGCATCCTTCCTTGGAACATCCGCAAGGAAAAGACATACGATCCACCTTTAAAACAAACACAAAAAAACTAAAACAATAAAGATGCCAAACCCTTTATTCTATTCGCATACAAATACTACATGTAAGCCTCTTTGTTTACCCCTAAAGCCTCATATTTTGGTGTTCGTTCAATCTGCATGAGGCTGGGATCCATATATAATACCCTCCAGTAATCCAAATTCTCCAGCCATTTAGTCCTAATGAGTTCTGTTTGATTATATCATTGTTCCCACTTGATACATGCATGAATGATCTGATGTATTACTTTTTACATATCAAGAAGGAAGTTTACTTTATCTTTACTTAAAGTGACCCTCTGGTCCAGGGGACAAAATGTTCAAGGACTATAGGGGAGAAGTTACTGTAATTACATAGTGCCCTCCCATATGGCTGTACTGGCCCACATCTCTATGTTCCTAGAGTTGCTCTTCGTTCATTTAAAGATGGCCATAGAACTCTTCGCCCTACTTAATACACACTACATGCTGCTTTTCGGATTGGCCAGAGAGGCTCCCATGAGCAGCACTGGCCAATCAGAGCAGCATGCAGTGTCTTAGACTACCGATGCACTACTCATACTCAATGTGCATCAGGTTGTCTAAGGAAAGACATGACCATCATAGAAGATGTCTCAAGAACAAGTAGATCCAGGGCAGTATGGCTGTAGAGGAGAGCATTAGGTAATATAACTGCCCCATTTGGTGTCTGGACAAATTTTGTCACAGAATTGGAGGGCGAGTTTAAAGCGGTTTTCTAGGACTAGGGTATTTCTGACAATATTCATTTGGAAGGGGCCTGTTGCCTGGGAACTCTGCAGCTTCTTCTCAAACCATTAACATCTCGTTCATTTTTTACATGTGCTTTCACCAGCTCATTTCCATTCAAGTGCATGGGACTGAGCTGCCATACAAGACACGGCTGCTACGAAATGTACGGCACTGTGAGTGGTATGTAGTAAAGAGGTCCCGTTGCTCAGCTGTGGGCTCTTCAAACAGCTGATCAGCAAGGGTCCCAGGCACTGGACCCCCATTTATTGGATAAAGAAAGACCTATCCTGAAGACAGGTCATCAACATCCTAGTTCCAGAAAACGTCATTAGAACTTTGAGATATGGCTCGGTTTATTAAACTTTGTTACCAAATGTGTCATGGGATATGACTGAGTCTGTGGAGAAATCCGTAAAGGAAGAAAGCGGTGGGATAAACCCACAGTCTATGTAAACTATGACCAACTTCTCATTTATTATAAAACCAGCAAATTCAAATGAGTTTCAAGGTACAAAAGCTCTTCAGCAGTACAGTTGGAGTACAGAATGCCAACTATGGCTGTAGAGAAATGTAGGATGTCTGCACCACTCTGCACAGGGAGTCTTGTGCAGAGAGCTAGATGAGAAGAGCGGTTCAGTAGTCCAGCTGTACTGATAAGGAGGTCTTCTACCTTAAAATGTGTTTAGATTTGCTAGTTTTATAAATATGAAGTTGGCCATAATTCCTTTGCATTGCCGCTTCTAATTTGTATCTTGGAAGATAGCGCAATTCTACCAATTCATTGTTTTGGATCTCACTCTATCACCGATTCTATGTCACAAATACAATTAAGATAATTAATATTTGGTAGCAAGTAAAACAAATGGACTCTTGACTTTAAGACGGTCATGTTGAGTTAATGCCATCAGAGCATACCTCGTTATTAAAAAGTTTCCAAAGGCTAAAATATGTATAGCCTATCATAAGGGTCTAAATCCTGCAGATCAGCTGATTGAGGCTTTATTGTTTACCATGCACAGCTCCAAATGTCTTTTAGTGACTGTGTCCAGTGTTACAACTCAGTCCCCCATTCACATTAATGGGGAATAGTTGCAGTGAGCTGCAATACCAGGCACAGCCACTATGAAAAGTATGGAGCTATGCCTGGTAAACAATGAAGAGAACACAACCCCTTCAAATTAGCTGATCAGTGAGGATGCTGAGAGTTAACCCCCTCCCCCCTTATCTATTTGATATTGATGTCCTATCCTTTGGATAGGTCGTCAATATTTTTGTCCTGGAAAACCCTTTTAACTAAAAGGAGAAGGAAAAAACGGTATTTGCAGCCAGCATCTGTTCATCAGCATTCACAAAGCAATGAAAAAGGCCACCGATGCAATCAAATGTGGGTGACCTGGAGTAGATTGTGCATGGCGTAGGTAATCCATCAACAGCACTGGAGCTACCCTAGGGTCCCACATGAAGTTCTTCAGTTCTTTTATTATCAAGTTAAAAAAATATTCCTCTCAAAATAGAAATTGCTTCTCTCTGGTGTAAAATACCATTTGTCCACTAAACTGGAGGGAGGAAGCATCGTTAAAGTAAAATGTAAGCATAACCTTGAAGAGACTGTCCAGCCTTGAAGACAATTTAGATTTTTTAAAAGTCTAAAATGGATCAA
Organism: Eleutherodactylus coqui; assembly: GCF_035609145.1. NCBI lineage: Eukaryota > Metazoa > Chordata > Amphibia > Anura > Eleutherodactylidae > Eleutherodactylus > Eleutherodactylus coqui. The sequence goes on from NC_089844.1 coordinate 81,253,723, forward strand.
ACTTCTGCCTGAATAATTTCCTTACATGCTTCTTATAGTTACATCTCTAAAAGGGAGCTGATCCTGGACTTCGTGAGGTCCGACTGTATTAGGATCTTTTAAAAAGGAGTTTTGGTACTTAGGATGGGTAGGAGATGTAAGGGGTTAAATTTAAATTATATATGTATTTATTATATAATTTGCTAGAACCTTCAGATAAGTCACATTACTGTTTGTTATTTTTTACTCTAGCCTTGCTGCTGTGGATTAGTAGGGAGTGAGTTGCCTGTTGATTAGTTGATGGGTATAAAAGTCAAGTCTTGTTCCTGGGCTGTGATGTGACTCAGCAGTGTGACTCAAAATAATACTATTGTAGGTTATTGCCATATTATTCTTTATCATACATTCTGTAAAGCATTGCTTGTTCAACTGAACTGGTGTAAAGTCTTTCCATAATCTGCATCATATTCTGCACCTGCAACCAGTTGCAAAGAGGCAAATGTAATATTCACCTAAACGGATTCCCCACTGACTGCTTGGGTCTCCTACTGCAGCAGACATGAGGTCCCAACAAAAGGACATATGGCCATTGCAGCTAATTACTAGCTGAAGCAAGCCAGTGATTGACTGGAGCAGTCACATGTACCTGATGTTGGTGGGGTCCAGGGCCGCTTTAACCATAGGGCAAAATATTGCGCTTGCACCAGACCCCCTGCTGCCGTCACTTCAGTGGGCTTAGAGGGTCTCCAAACAATGGTTTTCACCAGATCTGCCAAAGCAGTCTGTTTGCTAATGTAAATACTGCATACTCACCTGTGGCTCACCCAAGATGCTCCGGACTCTACTCTTTATTTCCGGGTTGAATGCACATGCCACACATGTGACCAGTGTTAGCCAATCTGAAACCAGCGATTAGCCAGTGCCAGTTAAGTGTCCAGTGCATATTCTCTACCTATAAGTAGGAAGCAGAGTCCAGAATGGCTTGGGAATTGCCACTGTTAAGTATGTAGTTTTTTTACCAAAAATTACAGGGGCACAAAAAAGGCATTATTAACCATGGGAATCAATAATAGGGGCAAAAAAGATATTATTCATTATGAGGGCAAAGGTAGCATTACTGGGGCAAAAAAGGGGCATTACTACTCATTGGTAAAGAAAAGCTGGCATTGTTAATTATCAGGGCAGGAAGGGGCATTATTACTCATCGGGACAGAAAATAAGCATTATTGATTATGAGGACAGAAAAGTAATCTTAATTATAAGTGCAGAAAAGCTGGCATTACTTACTGTGGCAAAAGAGGTGCCATTAGTAATTTTGGGTGTAGAAAGGAGGCATTACTCATGGGACGGAAAAGGGATATTATTAATTGGAGCAGAAAATGCAGCATTATTATGTATGAAGCCAAAAAGGTAGTATTATTACTAGAGATTAGCGAGCACCAAAATGCTCGGGTGCTCGTTACTCGGGACGAACTTTTCGCGATGCTCGAGGGTTCGTTTCGAGTAACGAACCCCATTGAAGTCAATGGGCGACCCGAGCATTTTTGTATATCGCCGATGCTCGCTAAGGTTTTCATTTGTGAAAATCTGGGCAATTCAAGAAAGTAATGCGAACGATACAGCAATGGATAGGGCAGACAAGGGGCTACATGTTGGGCTGCATCTCAAGTTCCCAGGTCCCACTATTAAGCCACAATAGCGGCAAGAGTGCCCCCCCCCCCCCCCACTGTCAGCATAAAGATCGTTCTCCTCTGCCATAGCTGTAACAGTTGTGGCAGAGAAGAACGATGTTTGCCCATTGAATTCAATGGAGCCGGCAATACAGTAGGTTCCACTGAAAGCAATGGGCTGCCGGCGATCGCGGGATGAATTGTCGGGAAGAACTTAAATATATAAGCCCTTCCCTGCAATTCATCCAGAAATGTGTTACAATAAAAATATATACCGGCGTATAAGGCGACGGGGCGTATAAGACGACCCCCCAACTGTCACCTTATACGCCGGGAATACAGTGGAGCAAAGAATAAAAATCATTACTCACTTCTCCTGGTGTTCTGCGGCGCTGCTGCAGGCTGTTGCTCCCTCCTGGTCCCCGGCAGAGCATTGCTTTCTGGACGCAGTGGTTGAAATCCCCGCCTCCAGAAACACACGTGCCTTCAGCCAATCACAGCCATTCAATGACATCATTGTCATTGGCTGTGATTGGCTGAAGGCACGTGTGTTTCTGGAGGCGGGGATTTAAAGCCCTTCGTAGAGAAAGCAATGCTCTGCCGGGAACCAGGAGGGAGCGACAGCCTGCAGCAGTGGCGCAGAACGCCAGGAGAAGTGAGTAATGATTTTTATTCTTTGCTCCACTGTATTGCCGGCGTATAAGGTGACAGTTGGGGGGTCGTCTTATACGCCCCGTCGCCTTATACGCCGGTATATATTTTTATTTTTACACATTTCTGGATGAATTGCAGGGAAGGGCTTATATATTTAAGCCCTTCCCGACAATTCATCCCGCGATCGCCGGCAGCCCATTGCTTTCAGTGGAACCTGCTGTATTGCCGGCTCCATTGAATTCAATGGGCAAACATCGTTCTTCTCTGCCACAGCTGTTACAGCTGTGGCAGAGAAGAATGATTTGTCTTCTATATGTTCTCAATGGGGTCGGCGCTGCTGCCGCCGGCCCCATTGAGCGCATATAGAGAAGAGAACAGAAATCGCAGATCGCACATAGGTGCAATCTGCGATTTCTATGGCCTAAGAAGGACCGTTGGGGTTCTTGAAGCCTAAAATCACTCCTAACACTCTCCCTATAGCAGCTCCGGCATCAACAACACTTTCCCTGATCTCTGTCAGAATGCATCTGTGGCGAGCCGCGGGAGGGGCAGATTTTAATACTCGGGTGACACCTAATCTCGCCAGCCACTCACTGCAGGGGGGTGGTATAGGGCTTGAACGTTGCAGGGGGAAGTTGTAATGCCTTCCCTGTCTTTCTATTGGCCAGAAAAGCGCGCAAATTTGTCAGGGAAGAAAATGAAAGTAACCCGAACACCGCGTGGTACTCGTTACGAGTAACGAGCATCTCGAACACCCTAATACTCGAACGAGTATTAAGCTCGGACGAGTATGCTCGCTCATCTCTAATTATTACTGATGTGGCAAAAAAGGGGCATTACTGATGGAGGCATAAAAAATGGGCACTTTTACTGTGTGGATGGCACTAAAAGCAGCACTTATTTTGTGGGGCCTAATTACTATCTGGGGCATGATGGATTGTGTAGAGGTGTGAAGCGTGATGGAAAAGTAAGGAACCAAAGATGTCTGTGTATCAACTTCTGCTGAGACAAGTAGAGATAGAGGTTGATAGAGAAGAAAAGGCACAGAGAATGACACCAATCAAAGGCAATGCCACTTAGTAATCACTGGAAGTAACTGCACTGTAATCACTAATCACTGTGTAGAGACACTATCTGATTATTATTTAGGTAAAAAAAAAACAGCAAAGATAGATATCCCATAATGTTCCCCACCTCTGTCAAGGGCCCTGCCTATTCCCCAATACTGGGCCAATATGTCTTGGAGGAGGGAAGGCCATTCTTAACAGCTTTGCATTGGGCCACCCAAGGTGTTAAAACAGCCCTGGCATCATTGTTGCAGCAGGAAGTGCAGCGGGGGATCAGGTCAGGCGAGGAGAACATTTAGGTTTCTCCACTACCCTGAGCAAATGTCAAAAGTTTGGGGGGACTGGATAACCTCTTTCAAAATCTTCTTTTAACACAGCACTATAATTAACACCACTGAGTGACATTTATGGGACTGAGAAATTAGTTTCTCCCATGGGAGGGCCATACACAGTAAGCGTTTAGTCATTTTGCAGAGCTAAGAGGGTACAGGACAGATGTACCCACCACCTGGATTACTTAGGCTAAATAGGAATTTGAGGACTTTGTTTCTATGTGTTTTGGGTGGAGGAGTTCCGTCACTTCATCGGACCGATATATGGAAGTATCGGGGAGCATGTCATAGATGAATCTTCTCCCAGCATTTTGTCTTCGAGAGGGCATCATCAGATACTGTAGACTAATACTCAACAGAAGTCTTATTCCGCACATGCTTTTTCTTTCTATGGTGTGGTAAGTAATTTCAAAAATTTACATTTTACCAAAAATAAATGCATATTATGTAGAATAGTCCCTAGAATGGTTCTAGCCTGGCAGCTCACCTGACATTTTATGCCTGCGAGGCTGCAAGTGCATGTTTCTGGATCACAAAATATTCTGCAGTCACAGCCACAATCTTCTCTAGACAGACGGATAGCTCGCAGCTCATGTTTTTCTTCCACATCGATCTTCTTCACCCCAGACGCACGCAACAAGGCCCTCCGCTTCTTTGTTGGCAGGGGTTGTAGAAAGAAATACTCATCTACTTCAGTGTTATCCAAGTCAATGTCATCATCTGAAATATCATCTAGGGTAAGGATGTTGGCTTCTTCAGACTCTATTGTGCCATTTTTAGTTATCTGAAAGAAAATGGAAATGCCGAGTGTGAAAAATATTTACAGGTCAAAGAAGAGAGCGTTGGCTTCTAATAGCCTAGCAATAAATGACTCAGTCAATGCCATTCCTTCTTATGCTGCAGAATTAAAGGGCTCAATATAACACTTCCATTGCTAGGAGTCTGTGACCATGTCTGGTTTATGTTAGATGGAATTTAAAAAAAAAACTTTTCCACTAAAATGCCCTTTGGTTGGACAAAGATTTTTATGATAAAGTTAATGTGTCATTACAGAAGGACTTCTCTCTATAAGGAATTCTTTCTGCTTAGGACTGCAACATATTAGCTTCTACTATGGGAGAGCGACCAACACCGTAAGATCTGGGTCATAAACAGACTATTATGGTGCTATAGCCTGCAATGGACCCATGTGATGCATTTATCTTTACACATATACACACAGGGGTATAATCCCCCCCCCCCTTTACATGTTACATGAGAATACATGATGATAGAGTGTTTCACGGACCATATTGCATTATGGAGATATGCTTGCTTATAAGTGAGAATACAATGCCTGACAGACACTATACAATGGCATACAGGGTCCAGCAATTCAGACCAGCATACATACAACCTATGCAATCGCAAATGGTGCTGGCCATCAGCTTGTTGTGAAGGTAGCTCTTGTGGATGTAGGTTTGAGGCAATCAGCCCCCCCTGGTTCGCCTGGCTAGATAATCTTCCTTCGTGTGTCAGTGTCTTGTGGAGCTACATGAATCATCCTCCTCCTGGCTCTGCCACCTTCTCTCTGATGTTCTGAGGTGTTGCTGGCAGTCCATCCATGCGTCTGCAACAATGACTTAATTCTACTACTGTAATTATGTACTGGCCTTGGGTTTGTATCTATGAGCTTGGTACTGGTATTGTATCTATATACCAAGATTGGTTTGTGCTCTATTTATGTTATGAGTTTGGCTGTTGTACTCTTTATGTACTGAGCTTGGTTCTGGAACTATATTTGTGTTACGTGCTTGGTTCTGGTACAGCATTTATTCACTGAGCTGGTGTGTGGGTATTCTATCTTGCTGCTTACTGCTCAAGCACAATAGCAGCAGACTGTCTATAAAGGCAATATACATTGTTCTTTCTTACGATAAAGAAGTGCCAAAAAGAATTCTGCACAGTATGCCTTCTAAGCGAAGGTTGTCACTGTATGATTCAGGATATGATGCAACAGATGGAGTTACCAAAGTTTACAATATTTCTTGATAAACACAAATGTACAATAAAAGTACAGCAATAATGGTTACACAATTAAACCTTTTTTTTTTAAACTTAGAATCACCTCTCTATGTACGGCTAACCAGATTCTAAGGATAATACTTTGTACACAATAATTACCACCACTTGAGTATTATCAGCACAGTTTTTCATAATGGAATATATAGTACGGCTACACAGCTTCCCTTTAGGGGTTAACACTCCTATGCAGTCTCTTAGAAAAGCTGGTTCCTGTATTCACATATAATGTCCTTTTAAATAACAGTCTATAACCTGGGTTTGAGCATCAGACACTTTCACAATGTTATTGTACACAATATGAGTCTTATCTCCTGTAGCAACCTGCCAACACAGTCTTTAACCCTTTTCTAGGTGTGCACACTTATTGTCAGATTGAGGCTAGCCTCACTTACAATCTGTCGGTTGGTAGTATTCTACTAACTCAGACTAGTCTAGGGTCAGAAGTGCTCCTGCACAATGATTTCCATAAGTCCTTATTACTCTCTAGAGGTCTGGAGGCGCAACACTGGCTCTTTCTTGTCCCCAGCTACCAAGCAGTCTCTGGCCACTGTCCTTTCTCAGCAGCTCCTGCAGCTTCCCCGCAGAGGCTCTCTCAGGTTCAGCTTCAGCAGAACCTCCAGCTCACCACTGTCTCACCATCAAAAAAGGTATCTTTATGGCAAAGTCTCCATTCTCTAGAAAATTCCTACAGAACACGCTCCGTTCCAATGTGCAGAAATTTGGAACAAGTAACAGTGAATCTTCATGGCAACATTTTAACTTTTTAGGGTAGCTCCTTACACTATCAGCTGTGCTACGGCAAAGAACCCCAATACTGTTGCTGTACAGAGGACTACTTCTGTCTTTGGACACCACTGCGGAGCACAGTAGCATTGTGGCTTTCTGCCACTCAGCAACATTTAAGTGTAAACTTGGCATTGCACAATTTTGGCAGACCAGATGGTTAACATTGTTTCTAACTAAAACAGGCAAAAAGGTTCATGTAAGATCAACCCATAATGCAGTGATTTGGCAAATTATTCTTCATAGTTTGTGTGAATGTTTTGCTATGTTCTTCCGTTGTTTTTTTCTTGTTAATTTGTTTCTTACTTAAATTCCAAAATGCGATTTGAGGACCTCTCAGGAGCTGACACAAATTAATAATAATAAGCCTATTTGCATAGCAATGGCCTCATTATCTTGCTGACTTCTGAGAAATGCTACAATCGGAATCTTAATGCGTTTGCTGCAAATGCTGGATATCCTCTCTGGTGGATACTGCAGACATGCTGCCTAATAAACCTCGCCTCCTTCAATTTCAAGAATCTTGGATGTCACATTTGGGAATTTATATTCCAAATCAACATTAGAGTAATACATGCTGCTTAACTTTGCAAAATTCATCCATAATATAGAATGGGAATGGCGTGAAGAATAGCTCCTTGGCTTTGCGAAACATGATATAGAGGGGCCAAGTGATGAGGAATTAAATGGATTGTCCGGGTACTGGACAACATTTTCTAAATTGCTGCAACTGTGTTAAAATAACAATGAGGGCTGTAATTATCCATCCTCTGCCACCCCAATCCAATGCTGTAGTCCCACCATGGTCCCGGAAGTTATGTGACCACTACAGCCAATTAGAGACTGCAGCATCACCACTACACGCTTTCAAGTAATTTATCACCCCCGCCCCATTTTACTGACCTCAGAAGGACGAAAGGCTGAGTCAACCTTAAAACAGCTCCCTGAACCATGGGGATTGAACTAACAACCTTCAGGTCATGAGCAAGAGCTTAGGACTGCATTTCAGCTGCCTTAGCACTCTGCGCCACACGAGGCATTCACATCCTGGGCACCAAGATGCCAGGAGTTCAGTGACACTGCAGCCTCTGATTGGCTACAATGGTCAGGTCAGGTGACTTCCTGTGACATCATCCTCAACAACAAAGACTAGGAGCACAGCAGGGTGCTGGGTTCCCATTGCAGAGGACAAGTGAGGAAATCGAACAAACCCATTAAAATAAATTTTTTGTTGTGCACCTTTTCACTACACTATAGCAAAATGCATTAGTAATCATGTAAGGGCGTATTCATGCGTTCTCGTGTGAGTTTTGTGCAAATATGAAATCCATTCATTTGAAATCGATTCACTCATAATAACGAGGAAAAAATATATATTGCAGCATGTTCTATCTTTTTGTGTTCCTTCATAATGCCCATTATGGGAGCTTAAAAGCCATCGCATAGCACTTGTATGCACATGCAACGTGAGGTTTCCCATTGAAATCAATGGGAAGCACTTGCGAACCAAACACATTTGTGAAGATCGCAATTTCACAGAAGTGATGTAACGAGTTTTTGAATTAAAACCACTTCGCATCACTGTAAAAAATGGACATTGGCAAGCTCGATATCGAGCTCGCTTGTGGAAATGTAGCAGTTTGATAAATCGGTTGCATTTTGTGTGGCTGAAGGGAGAAAAAAAAGCAAAGCTGGAAAAGATTTCACTTGTGCCTCACATGATAAAGCAGCCGAAAAAGCAGCAGCACCATGTGAACATGCAGAACATGCAGATGCCGCCTCAGGACCCTGACCACTTCAATATGAGGGGAAAACGGAAAAAGGGGCAGCACTGCAAATATACGGGGATAGAAAAGTTAGCCCGATTCCCCCATCAGGGCCAATACGGCGTTCCGGCCCTCCTGGAGCTTGATATTACTTCTGCTATAGCAGCCCACTGACATATATATAGTCTGGTGGGTAGCGTGTGACCTTATATGATCCCAATACAATCAGCAGCATGCAGAATTGTCCTACAGGCAGTAATGGATTACTAATCCAATATTTTTACCGTAGCGCACGCAGCATATAAAGCCATGGAAACAATGCAATATAAAGCCACAGCATGAAAGTGAACCAGAATGATGGTTCTATTAAACGGATCAGTTATCACTTGCTGGAGTGTACAGTATGTACTAGTAGAGCACAGGTGGAGTCAAAGGCTTCAATTGTATTTTATAACAGGGATTTGTGTAGAAACTTCAATCTAATGCCTAATCTGCAGAGTTAGACTGCCCAATTGGGTACTCTGGCAGTGCCCAATGGTCAGGAGTACCAGCTACCTCTTAGACAGTTAAAGGGTTTATCCACTTGTTTACTCTGTTGGCTAATCGAAAGCAGAACAAGTTTTTTTGGAACGATTAAAAAACGCTCCTGGGTGTAGATATTGCTGCCAGATACATGTTATGGCGCCCCCTAGGGTTTATTTTTACTTCTCAGAACATCTATCTACTGCATTACATCCAGTAAAGGCGAGGAGCCGATTCTAGGGCACCACCACTTATTGCCTGACCTGTATATAGAGTTGCCACCTTTGCCACCGGGGTGTAGATATTGCTGCCAGATACATGTTATGGTGCCCCCCTAGGGTTCTTTTCACTTCTCAGAACATCTATCTACTGCATTATGTCCAGTAAAGGCGAGAAGCTGATTCTAGTGCACCACCACTTATTGCCTGACCTGCGTATAGAGTTGCCACCAAAAAAATAAAATAAAAGGGGCGGGGTTAAGGGTGTGGCTTATGATGTTTCACCTCTGTTATTCCAGTGGCCCCACTAGTTTAGGGGGCCCCCCTCCCCCAGTGGCCCCACTAGTTTAGGGGGCCCCCCTCCCCCAGTGGCCCCACTAGTTTAGGGGGCCCCCCTCCCCCAGTGGCCCCCCTCGTTAGGGGGCCCCCCTCCCCCAGTGGCCCCCCTCGTTAGGGGGCCCCCCTCCCCCAGTGGCCCCACTAGTTAGGGGGCCCCCCTCCTCCAGTGGCCCCACTAGTTAGGGGGCCCCCCTCCTCCAGTGGCCCCACTAGTTAGGGGACCCCCCTCCTCCAGTGGCCCCACTAGTTAAGGGGCCCCCCTCCTCCAGTGGCCCCACTAGTTAGGGGGCCCCCTCCTCCAGTGGCCCCACTAGTTAGGGGGCCCCCTCCTCCAGTGGCCCCACTAGTTAGGGGGCCCCCTCCTCTAGTGGCCCCACTAGTAATGGGGCCCCCTCCTCTAGTGGCCCCACTAGTAATGGGGCCCCCTCCTCTAGTGGCCCCACTAGTAATGGGGCCCCCTCCTCTAGTGGCCCCACTAGTAATGGGGCCCCCTCCTCTAGTGGCCCCACTAGTAATGGGCCCCCCCCTCTAGTGGCCCCACTAGTAATGGGCCCCCCCCCCTCTAGTGGCCCCACTAGTAATGGGGCCCCCCCCCCTCTAGTGGCCCCACTAGTAATGGGCCCCCCCCCCCTCTAGTGGCCCCACTAGTAATGGGGCCCCCCCCCCCTCTAGTGGCCCCACTAGTAATGGGGCCCCCCCCTCTAGTGGCCCCACTAGTAATGGGGCCCCCCCTCTAGTGGCCCCACTAGTAATGGGGCCCCCCCCTCTAGTGGCCCCACTAGTAATGGGGCACCCCCTCTAGTGGCCCCACTAGTAATGGGGCCCCCCCTCTAGTGGCCCCACTAGTAATGGGGCCCCCCCCTCTAGTGGCCCCACTAGTAATGGGCCCCCCCCCCTCTAGTGGCCCCACTAGTAATAGGGCCCCCCCCTCTAGTGGCCCCACTAGTAATAGGGCCCCCTCTAGTGGGCCCCACTAGTAATAGGGCCCCCTCTAGTGGCCCCACTAGTAATAGGGCCCCCTCTAGTGGGCCCCACTAGTAATAGGGCCCCCTCTAGTGGCCCCACTAGTAATTGGGCCCCCTCTAGTGGCCCCACTAGTAATAGGGCCCCCTCTAGTGGCCCCACTAGTAATAGGGCCCTCTTTAGACAGACCCCAAAGTGAGGATCTTCTGTGAGCACTGCAGCAGTTTCCTAACCACAAGTTAAAGCGGTTGACCCAAGTCTAGCTGTTTTGCTGCAGGATGCAGACAGCTCCATCCATTGTGCAGTGTCCAGAGTTGATATTGTAGGCTGAATCCCATTCACTTCAATAAGACTCAGCCTGCAATAGTAACCTAGACCACTATGCAATGTATAGATCTCAAGCAAAACATCTAGAAGCGGGATAACCCCTTTAAAAGTGAGTTAAAGTGATTGATGACATGGTTGCTGCCTGGCTGGAGGTACTCATACCAGGAAGTTTATTTTTACCGGCCATTAACATGGACAGTAAAAAATAAATACTGGCACCAGACTAGATTAAATTACCGACTGGGCCAGTGGTTCACGAATGGGTGATAACCCTACACGCACAATAGCAGTAATTACTGACCACCTAGAACAAGGTTCTTGGAACCTGGTTGGACAGCATTACTCTAGGTGGAAGTTGTGAGATGTAATGGCAATAATCGACACACAGGAACCTTTTTTTTATGTATTCCAATTGAAAAGTCGTTCTATTTTGCCTGAGCCATCAGGGCAGATTAAAAATGTATTAGTTGGCCAACAAATTCAAGTACTTATCCTGAAAAACAAATTGTGAGTGGCAGTGCTCTTCACATAGACTTTAGCCATTATCCACTTGGTTTGCATGAATATAGTGATGGGTCAGGGGCCCCATTACCCAATGCCTGGCCCCCACTCTGACAAGATAGACATTTTATATCTCTTCATCCACAGTATATTAAAAGATACAAGTACTGTGTTTCCCTGAAAATAAGACAGGGCCTTATATTAATTTTTGCTCCAAAATATTTCCTTTTTACATGTATAGCTGCCTGGACACTATGTAAAAATCATGCTAAGGCTTGTTTTCGAGGGTAGGTCTTATTTTCAAGGAAACGGGGTATGCATGGCTAAAAAAAACGCACTACCTTTTGTTTTAGAGTGTTGAGTTTTTCTTCTCTTAGGTGGTCTCTTAGCATCTCCTTATGCAGTCGATCTTGTTCTACAGCAAACTCTCCCAGAGTGTACTGACGAATGCTGTTGTGACGGCTAGACATCCCCAAGGTGCTTCCTCCTTGACTGGGCACACTAGTAAACCCTTGCCTCCTGGTGAAGTAATAGACTGTGACACAGTTGAAGCGCACATTCTTGGCTCGCAGTCGTTTCTCTCGTTTTAGAATTGATGATGCTGGAAAATAATATGAAAAAACAAGGTTATTTTTTTTAGCTAAACAACAAAATATAATGTCTAGAGATTCACAAAAAACGCCATCCTGAGGCATTAAAGTATGAATGAGAATGGGTTAGGTTGTATGCACACAGGCCAGTTTGGTTTTGGACTCTGCTTCTGCACTTCCTGATCAATTTTTTTTGTGTGGTCCCATAGCAACCTGCGTTAAAAACTCATTCGTATGACAGTTGGTTGACTCACACCATGCTCCATTGCCAGTCTTCTGGAGCTTCTATGTGGACTCATTGAAGAATACAAATAGTATGGCTGTTGACACCTGGGGATCAGAAACACCGCCCAACCAATCTCCATTGAAATTTTTGGGGCTGAATCCAAGACGGCTGCCACCAAGATGGTCGACAGGCGCCACCATACTGTTATAAAACGTTCTTGCTTCACACAGCCGAGGAAATCGCGCAAAATTTGTGCATTGCGAAACAAACAAATATGAACCCCATTCTTTTGAATAGGTTGATAAGCATGAGCGATGTTTTCCTGCATAGCCCCGCAATGAGATGCTATGCGAGAAACAGAATCCCAGCATGTTCTATCTGGCTGCGTGCTCTCACATCGCAGCCCCATTGCTTCCAATGGGGCCTGTGGCAGCAGCGCTGGCCCCATTAAAACAATGGAAGAACTCCATGATCCCCTGCCATGGCTGTGACAGCCAGGGGCGAGTATCCCTTTATCCATGGCACTCTCACATAGTAGAGCATGCGATATGGGGGCGTGATTCACTTCGCCTAATTGAACTTAACCTAAGTGTTCTACAAAGTTTCCTACTTATATCTTTTTGTTCAGAAGATTTTCCAGGTGGCCCTGAATTTTGAATCACCCTGTAAATTAACCTGCGCAGTCCCTGCAGATTGGACTGCACTCTCAAAGAGATGGGTTTGGTATAACCAGGCCATGCACATTCATGCCTGGATTTGCTTTAGCTGACCACATAGGAGGGCAGTTTATGTAATGGTGTAATAAAATGATTGTGCCAGGGAAAAAAAAAATCAGATCATAAGCCGCAATGCAACTATAAAGTTATGAAACTCCCTGGGGCGTACTCGTGTTTTTCTCTGTGTGTGTTTCTAATTATTTTTTTATTGCAGCCACTTTATATTTGTTTATATAGTGCATTTATAGAGCTACTATTACATTTATTAACCATCTGGCACGTGGCGGTTTTCCCTCACACGTTGGCTTGATGTCATTTTGACCTTCAGTTCCACCTAAGGGTTCCTTGACACTGGCGAGGGCGATATCGGGCCGTGAATCCCAGCCCGATATGCCTATCGCAATCCATGCAAAACCCCTGGATTCAAGGACTTTTCATCTGAAAACAGCCTTGCATCACTGCGGGGCTGAAGAAATGCCCTACCGCGGCAGAGGATCACGGAGATCTCCCATTGTTTTGAATGAGGCCCATGCTGCTGCCACCGCCCGCATTGAAAACAGTCAGGATGTCGCAAAAGGATAGAACATGTGATGCTATGCAGGAAAAGAAAATTTTAAAAATTGCAGAAATGCGGTGCAATGCAGGAAAACATCACAAATGTGAATGAACCCATTCAAAAAAATGTTTCATATCTATGCCAGATTTGTGAGTCTCGCATGATTTTGATGCCAGTGTGAAAACCCCCCTCAGGGGTGTACCCGGGAAGTTTGGGTGCAACTGGCATGGGCCGAAGAGAAAAGTATCCAAGTGGAGGGGAAGCCATTGTCATGAGTGGTAGTATCACAACACAGATTTAAGATACCATGCAGCAGAAGGAGTTACAAAAATATGGAATGTTCATTTAAGAACAGAATTACGCAAATGAATAATGCATTAATAATGAGCAAGCAATTTATCTTTGATCTACTTAACACAGCATATTATGCACGTGGGTTTTGCACACATAACCCGCTGTACCAATCTGCCTTAGGCTCCCATGTTGCCACTCACACATATTGCGTGAAATAAGCGTGTATGTTCTATTTTAGCACGCATTACGTGGCATACACGCCGAGATAGCGCATAGCAATTGCGTACTTGCTACATGCCACACACAGCAAATTAAGTAAGTTTGAAGCCACCCTTACTTTGACTAACTAAATCCTGGGGTCACTAATACTTTAGGCACAATAGGATACAATAATATTTTGTACTTCGTCTGAAGTAATATCAATGATGGCAAACCAGTAATAACCAAATCAGTGCTGTTAATGAAAAATATAACCTACAGTATAATTTACGGTTAGTCTCCTACGGATCAACACTTCACTCCTATAATATAGTGAATCTGTAGCACAATTTAAATGAAACTCAGGTATATTAATATAAATTGATTCTGAAACTCAGACACTTATACCGATCTCAGTCCACACCCAAGTGTTTGAGCCCAGAAATTAGAACAGCCATTCAAATTCCAACTAATGTTCCTGTTCCCAGTTGCAGTAGGCCTGCTGGCTAAGTGTTTGGTCTCCAGTAGTGGACACACCTAGCAGTCTTACTGAGATCGGCCTTACTTACAACTTGCTGCCAATGAACTCCTCAATGTCCTTATTGATCTTGACCTACAGCACAATATTGAACGCTCTCTGGCCTCTACATGGCTCCTATTCCTGGATCTTAGTGTTCACTCCTTGAACAGTCCCTCTCGCAGCCCTTGTGCTTTCTGCAGACTCTGGCACTCTAAGAGCAGTGATCAGAAGTGCTGTAGATCCCCTCTGCGATGCCTCTGACGCTGCAAGAAAAAGTGGATTATACCCACCTGATAATCAGGTTTCCAGTAGTCTCCACGACAGCACCAATGAGATTGCCTCCTCCTGGTAGGACAGGAACATACTGAGAGGTTAAAAGCTCCCCCCCTTCCCCACTTTCCTCAGTGGATTCTAACGAATTGCCGGGGCAGGAGCTAAACTTAAATTTCTTCCCCTAACCGGGGTTTTTTTTATTTTTAAATTTATTATTTTATTTTTATAGGGCGGGAAAGGTACGGGTGCTGTCGTGGAGACTACTGGAAACCTGATTATCAGGTGGGTATAATCCACTTTTTCCCCCAGTCGTCTCCACGACAGCACCAATGAGACGTACCAACTAAAGTTTATTAGGGTGGGATCGCTGCCGAGAGGACTTTGCGGCCGAAGGCCATGTCCTCGTCCTGCTGCACTTTTACCCTATAGTGTTTAGTGAACGTGTGGGGTTTTTTCCAGACTGCGGCCTTGCAAATTTGCTCGACCGAGGCTGAACTGTGTTCGGCCCATGAGGACGCCACTGCCCTTGTGGAATGGGCTTTAAGAGCTAACGGGATCTCCTTCCCGAGGGCTTTATAGGATTCTATGATGGCCAGGCGGATCCACCTGGCTATGGACCTTTTCGCTGCTTTGCTACCCTTATTTGGGCCACTGAACTGGACGAACAGGTTGTCGTCCCGCCTCCAGTGGCTCGTTGTATCTATGTAGGTTAGGACTGCTCTCCTAACGTCCAGGCAGCTTAGGGTTCTTTCCTCCTCGTTTTTTGGGTTGCTGAAGAATGAGGGGATTATTATATCCTGGGACCTATGAAAATCTGACACTACTTTCGGCATAAAGGCCGGGTCTGTTTTAAATATTAGTTTGGTGTCTGCAATTTTCATAAACGGGTGGCGGATGGACAAGGCCTGTAGTTCGCTAACCCGTCTTGCGGATGAAATGGCTACTAGGAAGATGGTCTTGATTGTAAGCATTCTTATAGGTAGCGACTCGATCGGTTCGAATGGTACCGCTGTCATGGCCCCTAGAACCCAATTAAGGTTCCAGTCTGGGAACAGGTTTATGGGCCTAGGGCGTAATCTAGCTGCTGCTGTTAGGAACCTGTGGACCCATCTATCGTCTGCGAATTTTGTGTCGCAGATAGCGCTAAGGGCTGAAACTTGGACTTTTAGGGTGCTCGGGGAGAGGCCCATCTCTAAGCCCTCCTGCAGGAATTCTAAGATTAGCGGAGTGTCGGGGATAGAATCCCCGCGATCCCTTCCCTGTCTCCATGAGGAAAACTTTCTCCAGACCTTCTGGTAGATCAGGTGGGTCGTCTTTTTCCTACTGGACATTAGGGTTTCTACTACTTTCTCTGAGAATCCTTTCTTTCTTAGCGAGGATTCCTCAAGAGCCATGCCGTTAAATGGAGTTTGTCTAGGCCGGGGTGGTTCAGTGGCCCCTGCGATAGAAGATCCGTCCAGGTAGGGAAGGTGACTGGGTCCTGGACGCTCAGTGTTGTCAGAAGACCGAACCAGCTTCTTTTCGGCCAGAAGGGGGTCACTAGGATTAGCGTGCATCCCTGGGTTCTGAAGTGCTGTAAAACCCTGGGGATTAGTGGTATGGGAGGAAAGGCGTAGGCCAGTCCTTGTCCCCAGTCCTGGCCTAGGGCGTCTACCGCTATCGGATGATCTCCTGGCCGGAGGGAGAAAAAGTTGCCTACTTTTGTGTTCTCCCTGGTTGCGAAGAGGTCCAACTGTGGGGTCCCCCACCGGTTGGTTAAGATTCTGAATGCCTCTGGGGAGAGGGACCACTCTCCTGGGTCTATCTGCTTCCTGCTGAGGAAGTCTGCTTTTCCGTTTAGTGTCCCCTTTAAGTGGGTTGCCGTGATCGAGAGGATCCGGCCCTCCGCCCAGTGAAAGATTTTCTGTGCGATGCTTTGCAGTGGGGGAGATCTTGTGCCCCCTTGGTGTCGTATGTGAGCGACCGCGGTGACATTGTCTGACAGTATTCTTATGTGTTGGTTCTGTAGCGAGTTGCCCAACTGCTGTAGAACCTGCCAAACTGCCTGTAGTTCTCTGAAATTTGAGGACTGTTCTTTTATCCTCTGAGGCCAGGGACCCTGAAAGAATTGGTTCCCCACATGCGCTCCCCATCCACAGGCGCTTGCGTCTGTTGTGATGTGGATGGCTGGGTTTTGTAGCCAGTGAACCCCTCTCCGCAGGTTCTCTGGGGATGTCCACCAACGCAGGGATGTTTTTGCCCTGTTTGGGATGTACATCCTTGCCCCTAACGAGGACTGCCTTTTGTCCCACGAGGATAGGACTACGGCCTGCAGGGCTCTGGTGTGGGCCTGGGCCCATGCTACTCCTGGGATGCATGATGTCAAGCTCCCCAGGAGAGACATTGCCTCCCGAATTGTGCAGAATCGTCTTCGTAGGAAGGTTTTGACTATTCTGCGGATTTTTTGTATTCTCTCCTCGGGTAGGTAGGAGCATTGCGATTCTGAGTCGAGAGTTATTCCCAGAAACGTCTTCTGCTTGCCGGGATCTAGGCTGGATTTTTCCCAGTTTATAATCCATCCCAATGATTGGAGAAGTTGTAGCACTGTCTCCAGGTGTTTGGTTAGGAGTTTTTTGGACTCTGCTATTAATAGAATATCGTCCAGGTACGGTACTACTAGGATCGATTTTTCTCTCAAGTGGGCGGCTACCTCTGCCATAATCTTGGTAAAGATTCTGGGAGCTGAGGATATCCCGAAGGGCAGGCATCTGAACTGGTGGTGCTCTATTCTTCCGCCCATGTCCACTGCGAACCGCAGGTATTTCTGTGAATCTTTGTGGATCGGGATGTGAAAATAAGCGTCCTTTAGATCGATGGACGCCATGTAGGCTCCTCTGGGGATCAACTTTATTGTCGAGGAGATGGTCTCCATTTTGAATCTCCTGTATCGGACGCAGGTGTTCAGGTCTTTCAGGTTTATTATCGTCCGGTGTTTCCCGCCGGGTTTTTTTACTAAAAAGAGCCTGGAGTAATAGCCCTGGGTTTCCTCGTTTCGCGGTACGGGAGATATTGCGTTTAACCGTTGCAAGTCGCGCACGCTTCGCCCTAGTAAATGTAGCTGTTTTTTTGGGGCTCGCGTGGTAATAAATTTCCTTCTGGGGATGGACACCAGCTCTATCTGGTATCCGTACTGTAGGATCTTTGGGATCCATGGGCCCCCGCAGATTGCGGCCCATTGATCCACAAAGCTCCCCAGCCTTGCCCCTACGGGGATGGCGTCAGGGTCTTTGCTTCGGCTCCCCCTGGTGGGGGTTGAAGAGGATATTCCTTCCTCTGCCCCCCTTGGGGTAACTCCAGCGGCCTGTCTTGCCCTTGCCTCGGTAGGCCTCGGGCTGCTGCATTGGGGCCTGGGGAAAGGTCTTCACTCTCTGTGGTTTTTCCTCAGGGAACCCTTTTTTCCTGTCGGCCGCCTTCTCTAGAATTTTATCTAGGTCCGGTCCGAATAGAAATTGGCCGTAGAATGGGAGGGCACACAATTTGTTTTTCGAGGCCAGGTCGCCTGACCATGATCTCAGCCATAACACCCTTCTGGCTGAGTTAGCGCGGGCTGTGGCTTTTGCTGAGAGTTTGAAGGTCTCGGCCGCGGCGTCCGCTAGGAAGTTAGTGGCCATGCGCAAGATGGGAAGGGAGCTAAGGATCTGATCTCTTGGTGTTTTGTTGGTCAGATGTAGTTCCAGCTGCTCTAACCATACCCCCAGGGTCCGCGCCACGCAAGTGGCTGCGATCCCTGGCCTAAGGATGTTTGCCGCTGCCTCCCATGATTTCTTTAGGAGTCCCTCTGCCTTGCGATCCATGGGGTCTTTTAGCTGTGCGGCATCCTCAAAGGGAAGAGTCGTCCTCTTGGCTACCTTGGCCACCGGGACGTCTACCTTAGGTATTTCGTCCCAGCTTGCGCAAGCTTCCTCCTCCAGGGGGTATCTCCTTTTTACGCCTCGAGCGGAGAAGGAACCTGCGTCTGGTTTACTCCACTCTCTCTGAATTATTTTAGAGATGTTTTTGTGGACCGGGAAGGTATGTTTGCGCCTCTCCCCAAGTCGACTGAATATCTCATCCTGTCGGGTCCGCGGCTCTCTGGGCTGTTCTATTTTTAACGTAGCCCTGACTGATTTAATTAGTTCTGTCAACTCGTCTTGATGGAACAAATATTTCCTGTAGTCCTCCTCCTCTGAGGACTCTTCGGCCGCCTGTTCCTCTTGCTCTGATCCGATGGAATTCTCGGAATCAGAAGGCTCCTCGGGAACATATGCCTTTCTTTGGCGTTTCGCTGGCGGTGCCGGCAGTGACGTTAGAGCTGATCGAACCTCCTCCTTCACCAGCTTCCTAACGTCATCCAGGAATCCCCCCGATTCCTCTCTGACTAGCCTAGCCACGCATGCCTTGCATAGAGGCCTCTGATACGTGGCTGGTAGTCTCGTCCCGCATTCCACGCATTTTCGCAGTTTTGTTCTGGGGGGGATGTCTTTTTTATCCCCCTGACAAACAAAGCATTTTTGCGGGTAAACATGCAATTTTTCCATATACAGCATACTGGATATTTGCATTGTATTTTTTGCCGCACTGGCTACTTACGGCCGCTGAGGCTGAGGTTTCAGCTGTCTCTGGGGCTGGAGCACTCATCTTTATACCAGTGCTGCAGACACCTTGCGACCTGTAGTGCTGGTGTTCTGGCTTCTCTCAGGTTCCTATTTAAATTTTCGCGCTCCTGCGCTAAGCCCCGCCCCCTCCGCTCCTAATGCAGACGCGATGACGTCATCGCGCTGGACGTGAGATGCGGCGCCCCGCCCCCTGCCGTCAAAGGGCTTCCTGGAGCACCGCGCTGTAATTTCTGCCGGAGGACGAGGGGGACTGAGGCTCCCGCTTTGAACCCCCCATGGGCCGCCGCGGGAGGAACCTGGCCCGGGGGTTACCACCCTGATGTGGCGTCCCGGGAGTCGTCTGGCTGCGAAGGGATGACAGGGTGAGCCACTGCCTTCCGATCCGCCTGTATACTTTCGCTGGCTTCTCCACCAGCTCCTCTCATAGATCCTGCCTCCTAGCAGGACAGGAAGACACTGAGGAAAGTGGGGAAGGGGGGGAGCTTTTAACCTCTCAGTATGTTCCTGTCCTACCAGGAGGAGGCAATCTCATTGGTGCTGTCGTGGAGACGACTGGGGGAAATTCCTTTTATACCTCAGACATCAGCCAATTATTTAGTAGGGAGCATGCTCAACCCCATTGTGCAAGAATTCGGCGCAAATTTTGGTGCACACAACAGTTTGGCACATCTTACTGCCCATTGCATAGCAATCTTGTCAACCGTTTAAGCCACCTGCACACGGTATAGCGGGAGCCCGCAGCGGAATAAGACCTGACAGCTGCAGTGTCTGCGCATATCTGTCATTTTTCTTCTTTATCTGTACTGCGGATGGACCTGGTGGCTCGCCGTCAGATATGCGCAGTACAGATTTTTTTCCCACGCTTCGCCGACTATAGGTAATGACTTGGAATCAGTGACCTGTCCATAATGGAAGCCATCCGCGCACAAATGGAGCATGCAGCGTTTTTTTCTCCACTTGCGGAAACCACAATTGGTTTTCTCAAGTGTGCAGGAAAATGTTTTTTTTTTTCCATAGATGGACAGTATTTGGTGCGGACGCCCGCTGAAGATTCTGCAGCAAAAATCTGTTTGTGTGCAGGCGGCCTTAGGGGAGCCCCTTCCATCATCAGAACCAATGAGTTGCTGTCCGTGTAAACCACATAAGTTATATAGTCTGGAATGTTATTGTACTCTACATCTTCCCTTGAAAAGACTGTTTGAGCCTTTTAAGTAAACTGTTGTTCAGACAGGAACTGCCGCACCTGAATGTTCCCAGCTTGGAAATCCACTACAACATCTACGAAGGCGCGCAGAGTTGGAGGCGGCACACAATTGAACAATATGTCTGAACAGAACAGCTCACACACGGGCAACTCAACTCCCAATTCTTTCATTTTCCCTGAAAAAAACATTTACAGCTTTTGAAAAGGTTTCAAGCACACCAAACAACACAAAAAGGGATTCTGGGATTTCAGATGTAGAGTATTTTTTTTTTTAATTGGGAAAAAAATAAACCAATAAACCTTCCCCTGCATGTAGAACAGAAACTAAATCCAAATTAAAAATGTAGTGCCAAGACATAACGTTATACCCTATCTGCAGGATAGGCAATGACTTGGTCTGACCACTGGGGCTGCCATCAGTCTGAAGAAAGGAGGCCCCAACGGTCCCTGCATAAATGAAACGGAGGCCGCGCATGCACACCACCGTTCCATTCATTTCAATACCATAAATTGCCGAAAACGCTTGGCAATTTCCAGTTTTCCCACCAAAAGAAATTGTGTTAGAAACAGTATAAAACAACAAATACTACGTTCTATTGACCATAGTTGTGACAACATGAGTCAAACGAGCAGAGATCACAGTGTAGCCCTGTGTTCTCCCAATAAAATAAAAAGTCAATGCTGGATCAATTGCAACTCATAAGTAGCCACACCCACAATCCCCATATAAAAAAAAACAAAAAAACAGCTTGCACCTTGACTCACATTAACTAGATTAGATTTAGGAAATTAAAAGGCCCTTTTACACGAAACGATTATCGTTTTGGTTGTTCAGGCTCCAGTGGGGTGTTTGAATGATAATTGTCCCATGTAAAAGCATGCGAAAAACTGAATGCCTGGATGAGAATCATACAGTCATTCAGTTTTAACCTATTAAGGACCAGGTGCGGTAAATATACAGCGCCTGCTCCTGGGCTTAAAACCCCGCCAATAGTAAAATTACGGCGGCGCTTTAAGCCTCCTGCTCTGCAATCAGAGACAGGACAGGTTATCAGCTGTTAGTGACAACTGATAACCCGGAGGAGAAGGCAGGAGGGGTTTTTAACCCTCCCTGCCTTTTCCTTCCCCGAGTACACAGTGCTCAATGACAACTGTGTACTAGAAAGTGAAGGTGGAAGAGTTTCTTCCACTGCGGGAGCCGGGGGGGGGGGGGGGTCATGTGACCACCGGGGTTCCCTGCTACAGCAGAGCTGGAGGGTCATACTAGCCCTTGGCCAGCTCTGCCAGTGACTAATGTCACTACAGGGGTTGCTTTCCCCTTTAACTGGGGCTCCTATGGATGCCCAGCTACAGTGGGAGAGTGTCAAATAAAAAAAATGAATGTCCCCCAGAGGTCTTATATGACGTCATGGGGGACACAGATAGTAAAAAAACATCATTGAATACATAAATAAAACGAAATAACAGAATAAAACAACAATATGAACATAAGAAAGAGAATAACACAAAGCAGACGCCAACAAAAACAGTTGCCATATGCGCCCTGTAAACCAAAACCATACATACTATATATCAAAACATGTGAAGCAAATAGAGGAACCCATTCCCATACTTTATTGTAGAATAAATATACTAAATTTAAAAAAAATGTGAATGTTAAAAAAAAACAAAAAAAAAAACATTTTTTTTTTTAGAATTTTACCCCCAATAAAAACTAAAAAAAAAGGAAAAAAAGGCAGTAATAAAGATATTTCAAAAAAATAAAAATAAAAAAAATCGCCCGATATGTCACGGAAAAAAACGCAGCAAAAATAATTTTGGTAGTTAAAGGAAACAAAATAGGGCAGTAAAACTGCCACATGTTTAAAATCCCTAAAAAGTTCCTGGTCCTTAAGGTACAAAACAGCTTGGTCCTTAAGGGGTTAAGCATACTTAAAATTCCAAACGACCAGCCTTTGGTGTAAACAGCAGCATTCAGTACTGAGCAGCTGCTGCTTACAATGAATGAAGACAGGCGGGGGAAGAGAAGGGAGAGAGCCCTCCTCCATCCACCCCACCTCCTTTCTGGCCGTGCTGTGAGCAACCAGTGATACTCGCTCCTGTATAACAACACGGGAGCGAGTATACACAGGGACGAGTGTCAGACATTGTTTGCCCTACACTAGTCCCATGTAAAAGGGCCTTAACACTGGCTGCACATGAGCGTAGATACCAGGGACGTAGCTAAAGGCTTAGGGGTCTGGGTGCAATAGGTTTAGCAGGGCCCCCACCCTCCCCCTTCCCCTCCATCTGTACCCATACCCAGAGGTGTAGCTTGTAGATTAGGGGTCTCAATGCTAAACCTGTAACAGAGCCCCCAACTACAATACTTTATTTATAGTACTGGGCTCCCTATATGGTGAAGAGAGGCCTTATGGGCCCACTAAGGCTCCTGGGCCCGGGTGTAACCACATCCCCTATAGTTACGCCCCTGGTAGGCACAATTGCACATGCCTTAGCCCAAAATTTTTGCACCATGACAAGGTTTTTTTTTGTACATATTCGTTTATTTCACTGTACTTTTTCTGCCTGCAGTGCACATTTAGTGTGTAAGAGACACAAGGATGCACTGATTACAATGGCCAATTCATCTAATGCATCCCAGCAAAATTCCATAGTGCTTCACACACCTCCAATGACTTCTATGTGGACCTTTGGTGTGCAAATATGGAAAAAGATAGAACATTGTTCTCCGTTTTTGGCACAGCGAAAATCTGCACAAAATACGGACAGGCGTACAAACCCATTAAAAATCAACAGATTCTATTCTTTGCATTTTGCGCACGCAAATACGTCCATGCGAAGCTGGCTTAAGAGCTCCTGCGGAAAACATGTAGGCACTTAAAAATACTCATGCTGGGCTTTTAAATACCATCTAGTATAAATCTTTTTAGATGGTCTGAGCTGCTGGAAACCTTCTATTTTCCTTCTAAGGTGACCAAGTACGGTACCACAATTGGCGCTTTTCCATAGACGGCGTCTTAGATTCTTATTCTGCATTTAGTTTTGTAGAGCCACGGTAAAATGCTTGGCAAGTAGCAGCCTGTGAGCCGATATGGTGAAATATTCCGAGGACTCAATTTATCGCTGGTTAACCTCCCCACCCCATTAAAGTAAATGCATGTTAGGACAAAACATAAAACAATATTTCATTTGCCAACTCCGATTTTCCTAATCTTAACAGCAATAAAAAGGTTCCCGTGTTATAAAATAAGAGGGAAAAGCTTAAATGTAAACAGTTTGTTTTTATTGTTCACAATGTGCTATTCACGGAACAGCTGGAGGCAATAAAGCATTCATCCATTTTTAAGCCTCTTGTTTCACATGGGTGACTGCATGACTGCAGAGAGGGAGAAGGGAAAAAAGGAAGAAAGGAGACAAAATCTAGTAGGGTCAAAGAAGGAATCCCAAGACCAGTGCAGCCGACTGGAAAGAAGAATTGTTCCTGCATGATATGCATAAAACGGTTTCATTAATAGACCCAATTAACATTTTTTCCTTTTTCAGAAAACATAAAGACACCCTTCAAGAGCCACACAGAAGTGATAAGATGTAGGTAATTAGCAGCCCAGAAAAATGGGAGCCGTTTCAAACAATTGGCTTGGTTTTCTGTAGGGCTATTTTTAAAGTAAAAGCAGCGGCATGTGACTTTAAAGCCTGATTCCTGGCACTATTAGCCTGAAGCAATGACAATGTGCTAGGAAAAGAGAAATAGCCAGTGATTGGCAACGGTACTAAAAATATAAAAGGAGTATTTGGGAATACGGTACGAAAAATGCAAAGGGGTATTTCGCTTATACAAAGTTTCTGTCACATGAATGCTAATCAAAAGTTATCAAAAAGTTTGCAATGTGGTTCTGCTTTGGATTTTGTGTAGGTAAGGTAAAGTCCCCTGCTGCAAGCACTGAGGCATGACTGACTCCTAGGGTGACATTTTCTTGGCAGACTGTTTTTGCAGGATGGTTTGCCATCCCCAGTCATTTTTACCCAGCAGGTACTCCTTTTACCAACCTCAGAAAGATGGAAGGCTAAGTCAACCTTGAGCCTGACCCAACCTTCAGGTTGTGAGCGAGAGCTTAGGACTGCATTTCTGCTGCCCTAACATAATGCGCCACACAAGGCTCATGGATTTTGTGTCTGTAGCTCTATAAACCATCACTTTCTCCTGGCACTTGTTTATTCTCAGGTTTCCCCCGAGGCATTCCAATGCTATAGGTCGGACTTGCTTAGTAGGAGCAAACAAGGACAACTTTTTTTTAGCTCTTCAGCTCTCAGGATCAGATTGCTGGCAAGGCAGTGCGGAGCATAGGCATGTTATGCATATGGTGCAAACACCTTTCATATCTGGAATTTATTGAAAATCAGCTACACAACTGGAATATCCCTTTAATTATTCAGTATAGGTAAAAATACGAACACATAAGAAGAGTGGGGGAGATGCCCATAGCAACCAATATCAAGAGTGGACAACCCCTTTAATGCACATTTTTGCATACGTTTACCCACTCTAAATACTCACACTCAAAAGTAAAGTTGGCCATTAAGAGACAACGTCCATCTAGTTCAGCCTGTTTCCAGCCCTCCCTTGTTGATCCAGAGGAAGGCAAAAAAAACAAAAACAAACTGTGGTGCAGAAGCCAATTTAGCCCATGTGGGGGAAAAAAGTCCTTCCTGACTCCATAGTGGCAGTCAGAATAATCCATGGATCAACGTTTTGAAAGTCCCTACCTGACCCCAAGACCCGGAACAGCAACCCTGCTGGTTATATAATATCTATATCCTGTAATATCGGAGCGCTCTAGAAAGGCATCTACTCTCCTCTTAAAATCCTCCATTGATTTTGCCATCACCACGTCCTCAGCGCTTATTTACACAGAGATATGCGTGAACAGGCGCAAAAAATCTAACATTTGTGCGCTAATTAAGATGGCAAGGGGCCTGGCGCATATATGCTGAGGCTGCAATGCCTTACCTCCCCCTTGCCAGCTCTCTGCCTCTCTCCTCCCCTCCGGCTGTTTGCAATGGGGGACGACAGTGCTAAGCTCTCGTCCCCCTCCCTGGCCCTTGTCCCCAGCCAGCAATGAAAGGGGGTGGGACGGGGTGGAGCAGAACAGCAGGAGGGTAGGAGAGAAGGGGTAGGGAGTTTAGCAGTCACACTGCTAAACTCCCTCCCACCTCCCTTCTCTGACCGCTGTCATTGGCTCCCATAGGAGCCTATGCTAGCGGCCGACATATCCCGGCCAGGAAAATAGTCCAAGGACTATCTTTCCTGCTTGGTGCTATATTTGCCATCCATACATTTTTACGTCGCGGGAATACGCCTGTGTGATCTGATGCATTAGAATCCAATGCATCAGATAGTAACGTATATCGGCCGTGAAAACGCCGGCCAATATACGCTTGTGTGAATAAGTCCTTAGGCAGAGAGTTTCACAGTCTCACTGCTCTTACAGTAAAGAACCCCCTTCTGTGTTGGTGATGGAAGCTACTTTCCTCTAACCGTAGAGGATGCCCTCTTGTTACCGTCGCAGTCTTGGATATAAATAAATGCCCGTGAATGACCTAGTACAGTCGTAACTGATTTATCCAAGAAATTCTCCAGCAATATAGCTTTGTGTTTATGTATCCAGTATCTTCAAGCAATTTTTGAAGCCAAAATCAGAACTGGATTCAGAAAAGAGAAGTTGTATCGGCCCAAAAACTGCATAAAAAACCCAAAACACAACCTGCACGTCTACTGGCACCTGAACGTAATCTTCACATTAGTAGTTCATCCATTGCGGGAGTTGCTTTGATCCATTAGTTGCTTGGAGATAACCGTTATTACACCTGACATTTCAGTCCTCTCAGACAGTTTCCACTGGTTTCTAAGCCTATGTTCACAGCTGCATTATAGAGACTCGTTTTGGAGCCTCCGGCGAAGATTTAGCATGAAATCCCGGAAGAAATAGCACAACATGCTGCACACTCACATCCCCAAAACGTAAACAGATGTCAACCAATGAATCAACAATGTAGTGTAATCTACCTTCAGATTAATACCCATGTGCACAAGAGCATGGTGTAATCTGTGGTGTAAAAGATGAGATAGCTAGGAGGCCATCGCAACGTCTATATTCACATTGTGCGTGCACCAGGATTCTCATAAGCATCATAGTCTTGCGTGGGTGTGGAAAAACACAACCGGACAATCAGAGTATTTGAGTGGAGGAGATTGACTTAAAGGGGTTGTCCCGCGAAAGCAAGTGGGGGTATACACTTCTGTATGGCCATATTAATGCACTTTGTAATATACATTGTGCATTAAATATGAGCCAAACAGAAGTTATTCACTTACCTGTTCAGTTGCTAGCGTCCCCGTCGCCATGGTGCCGTCTAATTTCAGCGTCTAATCTCCCGATTAGACGCGCTTGCGCAGTCCGGTCTTCTCCCTTCTGAATGGGGCCGCTCGTGCCGGAGAGCTGCTCCTCGTAGCTCCGCCCCGTCACGTGTGCCGATTCCAGCCAATCAGGAGGCTGGAATCGGCAATGGCACGCACAGAGCCCACGGTGCACCATGGGAGAAGACCTGTGGTCCACCGTGGATGAAGATCCCGGCGGCCATCTTAGCAAGGTAAGTAAGAAGTCGCCGCAGCGCGGGGATTCGGGTAAGTACTATCCGTTTTTTTTTTTTTTACCCCTGCATCGGCTTTGTCTCGCGCCGAACGGGGGGGCTATTGAAAAGAAAAAAAAACCCGTTTTGGCGCGGGACAACCCCTTTAACTAAATGTGCCAGAATTCAGGCTCAGTTTTAACCAAACATATTTTAGACATATCTCAGCACCTCCGTGCAACCACACTATGCCAGCTAGAACCTAGAGTAGATTTCTGGTATCATTTATGCCGATTTCTGGTGCAAATCATAAATAAATATGTGTCGGTCTGAGGTGGCCACGCCGCTTTTCTGAAAAAGTGGTATAGCTGTCAAAAAGTCACAACATTTTTTACACAAGCTGGACAACGTTTTACAACAAAAAAGGCTTCTTAAATCTTCCCCTTCATACTTCGTAGTGTTGCGTGAACCAAACCAGTAGAACTCTATTTGCAGTTGATGTTTTGGTTTGGCATGAACTCGAACCAAGCGTTTAGCAAGGTTCTACTCGTTTGATACGCTCAACACTACTGTAGTCCTGAACACTGCTGGGTAACATTCTCCAAGAGCCAGACAGTGTTATAACCAGTTCTAGGGTATTTTGGGGGTTCTTCCAGTTTGGTTCGAAATAGTTCGGACTGAACTGAATTTTGTGCAAGTTCAGTGAACCAGTTAAACTGAACTTTTCAAAAGTTTGCTCATCACTAGTGCCTATCTTGACAGGTGGAGGTGGCTTTAGCAGAAAAACAGCAACAATGTGCGCTAAAATTGCACCAGGATTGTAGCTCAAACTAAGCCAACCAATAGGTGGTGAAAACGTAAGATGGAAGTGTCTTAAAGGGGTTGTCCAGTTACTGGACAACCCCTTTTCAATAGGACTCCCTATGTGAAAATAATAAACTGGGACATGCCTCCATAGCCACCGGGATCCAGTGCTGCAGCTTGCTGCGGTCTCTGCTTTTGTTGTGACAGATGACGTGATTTCCTGTGACATGACTGCTGCAGCTAATGAGAGTCTGCAGTGTGAAACTCATGAACTCCTGGCATCATGGTGCTCAGCATGATGTCACCTGATTTCCTGTGACATCATCTGTCGGACAACCCCTTTAAGATATTAAGATACTTAATTTATCATACGGCAGAGCCAATATAATAGATTTGGCTCATTCTTAGACTGTCAGGTCTAAGTTTACACTAACTATTAGGCAGGATTAGTAAGTCTGCCCCAATGTACTGGTGCCTTCATAACTTCCTGAAGTGGTCGCTTACTCGGAATGCACCAGCAATATAAAGAAAGCCCAACAGAATATAATTACTGATGCTGTGAGTGGATCATATGAATCTAGGAGTAGGGGTAAGTAGCATGACACTAGTGTTAGATTAGTTCAATAGAAGGAAGTTTGTAGTAGATATAAAAGATGACATCATAAAATTAAGGGTTATAGGAAAGTATTAGATCTAGAGTTGGAACCTCAAGGGGTCTCATGGGAAATGCATCTTGGGATAAACATGCTATATAGTAAAATCTATATGAACTTCTATTAATTACCAATTAAATCCATCATCGAGCCTGCTATCACAAGTGAACATTCTGAGAATGTATACAAAATATCGAGTTCTTAAGAAATAGCGTTTCCTATTGAGACCCAGTGGTGTTAAGAATATATTAATAATAATAATAATAATAATAATAATCTTTATTTATATAGCGCCAACATATTCCACAGCTCTTACAAAACAGGGGAGAACAGACAAAAAACAAAGATACAAGTTTTTACATGTAGTAATCGATTGATGGAAATAGTAGGGGTGAGGGTTCTGCTCCAACGAGCTTACATACTACACATAGTGGGATGATACAGAAAGTAAAGGGGCTGGAGATGTGCACGGTATGGCGAGGTGGAGAGTGAGGGATGCTATACCCATAGACAATGGTCAGACTTAAGCTGTGTGATGGCTAAATTGGTATGACTGCAGGGGGTGGTTAATAGCGGCTAGCTGGGATAGCAGTCAGTAGGACAGGGAACATGTTATCAGACAGAGTAAAGAGGGGTTTGATTTAGGGGATATGGTATGCCTCCCTTAGGAGGTACGTTTTTACAGCACGACTGAAGTTTTGTGAGTCAGGGATTGCCCGGATAGTTTTGGTAGTGCATTCCAGAGGGCTGGTGCTGCTCTGGAGAAGTCTTGTTGGAGACGGGAGAGAGAGGTTCGAGTTAAAGAGGCACTTAGCGGAGCAGAAGACGCGGGTTGGGTGGTGGGTTAAGATGAAGGAGACAACATAGGGCGGTGCAGAGCTATAAAAAGCCTTATGGATGAAGGTAGTGAATTTGAATTGAATTCTGTATTTGACAGGCAGCCTGTGCAGTGCCTGGCACAGGGCATAGGCATCCAAGTAGCGGCTGGACAGGAAGATGAGCCTTGCTGCCGCATTCAGGGTGGATTGGAGAGGGGAGAGTCTGGTGCAGGGGAGGCCAATCAGCAGCCAGTTGCTGACATGTTCGGGTAAGAGACTGGATATAGGGGGTAAAAGGAGAGATAGGAGTCAAATATAACCCCAAGACAGTGGGCGTGCTGTGTGGGAGTTATGGTGGTGCCACACACTGATATGGAGATGTCAGGACGAGGTCGGAGGAAACACCAGTAGGTCAGTTTTTGAGAGGTTCCGTTTTAGGCAGAGAGAGGACATAGTGTTCGAGACAGCAAACAGACAGTCGTTCTGGAGAAATGGTGCTGTGATGTCACGGGAGAAGGAGTAATCAGCATAGAGATGGTACAGAAAGCTAAAACTCCTGATGGTTTGTCCAAGAGTGGCTGTGTAGATGGAGTAGAGCAGAGGGCCGAGGACCGAGGTCCGGGGGACCCCAACAGCAAGGAGAAGAGGAGGGGAGGTAGAGACAGCAAAGGAGACACTGAAGGAGCCGTCAGATAGGTAAGAGGAGAACCAGGAGAGAGCAGTGTCCTTTAGTCCAATGGAGCTAAGCATACTGAGGAGGACTTTGTAGTCAACCGTGTCAAATGCTGCAGAGAGGTTAAGGAGGATCAGTGGGGAGTAGTCGCCATTAGAAGGTCTTTTGACACTTTTGTAAGGGAAGTTTCTGTTGAGTGTAGAGGGCAGAAGCTGGACTGTAGGGGGTCAAGAAGATATATCAATTATAGATAGCTTATAAGGTGGGAGTAGACCAGGTGTTCTAATAGTTTGAAGATGAAGGGGAGATTTGAGATGGGTCGGTAGTTGGCAGCATCAGTCGAGTCAAGAGTCGGGTTCTTTAGCAGTGGGGATATTATAGCATGTTTGTATGAGGAGGGGAAATGCCAGAAGTCAGAGAGTGGTTAAATAGAGTGGTGAGATTGGAGATAACCACTGGGAAAGGGACAGGAGGAGGTATGAGGGGAGAGGGTTGCTAGCACAGATGGTAGGGCAAGTAGAGAAAAGCAATCTGGAGACTTCTTCCTTTGTTGTTGGTCTGAGCACAGAGTGAGCAGGAGCTAGATGTAGTACTGAAGAGACTAGGGTTGGAGGTAGTCTGAGATTGGAAGGTTATTTCCTGCCAGAGGTCATCGATTTTCTTTTTGAAATAAGCAGCCAGCTCTTCAGCACTGAGATCCGTCACTGGGGGCTGCGGTTTAGCGCTGTGAAGGGAGTGAAAAGTGTCAAAGAGTCGTTTAGGGTTGTGACATAGTGAGGAGATGAGAGAGGTGAAGTAGACTTGCTTGGCATGGTGTTAGAGCACCGCCGGAGGAAGCGCGTTTAAGGCGTGAGCCAGGGTTGCTGAGGTCTGCATCGGATGGCTCAGGTCATGGGCGGTATTGCTTCATCCAGGCCATGTTTGAGAATGGTGTTGTAATGTTTGGTGGCCAGGTTGGGGTAGGAGAGGAAAGAGATAGGGGACAGAGAAGACTGTAGAGACTCAGCAAAGTTTTCGATGTGAACAGCCTGAAGGTTCCTGTATGTACGGTAGGTAGCAGGGTCTTGAGAGATGCTAGGGAGCTTGACAGAGAAAGAGAGGAGGTTGTGGTCAGAGTGGGTGAGGGAAGTTAGTGAATCTGGAAGCAGAGCAGAGACGCAGACGGAGGAAGAGCAGATCAAAATTATTGCCATCCTTGTGAGTGGGAGAGGCTGTGAGTTTTGAGGGACCAAGAGAGGAGGTGAGCGATAGAAAAAAAAAAAATGGAGCAGCTCTCAGTGTCCAAAGGAACAACACATCTTGGCACATGTAAAAAAAGAAAGAAATTAACATGTGTTTTAACAGTGAAGTGCCAGGATGATTGGTTGGAAGATCCAGCGCATTACACATTGCAGATTCGGGGTAGCTGTGGTATTGTATGTGGAATCTGGTTTCAAGTTACAATGATGGGGAAAAATCATTATATGTTGAAAATATTTTATCCCGACACCATTATAGATACACTAAAAGATACAAGGTGTGTCTAATAAACATTTAAAAGATCCATGTAAATGTTGATAGGCTTATATGATTTTTGCTAAGAGGGTGCCTTCACATCTGTACCGTGGATTCCACTTTCCTGCTCTGTTCAGGGAAGCAGGAAAAAGGAATCCCCGCAGCCGAATGGCTGACTATAATGGGGTCTACCCATTTTACGTCCAGCTCCACGGCTTTCAGATAGAAGTAAAAGCGCTGCGTGCATCTGTGATGGAGATTCCGATGTAGATGTGAAACCGCCCTAATACATATTTCTTACATTTCATAAAAGATATTAACCTACAAAAAAAGTTTTCAAATGGAAAAACTAAATTTTGCCCTTCAAAATGTACTTTCAGACCCAAATTTATGAAATAAATAGAATATGAAAAACACTATTATGTAGATTTAATTAAGGTTAAAACTGCTGAGAAAAGCACCACATTCTAAAATGCTTTATAACAACAAGTCATTCATTTTCCTAGAATTTCTCTTTATGAAAAATGTAAAGTATAATTATTAATAGAGTAATTTTGTCCCTTGTTACACAATGAGGCATTAGGTACAGTACATTGAATGGTAAATTATACCCACAAGACATAAGGTTCATTACTTAAAGAGGTTTTCCCACTGCACAATGATTCTTTTAAAGTCGTTAAAATGTCATTAATAAAGGAATTGAATAGCTCCATCACCTTTCAGTAGTTTTTCCTATCCTGTTCTGCCATTTCCTCCGCTGACCCAGTCTGATGTGAGAGGAAGTGAGGAACCACAACAGTTTCTGGTTCCTGTAGAGGTCACTGACCAGGATTCCCAACACTGGCAAGGCACACGCGCAATAGGGTTATGTAGAGTGCTGTGCGCAGGATGTTGGGGATGTCAACTTGGATGAGGGATGATGGTGGTGGTTGTTCATGACACCAATTCACAGCAGGCTGGAGTGAGGGGCAGCTGGGTAGTTGCACTCCCATCCTGATCACGTTACGAACAAAGTTTTTAGGTTGTTGGGGGTTCTAGGCCCTTTCTCTGGGAAGGTAGTGTAGTTTGTGGTCATTAGTGGGAAAGAGCTCCAAGAGTCGAAGTAAAGTGTGAAAGTCACTTTTATTTGTAGATTCAGAGAAGAGTTACCAAGACGGTGAGCGGTCTGCAAATCATGTCTTATGAGGAACGGTTAAAGGATCTGGGAATGTTTAGCTTGCAAAAAAGAAGGCTGAGAGGAGACTTAATAGCTGTCTACAAATATCTGAAGGGCTGTCACCGTGCAGAGGGATCAGCCCTATTCTCATCTGTACAAGGAAAGACTAGAAGCAATGGGATGAAACTGAAAGGAGACACAAATTAGATATTAGACAGTGAGGGGATCAATGAGTGGAACAGGTTACCACGAGAGGTGATGAGTTCTCCTTCAATGGAAGTGTTTAAACAGAGGCTGGACAGACATCTCCCTGGGATGATTTAGTGATCCTGCACTGAGCAGGGGGGTTGGACCCGATGACCATGGAGGTCCCTTCCAACACTACCATTCTATGATTCTATGAAATATGACAACTTCTGGATTGCAGTGGATGGGGACTGAACTTGTATTGGAGTTTGGTGACTGAAGATACCATTTTCGGAAAATGCGTCATATCTACCCTGGAGATACCGCTCTCTATACTTGCGTCCTATCCAGCACCTTGTCTCGTACTTGGGGGATGGCTCTGTTTCTGGCTGTACTGTTTTCCAGCTTTCCCATGAAAATCTTCTTTTCTTTTATAAACTCCTTTCTTTATCTATTCTTATTCTAATCTTCTCTGCTTTTAACTAGACCTTTCCTTCTCACTGCACTATATCTTAGTTATTCGCTCTCTGCTTGCTTCTAACTGACTTGTTTATTCCTTCTACTACAACTCAAGACTTATTTTTCTAGAACTTGGGTGGACCCAGGGGTGTAACTATAAGGGATGCAGGAGATGCAGTTGCACCCGGGCCCAGGTGTCTCAGGGGGCGCACAAGGCTTCTCCTCTCCATATAGGAAGCCCAGTACTATGAATAAAGCTTTATTGTTAGCCCTGTTACAGTTTTTACATTGAGGTCCAGATGCTTCAACTTTCGCCTCTGGGTGGACCTATATAAAGGCTCTATAACCCTCCCTGAGCATAGAGCCCAAGAGCTAGCCAGGGACCTAGTGTATCCTCTAATTGGAAGTTGCTGGTCCTCCAGTCACCAAATCCGTTCTAGCTCCTACATAATTAAAGTGACATACATACTTTTAAATAAAATATATATTAACCAAAGAACTACAATTATGTAAATAAGCTAGGCACATACTCTATGTGGTGACAATTCGGGGTCACTACACAAGCCAAGGGAGCAGTCACCACATGCATGTGTGGATTGCGTTCTCTACTGGAAGTCCTGAAATTGACATGGAACAGAGTCACATGAGCACGTCCGGGAATGCCTAATCTACAAACAAATGGGTAGAATATTACATTGAAAAGTTAATTGACAAGTCACTGAATGACCTCGGGTTGTGTGAAGGGTGGATTTTGGTGCAGATCTGCAGCGGATTTCCCCTTTTCATTCGAAGAAGAGAAGCCTGCTAGCGTTCCAGTGGTGCAGTTTTTTATGCAAATGTTGATGTGGACTTTCTGCTGTGAAAAATCAGCCGAATTCCAGAATCTAAAAACATACCCTAAAGCAGAACTCGGGAAGGACAGAAATGTTAACTTACATCTCTGAATATCTGCACAAGGTCAATTGTCTAAAAACTTCTCTTCCATTCTCCATGATTAATGCAGCGTCACGACTAGTTTATTAGAGCATTAATGGCTAGCTCAGATATGCACATTTACATCCGTGTGCTGTCAGAGTCTACTACGAACCAAGTCACATTTTTTTTTCCCTCAGACGGACCATATTTTAAAAAAATAATAAATCGCTGCTTGCACTATCCTAGTTTGATGTGTGGACCAGACTCTCCCATTTAATTCAATAGGGAAGCAAGAAGAATGATAAATATTTAAAAGAAAACTAAAAAAAAAAAAAAAAAGGACACTGACTGTTTGCATTTCACAGTTCATTTGCTAAGAGTTGCAAAAAAAAAAAAACAAAGTGTAGAATTTTTTTTGAGGAGATGGAGGACTTGAAAAACAGATGACATACAGAAGTAAAAAAGAGACATACGTATGGAGCACATACAGAGCTGCACATGGGTGAAAAAATAAATCTGTTTTTTAGCGGACGCAGTACAAACGATTTCCTATACACATGTGAATTTGGCCCAAGTAAAATTATATTGGAGTTACATTAAAGCAGTTATGACTTCATGGAGCCCCATAAAAAAAAACCTCTGCATTGGGTCCCCCCAAGCAAAAACAAAATTATATTAGTGGTAGCATATCTATAATGTGGTGGACTTAGATCCAGATTATAGTGTAGTTACCTCCAATAATCACAGGGTGTCTCTTCTGATTGGTGAGGTTTGTTTTCACTCTTGTTCTCTCTGGGCCCAGACCTCCATGAAGATGTCCTCCAGCCACGACACGTCTCTGCACTACCACTACCCTACTGAACCTCTCATATCCCCAAAAATTGCAGATGTCCCCACTGCAGCCACTGAGGCTAGTAGCCCCTTCCCTGTGCCCCCCTTCCACTGAATTTCAGGCCAGCAGCAGCAGAGGCCTATCTCACTTACATTCTAGCAGGTTGGGAGGTTTCTCTCAGTCTCCGCAGGCTGCTCTTTTCCCTTTTCTTGGTAGTACTACAGTGGGAGCAGGAAGGAGGGGGAGGAGCAGCCTGCACTGACTCAAATGTCGTGGCCTGCTAGAATGTGAGACAGACCTGTGCTGCTGCTGTCCTGACATTATGGGGAAGGGAGACCGCTTTCACATCTGTGTTGAAACCTCTGGCTGGAGGTTCTGTCGCCGATGCAGTTCACAGTACCGGGAAAAAAAAAAAGAGCTGCATTCAGCACTTTTTCTTCTGTTCTCAAGCCTGGCGGCTGAATGCAAACTGAATGGACACCATCATAGTCAATGGGGTCCATTCAGCGTTGCTTGTTTTTTTCCAGGGCCATTTGGTCGCAGGGATTCCCCTTTCCTGCTCCCCGAATGGAGCATGAAAGCGGAATCTCTGGTGCAGGTATGAAACCACCCTAACTCAGTGGGGAGACAAAGGGGCAAACCATCATTTGACCCCCGGCCTCTCAGCAGTCACATGGTCTCCCTACATTGGCAGCACAACACTGCATTCTATGATGAGATTGTATACCTTTCATAATTATAGAAATCTACATATTTCGCGAAAGTCCAAAAAAAACAATTGACCATGACTGTGGCAATCCTTGCATACAGCCATTACTGCACTGCTATTTAGACAAGGACTCCCATAGGGAAAAAAAAATAAAAATCAGTTATTTTTTGTCATTTACATTACAATATACAACTACATAATTAACACTGCTCTGATCTATACACTGAATGTAAAAAAAATACATTTAAGCAGTCCCTAAAAAGAAATAATGAATCAAACCTGTAGGAACCGTGTTTTTATAATTACTAGGTTTTTTTTTATTCTGTTTTTGGACAGATAAGGTGAGCTATATTTATATACTCATATGGAGATGCTTTTCTCCAAGAAATTGCTGGCTTATTGTAGAGAGACTAAAGACTATATCTGCAGGAGCCAAACGGTTGCTGATGCCAAATGCTGCCTTGTGATTGGCAGGTTGCCACTAAGCTCCTTAGAGGGTAAACTGCCTTGCTCTAATTTATAGAAATATTGCTTTGTATGGTGCGTTCTCCATGTAGAAGAAGAAAGGAAAACAAAATCTAGTACTCTAACCAACACAGGTCATAGAATACCAACCCCATATAAATACAAAAAATTCTACAAAGTGCAGGGGCGGGTGCAGGGATACATTTTTTCACTCATGTTGCACATTTTCAAAGAGGTCAACAATAATATATTCAACATATAAGCACAAGTAAGACTATCAGAGAGTTTCATATAAGGATAAAGGGGCATTAAAAATGGAGTTAAGACTAGGGAGCACCATGTAGGGAACCCTCGGGGTATGTCCAATCTCTGCAGAATTCTAGAGGGGTGTGTAATGATTGTTTTCCCCATCAAGAAGTATGTATGTAGGTATATAGAATTAAGACCCTCATACTCTGGGGATTGAACAAATTGAAATGTAATATGTTTTAATTAGAGATGAGCAAGCACCCAAATGCTAGGGTCCTCGTTATTCGAGTCGAGCTTTTCGTAAAATTTGAGAGCTCTACTCAAGTAACGAACCCCATCTCTCTCTCTCTCTCCCTCCCCCTCCCCCTCTCCCTCTCCCCTTCCCCTTCCCGCCAGACCAAAAATTTTCGAATGGCACGTGCTGCATTGCAGCTGGGAGGGGCCAAAACAGGCACGTCACAGCGGGGAGGAGCCAAAAGCTGGGGCGGGGTCGAACACGATTTGATGCTCGTTCGAGTAACGAGCACCATCGAGTACACTAATACTCGAACGAGCATCAAGCTCGCCAGAGTACGTTCGCTCAACTCTAGTTTTAATACATTTTTTAGCTCTCTTTGTCCCCCTAGCAGTGATCAATTTACTTAAATTCTACATTTCTTGTTGGGATTATTCAGAGGGTGTATATATGTATACATTTGATTGTTTTTAATGTTTTGATTGTTGTTCACTAACTTTGGGGTTGAGGACTCATTAACTCCCAGATTGGACTGAATAGGTTCATATAATAATAGCTGGCTTAGTGGATGGGTGGGTATGCTCCATGGAAGTCAAGGATCTATGACGAAATGCGCCAGAGTGCATTGGACGCGATCACACACACGCATCCCACCTTCTGTTGTATCAGGGTCTTGTGGTTTTGGCATCCCAATTGTGGCTCACATGGATAAATCAGGATAGATGTGGCATTCAGTGTTCCTGTAGCTTTGCCGATACTAGTTCTTTGGACTTTATTTTGTGGAGAGATCAAGACTAGATCAGACCATGAGTTAGGCTGAGCTCCTACAACCATGTGAGCTGGCATGCTGCCAATCTTCATGCACTTGGCATGTATGCATGCGTAAAAAAGCTCCAAGACAGAGCATGGCGCACAAAATAGAACAAAAACACAGGTCTGAGTGGCCCAATAGAAATAAATAGGCTATAGGGATTGTGCCACGCCTTTGTGAGAGCGGTCTTAAGTATATCTAAACTGTATATCTACACCGCAGTGTGGACGGACGCTTTACTAAAGACTAGCAAATATACATCTTAATGTGACTCCTACTGGTACCAGAGTATGGTGCAAGCTGTATTCCTGGTGTTGTATCATAAGTGGGAAATTCGAACAAGTGGAGAGTGATATACATGAGCCCCCTCTGATGATGCAAGAACACTGCGGCTGATTTGTGTGAACGGTGTCATGCATGCTCCAAAGTATGGACTGCTACCAGAGAACTCTGGCTGGATTTCCCAACACATTTTATATTCACAAGACATACAAAGGATGTGATTGCTACATTGTATCAATCATTCTTGTCTCAAAACTATGACCTTTTCCTCCTTTGGAAATAGTGAGGATATTCATGATACAGAGCCACACCAGGAGCCTTTGAGACTTAAATATAGCAGCAGGGTTGTTATATTACATATTGAATTGTGCTATTTAGGGGGTATTTATCTCTTGAGGCTGATAATACGGGAACATTTATAGTGATATTTTATTATACTTATGTATTTAGGTTTAAGGGCTTTAATTCAGCATGTATTCGGTATGAATTGGGGATACATAATTTTTTGCAGTGATGAAATGATGTAGAATTAAGAAAACTGATGTCATTCGGGATATCCTATCTTTTAAAATATTTAATATGTGTTTAATAAAATAATTGATTTTATGAACTAGAGCAACGATTACTACATTGTTCATGAGTCTATATTGTTTACTTTAATAGGTCCTAGACCTCTTCCTTTTTCATAATATACATGCACTCATTATAATGTTGGTAAAGCAGACCTTCCCACTGCCATGAGTGCAAATACTGGACTTGTAAAACTATGCTTCAGCTAATAGTACCAACACTGCTTTTAAGCAATTGACTTTTTACTTAAGATTGCTTCTAGGGGAGAATACAATGCCACATATACAGTATGCACCATATGGCGTTATGTAGCAGGTGCAGATTTTACTGATTGAGTAACAAAGCTAAATGAAGAATAAATTGTACTCATACAATTCTAAACGACGTAAACAGTTTTCTATAGCAGAAATCACTGATATATATATATATCTCAAGACATATTGAACAGCCCCTTTAAGAACAGGTACTTGCAATAATAGGTGTATACCCTCAAGTGATAACAGTCACTATAAAATCCGCCCTGGCCAGGGGTAATAACAGACCGAATCTGAATTCGCACTAGTAGGTAGCTCCTTTAGTATACTAGTGGTATGCTCTAAAGCCTCAGGTGACACATTAAAAGGGCCACCCTGGTGAAAGCACATTTTTACTTCCCTGCCTTCTCACTTGATTGCTTGTCACACTCTGGATATCAGCAATGCATTTTGCAGTATCTTTTATGCTTATAAGGCCTCTTTCACACGGCTTTGTGCACACAAATTTGTAGCGTCAGTGATGCTTTTTCTTGTGAAAAATCTTGCATTGCATCGCTGCTACCTGCGATAAAATTGCGAGAAAGCAATATAGCAATATTTTAATGTTAAAAATGTATCACATTGTACAAAAATCGCAAGATCGTGCGATGCAATAAAGAAGGAGGCTCCATAGGGAAACATGGGCTACAAAAAAATAGCACATCGCAGAAAGATAGAGCATGTCACGATTTTTTAGTCTCAGAACATAGCATTAGTGAAAACATGGCTAATGTAAAGGAACCCTTTGGAAAGCATGGGTTTCACAAATATGCGTTTTGTAGTGCTGTCTCATCGCCAGAAAATCGTACGATTTTGTAGCCCGTGTGAAAGCGGCCTTAGGCACCATCTTGGTACTGAAAGTTCTGCCTTTTCTTTCACTATCCTGTGCCATCTATTCCTTGATGCATCAGCACATGAACAGATATAGCCAGTACCATTTCGGCCTGCAGGGAGGATACTGCCATTACATTGTGTATTCTCAATTTATTTAAATAAGCTGCAGACCATATATATATATATATATATATATATATATATATATATATATATATATATATATATATATACACACATACACACAGTCAGGACGATGAGCTGTCATCTCCTTCATTATAACCATCAGTCGTAACTATGAAAGGAGTTTGTGTGCCCCTCTAAGGAGCTTGTGTGGTAGGGTCCACACAGTAATTATGCTGACTGAAAATGGACTTTTTGAGAGAACATAAAGCCGAGTAAGTCTCAGGTGATCAGAATAAGATCAAATGAGCCACATGGAGAGAAGAACTCCAGAAGTTTCAGATAGAAAGGAATAACCAAACAAGGTAATAGTAGTTGATTTCTATGTCCTGGGGGGCTAGTTACATAATGAATGGGAATAACCAGAGTGTCTGTTTAAGCAGTTCCTAGTAGATATTGTCAGTACAGTAGCTTCCCATGTCCTAGCAGGTATATACAATCTCCATAGGGATAGTCCTTATCCACACTAACATGGAGGCAGAGGCGTAACTTGAAGCTTCTGTGCCCCAATGCAAAATCTGTAACAGGATCCCCAACTATAATGCTTCATTCATAGTACAGGGCTCCCCATATGGAGAGGAGAGGCCTTATGGGCCCCCTAAGTCTCCTGGGTCCGGGTGCAACTGCATCCCCTGCATCCCATATAGTTACGCCCCTGCATGGCACTATAGCTCAAACTATACACAGTACTTTATGGGTCACTCTATCCAAGAGATTGCTATATTGATGCACAGTTTTACTCGTGACCAGACACTACTGAAATTCGGTATCTGGATGCTCCTATGGTTACTCTTTAATAGTCACTTTGGTATTTTTGGGGGGGATCTGGTCCAGGATTCCACTCTCAAGGTCTCTGTGTGCTTTGCCTGCTGAATCAGCTTGTGTCCATACATAGCGCACTGGTGGTCTTTGCTGCCAGCTCTCACCAGTCCAGGTCTGTCTTGCTCAGTCAGAAGCTGCAGTATTAATCACTTGAGGCTCTCTGTTACAGGTCCTCACAAAGTCCAGCAGCAGGTCCTTCTCTGCACTCAATAAAACAGTCAACTCACACCAGAGCCCAGGAACAGGACCTCTCTTTTACATCCAGCCCTTCAGCCAATCAGTGTGCAACTCAGGTCCCATCAGTCCATAGCAATAAAACAGTAAGCAAAGTCATGTGACCTTTCTCTGAAGGTCCTGTCAGCTAGATGCATAAACTCTAATTGTAAATATTGTATTTATGAGACTAACATAGAAAACTGACTTCAGACTGGATGGACCACCTGAGCAATTCAGTCTGCCATTACATTATTTTCTATTTCTTTCTTAGCGTGCCTTCACATTGGCAATGAAATTACATGATTTTTCAGTGCTGCGAGAAAAATCGCTAAATTGTGAAGCAAATGGTTTCCAATGGCTTCACTTCAACATTTCCAATGTTTTAATGCTTGTGATGCTGCATTAAAAACAAAATCGCAGCATGTCCATTCTCTTTGCTACATCGCCCCAGCGCCGGCCCTACTGAAAGCAATAGGATGAAAATTGTGATCCTCTGCCACTGCTGTGACAGCAGCGGCAGGGGATTCCTTCATCCTTCATTCCCTTGGGGAGTCCCCTCATCACTGAACTCTGTGATAGCAGCAGCAGCAGGGTGTTCAGTGATGAGTGGACTCCCCACGTTGCACAGCAGCGGCAGAGGATCGCTGCTGCCACTGGCCCCATTGAAAGCAATAAGATGAAGGGATTTCCGGCAGTGATGCAAGGCTGTTTTCACATGACAACGTATCACTTCCAGGGGTTTTTGAAGGTTTGCAAGAGCCTTATCAGACCGTGAATCACGGCCCGATATCTCGCTTGCCAGTGTGCAGGAGCCCTTAGAATGGATACATACTTACCCCAGGCATATTGAATTAAACAATCATTGGTTTTGTACCCATGTCTGCTGCAAGTTTGTTCCAACCATTTACTACTCATTCAGTAAAAAATATTCACCGACACTGCTTCTGATTTTTCCTCCCTAATATTCTCAGATCGTGCCCCTTGTTATAGTGTTTGTTTTTAGTAGGAAGCTACTTTTTTCCTGAATTTAATGTATACCTTTAACATATTTAAAAAGTTTCCATCATGTCCCCCTCTCCCTTCTCTCCTCTTGTAACATATATAAATGTTTCCATCATGCCCCCCTCCCTATTATGCTCTCCTGTAACATATGTAAAGGTCTTCCCTTTCCCTTCTCTCCTCCTACATGACACACATTATAATTAGATCTATCTATTTAGGTTTCCATCATGTTCTCTCTCTCTCCTTTCTTTCCTCAAGTCTATACAAATCAATATATTTCAGTTCTTCCACCATTTTTCTAGCCAGTCTTTGGACTCATTCTATTTTATCAATGTCTTCCTGTAGGTGAGGTCTCCAGCGCTGACCACTGTATTCCAGATGTGTTCTCACCCTAGATCTATAGAGCAGGATCACCATCTCCCTCTTTCTACTGGTAATACATCTAGTTGTGCATTCGAGTATCCTACTTGTCCCCTTAAACCCTTATAGGCACCCTGTGTCAGCATACAGTTCCTGTACACATGGGTTTGTTGTGTGCATCAGGCCTAACAGGGGAGCAACAAGGTATCCAATGCTTGAAATTGAAGCGCCACCTTGGAGTCACTTCAGCTATCAGCAAACATTAGGGAATTGCATCAACAAGAATTTCCACGAATTGGTGATAAAGCCATTCCTTGAAGGCAACCTGTCACCCGATTTAGACTTCCATGAGGGCAGAATAGAGTAACCACTGACACCTTGATTATAGTTGTGTGTCACTTACAGTTTTTCCTAAAAATCACTTTATTATTAGGTGCAGCATGACCCAAGCGCAAAGTCCTTTCCGTGATGTGCACTCACTCTGGAGCACTCCATAATCATGTCCCCACCACTGACAGCTTTCTCCCCATTACTGTACATAGGGAGAAAGCTTCTAATCAGCTACAGAAGGGTGGCAGCAACCTGCCAGTCATGAATATCAGAATTTTGCACTCAGTGTGTATTTTGCCAGCTACCGTAAGAAAAGCAGTAACTGGTACACAGCTATAATTAGGGTGTCTGTCACATATAGGGGACTCCCATGTGCAGATAAGAAATGGCGCATAGATAAAAAAAAACCAACACAATAGGCTTCCCGGGCAGTAACACAATAGGTGTTTCAATGTTACAGTCACTTTGCAGAAATCAGCAGAACAATACTTGAGCGTTTTGCACTTTTTGGAATATTGTGTCACAGTTTCGAACTCTCTAGCAACTCTACAGTACAAGTCCTCAACACTATTTGGAAAGACAATCTTCTGTCCCATTGCCGGACACTGTAGCCAATAGGCTTAGTCACTCATACACTTCGGCCACTTCGTTACTCTCAACTTCTCAAACATTAAACAGCCTTGTCTTGAAATACATAGTTTCTCTTAGTTACTATAAGCAGGGCCGTATTTAAAGTTCATGTTGCCCTAGGCACATTTAGTATTCACATCCCCTATGGGCGAGTCAGGTCAAGGCTTTATTCAGACAGGCGTGCCTGTTTTGTGCATCAGGAAAATCAGGAACAAAAAACAGAGAGCATACAGACCCCCTCCGCATGTTGTCTGATGTTCACAAATGGCCAACAATGCCTATGCTATTCTTGTATGTGAAACTGACAGAATAGGGCATGTTGCAGTCTTTTGTCACATGGATAGTCTATGAACAACCTCATTGGCCATATGGGCCCGAGTGCTGTCTGTGGAACAGAGGAACAACACGGACATAAATTACGCCTCTACGAATAACCCCCCTAAAGCTGCTGCTCATACACATTAGACAGTTAGCTATCCCACCCAGCTACACTAAATG
The DNA here is from genome assembly GCF_035609145.1 of Eleutherodactylus coqui. NCBI lineage: Eukaryota > Metazoa > Chordata > Amphibia > Anura > Eleutherodactylidae > Eleutherodactylus > Eleutherodactylus coqui. Next base: position 81,297,228 of record NC_089844.1, read on the forward strand.
CATGCATACTTGGCCAAGAGTGCATGGGTTTTCATTGGCGAGAAAGAAATAAGCCGCTACCAGAGGTATCTGGCAGTAGCTCATCTCCTGCAAAAACCAGATATCCTTCGCTCCCCCCCAACATCAGCTGTCATATATGGGAGGTCTCCAGACTTTCCCACATACAACCTGAAGTTTACTATGTAAATATAATAAAAATAGTACCAAAACCAAGTTTAGTACAGATACAGTACCAGAACCAACACTTACTACACAGATACAGTATAGGCACCAAGCTTACTACATAAACAGTACCAAACTCAACTTACAGATACGGTATCAGAATTGAGCTTACTACACAGATGCAGTATTAGACCTGGGCTTGCTATGTAGACATGGTATAAGAAAAAGATCTGAGCAGATACAGTCCAGTTTCACATTTTACATTGTATATCACACATACATACACACACACACACACACACACACACACTTTATATATACAAATATGCTATATATATGTAAACATACATACAGTATATAACAAGTGTAGGTTCTTCTATGCTGTAAATCTATGGGCTTGTCATGATTTAACATGCTGGACCCCCTGGCTGTCAGTTGAGCCCCTTCCATCTGCAGGGACCACTCAGTACAGGCCAATTGCGGCCCACCATAAACACATCTGCAGGACCGTCAACAAAAGGGTGCTGATGCTCTGCTATTAGAGATGAGCGAACGTACTCGTCCGAGCTTGATATTCGTGCGAATATTAGGGTGTTCGGGATGCTCGTTACTCTTAACGAGTACCACGCGGTGTTCTGGTTACTTTCAGTTTCCTCTCTGAGACGTTAGCGCGCTTTTCTGGCCAATTGAAAGACAGGGAAGGCATTACAACTTCCCCCTGTGACGTTCAAGCCCTATACCACCCCCCTGCTGTGAGTGGCTGGGGAGATCAGATGTTACGCGAGTATAAAAGTCGGCCCCTCCCGCGGCTCGCCACACATGCCTTGTGAGTTAGCTGAGGGAAAGTACTATCGTGCTGGTGCTGCTGTAGGGAGAGCGTTAGGAGTCAGTGTAGGCTTCAAGAACCCCAACGGTCCTTCTCAGGGCCACATCTACCTGTGTGCAGGCTGCTGCTAGCAGTGTTTTTTTTTTTTTCTCAAAATCGGCAGTGCAGAGCATTGCACCCGGCATTAGGGACAGAAGTGGTGCTTAGGCAGGGAGAGTGTTAGGAGTTAGTGTAGGCTTCAAGAACCTCAACGGTCCTTTCTAGGGCCAAATTTAACCGTGTGCAGTACTGTGCAGGCTGCTGTTAGCAGTGTTGCAAATTTTTTTTTTCTTCTAAAAATCGTCTGTGCAGAGCATTGCACCCTCCATTGATACTACAGGGACAGAATTGTGTAGGCAGGGCCACAACACAGTTATTGTTCATTGAATATACGCAGTGGGTGCTTCCCTTTGCAAAAAAGGCAAAGAAATTATATTTGGCCTGCCTGTGTCAGTCCTAAGGTCTCCGTGTACGTGTGTGCTGCGTGGACAACGTACAAAAATCAGACGCAACCAGCTACGGTTTACTGCAGGCTTGCGCCATTGTCTTTCCTGACTGGCAAATACCTGCTCTGCTAGAGTTAATAACTCTGCTACACTATAGTTGTGTGACACTTTTTGAGGGCCACACCACAGATATTAAACTTCTTGTTCATTGAATATACGCAGTGGGTGCTTCCCTTTGCAAAAAAGGAAAAGAAATTATATTTGGCCTGCCTGTGTCAGTCCTAAGGTCTCCGTGTACGTGTGTGCTGCGTGGACAACGTACAAAAATCAGACGCAACCAGCTACGGTTGAGTGTAGCCTTGCGCCAATTTCTTTCCTGCCTGGGAAATCAAATCACTGGTAATACAGCATGCTGAGGGGTAGGGGTAGGCCTAGAGGATGTGGACGCGGCCGAGGACGCGGAGGGCCAAGTGAGGGTGTGGGCACAGGCCGAGCCAGTGCGGTGGCCAGGGGTAGAGGCAGGGCCAGACCGAATAATCCACCAACTGTTTCCCAAAGCGCCCCCTCGCGCCATGCCACCCTGCACAGGTCAAGGTGCTTTACGGTGTGGCAGTTTTTCACAGAGACGCCTGACGACCGACGAACAGTGGTGTGCAACCTTTGTCGCGCCAAGATCAGCTGGGGAGGCACCACCAACAGTATGCGCAGGCATATGATGGCCAAGCACCCCACAAGGTGGGACGATGCCCGTTCACCGCCTCCGGTTTGCACCACTGCCTCTCCCCTTGTGCCCCAACCTGCCACTGAGATCCAACCCCCCTCTGAGGACACAGGCACTACCATCTCCTGGCCTGCACCCACACCATCACCTCCGCTGTCCTCGGCCCCATCCAGCAATGGCTCTCAGCGCAGCGTCCAGACGTCGCTAGTGCCACAGTTTGAGCGCAAGCGCAAGTACGACGCCACGCACCCGCACGCTCAAGCGTTAAACGTGTACATTGCAAAATTGATGAGACTACAGATGCTGCCGTATAGGCTTGTGGAAACGGAGGCTTTCAAAAGCATGTTGGCGGCGGCTGCCCCGAGCTACTCGGTTCCCAGTCGCCACTACTTTTCCCGATGTGCCGTCCCAGCCCTGCACGACCACGTCTCCCGCAACATTGTACGCGCCCTCACCAACGCGGTTACTGCCAAGGTCCACTTAACAACAGACACGTGGACAAGCACAGGCGGGCAGGGCCACTATATCTCCCTGACGGCACATTGGGTGAATTTAGTGGAGGCTGGGACAGAGTCAGAGCCTGGGACCGCTCACGTCCTACCCACCCCCAGAATTGCGGGCCACAGCTCGGTGGTGGTATCTGCGGCGGTGTATGCTTCCTCCACTAAAGCACCTTCCTCCTCCTCCTCCTCCAACGCAACCTCTGTCTCGCAATCAAGATGTGTCAGCAGTACGTCGCCAGCAGTCGGTGTCACGCGTCGTGGCAGCACAGCGGTGGGCAAGCGCCAGCAGGCCGTGCTGAAACTACTCAGCTTAGGAGAGAAGAGGCACACGGCCCACGAACTGCTGCAGGGTCTGACAGAGCAGACCGACCGCTGGCTTGCGCCGCTGAGCCTCCAACCGGGCATGGTCGTGTGTGACAACGGCCGTAAGCTGGTGGCGGCTCTGCAGCTCGACAGCCTCACGCACGTGCCATGCCTGGCCCATGTCTTTAATTTGGTGGTTCAGCGCTTTCTGAAAATCTACCCCCACTTGTCATACCTGCTCGGAAAGGTGCGCCAGCTCTGCGCACATTTCCGCAAATCCCACACGCACGCTGCCACCCTGCGGACACTGCAACATAGGTTTAATCTGCCAGTGCACCGACTGCTGTGCAACGTGCCCACACAGTGGAACTCTACGCTCCACATGTTGGCCAGACTCTATGAGCAGCGTAGAGCTATAGTGGAATACCAACTCCAACTTGCGCGGCGCAGTGGGAGTCAGCCTCCTCAATTATTTACAGAAGAGTGGCCCTGGTTGGCAGCCATCTGTCAGGTCCTTGGAACATTTGAGGAGTCTACCCAGGTGGTGAGCGGCGATGCTGCAATCATTAGCGTCACCATTTCTCTGCTATGCATCTTGAAAAGTTCCCTGCAAAGCATAAAGGCAGACGCTTTGCGCTCGGAAACAGAGCCGGGGGAAGACAGTATGTCGCTGGATAGTCAGAGCACCCGCCTGTCTATATCTCAGCGCGTTGTGGAGGAGGAGGAGGAGGAGGAGGAGCATGAGGAGGAGGGGGAAGAGACAGCTTGGCCCACTGCTGAGGGTACAGATGCTGCTGGGCTGTCATCCTTTCAGCGTGTATGGCCTGAGGAGGAGGAAGAGGAGGAGGAGGAGGATCCTGAAAGTGATCTTCCTAGTGAGGACAGCCATGTGTTGCGTACAGGTACTCTGGCACACATGGCGGACTTCATGTTAGGATGCCTTTCTCGTGACCCTCGCGTTACACGCATTCTGGCCACTACAGATTACTGGCTGTACACATTGCTCGACCGACGGTATAAGGAGAACTTTTCCACTCTGATTCCCGAAGAGGAAAGGGGTTCGAGAGTGATGCTATACCACAGGGCGCTGGTGGACAAACTGATGGTAAACTTCCCATCCGACAGCGCTAGTGGCAGAAGGCGCAGTTCCGAGGGCCAGGTAGCAGGGGAGGCGCAGAGATCAGGCAGCATGTACAGCGCAGGCAGGGGAACATTCTCCAAGGCCTTTGCCAGCATTATGGCTCCCCAGCAAGACTGTGTCACCGCTCCCCAGTCAAGGCTGAGTCGGCGGGAGCACTGTAAAAGGATGGTGAGGGAGTACGTAGCCGATCGCACGACCGTCCTCCGTGACGCCTCTGCCCCCTACAACTACTGGGTGTCGAAGCTGGACACGTGGCCTGAACTCGCGCTGTATGCCCTGGAGGTGCTTGCTTGTCCTGCGGCTAGCGTCTTGTCAGAGAGTGTGTTTAGTGTGGCTGGGGGAATCATCACGGATAAGCGTACCCACCTGTCAACCGACAGTGCCGACAGGCTTACACTCATCAAGATGAACAAAGCCTGGATTTCCCCAGACTTCTCTTCTCCACCAGCGGACAGCAGCGATACGTAAGCAATACGTAGGCTGCACCCGCGGATGGAAGCTACGTTCTCTCTCACCATCCAAAACGGGGACATTTCTGCTTCATCAATCTGTGTCTAATATTCCTCCTCCTGCTCCTCCTCCTGAAACCTCACGTAATCACGCTGAACGGGCAATTTTTCTTAGGGCCACAAGGCTCAGTCATATAATTTTTCTAAACAATTTTTATATGTTTCAATGCTCTTAAAAGCGTTGAAACTTTAACTTGAACCAATTTTTCGTTAAACTGGGCTGCCTCCAGGCCTAGTTACCACTTAAGCCACATTAACCAAAGCGATTAATGGGTTTCACCTGCCCTCTTGGTTGGCCATGGCCAATTTTTTGGATGTACATTTGTACTGTTGATACAGCAATTTTTGTGGGCCCTCGCCTACAGTGTAATCAAATGAATTTTTAGCCCACCTGCATTACAGCTGATGTTACATCCGCTGTGTTGGGCAATGCAATGGGATATTTTTATGTACCGCCGGTGGGTTCCAGGGAGCCACCCATGCTGTAGGTGCACACGGAGTTTAACCTACATCTGTCCACTTGTAAAGAACCCCAGTCTGACTGGGGCATGCAGTGTGGGCCGAAGCCCACCTGCATTAAGCACGACATTACTACCTCAGCTGTGTTGGGCAATGCAATGGGATATTTCTATGTACCACCGGTGGCTTCCTGGCACCCACCCATGCTGTGGGTCCACAGGGAATTATAATTGCATCTGTTTCCACTTGTAAAGAACCCCAGTCTGACTGGGGCATGCAGTGTGGGCCGAAGCCCACCTGCATTAAGCACGACATTACTACCTCAGCTGTGTTGGGCCTGCAATGGGATATTTTTATGTACCGCCGGTGGCTTCCTGGCACCCACCCATGCTGTCGGTCCACAGGGACTTCACAATAGGGTGTTGTACCTGCCTGTGTCTATGAATTAAAAACCGCGGTCTGACTGGGGCATGCAGACACCTTGACAGAATGAATAGTGTGTGGCACATGGGTTCCCCATTGCTATGCCCATGTGTGCAGCTCCTGATGGCGGTGGCACAGGATTCTATTTCTCATTGCTTCTGTACAGCATTGTGGGCTATCGCCCCGCCCCTTTTAAAGAGGGTTGCTGCCTAGCCGTGCCAACCCTCTGCAGTGTGTGCCTGCGGTTCCTCCTCATGGCAGACACACTTCTAAATAGACATGAGTGTGGCGTGGCATGAGGGCAGCTGAAGGCTGCGCAGGGACACTTTGGTGTGCGCTGTGGGGGGGAGAGGGGGGGCCGTTGGGCAGCATGTAACCCAGGAGAAGTGTCAGTGGAGTGTCATGCAGGCAGTGATTGTGCTTTGTTGGAGGTAGTGTGGTGCTTAGCTAAGGTATGCATTGCTAATGAGGGCTTTTCAGAAGTAAAAGTTTTTGGGAGGGGGGGGCCCACTCTTGCCGCTATTGTGGCTTAATAGTGGGACCTGTGAACTTGAGATGCAGCCCAACATGTAGCCCCTCGCCTGCCCTGTCCATTGCTGTGTCGTTCCCATCACTTTCTTGAATTGCCCAGATTTTCACACAAGGAAACCTTAGCGAGCATTGGCGAAATACAAAAATGCTCGGGTCGCCCATTGACTTCAATGGGGTTCGTTACTCGAAACGAACCCTCGAGCATCGCGAAAAGTTCGTCCCGAATAACGAGCACCCGAGCATCTTGGTGCTCGCTCATCTCTATCTGCTATCTCTCAGTCACCAACTTACTCTGCGGACTTGCAGAAGATGCCAAGCAGAAGGCTTTTGTACATCTGATTGGTGTAGCAGCTGACTGACTCTCGCTCCACCAATCATTGTAGTATTCCTTCTGAACATTAGATGAGAGGAAATAGAAACTTTGCAGCTTCATCTGGTCTCCCTCCCTCTCTTACAGTGGCACTGATGGACCCTCACCCCCTCACACACCCCTGTCCTGCCAGAGGCAGCAATTCTCATCCTGGGAGGTAGAAGGTTAAAAATAAAAAAGAAATCCACTGGCTACCCCTAGAGCCGCCCCCTTGAACTAGATGCCCTAGGCACTGGACCTTTAGTGCCTAGTAGCAAATACAACCCTGGCCATCTGTCCTCTCGTGGCTTTGTGGGCACATATAACACTAAGCGTATTTGCTAGAGGCATTTCTCACGTACAAAAGCAGCGGTTTGACCAGTATGCTCTTACATGGTCCATGAAACTGATACTCTTCCATAGTCTACTTTCTAGAACCCTTTGCTGTGGACAGGAGATTCCCAAATCTCGCACACACAGGCTTCTTCCCTCCGGCAGCAACTCCCATGTCCTTATGCGCTTCACTCCTTTGATAGCACAACTCTAGCTCCCCTATTTATCACAGCCGTGGTAATACTCCAATAACAATGAGTGCCATGCTTTACTTCACTCAACCTGCACCCTATGGGGCACGATATGTCCTCTGACCTGTTCACACATGCACAGGCTCCACCAAGAACTGTGACGGGCTGCAGAATATTCATCAATTGTCAGCATGACTAGGTTTGGAGCTTCACACACTCTTCCACATAGGCCATGACAGATACTGTTAAACATAATCACCACACAATTACATGATCCTCCTACACATACCTGTCATATATATATTACATATCAAACATAGGACTACTCCTATCATAGTTGTCCTGGCAATATCCTAGTATTTCTAGTATTTGCCTGGTTATGAACAGTATTACTACAATAGTTTGACGTGTCACACTTTAGCTCACCATCACTATGGCATATACACATACTAACTAGCTAATTGCATGCAACTCTACATTCTATGATATTTAACCATGATAACTTTCCCTAGTACAGAGGGGTAAAGGGGTTTGCTGGACATTTACTATTGATGATCTATCTTCAGGACAGATCATCAATAGTTGATCGGTTGGGGTTTGCCCGTCGATCATCTGATTCTCTGGTCTACTTTTAGTGTAGCCTAGCTTAACATCCGCATTGGGGTCTGAGCCAAAAGTGTAATTTAAAGCTTTACTCCCCTTGAAATCAAAGGGACTGATGCCTTCCATTACACTCCCAGCTCCTCATTGCAGTCGGAGCTGGAAGTGTAATAGAAGGCAACACTCCCCATGAAATCAAGCTGGAAATGTGCTAAAAGGCATTGCTCCCACTAAAATCCATGGGAGCAAAGCCTTATATTATACTTCTGACTTCAACCCCAATGCCTATGTCCAGCTTGGCTGTATTGGCAGCGGTTGAAATCCAAAGAAGTAGATCCCTGCCAATCAACTATCCCTCAAGATAGGTCATCGGTAATAAATGCCATGAAAAACCCAACTTTACTTTAATGTAAACATTTCTGCGGTACCGTGTCCCATAAAACTGTACAGTATGTGTGTGGAATAAGTCCCAGATACTTATATAGATAAATGGTGGGACTAGATCCATATGCATGGTCTTTATATCCCATCCATAATGTGGATTTCTATTAATTAAATTTAATATAGTCGATAAAATCCCACTGCAGGGAAGGAAATGAATAGACCCTGTACTATCTGATCAACACATTACCAGCCACTCTACTCAACACGTATGAATCTCTTCTAATCACCTACCTATAAAATACCTTTTCCACACTAGTGTCCTAGAATATATGGTTTATCTCCATGAACCCAGAGTCCAACAGTGGTCATCCCTTCACTAAATAGAAGTGAAAAAGGTACCCCGAAAACAATGACTTGTCTCCTCCTTATAATTGCCGAGAAGGTTTGTCTTATTACCAAAACAGTAAATAAAGTGAAGACCTGACATACGTGTAAAGTGACTGGAATTGGACGGGTTGATGCTGTCACTGCTGTCTCCGCTCTCACTACTGGAGATGTCATCATCTGACTCTTGGACAGAAGAACAAGGTGAAGATCCATCAACTTCTTCAAACTTCCTCTTTAAAATGCCACTCATAGCTGCGGTACTGTCACATGCACCTGGAGGGAAGTTGACATGACATTACTTATTTACCCTAGGAATTCAACCGAATTAGACATGCAGGACTATTTACTGAAATCATTTAGCAAATATTCAGCAGAAATGTAGATCTTTTTTTAGTTTAACATTGTTCCATTGCTGACACGTCAATCACATAAAGTAGATAAATTTACCAAAAAAATGTATATGGAAGATGGCAAAACTAACCTAATAAAACACAGGTGCGATTAATGCATAGACAGTAAACATATAAATATTCCTATATTAAAAAAAAAAAAAAAAAAATTATATATATATATATATATATATATATATATATATATATATATATATATAATAAATCAAGAAATACACGCTAGGGTTTGAACCATCAGATGATGTTCAGTTAATATGTTCAATGTTAGGCCTTCGATACACTAGTGTATTTAGGGCCATGTGCTCTTCGAGTTAAATTATAGGTAGCACCTGGTCCCATTATAGCCTATGGGGCTATGTAGATTGACTTTTTTCATGTGGACTAATTATTCAGTGTTCGTGTGCTGTCCAATACAAGTTTTGCCTGAACCGCTCAGGCACAACTCACCCACACGTTAAGTGTGCACCGGCCTTATTGAGAATAAGCCACATCTGGTATGCCAATTTTTACTGGCTAGCTTTTATAGTACAAAGAATCCCTTTGCTACTTGTGCACAATAGTATCCATGCAGTGGGACTGGGCATGTGGGACCCACCAGCACTAGATTCATTAGGTCAACATACTGAGAGAATAACACAGTATTTTAGGCTGAAAAAAAAAAAAACAAAAACAAAAAAAAACAAAAAAAAACTTGTGTCCATTCAGTTCAGCCCATTATCTAGCGGTGTTGATCCAAATGAAGTCAAAAAAGCCTCATGAGATAGAAGCCAATTCCTTCCTAACTCAAAAGAAAACCAGGGGACACAATATCAAGTATATAGAAGCAATATGTAGAGATCGGAGACTGTTTTTAAGTATGCCTTATGCCAGTCAAAAAGGCTAAGATTTTTCATGAACAACTAGAAATGCAACATTGAACAATAACCTGCCATATGGACAAGTCAGTGGGGCAGACCTCATAGCTTCCTTTTGCTTATACCCACCACCATATGGGCTTGTAAGAGGAGTGAGCAGTACCCTGCTCCCCTCTCACAAATGATAGCATAGCTATACCCCATGTAGATGGGGCAGAGGAAGCAGAGAAGAGGCACTGCTCACTGCCAATTCGGTCTGACATTACCCATTAATAGTGAGCTTTGGGGACTGCACATACAATCGAAAATTGTATGTGCGATGATAGCTCGTCCTATATGTCAAGAGAATGAAAAAGAAGAAAAGGAGTCTAACTGCAGTATGTGGGAAATTTTGAAGATCAAGTTAGTTTGAGGCACAAGATCCTCAAGGAAGCCTTGTGCCCTGTTATTCTACTGATTGGCGCGGTGCGGACCCCAGCAACAACATCTTCTGAAATGTCAACTGATGTCTATAGCTGGACTTTTAGCAGCCACCTCAAAAACGTAACATATTATTATACCCTAAAAGGCATTCTCAGCCGTTCATGTAACAACCATAGGAGTGAATAGAGAGACCATGGGAACGTCATCAGGAAGGACAGTGATCAGTAGACGACTCAACATAGATATGGGTCTTAGAGATGGGACCCACATCTAATCAGAGATGTATGCCATGTGTCTGTGGGTTCCTCAGACTGTAAAAACAAGAAAAGGAATATATCCTAGAGCACTAAAAAATGCAAAAGCACATCAAAAACATGAACGCTTTTGATGTCCTTTCTATGCACTTTGAAGCGCCAACCAAGACTTCATTGAGTTAACTGTAAGAAAGTTCTAAAAACCGCAAAAGCAGAAGACACCAGGTCCCAGAGCTTTTCTGGGATTTTGGACAGAAAATATGTAATCTGTATTTAATGTTTCCGACGTGGGCTAAATTAAAGCGACCCTCCTTTTTTGGGACAAAATTCAATCGCAGAACAAGTAGGGGGGGGGGGGGGAGGTATATTACTTGCACTTGTTCTTCTCTGCTGCCCTCCTACCAGGAGGTTCTGGTCCCACACTGTCCAACATGGCGGCAGCAATTTTCTAACTACCTAATGCATACAGTGCACTGCTCTCTGATTGGCCAAGTATATGGCATTGGTTGTCTAAAGCTACCAATGCACTGTGGGGATTAGGCAGTCTGAAGACTGAATAGGCCATCTCTGACAACCAAAAATGGGACCTGGAGCCGGCGAACTGGACAGATGGCAGAGAACAACAAAAGTAGGTAGACTCCCCCCTCCAGTTCTAGAACAGGATTCTGTCCCACAATGGGACGGTCACTTTAAGATTTCCATGTTGTATGTAAGGAGACAGTAGATCTACCAATATAGGAAAATGTTTATTGGTATGGCACCATTATTGCCATGTATATATATTGTGTATGTAATGTATATTTTATAATATACTGTAATGCGTGATGTTCCATGCCATTTATGCACCTTATGGTCTGTCAGAGTAGCGGGAATGATAATTTCCTGCCTGCTAGCTTGCAGGAGGTGGTGCCAGCATGATCCCGAGAATACCCCAATGTTGATGTAAATTCATGCATTGTGACACTGGTGGGAATAGAATTTTTATTTTTTTAATTTTTTTTTAAGAACACAATGCGCTGGGAATGGCCTTTTTTCTGTATTCTTCTCTGTAGGACTTGAAGATGGTAGGAAAAAAATATATTCCAAATGTTACAAAAAAGTTGGACATTCATGGCTTATTTGTTTACAAATGCTAAAAAGTAATGTGCTAACAAGTAGTAAGGCTGGAACTGCATGCAGTCTTTGTGGCAACTTTTGGAGCCAAAATTTAAGAGCGATTTAAAAAAAAAAATGAATACAGGAAAAGAATAAGGGCAAATTCAGATGTGTGCATTGCAAATTCTACTACAATAAATGTGAATGGGGTTTTGAAAACGCCATCCACGTGTAACAGAAATTTTTGTCATGCGAAAAAATGAGCGTGCTATGGATTTTTAAAACCGGAACATGGTCCTTCTGTTGCAGGTTTTCATTCCTTTGAAGCCTAGGAGTCAAGTCTGTGGCAAATCTGAAGCACAATCCAAATTTCGCCTTTGATTTGCAGGACTGGATTGGATTTACCCTAAGGAAAAGACCGATACTTCTCTATTCTATATATTTCTGTGTGCAATTAATTGTAGCAGAAAAAAAAAGAGGGGTTAAAAAAACCCCAAAAAACAGCGCTCAAAACAGAATGATAAGTGTAAAATAGGACTGGACACCAAGATAGCAGTGATATCTTGACCGGACACCACCACACCCCCGGTCAGAGATTGCATTCAACCACAATCACAATAAACATCTATGGAAATGAACCCCGCCCCCCCCCCCCTCCATCCTAGCAGGAAATCCAAAGGCAGTGTGCCTTCATAGTAAACAGGGGAGCACCAAGTTAGGGTTCCACAGTAAACAAGAAAAAAAAAAGGCTAGCACTCAGGGGGTCACGCAAGTGGCCAATTGAGATTAGTAGGGCTTCCTTTTTCCAGTGGGGGTAGTTAAAGTATCCCACACAACCCCCTCCAGACAGGTTCCACTATATAGACAATCGCACTGTGATTTAATTGAAGCTCAGGTCTCAAAGAAGATGGAGTACATTTTATCCAACCAAGACAATTTGCATAAAAGCACCTCTATAGGCAACAATTTTGGAGGGTTGCTTTGTAGTTACCCCCCAAATATGTTGCATTTTGCTGTGCTTTATGTAAGTTCTGTTGGTTTGGCTCAGAAAAAAAAAAACTTTATGTGTGATTCCAGCCCAAGAATAAACTGCCATTGCATAGGCTTATGTATAACTAGCAACCAATTTCAGTTTTCAAAAAATTGCACATTTTGTCAGACAAGCATTATTTTTACAGAAAGTTGCAGAAAGTCTGTAACTTTGATGTAGACTCCATATATTGTACTGGTCAAGCTGATAATATTCCTTACATAGTCAACCATTTACATTTAAAAAGGGGTGGTCTCAAAGTCATCCCCTGTTCACACATTAGGGAATAGACATACAGGAAGTCCCTCCCAGCCCTTCCCTCTATCAGGTAGAAGAGGTGTCACGGAGTATGTGTGGGCTACCTTCTGGCCTACCCATCTATTCCATACAATGCTTGGCATTCATTTGCAGCTAATGTAACATTGTGTGGACAAATGAGACTTCCCACAGCACTAATAGCTGCTTGTCAGGGGTTCTAGAAGATAGTACTACAGTAATCCTCATAGCCTATGGGAAAACAGCTAAAAATAAAAGCCACACCTAGACCACGACACATTTTGAAAAACACTGACCCCCCCTCCCAAAAAAACCCCACCAAAAGTGAGAAAAAGGCAGGTCTTTAGTGCATTTCATATTTACTATCAATTTACAGCCAACATGACTCTGGCATCGAAAAAAAAGACCAATAGAAACTGCAACATTTTTCAGAAAAACCATCATATGTGAAAGTAGCCTCAGTCACATTTTAGCATCTGGTTTTCCACTGCAATACCCTGTATGTCTACTTAACTAAAGGTGGATAACCATAGGGTTCTGATGTAAGGCTGGTACAGATTGTTATTGTTTAATGTTAAATATGAGGTTTTCTTTTAATGGCACTGTCTTTTTAAGAGTGGGCGGGAAGAGAGGAACTGTGTGCAACAGGAAGAGAGGGTGTGAAGAAGAGAAGTTGTGGACGGAGGCATAAGGGAGTCTCCCCTAGTTGTTGTGCTGTATTGTTATAGTCTTATGGTCAATGTCCTCTGGGAAAAGTGGAACAGGGAGGTCATAGAAACTTAGCAACCTTGGAAGCCTGCAGGCCTCCTCCATTTCCTCATCCCCTAACCACTTTAACTTGTGTAGACTGGCTTTCTAGTGAGTTACCGCTCTCAACCAAGTACATGATTGCGTTAAGAAACCATTTGTATGGAACTTGGGACTAATTATGTCATTAGTAATCCATTTGTATGGAATTGTGATTGCTTATTTTGTCGATAACCTGTTTATATGGACTAAGACTGAGCTATCCCGGATTACCATGTCACAAGTTGTTTGTTCTTTGTTCAGCGGTTAAGAAACCCATTACCTGTGCTACAATAATGACTCCCATGAAAAATGGCCATCAACTGGGCCTATTTTAAGACCTGGCCCTCACATAAAATAGCGTGGCTGAAACCAGTTCATAAATCCCTCATGTTCCCATAGGAAGAGAAAAAGACCTCAGCCTCCCTGCTCGAGAATCAAACCAGCTCTATGCTATCAGGCTGCCACCCAGAGAACTAGGAAGACCCCAAGCTCAAGGTCTGAGGTCCCTTACACTGAAGCGATCCAAATTCAGTTCAGAAGAAATGCAGAAGGGGTGGCGAGGGTGTCTAGGTGATACAGGCCAAAGAAGCCCCCAAATATAGGTTGCCCATATACATGCACAAGCATAAAGACAACTACTAAATTTTGGTTACTAAACTAAATTTTCTGGTAATCTGTAAGAAGACATAGGCCTAGGGTTAATCTATGCAAAAATTGCACACCGACCTCTGGAATATACTCATACCAAGGTAAATAAATGATGTTTCCCAGACAACCACTTACATAGTTTCCATCTACGTACACATAATGGAAGACTGGGGCCCTTTGCCCTATTACCAAGGGAGCTTTTTAGGACTAATTCATTATAGTCTTTGGTACCTTGAAGGTAATCATGTGGCTTTTTGGATATCATTTGATTTCAACCACATTACGAGTTCAGTCCTTTGGATGAAACACCACAATTCAGTGCTGACGATTCTGCAGCGATTCAACCAAGAGATCAATTGACAAAAGGTACCCCAATAATACTTAAAATAAATGGATGAACTCCTGAATGCGTTAGAATTAAACATACAGAATATTATAAAATTATTTTTTGCATCTATAAATCACAAAATGTCTGATTTTACTAATATTAGAATTTAACAATATGAGGAAGGTTTCATACACTGCATTTTTGTGGGAGTTTTTGATATAGGTTTGTGCCAAAAACTAGAAGTGGACCCAGCAGTAAAGAGAAGTACAAGTCCTTCCTTTATATTCACCATATCATTAGAATCCACTTCGGACTTTGGCTCAGAAAACTGCCACAAAAAAAAAAACTGTGGGAAACAGCCCTTAATACACATAGCTATAAACAGCTGTTTATGGGAAAGAAGATGTGCAACTGCAGTGTTTCTTCTAATGGATGATTAATTTAGCAAGTTCATAAAACATAAGAGGTTCAGCATACTGAATGATAATGAAGACTTTTTGAGACCGATTTCTATAAAAAAAAACATTTTTCTCAAGGTCTGCTTTTCGGTGGAAACTTCTCTATAACCTTGATGGATTACCTAATGAATAAAATTGGAACATGAGTTATTGTGTATATTATATAAATATATATATATATATATATATATATATATATATATATATATATATATATATATATATTTTCTTATTCCTCTACTAGTAAAGATATTAGTAAACAAATTAAAAAATATATATATTTTTGTACATTTTTATATTAAGATTTTTTACATTGTGTAATTTTTTTAAAAAGTCGCACAAGACTTGTAAATTTGCAGCAAACTCCATATATTGTACTGGTCAAGCCGATAGTATTCCTTACATAGTCAACCATTTCCTTCTAGAATGGATGGTCTCAAAAGACATAAAATTATTTTTATTCCATTTTTCTTTCTCCATTAAAAAAATCAGCCAATGAAAAATATACCGATTGAGGTTGTCATATATTCTTCGCTCTTTATATGTAGCATTTAAAGGGTTAAATAAATTGTATATCCAAGGAACACTAAGATATTGGAAGTTGTTGCAAAATTTATCATTAAAAAAATTGCTCCCCGAATGTATATTTTACATATTCCAAAATCCCTTTGTTGGGTAATATAAAATATAATCGATTGATAGCAATGCTTCAAAGAATAGAATATGAGAGGCCGAGCTTCATGATTTGATGTGCATCACTAAAAAAGGTAAAACTATAAAACACATAAGCATTGTAAAGAACAGCCCTGAAATATACATGCTAACAAGAAACATCATTACCATTGGATAATCCATGTTCGGCTTTTGTAACTCCTGACCTACTAAGCAATTAATCACCCTGCAGAAATATCTTTTTTTTTAAAAAATTTAACCCCAAAAAAGCTGATCTGATACTCTAAAAAAAAAAATAATATTATTAAGGCTCATTGTATATTACTGGACTTGACCTACAATAAAATGTCAGTTCAATGAAATGTATACAGCCTGCATTATAAAAAATACTACAAATATTGTGCTGTGTTGCATGACCGAGGAAGGCCAATTACGGCTCAAGATCTTTCAGATCAAATCTATGTTCCTTTAATTAAACATGCGCGCTCACTTTTAAGTAAAGGACCATGCGATCGCACGTAGCGTTTTTTACCCATTCAGCTTTTTCATCAGTACAATGACCTTTAATCCCCGAGCGCCTCCCCCTGTCTCTGCAGCTAAACCTAGTATTGTGGACTCATTTACATAATGCCTCTACATGTCCAAACAGCTGAAGGGGGGGGGGGGGGGGGGGGGGGGAAATCATGTGATTCTGCAGCAAAACAAATATGGGGAGATAAAGGAAACATTTTAAGCTATGCTATTTACTTTTATTTATAGTATGTTTACTAATACAATGTGATACATATAGAATGTAGAAATAATGCTATGTGGAGGTGTTGAGGGGGTTCTATTTAATTATAGGAACTAATTTGTATTTTTTTTTGGAAAGGAGGGGGAGTCAATATTTGTTATCCCTTGTCTAAGCATTTGAGATTTGAAGAACGCACAATTAATACAATAGTTAAATATAAATTCCAAGTTAAGCTCCAATACAGTCTGATTTTACTCTCACTGGTTGAATCTGTGTATTCAGCAATTGTCATGGAAATGAGCCTGGAGACAAAGGCTCTTTAATTGAAAGCTGACAGCCTAATGTATAAAAATTAAAGCTTTTTTTAATGTGTTTATGTAGATGCTAATGGTCTGGGATAAAGACAGTGTTTAGGCAGGCCATTCTCCCAATTTGTGGGAATAGTAGAGTATAATGTAGCGTCATGGTATGGTTGCTACAAGGTAAAATATTATATAGAGCATGCAACATTTTTTTTTTTTAAGAACATAACAGGTTAAATAATGCATTTCCTTAGAGAATTTTTTTATACTTTGTTTTCACTATTATTTCTATTTATGCATTTAAAAAAAAACCATAAAGTGTCATTTTATCATGAAATGCAATATTCCCATACACACCCAAAAAAAATCTATCCATTTACTTTCCTAATGAACATGTAGAGCCCTCCAATAAGTAAAAATGTATTGCATAGGCCGCTCAAGCGTACATACATTAGGATATCATATTGAAGGAACCCCTATTAGCATATGCAAATGAGCACAGTCAAAACAATTACATCTCCATTCCATATTTAAAAAACAAAAGAAACAAACTACATGATCTATGAAGCACAACTGCAAATCACTGACCTGCTCAAACTGCTGCTCGCCAATCCATGCACTCTTGATATGAATAAATCCTAATTAGAATCCATGGAATGCTGATTGCTGATATATAAAAACGCTTGCACGGTCAGAATTACTCGTTGACGCTTGTATTTGGATATAGCATTTTTTTTTTTTGGATTCTTGCAAATTTCCCAAAGCAGTATGTTCTAGCTGGTAGCATATGCTTTATTGTTCAGCGTTAAGAGCCCCTAGTCTGCACAAAGACTCATTACCTACTGCTTGTAGAACAGCTCCAGTCTCACTGAGCTTGCCTGTATTGTGATCACATGGGAGCCTTGTCTGAAAAAAAAGACAGGCTTCCACTGATTTCACTGTCTATGGATATTTTTATCAGTTCAATCCTAGCTAGAGGAAGGGCCAGCAAATCAGTCAAGCTGTTTGAAGTCATTAATCCACTACAAATCAAGGAAAATCCTCAAACAACGTGCTTTTTTTTTTTTTTTACGCTGAAAGAAAAAAAAATGTAGTGTGAGGCTCCTGATGGAATTTCTAGAGAATTAGCATAGCGCCATATATAACAGGCCATAAATGATTTTTATAGGCATTTTGTCAGATACCAGAGTATGATATGCATAGAAGATAATTAGTTCAGAACAACATGGGATCAATCACCCACAGGGGAATTACATTTCCGAGGTTTCTTTATCCCGGCTAGAGAACCAAATCTCTATACTGAGCATTAGGAAGGAATATAGGATTGGTTTTTAAGCTATAGAGTAAACAGGAAGAAAATGATTGTTTGCTTCCATAATGCTAGCAGCAATGTTGATACAATGTTGCAATGTTTGTTATAGCAAGTGAAATATTATTATACATCACATTTTTGTATTTATTTATTTTTGCATGGAAAACTGTAAGGCCGGATTCGCACAAGCAGTTTTTTGTGGCATGTTCTCCACGCTCTGTCACTTTTCCAAACAGTGGGTGGGGCCAGGGGCGTAACTATAGAGGTTGCAGGGGATGTGGTTGCACCCGGGCCCAGGATCCTTAGGGGGCCCATAAGGCCTCTCTTCCCCATTTGGGAGCCCAGTACTTTGAATAAAGCATTACAGTTGAGGGCCCTGTTACAGGTTTTGCATTGGGGCCCAGGAGCTTCAAGTTACGCCTCTGAGTGGGGCCACATAAAGCCAATCATATTAAGGGCTTATTCACACAAGCGTATATCGGGCGCGCTTTCACAGCTGGCCAATATATGTGACCATCTGATGCATTGGTTTACAATGCATCAGTTCAGATGGGCGTATTCCCGCAGCATAAAAGCGGCCTAGATAGTACATTTTGGCTGGGTGTTTTTATGTTCAGGAACTATGTTCTTGGCCGGAATATGGCGGCGGCTCCCATAGACTCTTAGGGGAGCCCATGGCAGCTTTCAGAGAATGGAGGTGGAAGGGAGTTTAGCAGCATGTCTGCTAAACTCCCACTCGCTTTCCTCTTACTCTCCGCCCCTTGTTGGCTGTTTGCAATGTGAGGGGGCGAGAACTAGTTGCTAAGCTCCTGCCCTGCCCTCTTCTATTGCTGGCAGCTGACAAGGGACAGAGAAGGATTGGGAGTTTAGCTCACTAGCTCCTGCCCCATCCTGCCCCCTTCCCTTGCCGAGAACCAGTGAGGGGGTGGGGGGAGGTAGTTTAGCAGAGCTAAATTGTCTCCCCCCACCCAATGGCAATCTGGGTTTGGCATATATGCGCCGGACCCAGGCAATCTGAACTGGCACACAAATGGCAGATTTGTGCGCCCTTCACATGACGGTCAGTCGAAAATCACTATGCTCGTGTGATAGAGCCCTAAGGCCTCATGTCCACGGGGAAAATCAGGCCCACTACGGATTCTCCATGGAGAATCCGTAGCGGGTCCCTCCTGCCCCGCGGACATGAGGCATAAAAATAAGAATTAACTCACCTCTCGCATGCTCCGGATCTTCCCTTTGCCGCGGCGTCATCTTCTCTGCGTCGCGGCCGGATCTTCTTTCTTCGGCCCGGCGGATGCACAGGGCACGTCGGTGACGTGCCCCGCGCATGCGCCGGCTTGAAGAAAAAAGATCCGTCCGCGACGGAGAGAAGATGGAGCCGCGGCGAAGGGAAGAATCGGAGCGGGTGAGTAAATTCCGATTTTTGTCTCCCGCGGATGCGGACGGCTTCCATAGGCTTCAATAGAAGCCCGCGGGAGCCGCCCCCGCGGAGACCCGCACGAAAATGGAGCATGGTCCAGATTTTTTCATGCTCCATTTTTTTTAAAATCACTTTTATTGACCATCCGCAGGTATTTATCTACCCGTGGGTGGTCAATGCATCCCTATGGGATGCGGATCCGCGTGCAGGAGAAGAGTTAAAATCCGCTGCGGATTTTAATTCTTCTTTTGCCCGTGGACATAAGGCCTTAGGGTGCATTCACATGGGCAAGAAATTCAAGGAACTTTTGTGCGTTGTAAGGACTCCACAGCTATGTTTGCACATGCAAAGTCTGTACACACAGAAAATTGATCCCATTGATTTCAGTGGTTTTGTTCTCATAAGCACTTTTTCCCCACACATTTCGTGATTACGCAAAAGAAAAAAAAAAAAAAAGGAGAAGGACCTGTTTTTTTCCCCTGTGTTTGGCGCAGCAAAATTGGCATAGAAGTCTATGGCAGGCACACAATTACACAAGAGGAAAGGTTTTCCACTGTGGAAAACCAGGAAAAGAAGGCAGCTGGACACCATTAGGCTTTAAACGACAGCGCTACAAAACGCATGTTTGTGAAACCAATGCTTCTCAATTGGTTACTGCTACATTTTTTGTAGCCCGTGTTTCCCTATGGAGCCTACTTGTTTATCGCTTAACATAGGAGGAACTTGCGATTCCCGTGCGATGCAATACATTTTTAACATTAGAAACTCCTACTAACCATCTCATGATAAAATCGCCTGATTTTATCGCTAGAGAAAGTCGGGGGTAGCAGCAATGCGATGCAAGATTTTTCACAAGTAAAAGCATAACTAACGCTACAAAAGTGCGGGAACAAAGCTGAGATAACGCGCAGCGATTTCGTAGCGGCGATATCGCTATTGCCCATGTGAAAGAGGCCTAAATCCCACATAAAGGGTGCATCGCACACGTGCGTGAACTGGACAAATGTTGAGCGTGTAATAATTACAGTATTAGGGTGCATTCACATGATTGTGTGCGTGTGCCGTACATAGGTGCGCTCAAAACCACGCACCCACGTACGTGCACAAATGGGTGTGAATGCAGGTCCATGCAGCATTGCTTTCAATGGGGCCGCGGCTGCTGCCAGTGGCCCCATTGAACGCAATAGGACCGATAAGCCCTGCAGAGATTTTTGGGGAAGGGCTTTAAATATAAGCAGTTTCCTGAAAATCATCCCTAGAATGTGTAAAATATAAAAAAAAAATATATACTCACCTCTCTGCGACTGCCGGCGCTCAGGTGAGTTCAGACTGTCTTCTCCCTGCACTGCTCGGACTGTGTTTCAGTAGGAGGATTTAAAATCCCCGCCTGCTGAAAGGGCTGTATCTGATTGGCTGAGCGCTCAGCCAATCACATACAGCCCTCATTCAATCATTGACTGACAGCTAAGTGCTGCCTGTGATTAGTCACAGCACTCAGCCAATCACAGGCAGCTCTTGGCCATTCATAGAATTCTATTTTAAATCCTCACCTATGGAATGAGCTTCAGAGTAGTGCAGGGAGAAGACAGTCTGATGCACCTGAGCCCTGGCAGCTGAAGAGAGGTGAGTATACATGTTTTTTTATTTTTTACACATTACACATAGGGATGCTTTTCAGGGAACGGCTTATATTTAAAGGCCTTCCTTGAAAATCCTAGCAAGGCTTTCAGGCAGCCTATTGCTTTCAATGGGACTGCAGAAGTGCTGGTCCCATTGACAGCAATGGGAGAACATCGTGATCCTCTACCACAGCTATCACAGCTGCGGCAGGAGATTTTTTACTCCCTGCGAGGAGTCGTCTTGTTACCGATCAGTGTGACAGTGACAGGTGATGGGGAGCCGGGTAATGTATTTTTTTATACTCCACCACTTCCCAGTTCTCTCAGTGTCCGCTGGTGAGGCTTGCGCGCGGTCTAAAAATCTGACTCTTTTCAGACCGCGGTGTGCATGCTCTCCGATGGAAGTCTAGTATAAGGCCTCTTTTATACGAGCATTGCGATTTTCAGCCGGAAAAAAAAAATTAAATCGCATGAGCGAAAAAAAATGCTGTGACCATATATGCTGCAGCCCAGAATTCCTTAGATCGGGAGAATTCTTTTAAAAGACTTCTAATGGTTCAATGGAGCCAGCTGACATAGTTTAGTAGTGCTAGCCGCTGCTCAACTCCCTCCCCCCTCCTTTTGCCGGCAGCATCCATAGAAGCCTATGGGAGCCGCCAGATGATTGCTGCCGAAAGATAGAGCAAGATCTATTTTTTCCGTCTGCTTCAAAACATCAGCCAGCGTATCTGGCCACCGATATTCTATTTTTCCTCGACTGGACATTTTTACGCGGCTAATAATCGGCCAAGTGAATGAATGCACTGGAATCCAATGTTTCAAATGGTCGCGATTTTTAATTGCGGCTAAATTAACTGCGTAAAAGTGCTCTTGTGAATAAGGCCTTATTGATATGTTGTGGATTTAAATTCCACACCGCGGGTCCATTTCTACAGCAGCCTAAGAACTAGATTTTTACTTTGCTGCTTCTGTAAAAGCTATAGATTGTACATGCGGAAGGTCTGTGCATAAAATTTGCCCAGAGTGAACATAACCAGAGGCGTAACTTGAAGCTTCAGGGCCCAAAGGCAAAACGTGTAACAGGGCCCCCAACTATAATGCTTTATTCATAGTACTCGGCTCCCTATATGGAAAGGAGAGGCCTTATGGGCCCCTTAATGCTCCTGGGCCCGGGTGCAACCGCATCTCCTGCATCCCCTATAGTTGCGCCAGTGGAAAATACCCCTGGAGACTCAGATTTATGGCCTTTAGGTTTCCAAGCAAAGCAGAATGACTTGCTGGCTTTAACCCCTACATCGACTCACCCCAGGGCACTCCACTAGCAGGGTACACACTCCGCCCCCGATTCCAACCATTGACATAATCTGACATATCCAAGGACAGAAGAATCTTGATTGATCCAAATTGAGCGGTCATCATGGAGAGCAGGGTGGGGTTCAAGTCCACCATAGTAGCTCTGTAGATAGATGTGTTGCATTGCAGTACTGAGGCTCTGAGTACAAATCTGACCAAGGGCAACATCTGTAAGGAATTGGCATGTTCTTACCATGTTTGTGTGCATTTTCTGCCACTCTCCAGCAAACATACTAATAGGTTAGTTTGCAATTTAGGTTTTGAGCCCTACTGGGGACCGACACTAATATAAGTGATGACAATCTCTGTACAGCGCTGTAAGTGCAATGTACAGATGTAGCAAGCGATAACTTAATATTTAATGCGTTATGATAACTACAATGTATTACAATGCTGTAACTTGCATTATCATGAGGTGTCTGTCATGTTTACAATTGCTACATATGTAAACGGGTAAAACAAGTGGCTGTAGAACCCAATAGAAGACTCTAACTGTACCGGCCCAGTTTGTTTCAATCATATTATTAGAGCCATGAGAATGGGGCATATTCGAAACAAGGCAATTTCTCAGAATGTACTATTTTAGGAGTTATTATCCTTCCCGAGTATAGTCCTATGTTATCTAGAGAGTTAATAACAAATTATACCAGTGGGTGATCAGGCATAAAGAATAAAAGGCTCATGGTGTAAGAACATCCAAGGCTGAGGTTACTTGAAGTCATCACTGCTGTGCACATTCAATATTAATGATGATCAACAATATACGAGAATGTACAATCCAAGAAACTACATATTCTACACACAGGGGATCATGTATACAACAGTGATGTTGCCTACAGCAACCAATCATAACCTTGCTTATGTACATTTATTATTCCATATACTCAATATACAGAAGAATAAGCCTATGAATTCACAGTTGACCCTTTAACCTATTAAAGACCAAGTACAGTACACTTACAGTGCTTGGTCCTGGGCTTTATCCCAGCGGATAGTAAAAATACTGTGGGAGGGGTGGGGGTACTAAAGCCCCTGCTCTACAATCAATCAGAAGCAGGTCGGGGTGTCAGTGTTAGTCATAGCTGAGAACCCAAAGGAGAAGGCAGGAGTGTTTTTTAACCCCTTCTGCCTTCTCCTTTCCCAAGTACACTGTGCTCAATGAGTGCTATGTACCAAGAAGTGAAAGAGGAATTATAACTTCCACTACTAGAGCCCGGGGCCGTGTGACCCCCAGGATCACCTGGCACAGCAGAGCTGCAGGGTCCTAGCAGACCCTGATCAGCTCTGCCAGTGACTATTGTCACTACAGGGGATGTTTTTTCCTGTAACTGGGGCTCCTATGGATGCCCCAGCTACAATAGAAAAGTGTCACATAAAAAAAACAAAAAACAAACATGTGAATGTTCTCCAGAGGTCTTATACGACATCATGGGGGACATAGGTGGTAAAAAAAATAAAATAAAAATCTATACATAAAAAAAACTAAATAAAATAACCCAAAGCCGACGCCAACCAAAACCATCTCTGCATGCGCCCCGTCATCCAAAACCATACATATTATATATCAAAACGTCCGAAACAAAATGAGGAACCCATTCTCATACTTTATTTGAGTGTAAATGTAATAATTAAAGAAAATAAAACTATAAAATGTTGGCCCCAATAAAACTTAGAAACGGAAAAAAGAGTCAGTAAAAAAGAAGTTATTAAAAAGATATCCCTATATGTCACAGAAAAAAAATGCAGCAAAAATAATTTTGGTAGCTGAAAGGAAAAAAAACAAAAAACAGGGCAGTTAAACCACCACATGGGTAAAATCCCTAAAAAGTGCCTGGTCCTTATGGTACAAAACAGCCTGGTCCTTAAGGGGTTACAGCTGTTATCTGGGCAGAGAATACATACATATTGCTTGTCTGACAACATGGGGAAAGAGGAAGATTCCACGTGCCCGGGTGTCAGAACCAGGCTGGAAATGGGGGTGCCACCATCGCTGGACTCAAACTGAATAGGTAAGCATTTCCCTCCATGGATAACCCCTTTAAGCTGTTTATATGCACTGTGATTAATTTTGGCAAGACCTGGCTAAAATTCCAGATCTGAACTCCACAGTACCATCATGTATTGATCTCTAACTATGAAATCATATATAAAATAAAAATCATCAAAAGAAACAATAAAATTGCAATAAAACAAACAGCCAACAATAAAAAACAGCCATCAAAATAGAGAAGGCTGAGCAAGTGACTTCAAAGCTGAGAACCAAAGAAGGGCAAAATATACTGTTGGGGCAAGGTCATCGGACCCTACCCCAGCCAATCTTAAGTAAGACTGCCCCATTTCTACATTGTTAACCTCCATCTAAAAATTCATACAGCGTTAAAGCTCTGCCTTGAGTTTTTTGTCTCAGGGTTTAGTTGCTATACCTCATATTGTCATAAGACAGAACCCATAGCAGAACCATTGATTTTATTGAGAGATGTAGAGACCAAAAGCTACAAACTTTGTTTTCCATTTATACTGGTCTATGCTCATTTCTGTCTTTGTTGGAGGAAACAATAGCGTAGTCAACTACACGATGGTGTTCTTCAAAAGAGGAAGAAATTATTTTCCTTCTTCCGGTTAAGGGGAAACTGTATTTAAACCAAATTACTACACTAGTCAGCTTAAAGGAGATGTCCCGCGCCGAAACGGGTTTTTTTTTTTTTAAACCCCCCCCCCGTTCGGCGCGAGACAACCCCGATGCAGGGGTTAAAAAAACCACCCGCACAGCGCTTACCTGAATCCCGGCGGTCCGGCGTCTTCATACTCACCTGCTGAAGATGGCCGCCGGGATCCACCGTCTTCATGGACCGCAGGGCTTCTGTGCGGTCCATTGCCGATTCCAGCCTCCTGATTGGCTGGAATCGGCACGTGACGGGGCGGAGCTACACGGAGCCCCATAGAGAAGAGGAGAAGACCCGGACTGCGCAAGCGCGGCTAATTTGGCCATCGGAGGGCGAAAATTAGTCGGCACCATGGAGACGAGGACGCCAGCAACGGAGCAGGTAAGTATAAAACTTTTTATAACTTCTGTATGGCTCATAATTAATGCACAATGTACATTACAAAGTGCATTATTATGGCCATACAGAAGTGTATAGACCCACTTGCTGCCTCGGGACATCTCCTTTAAGTGCCCTGATCTCCGGAATCTCATGAGATGTTTGGAATTGGCTTTATATTATACCTGCCTGGATCTGAGTGGATGAGCTGTACCTTACAGTATTGTCTCCCCCTGGATACGTGAGTACGCCTTTCACTTGTGACGTCTTGCATCAAATATCATAAGACCATATCTCTGTTCTTCGTCCATACTGGATAATCATCTTGCATGATGGTTGATTTCTGAAAAGGCAGCTCACCATTGAAGGTTTATGAGTAAAACATTTGGTCTAGGATAATCAAGATTCCTTTGGTTATGCGAAAGAGTTGATTTGGAAGGTGCCATTAGCATTTTATGTGGCCCCCCAATCAGTCTTTATCTTCTATATTTTTTGTTTTCATAGCGGCAGGTGTCAACGGGTCTCCCAATTCGCTTTGCTTCTATTTGTTTGTCTTTTTTGGAGGACAACAGTGTCATCAAATATGCTATTGTGTCATCCAAAAGATGCGGAAAAAAGTAGAATCAGGAGAACAAAGTTTGCACCTGGTCTGAGTTTGCTCCTTAAAGTCAATGGTTTCATTCTGGGTTCCATTTAAATGCCATTTATGACAATTCAAACAGAAGCCTGAGATGGAAAGCAGTCCAAACACAGCCTTACAGTACATTTACACAGGGCGACTTTCAGACATGCAAGCTCCCAACAGCCGTTCAGCTGGCTATCACTCCTTTGCTTTCACATAAGAGTGATCGTCGTTCAGAGAATGGAGGCAGGGTGCACTGGAGATCTCATCTAGCCTCCAACTCCATTCACTGCAAACAGGCAGTTGTTCAAAGATGAGCAACTGCCTGTTTACACGGGCCAATAGTCTGAGCTAAAAAAAACAAGTGCTCCGACAATTGAGCGATTTCTCGCTTAGTACCCTACTGGTGGCCATATGTACATGGGATGACTATCTTCAGAATTTGGTGTGTCCAGTGATTATTCTGGCGATAATCGCTCCAAGTAAAGGTACCTTTAGAATATGGTTATCAGACAAATAACTCCCCATTGATTAATAATAGGCAGAGTAAGAATTCCTGTGTCTGACCACATGACAAATGGAGATGGATTATTTCAATAGCTTATTTTACATTATATTCTTTAATGACCTAATTATTATTTTTTCACTGTAATAAAGAGCATTTGCTGTATGTACTATTAGAGCATTTGTAAAATGTAACGTAAGTGAATAGTCACATTTACTTGCAGTTAAATAATAGCCAGAGTTTGTTAAAGGGGTTGTCCCGTGATAGCAAGTGGGGTTATACACTTCTGTATGGCCATATTAATGCACTTTGTAATATACATCGTGCATTAAATATGAGCCATACAGAAGTTATTCACTTACCTGCTCCGTTGCTAGCGTCCCCGTCTCCATGGCTCCGTCTAATTTCGCTTTCTTCTTGCTTTTTTAGACGTGCTTGCGCTGTGAGGTCTTCTGCCTGGTGAATGGGGCCGCTCGTGCCAGAGAGCTGGTCACCGCGTCGTCATCGTAGCTCCGCCTCTGTCACGTGGTGCCGATCAGCCAATGAGGTGGCTGTATTGGCAGTGGAACGCGGAAGACAGAAGAAGAAACTCCACGGTGCACCATGGGAAGACCCGCGGTGCACCGTGGGAGAAGACCAGTGGCGCCATCTTTAGAAGAAGAAATGAAGAAGCTGCAGAACGCTGATGCAGGTAAGTGCAATGTGCTTGTTAAAAACTAACACATGCTTTCTTTTTCACAGGGCATAATGCAGGGGTCCATTAAAAAAAAAAAAAAAAAACTACAACCCCTTTAAGGTCTTCAAACAGGATGTTGATCATTTGGATGAGTGCTCATTCCCATTCCTGGTCCAGTGTAAACAGATCCAATGACTGGACAAATAATAAAGTCCTCATTTGTTGTTCATTGTATCATTTATGCTGGCCTAAAAATTATCAATTGTTTGCAGAACATCCCTTTGTGTAAATGGGGGATGTGCTGCTTACAGTAATATAAAGTATATGAGAGGGGAGAGTGAACAATCCATTGTACAAATGGTCATTCACACGAAACATCCTCCCTCCATTAATTGCAGCATATCAATGTTTTAAAAGGGCACCAGTCATTCTTGCTCTATTACTGACCGATGTTTGCCACAGGCAATTTATCTGCCCGTATAGAAGGACCTATACACAATAGCGAGATTCTAGACTTCCATGGTATCCGGTTAACAGAATACAGGCAATGGTAGAAAATGGCATTGTCTTGCCTGTAAACCTGTTCCGTTAGTAGACTTTTCCATTTCCTAAAGGGCTTTTCCCACTTATTTTTTTAATAGCAGGGTATGGCATGAAATAACAAAAGGGGCAACATTCACCTCTTTTCAGCCTCCCAGGAAACAGCTGAGAGGCTCCGGCGGTCCTCCCAGTATGTACATTTGGCAGAACTCAGGTGAGCACTGCAGCAAATTTTAGGCCGCATCATTACAGCCCACTCTCCTGCCATCAGTGCTCACATCCTAGGATCAATGATGCCAGGAGCTCGGGACGGTAATACTGCCATCTCTGATTGTCTGTAGTGGTCACCTGACTGCCAATGAACGTACACAGGCTATGGCTACCACATAATGGATCCATACAAAATGCATCCCTAAATCTGGCCCTTTGTATGAGGCCTAAAATAAAGATATCCTAGTAATAGAAATACATTTGTGAATTTTTTCCTTAGGATAGGCCACAATTGTTTTTTTTGGGGGGGGGGGCAGGCTGAGGGGGGAGTTACTTCTGGGACACCCCACTGGTCAGCATAACAAGGGGGCAATACACTAGAGTACCTGACACAGCGAGGTCCATGTGCATGCGATGAATGCCATTACCCTTTCATTCTGCCTATAGAAGGAGTTCCCATTGGGGGACTCCCGCTGATCACTAATAAACACAAGCCAGCAATGCGGAACCTATGAAAACCCCATTAAGGATCTGCTGTTTTTTGCAATTCCCTAATCTACAAATCTAGGTTCACCAAACATATACTTTAGGTTCAATGGACGTCATTAATTTGCTTTTCTTTCTCCCAACTGGGCAAGCATTCATTTTGGCACTGGCTTTATTCTGCATCCCAGTCACGTACCAAACAAGCATCGAACGCTCGCCTAGGAAAAAAGCTTGTCTGCGTGAGGCCTTTCTCTGACCTGACTGTTTTCTCTTCTGAAAGTTCTGTCTTCTTCTTGGATTAATTGCACATACTACAGTACATTGAAGGCAGGCACGCTCCACTCATACATTAATGTATGGAGCTCATTCATTAAGCAGACTGCTGTCCTTGTAAGAATGTCTCTCAATCATTCCGGAGATGAACCCAAACGAGAAGCTGATTCATTTCTTATTCCTTGAATTAAATATGTGCGGGAGGGGAGTCTTATCAAGAGGTAGAAAATGCAGAAAGTTGCTTATGAATGCAATTAGGAGGAAAAATGTGTATTTTGTAAATACACACACAAAAAAATAAAAAAAATAGACCTTTGTCATCTCCTGCTTGTTCAGCGTCATCAAGCCTCATCTGCAAACAGCATGAAAACGCGTACAAAAAGCACCGCATAAGTACTGAATCCCTTTGTCACCAAGCGACAGAGTACTTAGAGGCTTATGTACATAGACTCATTTGCGCTGTGGATTACGCTTGCAAAATTGGCGCACGCACTGTGCAGTGAAAAGAACCATTGATTTCAATGGGTTCAATCACTTGTGCGTTTTTTTGGGTCGGGCTGCAGCAGGTCCTATTTTTCTGCATATATTAGACTACCGGTAATTGAATTGAATTAGCCCTTGAAATCAAATTGTGTTTTTTTTTAGTGCGCAAGTACGCAGGGCATGCGCTTGCGAAAAATATAGTAAAATAGACTATGCACACATGCATGCAAAAACGTAACGCCCATCGCAGAAATGCACGCGTGAATATGCTTAAAGGGGTTGTCCTACCAAAGCAAGTTACTCCCCATCACTGGGAAAGGATGCACATTCCCTGTTGCCCACACTCAGGATGAACTAGGGAGAAACTCTTGGAATGAGCGAGTTCCGAGCAGTAATACTCCCACTAATTCGCTGCAGGTTATCCACTATCTTGTGGATGCGGGATAACTTGCTAAGGTAAAATACCCTGTTAACCCCTTAAGGGCATGACCATTTTTTTCGGTTTCTTATATTCTGCCAAAATGGCTTTCTGAAGGCTTGTTTTTTGAAAGACAAGTTGTATTTTTCATTAGTACCATTTAATGTACTGAAACACTTTAAGTGGAATGCAATTGAAAAAAAACCCTGCAATTTCACAATTTTTAGAGCGGGTGTTTTTTTTAATGGCACACATACTGCGGTAGAAAATGACATAACTTTATTCTGTCGTCAGTACGATTACTAAGATACCAAATGAATAGGAGTTTTTTGTTTTTTTTTTTGCTGTCCTACTTTAAAAAAATAAAATATCTTTAAAAAATATATTTTTGTCGCCATCTTCTGACCCCCATACCTTTTTTATCTTTCCGTTCATGAGGTCGGACAAGGGCTCAATTTTTGCATGACAACTTGTATTTTTTGCTGGTACTACCCTGTTTCCCTCAAAATAAGACAGGGTCTTATATTAATTTTTGTTCCAAAGCCTTTTACTTTTTTTACATGTACAGCTGCCGGGACACTATTTAATTTGACTTTATGAACTGTAGCTAGGGCTAATTTTTGGAGTTGGGGCTTACATTTCACGCATCCTCAAAAATACTAAAAAATCATGCTAGGGCTTATTTTTGGGGTAGGTCATATGGTATTTTGGAATACATGGAGACGAGGGGGACATAAAAAGCATAATTCTGATGTGTTTTTTTTTCTGATGACATTCACTACGCAGGTTAAATAATGCATTATTTTGATAGATTGAACTTTTATGAATGACCAAATATGATGTGGTGGTGGTGTGGTGTGGGGGGGGGGGGGGGGGTTGAATTTTTTATTATAAACATGGGAAAAGGACTTCAATATTGTTATTATCCTTTATTTTTTACAATCATTACCTTTTTTCAATCATTTTTACCTACATTTTTATAAGTATATGATATTTCCGCAGTCATTGTACTAAGACATGCCAGAGGCACATCTTAATAGCCAGAAATACATGGCAGTAATTAGGACCCCATCATTTATAGCCAGCTGTCAAAGACAAAAGGACACCAGCTATGTATGGAGTGGGCTTAGCTTCTGAGCCTGCACTATATTAACCCTGTCCACCCAGGACACACATATATACCATGGGTGCCAAGGTGATAAAGGGGTTTCATACATTTAAGCCATTGATGACCTATCGTCAGGGTCTGGGTCACCCATATGTTTACATGATTGAACTAGGGTGTAAAATAATGTACTTGGAACGACCAACATGACCCACAGTGCTGATCAGAGTGCCGAAGAATTGTTTGCCTCACATACAGGCCTCATATATGTGTATTCCATGGACAATACATAGCCCTATAATAGCCGATGAAATTATTCATAAATTAAAATGACAAAATTCCCACTTATTCATTATCTAATGAGTAATTTGTCATTTCATCTTCATGTATCTATTTTTGTATCATTCCTACAGTTCTATGACTAGTGGAAAATACTGCTGGGAATTACATGGTAGCTTTCCAATTCTTTAAAAATGGATCCAGGGTCAGAATAGAAGATTCACCATAGAGGTGGAGGGAATTGTATAATGAATGTAGAAACTCCCTTAGCATGAGAGGAGCAGCTTTTGTGGTCATTACCTCAGCAATGCTCAGCCTCCTAAGACGTGACATTTTAAACTTGCTCTTTCCCGTGAGAGCGAGAATTGGCCTCCAGTGAGCCAATTATTATCAGCAATGTCAGTAAGATGTGCCATTAGCCTGCATCCATAGTCAAAGTGGACAGAAAATAATAGCCATATAGGCAATATAGAATTATGAACATAACTTTATACATATAATTAGATAGATAGATCCTGTTTTTCAAAACTCATGCACAAGGGTGTAATTTTCAGCATCATTTGTCCAATCGATTGTTTGTTACCCTTAAGGGGTTTTCTGAAGACTTAAAAAAAATGTTCAGGCTTAAAATTGTGTAAAATAAAAGACAAAAAAAATGGATATTCACCTACTCCAGAGGCGCTTCATCCAGCAGTGGAGCTCCGGTACCTGCTGCTCGGAACTGGGAAGTAGTAGAGAGTAGTCACTGAGAGCTGAAGTCTGTGATTGGTCACATGTGCTATGACTGCTCAGCCAATCTCAGGCTTCAGCGGCCTTGGAAGCAATCACTGCTGAAGCCTGTGAGTGGCGAGTGGTCATGTGCACTATGAATGGCACATGACAGCCCGCCACTTCTTCCAACTTCTCAGTGGCAGTTACTGAAGCTTCAGTGCTGGACAGGACTCCTCTGAAATAGGCCAGTATTCATTTATTTTTACACTATTTAGGCCCATAATTTATTTTTTTAAATCGCAGAAAACCCATTTAACAACTGATCCCTGTTAAAGCTTGCGAACCCCAATACAATACCTGTAAGTTACACCTCTGCATCTGAGGCTCTGTTCACTTATATGTTTCGGTTTCCAGTTTAACAAATCAGTCTACAATCCCAGAAATGGAAACTAAGGTTTCTGTGTTTTTTTGATGGCTCAGTTATACAGATCTGTCCAAAAACAGACATCAGCACCCTATTGTATCAGTTTGGAATCTATTTCAAAGGATCTGTGTTTTAGTGTAAATAATATTTCTAGTTTCCTTCTGATCATGCGCAGAAAAGAAACTGATCCATTAAAAAGGTAACGAATGGCTGATACATCGGTATCTATTCTCCACGGACATCAATGTAAAAGAAAAAAAAGGCTACTTTCTGTTGGATGGAAGAAATAGCACAACTGCGCTATAGTTTCCCTGAAATAAGTAAATCTTGTTATTTGTATAGCGCCAACTTATTCCGCAGCGCTTTCAGGTAATTTTTATTTATTACCACCACCAAGCTGGGTGCTCATTTTACCGACCTCGGAAGGATGGAAGGCTGAGTCGACCTTGAGTTGGCTACCTGAACCATTGGGGGTTTGAACTTGCAACCTTCAGGTCGTGAGCGAGAACATACACTCTGCGCCACAAGAGGCTCGATAACAAAAACAGAACCCTAAAAGCCCCACTGTATTTGTCACGTTCAGCAAATGTGTACCCACTATGCCACACACTTGTTTGACTTTGGCCAAATTCAGAGGCAACACTTAAGAACCCAGGTCTTCACCCTTTAACTCCACCATTTAAGATCAGGGCTTTGCAGTGGGGTCTGCAGGCTGTTACAATGGAAGCCGGCCCAGTAACTTGCAGCATGTGTACAGAAATGAACCCAGATAAATTCAGAATGGGGCAGGCAGCATAGCTTCAGAATGAGGTACAAGCCAGAGGTCAGGAGACACAGAATGCATCAAATACAGTACAACAGACCAGAGAGGCTGCAGAATGGTCAATACAACAAGCCGAGGTCAGGAGCGGAGAATGCAGTGAAGTCTGCAATAACCAAAGTCAGGAACTTGAGAGTCAGAATACATGAGATAGCACCTTAAGTTGGACCCCCCAAAAAACTAGGCACCTTCCTTAGGGGGGAGAATGTCTAATATTGGCAGGGATACTTCATAATTGCCAGGGAAAATTTAAGAAGGCGCTCACTGGCCATCTGAGCCACCTTCAGAGACAGAGCAGGTGCCAGAGCTCGGTGTCTACAGGACCAAGGAGAAGGACATGCTGAACCCGCCAGCTGGGGGGGGGGGGGGGGGGGGGGGAGACGCAAGATGAATTGTAGGCCATGAAATGAATTGCAAATTCAATGCAAACTTTTATTTTCACTTTACTGTCCTTATGGAGGAAATTAAGAATATAAACCCCAAACACAGATGTAAACAGAGCCTGATAAAAGGGACTCATGTGGTGTTGAAATGCTTTGGTTGAAAGGTCTTACTGCGTCTACTAAGTAACCTGCACAGTCAGACATATACATTGGGTCTTCTCTGTGGTTTTCGGTTTCCTTCACTGGACCCCCCCTACACACAAGATAGGACAGCAGCTGCCACTTTTATCCCCATGCACTTCGATAGTATTGAGCCTCCCAAAGTACAACTTATAAAGCTTCGGAATCTGATTGCACTGTATTAATCCTCCCTCATTTCATCAATATACAACTCTACGGAGAGCCGTTGTGTTTCCATAGTTTTACGACACTTTATTTTCAGACAGTTTGAGACATGAGGCCCAGAGGATCTCATGAATTTTTGATGAAAGTTTGAAATGTCTGTATGATTAAAACAAAGATTAGCAAATATGCAAATAGGGAATTATCTATTTTTCTTAACGGCGTTCCAAATTCTATCCAAACATGCGCCATTTCCCCTCACAGTAGACTATGGTTATAGCTAGCATGAAGTGTAAGACATGAGCCAACATCACTCATCATCTCCATACGTCTTGGAAGTCATTATCAAACACTTTTTGTGACAGGCTGAACCTTGTCGCCAGCAGCAGGATGAATTGGTACCTGCAGCTGCTGAATCAGTCGAGGAGCCGCATGTTGCACCTGTCTCATTAGCTCTTTAAATTACCTGATTTCTGCTCACGTCTGGAGAGATAGACAGGACTTACTGACTTTTTGACACACTATTGTTACTGTACTACAATCCGCATTATGAACTGGATGGCTTGAAGCTGTAAGATTTCGACGCCAATGTGGATATTGGCGGAAAAATCTGGTTTGTCTTCAGTCTGGGTTCATGTAAAAGGCATATCAGCAATACTAACTAGTAAATTGTAAATCCTATATACATACAAAGACCTAAAAATTCTTATAGGATTCAGTTTTTATTATTGTCAAAGCACCAAATCCAAAGAGCAATCCTGTGAGGCCACAGATGACAGTTATCATGTTTGATGAAATCATTAGGTCACCTGCACACGGATGGATTTGCATTGTGGAATGCAGAGTGGGTGTCTGCCTCCAGATTCCACAGCTAATGCCTTCCATAGCATGCTATGGACAAGCATTTTTTCCTGCCCATGAGTGGAAAATAATTGCAATTTTCCACTTGTGGGGTAAACAAAAAGAAGAGAAAAAGAAAAAATTGCAGCATACTCTATTTGAAGGCGGATTCCGTGCAGATGGCTTCCATTGAAGTCAATGAAAGCCATCCAACCAACGGTCCTTCTGCAATCATCATTGCAGAAAGTTTGTGGGACTTACATCATTGCCTAGTGACGACGCAGCATTATTTGTACTGCGCATGTGCACTAGCCAGCACATTCGAAATACAGAAAAGAAGAATCTGAACAGATACCCATGGTCACCGGCCCATAAGGACAACTCCTCTTCTTATGAAACATCATAGGGCACATAAGTATCATAGAGTTAAGGTTCTCCATTTTGACCTTCTATTAGAAAGAGCAAAGGACCATTGCAAAAAGTCAAAGGCTTGGAGAAAAAACAATCAAAGCCCCATTGCTGCATTTTTAAACAAAATCTGCCATTTTGTAGGTTGAAGGTGTTGTCCAACTTCTAGCTATTGATGATCCATCCTCAAAATTGCTTATAAATAACAAAAATCAGCAAGGTCTGCCATGCAGGATCCCCCAAAGATAAACTGTTTCCCCTGGATGAGGTCTTGGTGTACTCAGCTGGTTTGCTGCAGGAAGTAGACAGCCCTAAACATTGTGCAGTGGCCCAGGTTGGTACTGCAGGCTAAGTCCTATTGAAGAGGATGGAATTATACCTGCAATACCGATTCAGTCCACTGCGCAATGTACAGCGCTATCTGCTTCCTGTATCAAAACAGCTCAGTACACAAAGACATCAACCCGGGAAAACAGCTGATCGCCAGGGGTACCAGGTGGTGGACACCTGCCAAACTGTAATTGATTGCTTATCCTGAGCATGGGTCATCTATAGCTAGAAGTGGGACAACCCCTTTAATGTAATAGAATGAGTTAGAAAAGGCAGAAAAAAAAATGATCAAGGTCCATTTCAGAGCTGTACATAGAAAACACAGTTGCTGAAAGAATGACCCACTGCATTTGCAGCAATAGTCAAGGTCAATGGCTAAGAAAGATAAATGTTTAGTTTTGTTACTTCGTTTTATTGAACACTTTATGAATTTGGTACATAGGTATATTTCACACATCCTTAGTGGTATGACAAAAAGCTCATTTACAGGGATCGAATTCGTCTTTTGGTGTCATTTGATAAGTTTTTTTATTGTATAACTTTCAGCTATATTTTCAGTTTTACAGATATCCAAAATGCATTTTATTGCATTGATGAAGAGTGAAACTTAAAATGATCAATTTTCAGGAAAAGTGAACTTTGAGCATTCTTTCCCCCAGCACTTTAATTTTTTCCACTGTAGAGGAACTAGGAAGGGTTGGTCATTCATTTGAATGTGCAGTGTGTAATACTGCTTTTGCCCTCTAGTGGCTGCTGCTCACAAATTGCAGGGTTGCCTGTAGTTTCTCCTGGTGATATGAGCCGATTGGCAGTGAATCATTGTTTGCCACTGTTTTTTTTAACTTTCCTTCTCACAGTTCCATACAATTCAGCACTCTTTTTTTGTGGATGTTTATCAACTATCTATAAATTCATTGACAGTCCACAAATATAGGTCAGAAGGTTTATCTTAATACTCTGAGCTATAAACATACAGAGGCTTATTCACATGCCAAACAAAGAAAATCTTGAGCCCGGCTACAAGTGACAAATGTATTAAAAGGCACAAAACTTTTAATAGATTAACTTCATCTGCTGAGACCTACCCCATTTAGGAGCTAGAATAGGTTTTTGCTATAATCCAGGACACTTTTGAAAAAGCAGCGGAGCACGGTGTAAATGACCAGAGTATTGGCACATGCGCCAGAACTGTGACTTGTAGACGCCAGAATTCTGGTGTGCAGCTCATAATAAATAAGCCAAATAGTACTTTTTAAAAAAAAATTCATGTTGGTTTTTCATAAAAAAAACAAAGGTTTGCAACTCTGCCTATCTGGGTGAAACCTATAGCTTTGCTCATCCCAGTCTTATTGAATCATGAAAATAATGTTGGAAATACATTGGCTTGGTTACGGCAGGCCCAGCATTTCGGAGGATTGGCTCTGTGGTGACATCACAAGGTCAGCCCCAGTCTGTGTGATCCACATGCCAGTGCATATTCAGTGTTATTTCAGTGCTGGATGTCGATCAGGATACTTCTCTGCCAGTTAATGGACCGGTTGGTCAGCGGGAGTGGGCGTCCCCAGCTTGCCAATCAGTGGTACCATGTTTCCCCTGAAAATAAGACACTGTCTTATGTTAATTTTTGCCCAAAAAGAGGTGCTAGGTCTTATTTTTGACAATGTCTTATTTTACTCTAGCAGGTCCCTCTCACTGCTTTTCACAGCTCTGGCACGGTTCCCACAGTCCTCGGCCGCCTACACAAGATCACTTTCTGGTTATGGAATTCATAAATCCTGCCTCCACTAAGCGATGGCTGTGATTGGTTCTTCGGGTGCTGCTCAGCCAATGAATGCAGCACTTGATGAACCAATGCTATGGCTGTGATTGGCTGAGCAACGCCTGAAGTACCAATCAATGCAGCATTCAATGAGCCAATCCCAGCCATCATGTTGTGAAGGCAGGATTTATGAATTGGCTGAACTGCAGCAAATAATCAGACATAATGTGAGATTTATTATGCTGTGGCTCAGTCGATTTATAGATACCACCTTGACAATGCAATGGCTGTGATTGGTTCATCCAGCACTGCATTGATTGGCTGAGCAGCACCTAAGGCCTCCTTCCCACGAACGGATTTCCGCCGCGTAATTCGCGGCGAAAATCCGCTGCGTTGCACGCAGCTATTAGGTTCTATTGAACCTAATAGCTCCATGCTCACGATGCGTAATTCCACCGCGGAATTACGCACCGCGATTTCTCCCGTCCTCACCCGCAGCATGCTCTATTTTCTGCGGGTGAGGACGGGCTGTACGCACTGACGGCTTCCATTGCAGTCAATGGAAGCCGTCCATTCACGCTATCTCCCGCTGTAACCAGCGGGAGATAGCGTGAAAAAACGCTTTCCCGCCCACCGCCGAGCGTCATATGACGCCAAATGACGCGGTCCGGCCGCGTCACGTGACACGGCTGGTGACGCGAGAGCGGTGGGCGGTGACGAGCGGTGACGAGCGGTGACGCGGCGGTGGTGGGCGGGGAAGCGATTTCACGCTATCTCCCGCAGGTAAGTATAGGGGCTCTGGGGGGCGCCGTGACGGGCTTCACAGCGGAATATTACGCTGCGGAGCCCGTCACGCTCGTGGGAAGGAGGCCTAAAGAACTAATCACAGCCATCGCTTCATGGAGGTGGGATTTATGAATCCTGTAACCAGGAAGTGATCTTGTATGTGCCGCCGAGGACTGTGGGAACCGCACCAGAGCTGTGGAGAGCAGTGGGAAGGACCTGGTCCGAGCCTGCTTGGTAATGTATTTCTCTTTTTTTTTTAATGCAATGCAGCTATGACTTATTTTTTGGGGGGTTAAGGCTTAGATTTCAAGCCTGCCAGAAAAATCAGGCTAGGGTTTATTTTTGGGGAAACCGGGTAGTTAGTGTATATTTATTCCAGCTCCTCCTCATCGAGGATGCCAATTATACTTTCAGTCTGATGTGGTTTCTGGTCTAGTAGGTGGTTCTGGGTCCAGTGTAGCAACTGAGTTCAGATAAGTCTGTCTGAGGATTTTTCTTGGTGTCGTAATATCTTTTTTCCTGCACTTTCGTAAACCTATTTCTTGTGTATCCTGTAGCTTTGGTCACGGCCCTCGTCACAATCTAGGGGAAGTCAAGATCACCCAAGGTTCCAAACGTAGGGCAATTACCCTGCTTTTAGGTAGAGTTCTCTTCTACTCCGCTATTTTTATGTTTCCTTATATAATATTTTGTGTTATCTGCATTTGTACTTGGAGTGTATACCTGTCCTTTAGGGACACATATATTGTGTCTGGTTTGGATGTTTCTATATACTGGCTATGTGCGGCTTGGATGTAACAGGCTGTATTTCTATTTGCGTTTTTAATAGTCTCCCTCAATTTTTGACAGTATAGTATGTCAGTCAAAAAATAGAGAAAACACAAAACCCAACGCAAAAAAATGCTTGGACATATTTGGAACAATGGATGTGTCACAGCATTATGGCTTCCATTAGAAAACTTTGACTCTAGTGTAAATAAACACTTGTCTTATGGAGATAGACCTTGATGCATAATGATCTGCGGTGATGCGGTATATTCAGCTAGTGAAGTGCAGTGTACAAACTGAAGATCAAATATTCTTAGAAGTGGGACCTGTTTCTCCTTCAAATGATTTTTTTGACTTGTTCTCGAAAGTCTCAGTCATCCATCCTCGTATGACCTTCACTACGAGCAAAGACTGAAAAATAAGGGGACAGAAAACTCTTGGGTAGATTCCAATTACGATAGAGACTCAAGAGTCTAAGAAAAAGCCTCCGTTGGGTTGTTCTGCTGTACTGTGCAACACAAAGGCCTAGAGATCAAGAAATTGAACAATAAGGGAATCTACAAATCCGAGTACTATAAATACAGCTTTCTATTATGTATTTGCGTTATGATCTACAGCAGTTTCTGGCATATATTATAATAAATCCATTGGACTGCAGGAGGCCATGCCCTCCAATTAAGCCTGTCCACTTTCTACAAAAGCGGTCAGTGCAGGGCAAAAATTAAAAAAGTCAAAGTCTAGTAGGAACGCGTTGTGCGACAAACTTTGCAATTTTGTTTTGGCCAGAGTTATGTAGCATGGCTCTTATTCTCTCCCCCCCCCCCCCCCCCCCCACACACACACACACACCTTCCCAAGTCAGACAGGGGTAAACACTTTTTTTTCTGACAGATGTAAATTATTCGTGCCACTGAATCAGTTAGATGGGTTGTACCATAATTTCAAGTTATTATCCTATCCACAGGGGATAGCTTGTTGATCAATAGGGGTCTCACCAGAGGCATAACTATAGGGGGTACAGAGGTAGCACTCGCTAGCGGGCCCAGGAGCCTTAGGGGGCCCAAAGGCCCGCATTTAAATGCCAGGACACCAGTATTTTAAATGACACATGGTAGATAGGGCTCCTAGTTATGCCTCTGGGTCTCACCACTGAGACTCAAGACTCCGGTGTACCGCATGGTCAACGCTCAATTCATCGGATGTCTTGGCAGTCCTATTGAAATTGAACTGAGCACTGATGTGCTTGTGCAACCAGCACTTTATTCAGTCTCCTCCTTGTAGTGGGTGCAGTAAGGAGAATAGAAGACACAGGATCACCATTCTTGAGATCGGTGCGGGTGAGCCCCCCACCAATCAGCAAGTTATTTCCTATTCTGTGAATAGGGGACAACTTGAAATTCTGGTACAACTTTTTAAATCACAACATACTTAAAAGTTAAAGCACATGTAAGCAATAGTGTTATCAAGAATATGATTAAGCTTTGCACCACCAGCTGTTCCTGCTTTTAATAATTCCGTTCTGTAACAGGACGAAGCATTCCTGAGATAAATCCATGACTCTACAGAACATGGAAAGTTTACTCTGTAAATATAAGTCCTTTATTAACACTGCCCTGTTCCCTGGATACTAGAGGAAAACAGGCTTAAAAATGACACTGCTGGTAATACCCCTGTCTAATCCCATTTTAATTGAGAGCCCATTTACTAGCTCTATTTACCCCCGCTCCATAGGAAAATGGTCAAATTCTATAGGCAACATATGGGTTTTTAAAGAGCCCAAGGCCGTATTTACAAGGCGTGTCCTATAGCGCTATGGAGGGAACTCGCATGTAAAAATGACATTAATTCCAATATGTTTATTTACACGAGCGCTTTTTCTCTTGGACTGACTGTCTGAAATAGAAAAATGGCATCAGGTCCTATTTTTGGGTGATTCTGTTCTGGAGTTGCCCATTAGTTCCTATAGAAGGGAAAAAAAATAAACGTACTTGCATGTTAACGTGAGTTTCACGCGATGCGATTTTTCTATTTTTTTACTACTGAAATGTAGTTTTCATGCATGTGAAACATTTGTGTAAAAACCACATGTGCAGCGATGCGTTTTTCTTGCAAAACGCATTGTGATCGGAGGAAAAATTGCTGGTTTACAAGTGCGATATTGGTCTAAGTTTCCGATATTGCACTCACCCGTGTAAATACAGTCTAAGGCCCCCTTCATATGAGCATATGTGTATTTGCGTGTGTCTGAGCACTGCGTATTTGCGGAACGAACGACGCATTTTTGTGCATGCATCGACCTATTTCTCTGTACTTTTTGAGCGCGCAAGGCATGTTCATTTGCGTGCGGTAAACAAAGATGAACCAATTGAAATGGCTAATTAGTCTAATGTGTTTCTTCCACAATTACGCATTTTGTGTGCATTTGCGCATCCCCATTGACTTCCAATGGGACTTTGGGTGTATAAATGTGCAGGAAAATACAGCATGTTAACAAACCTATTGAAGTCATCGGGTTCTATCCTCTGCGTATTGCACGCGCAAATTTTGAATGTCCATTGCGTAAATATGCCTGTGTGAAGGAGGCCTGAGGGTGTGTTCACAAGTCACAGATTTGCTACAGATTGTGTCACGGATTTTCCTGTGGATCTGCTGCAGATTTTAGCTCTTCAATTTAAATTTCAATTGAAGGGGTGAAATCTGCTGTTGATGTGAACCAACAAGTGAGCGAAACCCTTATTCTATACTGAATGGTAGTTGTTTTATTATAACCCAGATCTTATATTTTTTAGATACAGTTTTTAAAAAATGAGATCAAGATCATCACCACCATTGTAAAATCTTACATTGATCGTGTGATGGCATTCAGACACTGTCCTTCCCCATACGGACAAACCTAGAGGAGAAAAGGCCCTATAAAGAAAATCATGGCATTAACATGTTGCTCATTTCACAAAAGGCAGGCGATGCATCTTTGCCACTATTCGGCCACCATCCTGCTGGTAAGAAGGGTAGTTGGACCTTAGGCCAGGGTTGCCTTTCAGCCAGTTCTCCCTGATTCTGTTGTTGTGCGGTACTATATATATTAATATGCGACTCCCTCTTTAAAATTGCCTCTGGCGCATTAACAAGGCGGTGGAACATTCCTTTGCGCGTGAGTTTCACCCCTTCCATGGATAAATAGAGAAAATGAGAGTTGCACGCTGAATTCTGGCGCTCCTGCCTACTGAGCCCTGTGGACATTCCACTCCCCAATGCTTGGCTTACAAGCCCTGCTCCCTCTTATCAAACAGTGTCTGGCTTACGGGTTACTGTTACGCCCACTATTCCCCCTGAGACGCGGAAAACCTCATCGAGGAAGGCTTGAAGGAGACCATACATGGACCTTCTATCTAGCTCCGATCCATCACTGCTCAGCTCTATATTGCCAGGGAAAAGGTACTGCAACCGAAATATCCACTGCCTAGAGACTTGCTTATCAGGTGAAGGAAATCTACTAGAGATGAGCGAGCACCAAAATGCTTGGGTGCTCGTTACTCGGGACGAAATTTTCGCAATGCTCGAGGGTTCGTTTCGAGTAACGAACCCCATTGAAGTCAATGGGCGACCCGAGCATTTTTGTATTTCGCCGATGCTCGCTAAGGTTTTCATGTGTGACAATCTGGGCAATTCAAGAAAGTGATGGGAACAACACAGCAACGGATAGGGCAGGCGAGGGGCTACATGTTGGGCTGCATCTCAAGTTCACAGGTCCCACTATTAAGCCACAATACCGGCAAGAGTGGGTCCCCCCCCCCTCCCAACAACTTTTACTTCTGAAAAGCCCTCATTAGCAATGGATACCTTAGCTAAGCACCACACTACCTCCAACAAAGCACAATCACTGCCTGCATGATACTCCGCTGCCACTTCTCCTGGGTTACATGCTGCCCAACCCCCCCTGCACGACCCTGTGTCCACAGCGCACACCAAATTGTCCCTGCGCAGCCTTCAGCTGCCCTCGTGCCACGCCACACTCATGTCTATTTATAAGTGCGTCTGCCACAGGAAAAGCAGGCACACACTGCAGAGGGTTGGCACGGCTAGGCAGCGACCCTCTTTAAAAGGGGCGGGGCGATAGCCCACAATGCTGTACAGAAGCAATGAGAAATATAATCCTGTGCCACCGCCATCAGGAGCTGCACACGTGGGCATAGCAATGGGGAACCTATGTGCCACACACTATTCATTCTGTCAAGGTGTCTGCATGCCCCAGTCAGACCGCGGTTTTTAATTCATAGACACAGGCAGGTACAACTCCCTATTGTGAAGTCCCTGTGGACCCACAGCATGGTTGGCTCCCTGGAACCCACCGGCGGTACATAAAAATATCCCATTGCATTGCCCAACACAGCTGAGGTAGTAATGTCGTGCTTAATGCAGGTGGGCTTCGGCCCACACTGCATGCCCCAGTCAGACTGGGGTTCTTTACAAGTGGACACATGTAGGTTAAACTCCGTGTGCACCTACAGCATGGGTGGCTCCCTGGAACCCACCGGCGGTACATAGAAATATCCCATTGCATTGCCCAACACAGCTGAGGTAGTAATGTTGTGCTTAATGCAGGTGGGCTTCGGCCCACACTGCATGCCCCAGTCTGACTGGGGTTCTTTAGAAGTGGAAACAGATGCATTTATAATTCCCTGTGGACCCACAGCATGGGTGGCTCCCTGGAACCCACCGGCGGTAC
This sequence comes from Eleutherodactylus coqui, assembly GCF_035609145.1. Classification (NCBI taxonomy): domain Eukaryota; kingdom Metazoa; phylum Chordata; class Amphibia; order Anura; family Eleutherodactylidae; genus Eleutherodactylus; species Eleutherodactylus coqui. The sequence goes on from NC_089844.1 coordinate 81,340,446, forward strand.
ATAAAAATATCCCATTGCATTGCCCAACACAGCGGATGTAACGTCAGCTGTAATGCAGGTGGGCTAAAAATTCATTTGATTACACTGTAGGCGAGGGCCCACAAAAATTGCTGTATCAACAGTACTAATGTACATCCAAAAAATTGGCCATGGCCAACCAAGAGGGCAGGTGAAACCCATTAATCGCTTTGGTTAATGTGGCTTAAGTGGTAACTAGGCCTGGAGGCAGCCCAGTTTAACGAAAAATTGGTTCAAGTTAAAGTTTCAACGCTTTTAAGAGCATTGAAACGTATAAAAATTGTTTAGAAAAATTATATGAGTGAGCCTTGTGGCCCTAAGAAAAATTGCCCGTTCGGCGTGATTACGTGAGGTTTCAGGAGGAGGAGCAGGAGGAGGAGGAGGAGGAATATTAGACACAGATTGATGAAGCAGAAATGTCCCCGTTTTGAATGGTGAGAGAGAACGATGCTTCCATCCGCGGGTGCAGCCTACGTATTGCTTAGGTATCGCTGCTGTCCGCTGGTGGAGAAGAGAAGTCTGGGGAAATCCAGGCTTTGTTCATCTTGATGAGTGTTAGCCTGTCGGCACTGTCGGTTGACAGGTGGGTACGCTTATCCGTGATGATTCCCCCAGCCACACTAAACACACTCTCTGACAAGACGCTAGCCGCAGGACAAGCAAGCACCTCCAGGGCATACAGCGCGAGTTCAGGCCACGTGTCCAGCTTCGACACCCAGTAGTTGTAGGTGGCAGAGACGTCACGGAGGACGGTCGTGCGATCGGCTTTGTACTCCCTCACCATCCTTTTACAGTGCTCCCGCCGACTCAGCCTTGACTGGGGAGCGGTGACACAGTCTTGCTGGGGAGCCATAAAGCTGGCAAAGGCCTTGGAGAATGTTCCCCTGCCTGCGCTGTACATGCTGCCTGATCTCTGCGCCTCCCCTGCTACCTGGCCCTCGTAACTGCGCCTTCTGCCACTAGCGCTGTTGGATGGGAAGTTTACCATCAGTTTGTCCACCAGCGCCCTGTGGTATAGCATCATTCTCGAACCCCTTTCCTCTTCGGGAATGAGAGTGCAAAGGCTCTCCTTATACCGTGGATCGAGCAGTGTGTACACCCAGTAATCCGTAGTGGCCAGAATGCGTGTAACGCGAGGGTCACGAGAGAGGCATCCTAACATGAAGTCAGCCATGTGTGCCAGGGTACCTGTACGCAACACATGGCTGTCTTCACTAGGAAGATCACTTTCAGGATCCTCCTCCTCCTCCTCAGGCCATACACGCTGAAAGGATGACAGGCAAGCAGCATGGGTACCGTCAGCAGTGGGCCAAGCTGTCTCTTCCCCCTCCTCCTCATCCTCCTCCTCCTCCTCCTGAACGCGCTGAGATATAGACAGGAGGGTGCTCTGACTATCCAGCGACATACTGTCTTCCCCCGGCTCTGTTTCCGAGCGCAAAGCGTCTGCCTTTATGCTTTGCAGGGAATTTCTCAAGATGCATAGCAGAGGAATGGTGACGCTAATGATTGCAGCATCGCCGCTCACCACCTGGGTAGACTCCTCAAATTTTCCAAGGACCTGGCAGATGGCTGCCAACCAGGCCCACTCTTCTGTAAATAATTGAGGAGGCTGACTCCCACTGCGCCGCGCAAGTTGGAGTTGGTATTTCACTATAGCTCTACGCTGCTCATAGAGTCTGGCCAACATGTGGAGCGTAGAGTTCCACTGTGTGGGCACGTCGCACAGCAGTCGGTGCACTGGCAGATTAAACCGATGTTGCAGGGTCCGCAGGGTGGCAGCGTGCGTGTGTGATTTGCGGAAATGTGCGCAGATCCGGCGCACCTTTCCGAGCAGGTATGACAAGTGGGGGTAGCTTTTCAGAAAGCGCTGAACCACCAAATTAAACACATGGGCCAGGCATGGCACGTGCGTGAGGCTGCCGAGCTGCAGAGCCGCCACCAGCTTACGGCCGTTGTCACACACGACCATGCCCGGTTGGAGGCTCAGCGGCGCAAGCCAGCGGTCGGTCTGCTCTGTCAGACCCTGCAGCAGTTCGTGGGCCGTGTGCCTCTTCTCTCCTAAGCTGAGTAGTTTCAGCACGGCCTGCTTACGCTTGCCCACCGCTGTGCTGCCACGCCGCGTGACACCTACTGCTGGCGACGTGCTGCTGCTGACACATCTTGATTGCGAGACAGAGGTTGCGTAGGAGGAGGAGGGTGGTTTAGTGGAGGAAGCATACACCCCCGCAGATACCACCACCGAGCTGGGGCACGCAATTCAGGGGGTGGGTAGGACGTGAGCGGTCCCAGGCTCTGACTCTGTCCCAGCCTCCACTAAATTCACCCAATGTGCCGTCAGGGAGATATAGTGGCCCTGCCCGCCTGTGCTTGTCCACGTGTCTGTTGTTAAGTGGACCTTGGCAGTAACCGCGTTGGTGAGGGCGCGTACAATGTTACGGGAGACGTGGTCGTGCAGGCCTGGGACGGCACATCGGGAAAAGTAGTGGCGACTGGGAACCGAGTAGCGCGGGGCCGCCGCCGCCATCATGCTTTTGAAAGCCTCCGTTTCCACAAGCCTATACGGCAGCATCTCTAGGCTGATCAATTTTGCAATGTGCACGTTTAACGCTTGAGCGTGCGGGTGCGTGGCGGCGTAGTTGCGCTTGCGCTCAAACTGTGGCGCTAGCGACGTCTGGACGCTACGCTGAGAGACATTGCTGGATGGGGCCGAGGACAGCGGAGGTGAGGGTGTGGGTGCAGGCCAGGAGACGGTTGTGCCTGTGTCCTCAGAGGGGGGTTGGATCTCAGTGGCAGGTTGGGGCACAGGGGGAGAGGCAGTGGTGCAAACCGGAGGCGGTGAACGGGCATCGTCCCACCTTGTGGGGTGCTTGGCCATCATATGCCTGCGCATGCTGTTGGTGGTGCCTCCCCAGCTGATCTTGGCGCGACAAAAGGTTGCACACCACTGTTCGTCGGTCGTCAGGCGTCTCTGTGAAAAACTGCCACACCGTAGAGCACCTTGACCTGTGCAGGGTGGCATGGCGCGAGGGGGCGCTTTGGGAAACAGTTGGTGGATTATTCGGTCTGGCCCTGCCTCTACCCCTGGCCACCGCAGTGGCTCGGCCTGTGCCCACACCCTGACTTGGGCCTCCGCGTCCTCGCCCGCGTCCACGTCCTATAGGCCTACCCCTACCCCTCAGCATGGTGTATTACCAGTGATTTGATTTCCCAGGCAGGAAATAAATTGGCGCAAGCCTGCTGTTAAACGTAGCTGGCTGCGTATGATTTGTTTACTATCTCCACCCACCACACACGTACACAGAACGCTGAGGACTGACAGAGGCAGGGCACATAGAATGTTTCCCTTTTTTTAAAAAGAAAAGGCCCACTGACTATATTCAATCAGATAAGATATGTGTTGCACAGAAATGCAGTTATATGAAGTGCAGCACAGCGGAGACTTTTCCCAGGCAGGAAATAAATTGGCGCAAGCCTGCAGGACAAATAGAATGTTTCTCTTTTTGGGAAACGGAGGGCCCACTGACTATATTCAATCAGATAAGATATGTCTTCTGGCCCTGCCTACACAATTCTCTCCCTGTAGTATTACTGCAAGGCGCAATGCTCTGCAGACAGCCGATTTTGAAAAGAAAAAAAAATGCAACACTGCTAACAGCAGCCTGCACAGTACTGCACACAGATAGATGTGGCCCTAAGAAGGACCGTTGGGGTTCTTGAAGCCTACACTCACTCCTAACACTCTCCCTGCCTAACCACCACTTCTGTCCCTGTACTATTAATGCAAGGCGCAATGCTCTGCAGACTGCCGATTTTGAAAAAAAAAAATTTGTGCAACACTGCTAACAGCACCCTCCACAGTACTGCACACGGATAGATGTGGCCAAGAGAAGGACCGTTGGGGTTCTTGAAGCCTACACTAACTCCTAACGCTCTCCCTACAGCAGCTCCAACACGATACCACTGTCCCTCAGCTAACTCACAAGACATCTGAGGCGAGCCGCGGGAGGGGCCGACTTTTATACTCGGGTGACATCTGATCGCCCCAGCCACTCACAGCAGGGGGGTGGTATAGGGCTTGAACGTCACAGGGGGAAGTTGTAATGCCTTCCCTGTCTTTCAATTGGCCAGAAAAGAGCGCTAACGTCTCAGAGAGGAAACTGAAAGTAACCGGAACACCGCGTGGTGCTCGTTAAGAGTAACGAGCATCCCGAACACCCTAATATTCGCACGAATATCAAGCTCGGACGAGTACGTTCGCTCATCTCTAAAATCTACCACTTGTATATACATATTTGTTTCCAACGTTTGACTGTAACTGTTCAAGGGACTGTTCATACAAGTTGAAAGTAAAGCGCTTTCTGGAGTTGATAGCATCAACGTCTCCATAGTTTTCTTTACGAGATGTGGACCCCCCTGGTACAGCCTCTTATCTCCTGTATGTCCCCTATCTGGGAGATTCATGTGGACAGAACCTGGCATCCAGACCAATGTCTCTGGTTACGTGCCAGGCAGCACGCTGCCCCTATTACCCCATACCATCCTGCAAAATAACAATCGAGTTGGAGAGAATGCGGCCCTATTGACCCTCATTGAAATTGTATCCATGGATCGAACTGAGCATACATTAAACTGAGCACAGCAGGGTGCAGAACAGCCCTGCAGTACTGATGCATCTAGTCTCAACCAGAACTATGGGTGGAGTCATGGGTTTGTCCTAGTGGAGTTATACGGAATGCCCACAGCTGCTGATTGGCTACCTTCATTGTTACTGCACTAGCCTAGCCTCCCATCTCTTCTTTTGGCCCCACTGTCATTTCCTCCCCCTGGCAGCCTGTTATCTCCACATCAGACCCCAATGTCACTTTCCACGCTGGTCTACCATAAATTCCCCTCCTGGCTTCTGTCACTCTACCTGGTGCTCTCCCTTCTACCCTCCCGGCACTGTCAGTCTTTCACCACCCCTGATGCTGTCAGTCTTTTACCACCCCATCTCCAATCTCCGCTAGAATCAGTGCTCCCGTATTCCTCTGCTGCTGAAGCCAGCACCCCTTTCACATGACGGATGGATGGATGGAAGCTCCGCCGCTGAAGCCGGCACCAAAATAACCTGCATGTAAGTAAGCGGCGGATCAGCTCCACTCCCGTCCCCCGCTGTCATTCTCCCTGCCAGACTCCCATCAGCACTGCAATCTCTTCTTCCGTCCCCCTGCCGCTGCCTCCACCGAAGCTGGACCCACTCTCTGACACCCTGTGCCCCGTTGGTCGTCAGGCACCGTCTTCAGCCGGCGCCAAGCTAGGCAATAACCGCTGAAGATGGCTCCGCTGTGTGTGTCCCAGTCCCCTGCCGGGTGTCAGGAGCTGTGTTCAGCCACCATGAAGGTAGCCAATCGACAGCTGTGGGTGTTCTGTATAACTTCACCAGGACAAACCCATTACTCCACCCATACTTCTGGTGGAGACAAGATGCATTAGTACTCAGCCCTACTAGGTTCCCTGCACCGCCCTGTGTGCCACGCCACATATGTTATTCTCCAGGAGCCAGGCCTGGCCAGAAGAGTCCAAATCTAGTCTGCTTCACAGGGCAACACGTGGCTTTATATCTGGCTGCATTCAGATGACCGTATATCGGCTGGGTTTTCACGCCCAGCCGATATACGGTGTCTCTCTCTGCAGGGGGGGGGGGGGGGGGGGAGGCTGGAAGAGCTGGGAGCAGTGCTCTGAGCTCCTGCCCCCTCTCTGCCTCCTCTCCACCCCCCTGCACTATTTTCAATGAGAAGAGGCGGGGCGGGAGCGGATCTAATTCCAGGAACTTAGCCCCACACTCATTCCGCCTTTTGCAATAAGGAGGTGGAACAGGGTGGGGCTAAGTTCTGGGAATTAGCTTCGCCCTTGTCCCTTCTCTCATTAAAAATAGTGCAGGGGGTGGAGAGGAGGCAGAGAGGGGGCGGGAGCTCAGAGCACTGCTCCTGGCTCTTCCAGCCTCCTCCCCCTGCAGAGAGAGATGCCGTATATCGGCTGGGCGTGAAAACCCAGCCAATATACAGTCGTCTGAATGCACCCTCAGTCTGGGTCCTGATAGTGTAGTAAACGAAAGAGAACACCAATTATTGTAACTGCTTTATCTGATTAGTTTAGGGATAATTTTCTGTGTCACGTTATGCCTCATATGCATATTTTAGTCAGCTAAGTACAGCATTGGTTGTTAAAAATTTGTTTTCTGTCTCAAGCCAATTGCTTTCCTTTCTATGTTACTTTTGAAGTGGAGGGATTCCTGTGCAGCCTCAACCTGTACCATCTATTGGATATGGCCAACCTAAGATGCCTCTACACCACTCCTTGGCTACCTGCAGGGGCAAAGAAATCTGCAAACTCTGATATTGACTGCAGGCTGTTTAATCAGATGTTCTTGACATTACTTGAATGAAAGTGTTCATATAGATTTCTAACTAAGGCAGCTCATAATTCTGTTGTAATGCTAATTATGGGGCTTATTTACTTGGCTAGGTGCTTTACATGGCGGTCTAAGTAAGCCCTGTGCCTAACTCTGACGGGCAAATGTATTAAGAGGCTCAAGTGTTTACTCTGACAGGACTTCTGGGCGCGAGATGAAAATCTACATCAGCGCCAAGCTAAAATATGTTTTTGCTATAATCCACACTAATATGTGGCATGTGTGGCCACGCCCCCTAAAGTTGGACTGCCTACTTTTTGAAAAAGTAGCAGGGTGTGGCATAAAGGTGTAAAAAGTCACAGTTTTGGTGAATGTGTAAGGGACCCATTCTAAAGTGTTCTGCTTGCCATAGAGGCTAACTGTAAAATGTGCCAAGATTGCACCAAAATTGTTACTAGTCCGAAAATGCGTTTGGCACAGCAAAACTGAGCATGCCCACTGGGAACTTTCTTGGTGAGTTATACTCTGATATAAAAATGGAAATTTCTGCTGCGTAGTGAGTTGAGGGAAATCGGGTTGCAATAAGGAGCTGCAAGCTAAGCTACACAGAGATTGGAAGGAAGGACTAGAAGCTGTTGCCTACCTTACTAGAGAAAAGTGAGAGAAAGAAAGAGAAGGATCCCAAGAGACCTGGACAGACAGAGGACCGACCAGCATTGACAAAAAGACCAAGCAAAGAGCTGAGAGTAGCACTCCCAATTCTATACCACACTGACAGATTGCTTGACGTCAGTCGAAGCAACAACTCCCATGCATCAGATTGTAAGTGGGGCCAGCCTTTTTAAAATTGAAAGGTGTGCACACCGATAAGACTAGGGGTGGATAGACTGCAGGCCTAGTGTTGGAAATGGGGGTTACACAAGGATACTGAACTGTTGACATGTTTAACCCCAAAGAAGAAGCAATGTCTTCTATTTCACAAGATATTACTGTTATTGCATTTTAGCAGATAGTAGATCGTGTCTAGATGCTTGACAATAAAAGTTCAGTTGTTTAATCAAAACCATTTTATTGTTTGTCTTTATTTCTGTGTTCTTAAATAAACATTATATATATTTGTTACTCCATCTGCTGCATCATATTCTCAGTCCTGCAGTTTCCACCATCCTCCTGGTCTTTCTTTATGAACAGCTACCACCTGGCCACTGCAGCTAGTCAAAGGCCACTGCAGTCACATGCCATTCTCCTGGCATCATGGCCCTCAGCATCTGAGCCGTGATACCAGGAGAACGACACACAACTGCTATGACCTCTAATTGGCTGCAAGGATCAGGTGGTAGCAGTTCATAAAAACCTGGAGGACCTCAGGAACTGCAGAGCCGGATCGACAGGAGAATGAATGAGTGAGCCTGACTCCTTTTTTTGTTTTAATACATTTGTACCCACTTTAAATAATAATTCCACACCCGTACAACTTCTTTAAGGATGTCATTATCCAACAAACTGAGGTTTTCCCGTTGGTCGACTAGTTGCTTCCATTTTAACGTGGGGCAATGATTGGCAATGAACACTCTTGTGAATTGCCACTCAACTGATCACTGGCCCATATAAAAGGGCTGATAAGTTGTGGAGGTCTGGGTCTGGTCACAAAGAGGATTTTAATCAGAATTTTTGTTGGTCAGACTAAGGGTGCATTCAGACGACCGTATATCGGCTGGGTTTTCACGCCCAGCCAATATACGGCGTCTCTCTCTGCAGGGGGAGGAGGCTGGAAGATCCGAGAGCAGTGTTCTGAGCTCCTGCCCCCTCTTTGCCTCCTCTCCACCCCCTCTCCGCCCCTCTGCACTATTTGCAATGAGGAGGTGGAACATGGGTGGGGCTAAGTTTCAGGAATTAGCTCCGCCCCATCCCGCCTCTCCTCATTGCAAATAGTGCAGGGGGGTGAAGAGGAGGCAGAGAGGGGGCGGGAGCTCAGAGCACTGCTCCCAGCTCTTCCAGCCTCCTTCCCCTGCAGAGAGAGACGCCGTTTATCAGCTGGGCATGAAAACCCAGCCGATATACGGTCGTCTGAATGCAGCCTGAATCTGACATCCATTATGAGTTCACATTATTATATTACAGTTCTCCATAGTATCTTACTGTTCAATGTTTTAATTGATTAATAGCTGTTAGACAGAACCAAGGCTAGATGGGGTCTCTAGTGTACTATAGAATATTACAGTATGCCCAGACTCTGATCTCCTAATAGAATTTAGCCTTTGTGGTCAAGCAGAAGGCAACCCTATTTGGAGCTGAGTTTAGAGTCAATCAGTTGCCAACAGAGTCTACTTCTTATCGTGGCCAGCCTTAGCCATGTGCGACTTATGCAGGGAGTGGACTACCAGCTTGCAAGGAGTTGCACCAAGGTGGGTGTAAGATGGGGGCTATCACTCCTCTTAGGTCCACCCAACCAGACAGAATGTTATGGATTTGGAGTCAGGTAGGAAATTTTAAACGTTAATCCAGGAATTATTCTGACTGCCATTAAGGAGTCAGGAAGGAATTTTTTCCTCCAAGGAGGCTAATTGGCTTTGCCTCATTGTTTTTTTTTTCCTTCCTCTAGATCAACAAGGGGTGGAGATGGAACAAGCTGAGCTAGATGGACATTGTCTCCCTTCAGCCTAACATACTATGTTACATGAATCTTCCTTTCTGATGTTCTTAGGCACTTCTGTCACGCCATTGACACCTTCCCCCTTTCCCGCAATGAAATCACTTAGTCCTGCTACTGTATTTATGTTAGGGTAGTTCTGTGGCTATATTTATGTATTGAGCTTGGTCCTGGTACAGAATTTATGTACTGAGTTTGGCTCTGGTGCTTTATTTATGTTATAAGCTTGATTGTGGTATTGTATTTATGTATTGAGCTTGGTTCTGATGCTGTACAGTTCTCATGTTACGAGCTTGGTTCCAGTGTTGTATTTATGTACTGAGTGTGTTTCTGGTACTATATCTATGTACCATACTTGGTTCTGGTGCTGTATTTATGTACTGTTTAAGTCTAATATTGTATCTATGCACTGTGGTTGGTTCTGGTGCTGTATCAATGTTATCAGCGTGGTTCTGGTACAATATTTACTCACTGAGCTCTTCTGATATGGAAATGCTTATTTACAAATAACCTATTAGATCTTATTGAAGACACATCCTTTGTATACAATGATAGCAATAAAGATTACGGCACAATTAAAAATGGATATCTAAAACAATAGATTCTATATAGATGGAGGGCGGGACCTCAGTGCCATGCGCCCATAAAAACACCAGTCGGACGCTAGTTGAACCTGATAAAAAAAGGAAGCGGAGAGCTGGAGTAGTGCAGATTCTAATGTATTAATCATACCAATAAATTAAAAATGAGCTCAACCGATAGAGTGAAGTCTTATCAGTCACGAAGCACGTAAGCAGAGATCAATCACTGTTTACAAGCCACGTCTTATCTATATGCCAGGTGTGTTGTAGATATGTCGCTAGCAATAACACCAGATAAAACGTAATGATGGAGAATAGACCAGGGACCACAATGTAGCAGAAAGCAAAGCCTGGATGTGAATCCCTTGATTCCAAGCTAAGATTAAGAACTCCGAGCCTTCTTCCTAAGACTTCCTTGGCGAGCAGCCAGAAACAGCATCAATTAAATTATTGCCAACTTCATAAAAAAAAAACGGAAAGAAATTCCTGACAAGATTTAGTGGTCCTGCATGTCCTCAGCCGCCCCTGTCCTGAAGGATTTTGGGTACATTTTCATTACAGAAATAATTACTTCTAACCTGGCAGTTCAGTATCTAACTAATAACATTAACGACGAGAGCGGTAGAGTTGCTGGGCTTGCCAGCACGAGTCAAACTGTGAGTGACTAAGCAGTCTCCGAGTGTATAATTATTGCTTGCTCTAATGTGTAGGCAAGCTAGTGAGTGCGCTCGCTGCCCTCCGCTCACATCTTAATGCTTCCAGCACATTATGTTCTCCATATTCATGTTCAATTTAATTCATACAAATCTGCTAGGACTATTGTGAGCCTTTGCAGAATGCAACGAGGAATGGAATATGCAATTCAAAAGCCATAGAACAAAAGAACAAGCCGTCTATTTGCAGAGACAGTTTGGAAAGTGCTGGTAAAAAAAAGGTACTGGAACAAGCTGGGAAAACCATTAGGACTTTATCTAGTGGTGGTCATTGGATGCTTATTATCACTTGAGTGGTTTAATGGCAATGGAATTCCAGCTGGTCTAAACATTAATATTCCATTAGGATAAAAAAAAGACATAAAAAAGTGATAAATTCATAAATACTGTGTTTCCCCAATAATAAGCCCTACCCTGATTTTCAGAGGGACGGGGGTGGATTGGGGGCTTGAAATATAAGTACTCCCCCCAAAATAAGCCCTAGCTACACTAAATGTAAAAAATAAATATTTACCTAGCAGTCCTAGTTCAGGTCCCTTGTGCTGGTCTCTGTCGCTGCTGCAGACTTCCGTGTCCTCCGGCACACCGACAGAGCAGTTCTTCCTGGTAGCAGGGCTTGAATACCCCTCTTCCAGCAAGCTAATGCTCCGATTGGTTAATCGAGCGCCGGATCTCATGAGTTAATGGAGAGCCATGTCAGCCATTCATTGAATAACATCATTGAATGGCTGTGATTGGTTAAAGGAGTGCCGGCTTTCATTGGCTGATGCTGCGCTCAATTAACCAATCAGAGCATTAGCTTGCTGGAAGTGACGTATTCAAGCCCCGGGAAGAACTGCTCTGTAAGCGTGCCAGAGGACACAGAAGCCTGCAGCAGCGGCAGAGACCAGCGTGAGGGATCCGAACGCCGGCTGCTAGGTGAGCATAATAAGACACTTTGCCTCTTTTGAGCTAAAAAATAATATAAGACAGTAGCAGCACATATGGCTGTAAATCCTGATTTAAGCAAAACCTTTAAAGTGGGTTTCAGGCTGCATGCAGACGAACGTACATCGGCTCGGTTTTCACGCCGAGCCGATATACGTTGCCCTCATGTGCAGGGGGGGGGGGAGGAGGATGGAAGAGCCAGGAGCAGGAACTGAACTCCCGCCCCCTCTCTACCTCCTCTCCGCCCCTCTGCACTATTTGCAATGGGGAGAGGCGGGGCTAAGTTCTGAGACTTAGCCCTGCCCCCGCCCGGCCTCTCCCCATTGCAAATAGTGCAGAGGGGCGGAGAGGAGGCAGAGAGGGGGCGGGAGCTCAGTTCCTGCTCCTGGCTCTTCCATCCTCCTCCCCCCCCCCCCCCCTGCAGATGAGGACAATGTATATCGGCTCGGCGTGAAAACTGAGCCGATATACGTTCGTGGGAATGCACCCTCATGGCCAGTTTCTATTGATGACTTGTCCTCAGGATAGGTTATCAACAGTTAATTATCTTGTGTCCGCCCCTTAGACCGGCTGATCAGCTTTTCGGTTGGTGGCTGTCAGCTCCACAATGCAGTGTACGGAGTGGAAGCTGATCGATCTGATCCCTGTGTAGCACTGGTAAATGCAGGCACAGCTCCCATTAAAAACAATGACAGCTGCGCCTGCAGCTACCAGACACTACACCGGTCGGAGTCCTATATTTCCACTCCGTACACTGTTGTGGGGCTGACAGCTTGTATTTTTTTAAGCTATTCCTGTTTGACATAGCGTAATTGAATTCCCCAAACCTCACTGTAGCTGAATAAGGTCTGCAAATAATTTGTAATGGCTGTACTGGCATGGAATAGGAACTTGACCTGCAATACCAGGACTGGCCACAGCTGTAAGAATGGAGCTGTCAAAATCAGCTCAGTGCATGAGTGTATCAGCTCAGTGAATGACTGTTCATCATGGGTCCTTTGTCTATTGAATGAAAGTGCAATACCAATAACAAGTATGTATTATTGTTAACCTGACCTAAGGATAGGGCATAAATAGTTTACAACCAGACAAGCCCTTTTACACTTGTGCTAAGTTGGGGGTATGGAGCTCACAGGACCACCATCTTTTCTCCACCAGATGGTTGGCAGCCCAGCATAAAGAGATGTCCAGACTAGAATTTTAGTAAGACTGGTATTCCAGCATTTATTTGCAGAGAATCAGCAGCAAATCACACAGTCTTCTCACTGTTAAGCATCACAGTGTACATACAGAAAACTATTTCTTAACCATGTGGCTACTTATTAAACCTAGTGCCTTAGCATAACATAGTCTATCAACTCTTACCCATCTAGGGGCCCTCCGAGTGGCAGAAGGAGCCCGGCATTAGACCAAAGCTCGGTCTGTAATGGACATAGAAGTTAGCAACACAGGAGAACGTCTCTTCTGTCGTTACACCCATTAGGTGTTGGCTGATTAATTAGCAACAGAAACCCCTTCTCTGCTGGAGCTATTCTCACAAAACCTGTCCTAGTGGCCATTTTTGGTACTGCATTCCAACACACTATGGAGCAGTGGTGGCGAACCTATGGCACGGGTGTCAGAGGGGGCACTCAGAGCCCTCTATGTTGGCACGTGCACAGATGACAGTCAGGTAAACGACTGCACGAGGGCTGATATCACCGCTAAGATCTTTAGTGCTTGTGCAAAGCATTTGCACAGGCAGAGTTCTACCACATTTAGAGGGGACGAGCTGTTGGGCAAACCATTTCCGGCAAGCATCCCAGTGATGCTCACTCCTGTGCAGTTATACAGGAGCGAGTATTGGTGGCATTGCTGAAAGCACAGCCCGTATGGAGGCCACGCGGCTGGGCAGCGTTCCATTCACAGCAAGCAGGCAGTAATTCAGTACTGAACAACTGCTGTTTAGACTGAATGGCGCATCACTCCGTTTTCTGCATGCAGAAACTAAACGATTCTCATTTAATTGCTGCCTGGATTTACATGGGATGACTATTGTTCAAATTCCCGTGGGAGCGCAAGAATCTGAGCAATGATCATCCAGTGTGAATGGCCCATTCGCCGCTGGATCGCAGGATTCTCGCTCTATGTGAAGCACTGAGCAGGAAGCATATACACGGAACTAGGAGCCAGCAATTCGTTTTCATGCTGACTGTGGGCCTAAATAGATGGGCATGATTAAGTCCCATTGTGCGGCCATGATAATCACGGCTACATGACGGGACGAAACAAAACCACTGATTTCAATGTTTTCGCTTTCACTAACGGGATTTTCACCTTTTAATAATATGGCAAGAAAAGGTAGAACTTTCCCTATCTTTCTTGGACGTAGGTAATACTACGTGTGAGAACGATAAAGCAGGACCTATCTTCCCGCTTTTTTTTACAAACTCGCGCGCAATAGTGCGGAGTTGCAAAAGTCAGAGAAGAAAACAATCTCCGTTCATGCGAGACTACTTTTCCTAGCAGTGGGCGTAGTTGCCCTCACACCCATCTGTTTAAACCCTGAAAGTCAGCAATAACAAACTGTGAACGAATAGTAAGCAATTTTTTGTTTTTGCATTTACACTGCATGATTATCACTCAAATTTGCTCCATTGAATTGGCTGTGTTGGCACTTTACAATGAATAAGTGGGTTTTGGGCACTCAGTCTTTAAAAGGTTCGCCATCACTGCTATAGAACTACAGTCAGAGGTGTAACTTGAAGCTACTGGGCCGCAATGCAAAATCTGTAGGTGGGCCGCCAACTAGAATGCTTTATTCATAGTACTGGGTCCCCTATATGGAGAAGAGAGGCCTTATGGGCCCCCTAAGGCTCCTGGGCCCGAGTGCAACTGCATCCCCTATAGTTACGCCCCTGACTACAGTCCAGAACAGTTCAGTGACAAATCACAAACTCAGCTCTGATAATTGAGCATCTCAGCCATGCTAATTCTGCATTTTAATAGAGCTAATACAAAAAAAGTTTAGTATCGTGTTATAAATATTCCTCAGTAGTAGGACCCTATGTAGGTTCGAAAGCTCACTATAACATCATGTATTTTTGTTAGCCATTAAAAGGTATCATATCTACAAGATTACTTGGTTTCTCTTACTGAGAATAATGTGTTATTTTTTTCAGTAAGAGAAACCTTGTAGAGATGATACCTTTTAATGGTTAACAAAAATACATGATGTTATTGCAAGCTTTTGGACCTCACAGGATTCTTCCTCAGGCTTAATGAAACAGATCTGGATGGATATATATACAAATGTACACAATTGAAAAGGCACAGACAAGATGAACAGAGAAGTAAGTACTTAATCAGTCCACTGGTAAGGAATGTGACAGTTTTATGATTCCTAAATTGGTGTCAGGGGTTCACAGGCCTGTGTGTTATCTGCCCTCCAGATCTACAAATAAGGAAGATGAAACAATACCTCTGCAGCACCACCTTTTGGATAGCAGCATTCCTTCAAATCAATGTATGATTTTTTACCAAGTCTTTAAAACAATGATTGGGAACAGCACCCCTTCTGGGTACTCTCCTTTGGGAGAGACAACGCTATACCCCGATCCACTCAGCCCCCCCAGGTGTCTCTGCACACCCCCTGGGTGCTCTCCTTAAGGACACCCCTCTTGTCCTCATTGAGACCTTTCATATTCTCCACTGATGCATGAACCCCGCTCCCAGGTTCATTCCATTCTTAAGGGTATCAAAAAAGGCCATAAATTTATACTCCCAAATTCTTCTGTGACTGAAGTTGCCCTTCAGTATGATAACTCTCATCTTTTCAATGTTATGTCTGTGACTAGAAATATGTTTTGCCACAGTTAATTCCATCTCTACCTCTCTAATTGTGTGGTGGTGACATCTCATCCTGGCTCTCAGTTTTTGTCCTGTTTCCCCGATATAAAGCCCCCAACAGGACATTTACTGCAGTGGATCAGGTACACAACATTGGACGTGGAACATGTGAATGTCCCAGGGATCCTATAGTTCTGCTGTGTGTTGGGGATTTGTATCCTGTCCGCGGTCAGTACATGTGAGCAGGTCTTGCAGCTCCTTACATTACAGAGATAAGTTCCTTTTTGTGTGTCAGAGGGCAATGCACTCCTGATTATAAAGTTCCTCAAATTTGGCGGTTGCCTGTAACATTGGAGGGGAGGGTCCGGGAATATGGTTTTCAGACGGCCATCCTTGTGTAGGGTATGATGGAGTTTCTTAGCAGTCTTACTGAGAACAATCACAATAGAGCTAATAAAACTATGTGGCTATAGAAATGTACGTGTTTGGTTTTACCATCAGTTGGGTAAGTGGTACTGCTGAAAGCATACACCTCATTGATGGATTTTGGGAGAGGTGTAAGTATAAGTTCTACTGAACAAACCTCCATATGCTTCATTTTCAGCACTGGGCCTGCCCTTCAACACATGCAGTATATTTGCTAATCTGCTCTTACAGCCGGCATAAGAGAAGTATAATTTATTGCAGTAAGCACTCATTATAGGACTCTACAGCACAACATGCAAGGCCAACATCTGCGCCTTACATTATAATTCTTCCGAGACAGGCAGGCAGCCAAAAGTCTGGAGGAGAACGGTAGGCTGTTTCAGAGGTGGTATGGTAGCATAAATGATAATTAATGATTTATTTCTTTGTATAATTTAATAGCATGCAGAAAATGAGGGGGCAGAATTAAAGGAGGATGACCTTCAAGCGAAAGAGGCATATCTATGTGGAACGTTATCAAAAGGGGTAGGAATTACTGGACAAAAGGAAGGACAGACGCCATAGAGCCATTGAGCTGGAAATGAAAGGGGCTCAGTGTGAAATGATTAAGCATGCAGACGGCTCAGGTATATACACGGACTCTATATGGTGGAACATGGGGTTATATTGTAGACCTATAGGCACTCTATATTGTGTGTTGGTAAGACTGCTAAATATTTGCTATGAATCTATGAGAAAAAAAACCTATGAACGTCCGATTTTTCATGGTACATAAGCAGTATGAGAACATACAAAATCAAGAGTACAAAGAGGCAAAGTATGGCCCATAGCAGCAGTAATAATACACTTAAAGGGAATCTGTCAGCTGCCTAGAGCACCATAAACTAATTTAGAGTGCGTGCATGGGACTCTAGAAAGAGTTAGATTTTCAGCCGATGTGCGGACTTCAGTGAAGGGAACCAGGAAGTACGAAAAATACTTCACCTGGCTCCCTGTCATCTGCCCTAACAGTACAATAGGTTAGTTAATGGTTATTTAGGCAGCAGACAGATTCCCTTTAAGTGGGTTGTCCAGTTGTAAACTATTAATGGCGTCTCCTCAGCACAAGCCATCAATTATAGATCGTTAGGAGTTCATCACCTGGGATCCTTGCAGATTAGCTGTTCACTGTGCCAGTGCTCACATGCACTAAGCTGATTTCTGCAGGAAGCAGACAGCTACGTTCCTACTGCAGTGGCCAGGTTTGGCATTACAGGCCAAGTTCCCATTGAAGGTAATACTTGTAATACCAAGCCTGGCTACCGCAGTGAGAATGGAGCTGTCTGCTTCCTGTAGAAATGATCTCAGTGCACATGAGCAGCGGGACAGAGAACTGCTGATAAGTGGGGATCCGAGGTGGTGGACCCCTGCTGATATACTACTGATGACTTATCCTGAAGATAGGCCATCAGTAGCTTTCAACTGTACAACCCCTTTTGAGCCAGTTTAAAGGGATTGTTCAGTTGTAAACTATTGTTGGCCTGTGTTGACATAATAAGTCATCAGTAGTAGATCGGTAGGGCTCTGCCACCCGTGACTTCCCACTGATCAGCTGTTTACCAGGCCAATTCAATTGTGCACTGAGAGGTTTGTTTGCAGGAAGCAGACAGCTCCGTTCCCACTGCAGTGGCCAGGATTGGTATTACACCCATTCACTTCAATGGGACCTTTGCTGTAGTACCAAGCCTGACCACTGCAGTGGATATTGAGCTATTTGCTTCCTGCAAAAATTAGGTCAGTGCATGAGAACACTGGCCAAGCAAACAGCTAATTAGCAGGCAGTCCCAAGCGGCAGACCCCCGCTGATCTACTATTGATGAACAATCCTACAGACAGTCCATCAATAGTTTACAACTGGACAACCCCTTTAATACTACAACTTTGCACTGCATTTATCTCAAGTATGTTTGTTTAGTTTTTTCACTTCCTTTATTTTTTTTACCACTCACTTCCAGACACAGGCCCTTGGCAATTGCCCTAATGCCAAAATAGTCAGTCCATCCCTGCTTGCATGTGTCTCAAAAATGGTATCTGACTTTAAATACTGGTCATAAAAACTATGTATCTTTACACTGAATGACCACTTTATCACAGGCACAAGTCCTTTTACCATTGGAGCTTCACTGTATGGAAATTGGACATAGTGACCCTGGCTGAAAAAGTTTTCTGGGAATCAGTTTCAGTGTAAATCCACACTAGAATGGGAAAATCCAGCGATCTAGGCAATTGCCAACATGGCCTGGCCACCAGTGCTAGACTAACTGGGGCCAGGATTTCACTGCCAACCTTGTGGGGGTTTTCTCATACAGCAGTGTGCAGAGTATACTGAGAATAGTGTGATGGAGGAAAAGCATCCAGTAAAAATGGAATCCTATGGATGTAAACAATGTTCCAATGAAAGGGGTCAGAGGAGGATGTCAAGAATTGTTCAGTTGAACAGGCAATGCACAGTCAGGCACATTGCAGCTGAATACAATGCTGGTGCTTCAATGAATGTGTCTGTATGCACTTGTTGTTGCTCCTTTGCATGGACAGGCTACAACATACATGACCTTTTAGAGCATTTTTGTGGTGCAAGAAAAAGAAGACTCCAGTAGACAACCAATCCCAAAAATCAGATTACTCAGCAGTGGTAAAACATCGCCTGTGTTACATGTGCTGCTGGGATCTGTAGTACTAAGGTTCCTAGCAGCATTGCTTCACAATTGAGCTGCTGGGTGTGGTATCGTGTGGTTTTCACTATATGTTGTAGTCTGCTGTGAGTCCATGCCGGTAGAGTCCGTTCCGGGTGTTCTATTCCTGCCCTGCTGCAGCTTGCTGTGTGACCTGTGTTCTGTTCCAGTCCTGTTGCAGTTTGCTGTGGGACCTGTGTTCTGTTTCTGTCCTATTGCAGCTTACTGTGTGACCTGTATTCTGTTCCTGTCCTGTTGCAGCTTGCTGTGTGACCTGTGTCCGCTGCCGCTGGACTCCTGGTTAGTGTAGGGACTAGCGGTGTAGCCTGGAGCCGTGAAGTGGCCTGCTAGCTTCCACGTTTTAATCAAAATGTCAACTAATACCTGGTATATATATTTAGCTTATTATCTGTTACTAGTGGTTGCATTTTGCCTGCTGTATGCTCTGTTTTCTGGCTCTGTGTGTCCTGTTGTTCTGTCCCTGTCATGTGACATGTGTATATATCCTGTCCTAGTGCGTGGTTCCTAGGAGCAGCCAGGGCCCAGATCCAAAGACTGCTGGGCCGCCCTTTATCGGGGCGATGTCCCTGCTCAGGTAGGGCCATGTCATCCTCCCTGTAGCACTGGGCCAGTTGTTGGAAACTTCTGTGTATTCGTCTTGGTCACGATTGTGCGGGCCCCATGCTTAGTTTGCCCACACGATCGTAACAGCTTGGTCAAATGAATCCAGATTTCTGTTGCACCATGCTGATGGGAGGGTCAGAATTTGGTACAAGCAGCATGAATCGATGAACCCTGTCAGGTCTTAATAGTTCAGGCTGGTGGAGGTGCAGTAATGATGTGCAGAATGTTTGCTTTGGACCTCTGATACCTGTGGATGGGTGCCACACTGAACTGATACAATACTCAATGCCAAAGGAGGCCCTATGCACAGGGGCGTACATAAAAATAATGGAACCTAAAGCAAGAATTATAATGGATCCCCCACACTCTCCTAGTGCTCCACAGCTCCACCTATGGCCAGCAGAACTTCAGAAACAACTTCATATGCTGCATCATGGTGTGTGCACAACCCGCCCCAACCCTCTCCTCTTAGTATAGTCCATGCAACAGGAGAGATGGAGGAACGGCTCTACTGCCTGTGCAGAAACATGCAGCTGGGGATGGGCTGCAGCAGCGAGGACTGTGCTGCGTGTGGGCAACTACTGCAGAGGCGGAGCCATGCATTGCTGATGCCCCTCCACGGGCCTTGGATCAACTGTGTGGTCTGCCTACATTGTAGGCACTCCAATGCCTATGCACTATTCAGTGTATATTTATCCATATGGAATGTAATTGCACGTTTTCCCTTTCCTCATAAATCTTATTTTAGTTTCTCTAACCATTTTATCTATTTTACAATCCAGTAGTAACAATGTACTGTATTGAGAGGATTGGTGGAAATAATAAAGATTGCCCATGAAGGCTAAAGACGAAATCCCCATGTGGTATTGCATTTCTTCACACTACCCATTGCATCCAATATCCATGAAGCCAATTACTAGATCATGACATGACAGCCAGTCCTATGGCTCCTGGTACAAGTCAATTCATCCCAATTGCCTTTGGCGTTAACTGACGTTCTCTTCAATTCCATAGCTCTTATGTTGGTTTTTGTTAGAAGGAAGTGCTAACATTGACAGATCTTTTGCTGCTATAGCTCTTACAAGTTTCTTTCTGTAATTTTTCTCACTCTACATGTCAGATTGTCCACAATCCAACGGGATGACAAGGTGATGTTATGCTCTCAGCCATCTTCAAAATAAAGGCACTCAAAGTGAATCATGTATGTCACCTCCAAGAGTAAGGTGACTGTGATCGCGCATCCAGGTGTCTTTGCAAGTGAAGGCATCAAGTGAAAATTCTAGGGATGTTCACCTACCTACTACTCAGGCAAAGAGATGAGAGACTGGTATTCATAATGAAGGAGCTACTGGGGGAGCTTATGTACCTAAAATAGGAAGCTAAAAGCTACAAGTTCCAAGAAAGGTAAATTCATTTTTTATGTGATAATAGCATTAAAGCATACCTGAGTTTTCAACACGTTTTCTAAAATACACCAGGTTCTCCTTACCCTCATTTGCTGCTGTTTCCACCCTGCTTCACATCTGTAAGTTTTGATTTTCAGGTGGTCTTCCCTATTTTTCTGTTGCTCTGCTATTTAAAATCCACCTTCGGGGAGGAGGCATGTAGCAAGCCTAGCATTCTGCCAGTACTGACTTCCTTGCCCTTTCCATGCTGCATGGCATTGTCTCTGGTCCAATCAGCAGAGAAGCAGTTTCTGAATGTCCGCCCTCTGCTTTCCCAGAGCTTTGACATTCAGGCCAAATTGTTAGTAAACCCACTATATTGTGTGTAATGTGTGCGCAAACACACAATCACATGCTTAAACAGCAGAACAGGCAGAGATTGTGGAGATCGTTAGCACAATGTCTGCAGATCTGTCAATCTACAGCCTGTGGGTATAGGGGAGTTGCCTGTGAAAATAGCCTCTCCTTCTGTTGATATGGAAACGTCTCTGTGTGCTAGCCCATTCTTCTGTTGCTCTGGAAATGTCCCAGTGCACTAGTTACTAAGAATACTCTGTACCTAATGACAGAGTGAATTGGAGAAAAGCTGGAAGGGAGTCCCCTAGTGGCAACCTGTTAGGTCTGCTATCTGTGTCTGCCGCTCTCTTGCTATTCCGGGCAGATGCGGGCGTCGCTCCGCTTGTTCTGTATGAATGTACTCATTAACCCTGCTCTGTGCTCACAGCCAAGCTGCAGCTTAATTGGTAATTACCTCCCTATTTAGCTGAACTGGGAATCCTTCATCTTTGCCTCAGTATTGTTGTGTGTTTGTCTCAGACACTGTTTATTCTTTATGTGCTTTGGCCGGTGTGCTTTTGTCCATTTCCTTCCAGTCTGTGCATCATTCCCATCTCTGTAGTCAGTCAGTCCTGTTCTGTGTTTTGTGTGTTCTGTGTTCAGTACATCATCATTGTGTCCTGTCTGGGATAGTTAGCCCCGAGGTTCCAGTGTGGGACTGTTCTTATCAGGATGCCTACCCTGCTTTTAGGCAGGGGTCTGCCCATCTTCCTGATTACCTAAATGCAAGTTTCCCATCTGAGATTACCTGGCAACTGGGGTCAGCTGCCAGCAATACCAGGTCTGGTTCAAAAGCCAGGCTGGTTGGTTAGCACAGTGGGTCCACTTTCGCTATCCGCAACACAACCACTTCAAACGGGATTTACAGTATTAAAGCAACAAAATTTTTAATGCAGGTATTATTGCAGAAATGATTAGACTAACACAAGAGAGTGCACGTACATAAGTTGTCAGAAAAGTTAGCGCCCCTTTAAATAATTATCACATTTCACATCCAATGCAGAACACAACTGGAAGGAGGGTGAGGGCGCTGTTGAAGGGGAACCTGTGACATTGACAATGCAGTTGGATCTGCAGGCAGCATGTTATAGAGGGAGGGGAGCTGAGAAGATATATAGTTTTATGGTGAAAAAAAATCCGTACAGAGCTTATTCACAAGTGCACATTTCAAGTCGCATGTTGTCCGCGCATTTCACGAACAGCATTCTGTTCCATCAAAGCTTATCAGGCTATTTAGAAGGATGACTTTTCACACAATGGTCAGTGTGAAAAAAAATCGCTGCGTGCCTTGTTCTGAAAAGCCATCTAAAAAGTTAGGTACACTTTAACCTCTTAGTGACCAGCTATACGTATTTTTACAGCGGTCACTGAGGGTCCTTACTCTAAGCAGTCATGTTTTTACAGCTATCTAATCTAAGACTGGCATGGGAGTCCTGTGCTGGGAAGAGCTAGTGCTGAGATGTCTACTGCATTAACAGAGGGAGAAGAGAGTTCCCAATTGTTTAAACCCATACATGCCAAGATTGATAGTGACTGCAATATGTCAGCGAGTGACAGGGTAGGGGGCTCCCCCTGCCATTGAGAAATGCCAATATGTTCCCATGAAAGCCAGAGGTCTAATTAAGGCCTCCGGATCTGCCAGGTATGTCAGGCTATTAGACCCTTCCTTAGGCGGATCTAATTACTGGCCTGTCGGAAGCACACTACACATAAGTAATACGGTGTAGTGTACCAGCGATCCAAGAAATCACTTCTTCAAGTCCCCTTGAGGGGCAAAAAGTATGTGTAACAAAAAAAACCAAAAAACTTATATATATATATATTAGAGATGAGCGAGCGTACTCGGAAAAGCACTACTCGCTCGAGTAATTTGCTTTATCCGAGTATCGCTGTGCTTGTGCCTGAAGATTCGGGTGCCAGCACGGAGCGGGGAGCTGCAGGGGAGAGCGGGGAGGAACGGAGGGGAGATCTTTCTCTCCCTCTCTCCCACCCGCTCTCCCCTGCTCCCCGCTGCGAATCACCTGTCAGCCGCAGCGGCACCCGAATCTTCAGACCCGAGCACAGCGATACTCGGATAAAGCACATTACTCGAGCGAGTAGTGCTTTTCCGAGTACGCTCGCTGATCTCTATATAATATATATATAAAGTTAAATACAGTTTATTTAAAAAAAAAGAAAAAAAATCTTTCCCGATAAACCCCCTTTATATTAGAAAAAATATAAAAATATTATTGCCGTGTTATAATGGCCCTTACTATTAAAGGGGTTGTCCCGCGCCGAAACGGGTTTTTTTTTTTTTTTCAACCCCCCCCCCCCCCCCCCCCCCCGTTCGGCGCGAGACAACCCCGATGCAGGGACTGAAAAAAAGAACAGCACAGCGCTTACCTGAATCCCGGCGCTCCGGTGACTTCTATACTTAACGGTGAAGATGGCCGCCGGGATCCTCTACCTCCGTGGACCGCAGCTCTTCTGTGCGGTCCATTGCCAATTCCAGCCTCCTGATTGGCTGGAATCGGCACGTGACGGGGCGGAGCTACACGGAGCCCCATAGAGAACAGGAGAAGACCTGGACTGCGCAAGCGCGTCTAATTTGGCCATTAGGCCATTTTAGACGGCGAAAATTAGACGGCAACCATGGAGACGAGGACGCCAGCAGCGGAGCAGGTAAGTGAAAAACTTTTTATAACTTCTGTATGGCTCATAATTAATGCACAATGTACATTACAAAGTGCATTATTATGGCCATACAGAAGTGTATAGACCCACTTGCTGCCGCGGGACAACCCCTTTAAAATATTATATTCATTACCCCACAACATAAAACAGAAATAAAAAAAAAACAAGGCCAAAATTCCTATTTTTCATTCATCTGCCTTCTGCCTTTCAAAAAACACAATAAAAAGCAATCAAAAAAGTCACATTTAGCCTAAAATGGTATGGAAACTACAACTTGTCTCGCAAAAAACAAGGCTCCTTACAACTCTGGGAATACAATTATTTTTCATAAAAAGGGTTTTTCTATTGTGTCAAAGTAATACAAAATAAAATTATATAAATGTGGTCTTACCATAATCGTATAAACCCAAATATTAAGGATAGCATATTATTTATACTGCGCCGTAAAATAAAGGGAAGTACCAAAATCTCAGTTTTTTTCTTCATCTATCTCCCAAAAATACAACAAAAAACAAATGAATAGTTGTATCTACCCCAAAATGGTACCAACGGAAACTCCAACTCAGGGCTTATTCAGATGGGCATATGTCGGTCTGGTTTTCATGCCCGGCCGATATACGCTGCCCCTCTCTGCAAGGGGAGGAGCCAGGATGGGTTGGGAGCTTGTGCATTGAGCTCCCGCCCCCCTGTCCACCGTCTCTCCACCCCTCACTACTGTATGCAGTCAGAGGGGGTGGGAAGGGGCAGAACGTAGCTTCAGGAAGCATTGCAGTTTTTATTTATATCAGTTTGGGACACATGTGACCTCTGGATTACTTTTTATTGTGATTTTTGGGAGGCGGATAAAAAAAAATAGTAATTCTGGCGTTAGTTTTTAAAATTATTTTTACGATGTTCACCAAGCCAGAAAAATAACAAAATCTTTTCATTGTTTGGGTCGTTGCGAATGGGGTAATACCTATTAGGACAGCTTCACATGACCGAAGCTGCGTGTGGATTTGCGCGTGCAAAATTTTTGTGCGCAATATACAGAGACTTAAACCCATTAATTTCAATGCATTCTTTCTTAGCCTTTTTTATGTGCGCATTTCACATGGCGAATAAAAAAGGTTGTATGCTCTATTTTCCTACGCAATTGTGCACTGTAGAAGTTTATGGGGGGTGGACAAATGCACACTCAATACTTTGCGCAATTCAGTGGGAAAAAGAACACATCTGAAACTTATTAGGCTAAATAGCCTTAACATGTGAACTGACTCTGCTTGTACGAAAAGTATAGTAATATGCGCAAAAATGCACGCAAATGTGCATCATGCGTGATGCAGATGTGCTGCGGTTACAAAAAATTACACCCACATTTTTGAGCGGCTCTGGCGTGTTTTTGTGTGCTCATGTGAAGGAACCCACTGAATTCAATGCTGTAAAAAAAAAAAAAAAAGCATTTTAGCGGTCACTAAGGGGTTAAAGGGGTTGTCTCTTAAATACACTTGTCGTTTTGGAGCATATGGATAACATACCCTGCTTGAGATCCACCTCTATGAGCCAGTACAGAGAGCCGCTCTGTAAGAACAGCTCCTTTTTAGGTAGACCCGTACCATTCACACATGACATGGGTGGCCAATCAACTAAATAACAGCCATGTAATTCTATATATGCCAAGTGGTCGTCGCTGCAGGTGAAAGAAGTGGCCAGACGTGGCTTCTTGTAACTGTTGTTACTGTTTCGAAATTTTAAGTAGATTTGTTGCGGATATTCCAAACTGGAAAAATTTGCATCAAATCCATACCAAAATGCAGGTCAGATTTCCAGCAGATTTCACCCCTTCAGCTGAATTGAATTGAAGGGGGGAAACCAGCTGTGGTTGTGCGCCAAAATTTATATTTATATATATATATATATATATATATATATATATATATATATTGAGACGGTGACCGGCAAGGTGCTGGAGGGCAGGTATATTTCGCCGAGGATGCTCTCCTATGCTGCTTTGGGAAGCGCTTGGGCAGATACGTGCCACCGAGCAGCCTGGGCTCGGTGGAGGAAGCCGGCAGTATAGTGTTAGTAGCATTAAGCCACTAACACGTTGTAGTATGTAAGTGGCTCCAAGCCACATAATCCGGCCGGCTTTTCCTGGAGTGACCAAAGTGAAGGGTGGGATGGCCACTCCCACGTACCAGGTGGGGCTGGTACCAGGCCATATAAAGCCTGGACCTACAGGGCCTAGGGGAGAGCTGAGACCTCTGCAGGTCTGAGAGTCCTGGCTGTGTGCAGGAGCCATTTGTTTACCAGTACGTAGACAGGGACGCTACATGTATAGTAAGTGCTCGGACGAGCAGGATTTACTTTATGTTTGCCTGATGTTATGGCCTGTATTTTGCTTTGTTTTGCTTGGAAATAAACCCAGGCAAAGCCTGGACTAAAGACTTTATCGCAAGTGTCACTGTCTCTGACTGCTTATGCCCAGGTTGCTACCGATCCTAAACGCTAATTCCTCACAATATATATATATATATATATATATATATATATATATATACACTTTTTTTTTTTTTTAAATGGACAGGCATTCTATAAAACAACAAAATAATCAATACTTACATCTTTTCATTCCAGGAAATAGCAGAACTCCCACTGTTGGCACTGCCCGGATGTCAGGCAGCCAATCAGAGGCCGTAGCATTCCATTTGGAACTCCTGGCATCATGGCACCCAGAATGTTGAGTGTTGATGCAAGGAGGATGGAAGGTGATGCTGTGGCCTCTGATTGACTGTAGAGATCACCTGACTTCCGTCCAGCACTGATAGCGGGAGTTTCATCTGAGCCCCTCTGAGGCTTCCTAGGGGAGAAGAGAGGTAAGTATCGATTCTTTTATTATTTTATAGCATGCCCAGCTATTTATAAAAACAAAAGTTTTTTATAGTCAGACAATCGCTTTAAACTTCGAAAATGAAGCTAATTTGGCAGCTGCTATAAAAAGTCACGTCCGGCCACCTATTTTATCTACAGCAACCACTGCAAGGCCTATGGGTCAATTATCCAGGAATGTATGCTGGTTGCTGCATTAGAAGTCGGAAAGAAAGTTTTAAAAATTAGGATTATTGCAGGCTGCCTCATGGGTGTTATTTTTCCTTCCTCCGGATCAACAATGCCGGATTATTTGTTGATCTAGAAGGACATGTGGTTTTTCAACCTTATTATGTTAGTTGAATACTCATCAGTGAGCTGACCAGTGTAGCAGGGTGTTCAATCACTGAGTTGTTTGCTCATGATATAGTTTAATAACTAGTAATATAATACATTGGCTGACAGTGTTAATGTCTAATATGGCCTGGAAGTAGATTTTAGTTTTGATATAATCTTGCATCACTGGAGCCTGTTATGCCATCTGGTGTCCTCTTCAAGCACACATTTTCCAACATAATTATGCCGTCCATTTTTAAGGAACATCTGGGTTGTTCATATGTAATATATATTATAACACTGAGACAAGTCCCAGTACCATGTGGAATATTACGCTATTAAAGTCAGCAAAAGAGGCAGTCAAATTACTTGTCCAATAACTCAAATTACTCTTATCGGTCAATTCACTCATTTCATATTTTACAAGTCAACTCAATTTATTGGTTAAACTATTAAAGTGCCACTATCTTATCAATAAACTTTTATCGGAGGAGGTCCAGACTGGGATCACCACTGGTCACTACACTAAAGGAGCAGGTGGGGCTCTTCTTAGTCTTCTTGGACCTCCACCAATATAAACTTATTTCATAGGTGAATTTCAAAAAGGGACGCTTTAACCATAGAACAAATGATGTATCATATACCAAACAGGCGATAATGATAATTATTTTCATATTTAGCTTGAAATACAATCATTAATTGAAACAGAAATAGCTGTGTAAGAGGCATGACAGTGGGTGAGGAACAGTCAAATTCTGCTACAAAGGTGAGGTTGTGGAAGACAGTTTCATGTCACAGGTCGTACACCACGGCAAGACTAAGCATAGCAACAAGACACATGATTGTTATACTGCATCAGCAAGGTCTCTTACAGGCAAAGACTTCAAAGCAGACTGGTGTTTCAAGACATGCTGTTCAAGCTCTTTTGAAGAAGCACAAAGAAGCGGGCAAAGTTGAGAACCGTAGACAAGGAAACGCTATGCAGCAAATGAAAGACAAATCATGCTTACTTCCTTTTGAAATCAGACGATGTCCATCAGCTCAGAATTGACAGAAACCAGTGACACCCAAGTACACCCATCTACTGTTTGGAGATGTCTGGCCAGAAATGGTCTTTGTGGAAGAATTGTGGGCAAAAAGCTATACCTTCAACAACGAAACAAGGCCAAGCAACTCAACTATGCATGAAAGCATAAGATTTGGGGTGCAGAGAAATATTTAAGAAAAGGCAGCCCTTCGAAGGGCTGGAGAGCGGTACAATAACGAGTGTCTGCAGACAACAGTGAAGCATGGGGGAGATTTTTTACAAGTTTGGAGCTGCATTGCAGCAAATGAAGTTGGGGATTTGGTCAAGATTGAAGGTTTCCTCAGTGCTGAGAAATACAGGCATATAATTATCCATCGTGCTATTTCATCAGGGAGGCATCTGATTGGCTCCAAATTTATTCTGCAGCAGGATAACGACCCCAAACATACAGCCAATGTCATTAAGAATTATCCTCAGCATAAAGAACAAAGGGTCCTAGAAGTAATGATATGGCCCCCACAGATCTCTGAACTCCATATATATATACAACCCATTAGTATAAGCTGATCACAAGATGTCCTGCTACTATGACTCTCAGAAGGGTTGCCATCTTTGTCACTAAAAACATATTGGCCAATCTCAAAAATGGTGTGGCCAGGACAGTGGTCAAGAGTACACTGAAGCAGGTCTGGTCCAACTGTGATGGCTGCTGAATGCAGAGACCCAGCTTCATCTCACTATCCAGCGCAGATGTCAGAGAAAGAAGCAGCTATGATGCCAAACCAGATCTACTTCAGTGACTAAACTACTTGCTGCCATAGTTGCTATCCAGCTGGAGCCACTCCCAGGGAGCAATTATTTCTTTATGGCCATTACCAGCATCGGCCTTGGAACTTAATTACCAGGTGGAACAGTGGACCACTGGCCAGGGAGTTAACCCTAGCTCACAGTGATCAGCTGTAATCTGTGGGACAACTCAACAACAAGTGCCCAGGTTCCTTGCCACCACAGGAGAAATGTAGAATTACATGTTGTTTTGTTTCTTGCTCGGCTCCCTATTTTTTAAAGATGGATACTATATATCAGTCAAAAACTTTTGACGGTTAATATCAATTAGTGAAACAATATGCACTTCCAAAGCATTATCCAGAAAGTCCACATAGAGGTTTAAGTCTTTGTCGGTATTGGGCAATTTATGGGCCATCTATGTAATGTGTCGGCACACCGGGTCCTCCAGAAGAGTGATGCTCTTTGTAGCAGTTTTTGTATTAGATGAACTCCCCTATAGGAACTCAAAATTCCCTCACAGAATATTTAAAAATGGGGTTTCTAAATCAGGCAACCTTTTTAAAGATGACCGTATGTATCGTAGAAAATTCCTTTAACTTGCATAATGTCCGTCAGAGCTGGCAGGGTAGATTCTTCATCACGGTTAAAAGCAATATAAAGGGTGGAAAGCACAGCAATAAAATTCCCATCCAAATATATAGTGATTAATTGACAATGTTTTAGTACAGCTAGGAACCATCATAATACTGTGAACTAGGGGTCATATTTAAATGGCACATTTACGGTTCCTAATGTGGTATAAGTCCATATGTGCCATGTAAACGTGCCACTACTGATGACATTCATGGATGGGGAAATTTCCTGGACGGAAAATTTTGCTTATTTGGGTTCTGTTCGTCCTCATTTTGCTGATCACTTTCGGAAGAGGACCTAGGAGAGAGAAGACCCAGACTGGAATGTGCTGCTTATATATGAGTTTATTAGTACTAGTCTCTGCCATCCTATAAAACAATACCAAGGAGAAGCGAGAATGGATATCTCTGAGTTGCTAAGATACAAGCAATCCAAGTTAACGGCGAAATCTCTCATTCTTCATGCAGTAAAGAATGAGACTGAATGAAAAGACATTTAGAGAGGCAGGGTCAAGGTTATAGAGTAAATGGAGACATCACTCACAGATGGGCCAGAGTGAAGGGTTCTACAAATATTAGGAATAAATAAGAGATGACCCACTGGATGAAGTATATAAATTACGCAGGTCTAGTTCGTGTTACTGTTTGTGAGTGCCATCAAAAACTTTGTTTGCTACTGATATCAAGCCAACATAATAAAGTTCACCGTGACTAGAAATAAATGGTTGGATTGTTATGCGCAGAAATTTGACATTTCGCCAGTGGCGTCGCAAAGAGATTTTAATTACAAGGGTTTGTCTAGTTACTGGACAACCCTGCTTCAATAGGACTCCCTGTATTAAAATAATAAAGTGAACTATGCTTATATCTCCGTGGCCTTCCAGGATTAAGCGCTGCAGAACCTCTGTGGTCCCGGTGATTTCTGTGACAGATGATGTCACAGAAAATCAGGGGATCACTACAGCTAATGAGAGGCTGCAGCATCACTGCTCATTCTCCTGGTATTGGCACTCACATTCTGAGCACCATAATGCCAGTAGTTCAGCAGCATAATGATGCAGTCTTTCATTGGCTGCATTGGTCACAACAATCACCAGGACCACAGCGGGGCTGCAGTGCTGGATCCCGGCAGCCCCGCAGGGATAAGCATACTTCACTTTATTATTTTAGTACAGGGGGTCCTATTGATGCGTGGTTGTTCAGTAACCGGACAACCCCTTTAATACTTTTTATTTAATTTTCTTGTGAATATGTAGAAAACGGTAGGTCCTAGAGAGCTGAAACCAAGTCTAAAAGATCTAGAAGTGCCGGATTTACCTATGTGACATATTTGATGCATATTGCTCCAGTGGTTTCATTGTTATATTTGTATTCATGTTTTATCTTTATCTGTGAATATGGAGAGAACGGTCCTAGAGAGCTAAAACATGGTCTAAAATCTTTCATTTCCCCTATGTGGCAAATACAGTGCAGATTGGTCCAGTCGTTCTTCTGTGCATAAAGACAACAGAAATATGTACTTTTTGGCAAGAAAAAAACAACTACCTAGAAAGGGTTGGCATAAAACAGATATGCAGATGATTAGAGTTGTGATGTGATTAGATGAACGATCTTGCCACCTTTAGCCTACTTGTGTGTAGTGACCTCTTTTTCCACTTAGTGTAAAGCTGTAGAGCTTGATGACCAATAGACATCTCTATGACACATTCAGAGAGATCCAAAAAAGTTTAGTACAGTGTTAGCCAGTAGAGCAAAATGTGATTGTTCCCAGTAAGAAAAACCACGTAATCTTGTAGATATGATACCTTTTAATGACTAACAAAAATACATGATGTTATAGTGAGCTTTCGAACCAACGCAGGGTTCATCTGCAGGCTAAATGAAATAGATCCAAAGAGGCATATATACCATACATATACATATGAAAAGGCACAGACATGGTTTGATTAATTTGCACTTAAAAAAAAATATCAGTACAGGATGAGCAGAGGAGTAAATACTTAATTAGCCCACTGATAAGGGATGTGAAAATTTTATAGTCTCTAAATTGGAGTTATGAGGTCACCAGGCCAGAGTGTTATGTCTGCTCCATATTTCTCATATTCTCCACTGATGCATAAAACCCTCTCTGAGGTTCATTCCGTTTTTGAGAATATCAAGGATAGTTATAAACTTGTACTCCCAAATTCTTCTGTGACGCTGAGATGTGAAACTGTCTTTAAGTATAATAATTTTCATATTTTCTTTGTTGTGTTCATAACTAGAAAAATGCTTGGCCACATGTAGTTCTGTCTTTCTTTCTTTAATTCTGTGCAACGAGATCTCATCCTTGCTTTAAGTTTTCATCCTATTTCACCAACATAAAGGCCCCCAACAGGACATATACTACACAGGATCAGGTACACAACATCGGATGTGGAAGGTCGTGAAACATGTGAATGTTCCAGGGATCTTATAGTCCTGCTGAGTGTTGGGGATTTGTATCCTGTCCGTGGTCAGTACATGTGAGCAGGTCTTACAGCTCCTTACATTACAGGGATAAGTTCCTTTTTGTGTGTCAGGGGGCAATGCACTCCTGATTATAAAGTTCCTCAAATTCGGAGGTTTCCTGTAACGCAGAAGGGGAGGGTCTGGGAATATGGTTTTCAGACGGTCAACCTTGTGTAAGGTATGATGGAGTTTCTTTGCAGTTCTTTTCTTAGTACCTATAGGTGTGAATTGTAGGTAGCTACTAGAGGTACACAACCATTTTCTTCCTTCTCTGTGTATTGGAGTAGTTGCTTTCTGGGTATCCTGGTGGCTCTGGTGATTTGGTCATCAAATGTCCTTTTAAAATGGTATAAATGTCCCTCTCTGTCTGTTGGGTTGGAGAAGATCTGGTTGCATCTAATGGCCTGGTTGTAAATGATGGACCTTTTGATATGTTTAGGATGGGAACTGTCCTATCTGAGGTATGTGGGCCGATCAATCGTTTTTCGGTATAGGGATGTCTGTATTCAGTTATTTGAAATTTTTAGGGTGGTGTCCAAAAAGTTGATTTCTGTATACGAGTAGCTTAATGTCAGGTTTATGGTGGGGTGGAATGCATTGAAACTCTCATGGAATTTTATTAGTTCTTGTTCGGTGTTGGTCCAGATGATTATGATGTCACCAATGTAGTGGACGTAGGCCAGTGGCTTGCTGGGGCAGGAGGCCAGAAAGTAACTCTCCAGTTTTGCAGTGAAAAGGTTGGCATATTGCAGTTTAATTTACCTGCCCATGGCGGTTCTGGTGGGTTGCAAGAATATCTCTTTGCCAAAGGAGAAATAATCGTGTGTGAAGATGAATCTTATGAGTAGTAACAACGATTCAAAGGCACTATAGTCCTTATGAATGCATCAGACAACATGCAAGAAGAAAACAGACAGCTGACGGACACCCGATACTACACCCAACTGGATCAAGACCCGACTCAAAAATATGTCATTTTCTAGTCATGGACACAACATAGAAAGCATGAAAATTATTATACTTAAAAGCAATTTCAAATTTTGCCATTACAGAAGAAATTGGGAGTACAAGCTTGTAACCATCCGGGGAGGGGGCTTTTTGCATGAGTAGAGAATATGAGAAATCCAGAGCTCAATAAAAACATGCTGGCCTGGTGACCCCCTAACACCAATTTAGAGACCATAAATCTTTCACATCCCTCATCAGTGGACTAATTAAGTATTTACTCCTGTTCTGCTTTTTTTTTTTTTAGTGCAAATGAAACAAACCATGTCTGTTATTTCCCGCCATTCTGACCAGACTATTAGGAGGTGTCGGGACCAGTGGATGTGTGAGGGCATGCACACAAGATGACCAGGTTCAGGACACCCTTTGCAGACCCCCAGTAAAGAGGCTTGTCTGATTGCCGCACAAGCAGCTCAAACGTTTCATTGTTCCCCATCCAGAAACAGTTGGCACCATCATTATAGGACCCTCTATCTATCGGAACTATTTCCAGGCACTTGGCTGAAGGACATTTGGTCTCATGGTGCCCAAGACCAGTAATACATTTGACATCCACCCACCATCACCTCCATTTGCAGTGGTATTGTAAAAATCTGTCAACAGCAATTGGCTTGACTGCTGATTGTTTCTACATAGCAAAAGATTTTTTTCACCAAACACAGAATAAAAACTAGTTCAAACCTTAAAATAATGTGTACGATGTATAAATGGTATTGTATGTGTAACATATCTCATTGCAGCTTTTAACTTTTATCAAATTTTCTTGAACTATCCTTGATTGAAGTCTACACAAATTCACAGCACACGTCTTTTTTTAATTAGCATCAATTGGCAGCCCGCTTGTTGTTTTCACCTGTCATCTGCCTTCTGTGTATTGTGTCAGGGCTCTGAAGCAGGACCATTGAATCTCATTGTGCAACTGTCACAGTTGCTTGTGTGATGTTACTGTGGGACAATTTTGTTTGTCCCAACCCTCCATCTCACTCTATTGTTACTCTGATTTCTAGAATGCATCGGGGAGTTTAGGAGTAGTTTTACATAAATGAAGCTAGTCTGACGGCATTATAAATTGTTTATTGTGGCTGCTTCCAGTAAAACATATATGTGCCGGTATGTAGCCCTAAAGCGAATATCTGCCATTAAAAATATTTTTTTTATCTGAATTGGACCAAACTTTAGATTTTTTATTATTAAGAAATCTGTCTACTGTTTGGAACTGCATTTTTGTTTAATCCTAAGTACCAAATTCCCTGGATAATCATACATTTAAAGGGATTTTCTAGGCCAAAATTTGTACCACCAATTAACTCTACTTGTAAACATAAACATTAAACAACTTTTTAAAATACTTGTGTAACCATTTTAGTTAAGTTATCATAATGCATCACATTTGTTACAATTATTGAGCATACTCTTGAGTGATACAATATTACATGTTATAATCATTAATAGCTTTAAAAGGTTTCTTGACCAGAGATTATTCCGATTGCCATCTTCTACCTCTTTGGAGTTTTTTTGCCTTCCTCTGGATCAACATGGGGGGGGGGGGGGGGGTAATGGGCTGAACTGGATGGACATGTCTTTTTTCGGCTTTACATACTATGTTACTATGTTATACAATGGAGGCAATGTAATCTCTGCTGCCCTGTAACACCCTAGAACCGAAATTGTGTGATGTAAGCAGATGGTGTGCAACTAGTACACTGGGTCTTCAGAAAAAATGATTAAAATACAAAAAAAGTTCACCAGTTAATAAGCATTATTTTATTGTGTATTATACCTTTAGGCCAGTTGCCAGATTTTTATGGAACCGAACAGACCCTTTTAACTGACAAAATTCTGGTTATCTACAGCCACCACTAGAGGGAGCTTACTATTTTCATGCATTTCAAAAAATTACCTGCCCTCTTTTCCACTGAAGAGATATTCTCTGGATTAGTCATCCGTAGTTCATGGACAGTAGTTCACTGTTCAGGACCACCATCCATCAGCTGATCATCTGGCCCGCTGTCCAGTGCTGTGGACCAGACGTAATCAGCAGTCGCATCACTTCCAGTCCTAACCAGAAGAGGAGCAGAAAGTAGAGGAGTAGCACAGGCCTCCCATTTATTTCAATAGGAATGAAGCCAGTGCCCACACTTGTTTCTCTATCCGCTGACGACAGTGTCCAGACAGGCAGGCTGGACAATCAGTTAATGGATGGGATTACCAAGTGACGTAATTCCATCCATCAACTACTGATGACTGGTCCAGAGGATAGGTCATCAGTAGAAAAGAGGGCAGACAACTTTAACTCAATACCATCACAGTATGCAGTAAGCTCCCTCTAGTGGTGGCTTCAGGCAATTATAAGTTTAGCATTAAATTCTATGCAGGGAACTTGAAGTTCTGTATCAGAAAAATTCAGCTTGAAAAGTGAACAATTCCTATAAAGGGTCAGTCCGGTAATTTTTCTTTTTCATTAATTTATTATGTAGCTATCCCCCAGTTTCTTTCTGTCTGACACTCCTGGCATCTTTATTTCTCACATGGTCATGTGATCTCTGTTCTGATCAGTTAAGATCAGATTTTCAGTTTGTGTGATGTTATTTCATGATCCCTACCACAGAAACTGCCTAGAGGAGGACACAAACACTCCTATCACAGTTACTGATGATGATCACACAGCTATAATAGAGGAGATCACAACTCCTCTATACTGTATACTTATGGTCTTCAGCTTATTTAGGTGAATATAGAAGGTAATCATAATAATTAAACTCCCCCCCCCCCCCCCCCAAGCAGGCAGGTTGATGCATCTTGGGATTGATGTGAAACTGAAAGTAAAATATCTCACTCTCAAGATGGTGCCTAATAAGCATCATACAAGGGGCAGAACTGCATGGAAGTGACTGCAATACACAGAGGAGACCTGCAGAGAGTGACAGGTGATCAGGTGAGGTGGGTCAGTTATGCAAAAAAGTGTTTCACCGGAGTGGCCCTTTAAGTGCTATGGTCGGCTTGTATAGTTTCCTGCACTTATATACATGTCATGGAAATGTAGCACTGATATTCCGGTGTTCATTTGTGTTACTGAATCTTTAATGCTTTTTCCTTGCAGTCATTTCTTTTTACTTGAAGTTTCGCTGAATGACTTTAATTTGAGCAGCTTATCTACCTCCTGCAGTATTGTATTGATTGTGATGTCATATGGACTATTGATGTTGTACTAAGATATTCAGATAGGCTTACTGAAGAACATCTGCACGTTGTATGCTACATTTAGCTACGCTGTTTACAAGATAATTGCACTTTGGATACGGGAATACAGACTGACATGGGGAAGTTCAAACGAGGCACTTGTAACCACATCCAGTTGCATGTGTCCTCCAATTACTCAACACTGCAAGGGAAAAGAAATGGAAATGAACCACTCAAATAAACTGTACCGTCACAATAAAGTTAGAGTGTATTGGAACTTTGTTCTCTCATGTTGTAGAAGGTAAAAAACATAATAATAGAAGGAATTTTCTTTAAAACTTGTATCTCACATACATATACATTATACATACCTTGGTATTCTAGATAATAACATACTGCAATATGGCAATACTCTGGGAATGGTCAGCAGTACGTCCAGCAAGACACAAATCCAATGTTGGGTTGAGGATATGGATGCTCCAAGATTTGACTGGTTGCACACAGTTCTTATGAACAAACCCATAGAAAAATTGGCATGCGCATTCCTCAGAAAATAGAACCCATTAATTTCAATGGGTTGTTCACATGCACATTTGGCGCGCGCAATTGGGTCGCACGAAAAAATATGCAGCATGACCTATTTTCCTGCATATTTGCGCAGGGAAAGAACACATCTTGAACTCAAACTAATGGGCCATTTCAATAGCACAACATGCACACACAAAAAGTACAGTAAAAAAAATGCTGTTCTGCACACACAACTAGGATTTAGTTAGCCGTAGCTAGCGACAGGTGAATCTACTGTAAATGTTAACCAGCTTGCTTGCTAGTATAACACTACTGATTTCCATTTCTTTCTTACCAAATATATATTTGTTTTGTAACTCCTTCTGCTGCATCGTATCCTGAATCTGCGTCACGACACCAGCTACCTGCAACAGAAGGCTTGGCACTTAGTACCATGTCATAAGAAATCCGTGTGACACTGGGCAGGGTCTGGCTAGAAGCTGGGTCAATATAGCAGCATAGTATATGCAGAGGCACAAGAATCTGGCGCATTTGAGTTTGCACATAGAGATGTAGCTGAGTGAACCAGTTTAATTCTTTTGTGCCCCATTATAACTAAAGGCCCTTTTACACATAAGGATTATTGCTCAAAATTTGTTCAAATGACTGAAAATGAGGGATAATCATTACATGTAAACACGGGCATCATGCACTTTTCATTTGAACGATGATTTTATGGTGAACTTAAAATCCACCCTTCATCTACTGAGAGGTAAAGCAAACACATTTATCTCTCAGTAGACCGCACGCTGTTATCTCCATGGGAGACATCAGATAACAATGTAATCTGCCATCAACCTCAAGCCCAACAATGCAGCTGTGTGCACAGTTGGGCGTGTGATTAATCCCGCACTGGGCTCTGCAAACAGCTCCTGGAGATCCTTGTACATGCAAATGAAGACGATAAAGTGTTAATTAACACTTTATGCAAATAGATCGCTAAATCTTTTAATTTTTCAGTCATTTGGAAGATTATCTTTGCATGTAAATGGGCCTTTACTATGTAAGATAATAATTCAGTAGATAAGAAATGTCTAATAACAAATTGCAATATCAGGGTTAGGGTGGTTGCACATCTGCATTGGGGGTTTCAGTTTCCTGCTCCGTTTGGTTAGCAGGAAAGGGGAATCCCCGTGGCTGCATGGCCACGTCTTATGATGGAACCAGACAACGCCAAACAAACCTCCATTAACTATAATGGGGTTCATTCGGTTTCTGCTTAGCTGCTTGGCTCTTTCTTCTGGTAATTTGTGCCATATTTGCGATGGAACCTCCAACTGGAGGTTCCAACACAGATGTGAAACCACCCTAAATTGTACCTTAAGTCAAACTGAAGTTTCTACATCCTGCACTGAATTTTGCAGCAATTATCCAATCCACTTCCTATTGATTGCAGTGAGCTCAGCCTGTATCACGCTCGGCACGCCATTACAGGGCAGGATATCATATCGCACTACGTTGCATGGTACCGTAATCATTTTTCTCCTCATTTTAATATCTTGCTGATGTCTCGCACCCTTTAATGCTTCTTTCATCTACAGAAGACACAGCTTTGATTTTATGAAAATCTTTTGATACTGATATTAAATGCTATCCGACTTCTACAAAGCTTTTCACTTCAGAGCTTTCTCTATGGTTGCAAATCTCTATTTTTATCCCAAAACACTTACAGATTTCCAAGACTTTGTGGGGTTGGTGGTTTCTTTTCCAAAGCCTGATACATGTAAAGTCTTTTAAAGCTGCTATTGATTTTACAAGCAAGTCGAACCGTTATTTCATATGCATTATAACAGCCGTACATTAGTTGATAGAGCAATTCCAGACATGCACTGCTAGACCACTGCTCACTGCAATGGTCAATTAAAAGGGTAAACATCAAGCAAAATGATCAGTAGTGGCCGTCCATGTCTGTCCAATCTATCTCTGGCCAGACACAATGGAGCCTATTTAATAATTTCTGGATGCACCAAAACTGCAATTGTGATGCTTGCACAGCACACACTGCCACTTTTTTTTTTTTTTAAGTGGGTGGGCCAGGCTTTAGGGGGAGCGGCCAAACACGGCCTATCATATTTACTATGATCTACACTAGAAACTAGTGTAAAAAACATATAGAGCAAATTATAGTAAAAACCTACTTTAGCTGGAAAATGTTTTTCATGTGGTGCACGGAGGTGTCGCCATATGAAATGAAGGTGTTAAGAGACTTGTAACTCTTAATACATTTCTTGCATGTCGCAGCCCCGGCCTGTAAGAAACACTGGCCAAAGTAAATAAATCCAAATATTATTTTGTTTGATATAAGGCAATATATGTAATGATTGGGAGCGTTTTTTAATGATAATTAAAGAGGAAATACTAATTTGAATTAGAGCAGTGATAGTTTAGGTCAGAGAAAAAATGGCAAATGAGGGGACTGTCATACAGGATCACTGAGTGAGGAGTTGTCTGGCACATAGGTGACTTATGATAGAAGAGGTTTGGCTCATTGTGAAGCTAAGGAGGCATAGTCTGGCTCATACCTGACTTGAGGAAGAAAGAAGTGATCTGGCATATTGATAATCTGTGGAAGGCGTGGTCCGGCACATTAAAGAGTTGGAAAAAAGTGGTCTGATCAATTGAGGAGCCAGAAAAGGAGTGGTCTGGTAAACTGAGGAGCTGTAGGAGGAGTCTGGTGTGTTAAGGAGCTGGAGAAGGAAGGTCTGGCACTTTGAGGAGCTGTAGAGAAAGCGGCCTATTAAATTAAGGAGTCTGAGAAGGAGTGGTCTGGTAAATGGAGGAGTGGTCTGACACACTGAAGAGCTGGAGAAGAAGTGGTCTGGTAAATTTAGGAGCTGGAGAAGGAGTGGTCTGGTAAATTGGGGAGTCTGAGGATTGGTCTGGTAAATGGAGCAGTAGTCTGACACATTAAAGAGCTGGAGAAGAAGCGGTTTGGTAAATTGAGGAGCTGGAGTAGGAGTGGTGTGGTAAGTTGAGGAGCTGGAGAAGGAGCAGCCTGGTAAATTAAAGGTCTGGAGAAGGAGTGGTTTGGCACATTGAGGAACTAGAGAAGGAATGGTCTGGTAAATTGAGGAGTTGGAGAAGGAGTGGTCTGGCATATTGATAAGGAGTGGTCTGGTAAATGAAAGAGCTAGCAAATGAGTGGTCTGGTAAATTGAGCAAATGGAGAAGGAATGGCCCGCACACTGGACTGCTGAAAAATTTGCTGTTTGACACACTGAGGAGCTAAAGAAGGAGGGGTTTGGTACATTGAGGAGCTGAGAAAGGAGTAGTCTGATACACTAAGAAAGTGGAGAAATAGGGGTCTTAGCACATTGGGAAGTTGAAGAAGATGTGGTTTGGTACATTAAGGAGCTTGAGAAGGAGTGGTTTAGTACATCAAAGAGCTGAAGAAGGTAAGGTCTGGAATATTAAGGAGCTGGAGAAGGAGTGCTCTAACACATAGAAGAGATGAAGACTGAGTGGTCTGGCACATTGGGCACTTAAGATAGGAGCAGTCTGGCATATTGGTTGCAAGAGGAAGGAGTGCTCTGACACATTCGATAAGCTGAGGAACGAGTGGTCCTGCAAGTTGGGCAGCTGAGGATGGAATGATCTGGCTCATCAAATAGCTGAGAGTAGAATAGGATTTTATATAATATTGACTTGAGGAAGGAGTGATCTGTTACCCACTCAACAGTTACTTATATATGCCAAGACAGGTAGTGTGTCTAAGGAGGAAGTGCTGTAACATCAGTTATTGGACCCAAACGGTGACATACCATTTTTTATGTCCCAGAGAATCACATAGTAGTAAAAGGAGTTGTACCAAGATTACAAGCTGCCC
Organism: Eleutherodactylus coqui; assembly: GCF_035609145.1. Classification (NCBI taxonomy): domain Eukaryota; kingdom Metazoa; phylum Chordata; class Amphibia; order Anura; family Eleutherodactylidae; genus Eleutherodactylus; species Eleutherodactylus coqui. The sequence goes on from NC_089844.1 coordinate 81,380,471, forward strand.
CTTATCCACAGGGAGGATGGGGGTAATAATTTGCCAATTGGTGGGGGTGTCACTGCTGAGCCCCCCACTGCTTTTGATAAAAGGGCTCCCCCTCTTCGCTTCTCCCACAATGACATCACCCTGAATAAAGCTCTGGCGAAGCATGTGCAGTCAGAACTCTATTTATTTCAATGAGGTTGACGGAAATACCCATGAGCTTACTGCTTGGCTATCTATATAGCCCCATTAAAAATGTATGGTGCGGCACTGGATTGCGTAACCGTTGCTCTAACCATTCTCGTCCTCTCTGCAAGGGATGCAGTAAGCCTGCTATGAGGAGGATGGAGGACATGAAACCTCTATTCTTGAGATTGGTGGGGTCTCAACTGTGAGATCCCCACTGATCAACAAGTTACCCCTATCCTTTAGATAGGGGATAACTTGTCATTCTAGTATAACCTCTTTAAAATTCGCTGTGGCCACAAGATTCAAGTAGCAGATGATCTGTGATGTCCACTTTTTTAACCTCACTGCGGGGATGAAGAATTTCTGCAGTCAAGAGGATGGGGACACAGGACCTCCATTCTTGAGATTAATGGTGAGACCACCATCGATCAGCAAGTTATCCCCTATCCTGTGGATAGTGGATAACTACCAATCTTGGTACAACCCCTTTAATACACATCTACCCAATGTGACTACAGTACTGCACAGTTAATACCTTGCAAACACTCCAGGCACAATTACCTATTAAATATGTAATTACGATGACTTTTAGTGCTTCACGGTTCTTCATGATCTTTAATTATTTTTATATGTTAGATTTGCTAGAATACTCCCCAAGAAATACATGGGGGGCCATGACTTTTGTAAGCATTTATCATTGTGCTTCCTATTCATCCAGGAATTCTCCGCTGATGAAAAATATGATGAACAGAACGATTGGCCGGGTCCCAGACGACGGGACGCTTCCGCCTGCCCGTGCAGATTCCAGTAGGTACATAATGTGCATCTTGATTATGACAACCCCGTCATGTTATCAGTCATTCTCCTCCGCAGATGTAGACACAGAACTGCCCTGTGTCATTCCTGATGATAATAGCAGCCATTATCTTTAACCCTTTCATGGTACCCGGCATAATCCAGCCTTGGCATTGTTATCTCGCTCTTTTCTGCTGCAATACAGCATATTTCTTTTTTTTTTTATCATTGCACAGAAAACAGATATCTCACAGCCATATGGTATGTTTTTGCAGCTCGGAATCGTGGTTGTCATAGCAACTGAGAAAAAGAGGCGAAGCAGGGTTTGCATTGGTGAAATGGACGACATCTGGTGGGAAATCACTGGCTGGCACCAGACATTCTTGGAAGAATTTGTCTTGGAAGTGTATAATTTAGTTAACCCTGCAACTTCTGCTCACCCTACAATAGTCCTCTACGATCAAAGAGGGAAACTATAAACGGGCTGGAGATAAATGTAAAGTGATTTCCATTACAATAGCTTTGGGAAAACCGTGGAGCTTGAAATCACACATTCCTACACGTCCATCTACCTATCGCTACGTGAAATCAGCGGGTTTGTAAACATTTCAGAGCTATTCAAGGAGGTTGCAGGCATGGAAGCAGCGTTGCTTGCTGATCGCAATTACGCAATATTGTATTAGCATTAAAATTCAGTATCTTTATCTGTGATCCAAAATTTGATGCCAATCTGCACTCCTGTCTAGGCAGGAACTATAACGCTGTGCGCCCTAATCTTCCTGGTTCATGAATAGAATGACAGATGACTGCAAGTGAGCAGTAGGAGAGAGTAAAGAAATGGGGGGATCTAATTCCGTACAATAATGCATATATAGATGCTGCTGAGGTTTGTTAAAATTTGGGTGACAACTCCTATTGCACTTTAAAAGGGTATTCCCATCTTGGAAAGTTATGTCCTATCCATAGGATAGGAGATAACTTGTCAATCGGTGATGGTCCAACCACTGGGACGCCACAGATCCAGAAATATCACCCCTGGCATGTCCCTGAGAATGACAGCAATGGCTGCACATGTGCGCCACCACGCCAATGCAAACTGCCGAAGATAGCTAAGTTCAAGCGCTTGGCCATCTCTGGTGAATCCATTCACTTCAATCAACCACCAGAAACTGCCAAGTGCTTGAACTCAGCTTACCCTGGAAGTGCCATTGAAGTGAATGGCGTAACTACCACTGTCAAAATTTCAGGACCTGCCAGAGGTGATTTCTCTGGATCGGTGTGGATTCCAGTGGTCAGATGACCACTGATCAGCAAGCTATATCCTATCCTGTGTATGGGGGAAAATTTGCAAAGATAGAAATACCCCTTTAATGATGGTCATCTGAGTACAAACATCATCATGCCATATTGGAAGGCTTGTGTTTTTGGGCCCTTGGAAAGTGGGGACCCAATTCAGTTTTTTTCTCACCCAGGGCAAGAGGCATTTTCTAGCAGGATAATGCTCGGCCGCACACACAAGGATGTCATAGGGATGCCTCCACAACATTGTCACACTTCTGTGGCCTGCCCGGCCGCCAGATTTATCACCAATAGAACATGTATGGGACTATTTGAGACACCAAATTCGACAGCCTACGAGTTTGCACAATCTAGAGGCTTAGTTACACCAGATATGGAGCGATATGCCACAGGATACCATACAGAACCTGTGTGCCTCCATGCCCCCCAGTATCACATCTTGCATCCAAGCTAGAGACAGTACAACAGGGTACTAGAGCCTCCATGCCCAGCCATATCACATCTTGTATCCAAGCTAGAGGCGGTACAACAGGGTACTAGAGCCTCCATGCCCACTCATATCACATATAACATCCAAGCTAGAGGCAACCCAGCAGGGTACTAGAGTCTCCCTTCAAGGAATCAGTTTTCCACAGTAAATTATCATTTTGCTCTGATATTGTAATCACGTGTATTAACTTTAAAATCCCATATATAAAGTTTCATCCGACTCCCCTTCTAGGGGATGGATTTTGTTTTACAATGATTGTACATACACAGCTCTAGATATACATCCATTAACACTACTGCATCTCTAAAAACAGCCATATGGATCCTTACTCTTCGAAGAAAATCCCAGATTGCTCCGATCAGGTCAATAGCTTTTAAACAAGGCCAAATCAAGAAACCTATATGCCTCTTATGTGCATTGTCAGTACCTGAAGCTAATGCACTCTAAAATACCGCATGGCTTCAGACCTCTGGTAACAAATATAACAGCTTGATGCTTTCCGACAGCTTGAACATGTATGCTCAGACAAAGGAGAGCGCGCACACAATCTGCCCATGGAAAAGTCACTTCCTATTACCTTCCAAATGCAATCAAATTGAAGAATACAAGTATGAAGGCCTCACTCCTGTTTACACTTAGATCTGATTTAATAATGATGCATCCGGGTAGAGAAAACACTTTATGTACCGTAACTGATGGTAACCTTGTAGTAACATAACATGTGCAACAGTCATACATAATTTATGTGTGAGTTGCTGTGAAGGCTACATTTACTCAGCAATGGACATTACATTGTTATTACTGCACATATTGCCTCCACAATGTTACCACTTGTGTTACTTATACCGGCTACAAAGTGGTTTACTGCATCAGATATATCTGTATGCATGTAAGTGGTTCTTCATGGGCAAAATAGCAATGAAACTACAATATGATTACAGAATTACACACTGCAGCCCAATGAAAGAAAAGGGTTGCATTGAGTTATCCGAAGTTGCCTGTGGCTATCAAAGCATGCTGGGAGTTGTAGTTTTGCAACAGCTGTAGGGTTTAAGACCACCGCTACAAGGAATGAGATATAAGGCAATTTTTGCAAAGTGGCACAACTTTCCATAATTTGCCTTGCTGATGATTTGTGAATCTGGTTGAAACTTTTCATTCATTCCCAGTTACATGGTCAGAATGTCCAAAGATCTAATGGTTGGTCCAGGCTATGACACCATAACAAGCCCTAAAGTAGGCAGCCCTATTTGGAGGTGACTTTGGAGCCTGTCAATTGTCACTAGGGTCATTGCTAGCCTTAGGGATTTTTTTACTCCCCCCCCCCCCCCCCATCATAAAAAAAATGATATATACTGCACTGTTAGACAGTCTGCCTCTATTCTGCAACCAAGCTCATAACATAAAAAGTACAGCAGAAGAAAGCTCAGTACATAGATACATTACATAGATTACATAGGTACATAGATACATTACATAGATACCAGAACCAAGTTCAGTACATAAACACTATACTAGAATCAAGCACATCACATACATACCACATTAGAATCAAGTTTAGTACATAGATAAAAAACTAGAACCAAGCTCAGTACATAAATACAGCACCAGAACTATGCTTAGTACATAAATACAACAACAGAACTAAGCTTGTAACATGAATACAGCACCAGAACCAAGCTCACCACATAGATATAATACTGGAACCAAACCCATTACATAAATACAACACCAGAACCTAAATACAGCTCAGAACATAAATACAGCACCAGGACCAAGCTTAAAACATAAAGACATCACTAGAACAAAGCTACGGACATAAATACAGCATAGGAACCAAGCTCACTACATAAATACAGCACCAAATTCAAGCTCATAACATAAATACAGCACTAGAACCAAGTTCAGCACATAAATATTTCATGAACTAACCTCACAGAGACAATACCACAACCAAGTTAAGAACATAAATACAGCACCAGAGCCAAGCTCAGTACATAAATACAGCACCAGAGCCAAGCTCCGTACATAAATACAGCACCGAAACCAAGCTCATAATATAAATACACTAGTGATTAAATGATTGTGTTAACTAAGCAGTTGTGTTGTGGGGGCACGGATGGGCTGGCAATGGCACCTCAGAACATCAGAGCAGACAGAGCCAGGAGGATGGTGATTCATGTAGCTCCACTAGATGCTGCTACACTGAGAAAGACGATCATCTGGTCGAGTGGACCGAAGTCCCCAGGCTACATGTGCCTGTTTTTCACCCCATAAATTGGTAGCCGGCACCTTTGCAACAGCATGGGTCACATGAAGGTCTACATTTTATGGGATGATATTCAAATAACCTATTAGATTTTGAAGATATGCCCCGCGATGATAACAACAAAGATAACAATTAATGTGGAAGTGTATGCCTTATAGGTTGGTGGGGGTGGACCACTCAGTATCATTTCCTATGACGGGCCCAAGGAACCCCATTCTAACACTGTCTTATTATATCATAGGTGCATATGTGTGACTGCTCTGAGATGCCTTGTCTTTGTGTCATTTTATAGAGGGTCAGATGACCATTCTATATTCCTATACAGGGGCAGTTTGAGCAGCATATTTGCCCCCAACTGAAACCCTTAATTATTTAAAGCACTTCATCTATTTTGCAGGTATGTTATTGTCGAGAAAATAATTGGAATGAGCTGACGAATGTGGGAAATGCTAAGAATTTTAATAGAAACTAATATAAAACGACATCCATGTTATGCGGCGGGCTGCTGTGTGCTGGCAGAACGGGGATGCCTCTAGATGTCACGGTGACCTATATTTTTACATCCTGGTGACATTTTCTGAAGTTTTCAGATATTAGACATATTAAATAACAAGCATTAGAGATCTCCAGTGAATTAGAAGTTTAAGCCCAATTTGCTAATTAACATTTACATCTTCCCGTCTACTAATAAGGATTTCTTCCATCTTCTCAATGACAGTTCTCACTTTTGACCCAAATCTCTCTCCCTGTTGTACAGCATTTCTCTCTTTTAGAAATTATCATAAGATTTGGATTAATGAATTTACTATATAGGAAATGTCTGTTTGGAATGTAATTGCATACTACTGGGTAATCCCACGATTTAAACTTAGTTCTTTGCACTGTCAGGGCGGCCTTTTTTCCGGTGCCCCATGGCCTCTGGTGGAAGCTGAGTCAGTGGTCGGGAGATGCCAATTCCTCATCACCTCGCCAGTGGCACAGCACTCACTGGAGACCCCTAGGCACGGGAGGGGGGTGCACTGGTGATTTGCGAGTGGGTGGAGCACTGTGTCTGCCGGGGTGGCTGCGGTTGCATGGCTGGTTTTTGCCTGGGGTCTGCACCTGCAGTGCAGGTTATGGCATTATTTCTTTTGCGGAATGCTACGGATTTTGCCACAACATCTTTTGCTTTGGGGGGGTCTGCGGCGTTTCCGCTGTGTGAACATACTCTTAATGTATATCTTATATACACCTATTTTGTGAATGATTTAATGTTTAGTAACAAAAGATCTAAATGATTGTAAACTTTCTTATTTTCTTATTTCTTTGTAATAATTCAACAAACATAGAATAAAAAAAAATATGACCTATCAGTAGAATATGTCATAAATATCTTATAGGTGTTTTTCTTTAATGCCCATAGATGTTAATTCAGAGAGAAGCCCACAGATTTGGTCTGCTTCCTTCTTTTTCCCTTTCTCCACCATCATTTGTTGACACAACAGAGGAGATGAGACCCCAGAAGTAGATGGATACTGTAAATGTCAGTAGTCAGAATACCCCTTTAACAATAACCCTGGATATTTGTTTTTATTAATTTATTAATATTTGATGTGTACTAATATTTATAGTTAAATGGGCTGTCCAGATGTAAACTATTGACTGCCTGTTCTCAGGATAGGTCATCAATAGTAGATTGTCAGGGGTCCATCACCCGGGATCAGCTATTCTCTGGACTGGTGTTCTTGTGCAGTAAGCTGATTTGTGCAGGAAACAGAAAGTTCCATTCTCAATACAGTGGCCAGGCTTGGTATTGCAGGCAAAGTTCCCATTCATGCCAATGCCTGCAATACCAAGCCTGGCCACTGCAGTGGGGATGGAGCTGTCTGCTTCCTTCAAAAATTCATTTTAGAACACGAATGCATTGGCTCAGAGAAAAGCTTATCGGCGAGTGTTTCGGGGTGACAGGCCCTGCTGGTCTACTATTAATGACCAAGCATGGAGGATAGGCCATCTTTAGTTTACAAGTAGACAACCCCTTTAACATTTCATTAGTGTGTAAATGAAAAACTATTCAATAAAGAGATTGATGGCTATGTGGATTTTTCGCACTTCGCACTTATTTCCCTTTGTAAGATATGATAGGTTAAGAAGGTGTGAACATTGTAGATCCAATTTGTCTTTACTGTGTTCATGGTGCAATAGCATTGACAAATTCACTTTATTCTGTGGGTCAGTCCTATTATGGCGATATTAAATTGATAGTTTTTATAAATAGTTTTTATTACATTTTACTACTTAAAAATAAAACTTATTAAGACTCTTAAAAAAATAGTTTTTTGTTATCGCGTTCTAACATCCATGCAGACTTTTTAGAATGTGGCAATACCAATTATGTTTATTTTTTATTGCTTATATTTTTATGTAGAAAATAGTTTTTTTAACTCAAGCTTTTTTATATTTTTCATATATTTTCCAAAAATATATTCAACTATTTGTTTGTTTTAGTCCCTAAGTGGGTTTTGAACATGCAATCTTTTGATTGCTACTGCATTACCTCTGTATTGGTCAGTGGTTACTACTAGCAGGGTGTAATAGTACCACTAGAATAGCAGGCTTGGATAGCTTTGCTAGGCCCCGAGTTACCAAAACAATCAGTTCCCCATCACACTGGGTGCCGTGCAAGACAGCCCCCTCCAGAGACTGTGCTGACTGCGGCATCTAAAGAATTAGATGACCAAGACTGGACTTATCTCTGTTTCCGGGTATTAGAGCCAAGTTTTAGTTGTATTTTACAATTAGCACTCATCGCTAGGGATGAGCAAACTTTTGAAAACTTCGGTTCAGCCAGTTCGCCGAACCCTTGCAAAAAATTTGATACAGTCTGAATTACTCCGAACTAGAAGTTCACAAAAAACCCTAAAACTGGTGTAAAACACTGCCTAAGAGCCATAAAAGCCCTGCACATCTCTTTGAGAGTATTATAAAGGGATTTTAGACAGTTCTATACAACAGTGTACAGTAAAACCTTGTTTCAGGTAGAACATTCTAAAAGCTTGGTTTGGCTTCATGCCGAACCAAACTTTTAGCAAAGTTCAACCCGAAACAGTGTTCTACTGTTTCAGTTCACTCAACACTACCCACGATGTATGAAGAGGGATCAGGAACTGTCTTATTGTCCCACCTGACTTGTTGTGAAAGGGTTAATGACCAGATTATAGCCTAATAATAATATATCATAAAGGTTCTTTTCTGGAATAAAGAAATAACATTCTGGCTGCCACCACTAGGGAGAGGATGTTGAAAATGTATTTTTCAAGTTCCCTTTGAACTTACTAAATCCCAGTTTACATGGTGTCATTTGGCTACGGACCCCGTAGCCAAATCTGTGCCGTTTTAGCATTCTACTGAGTGTTTTGGAAATGCGTACTGTAGTTCAGCGATGCAGAAAAAAATGTACGTGCCAATTTTTAACACATTTCTACATGGGCCAACTGTTTTTGGATTTGCCCCATTGACTTGGGCAAAATCCTTATGTGGATCCGTATGAATATCCGTGACAGAACTTTAAGGCTCTGATTTAGATGGAAAAAAAATGTTTTCAGAAATGTATAAAGGAAGTAAAATACAAACTGTATACAATACATTTGATTTCCAGCCTATGAAAATGCAGGCAGAATAATAATAAGATATGAAAATAGGTATTTCAAGAGGTCAATTATATTGTCAACTGCTGCGCTCCGGCGGTCTATTCACATGAATGATCTATACAAATGGGCATTAAATGTCACAATGTGATTACCTCCTGTAATGTAAAAACATTAACAGTCATCTGCTTAAATGCTCTTAAAATAGACCTGGAAGAAGCAGAAAGAATTTTGCTTCTTCCCACATATAGTGAATAGAACGCGAGGCTCTACATGTACAGTTACAGCATTACATGTAGTTTCACTGCTGGTTTCCATTTTTTTTTATTGCACCCAACAGAGCTTGGTGTGTTCAATTCTGGATGGGAGGACACCCTGCAGTGTGATTCCAAGATACCAATGGGTTCCCATGCAGCCAGAAGCCTGACAAACCCTCTAGGTCTGCCATGTAACTCAGCCTATTAGACCCTGCCTCTGACAGATTTTAATAGGCTGCTTTCATTGGCTTAGTAGAATGCATTACATAAGTAATGCAGTGCACTATCCTAGCAATTGAAGGATCGCATCTTCAAGTTTTTTTGAGGGACTAAAAATAGTGCCAAACAAAGTTCATTAAAGTTCAATATAAAGAAAAAATATCCAGTTCAAATAAAATACACATTTTTTTCCTCCAAAAAACCTTTTTAAATGGATTACATTTTTTTAAGTATCACATATTTACGACATTGGCAGCAACTGAAACAATAACATATTTAGCTATTTTTCATGCATATTGATCTGTAAAAATAATTTTTAAAGTAACTCCAGAATTTTTAGATTTCCTTTGTTCAACTCCCAAAAAAAGCACAATTAAAGGCATTTCAAAAGTCACATATACCTCAAAATAGTAACAATAAAAACTACAATGCTTCCCACAAAAAACAAGACCTCGCACAGCGCTGATGCCGGAAAAATAAAATTGTTCTGGGTCTTACAATGTGCTGATGCAGTTTTAATAGCTTTTCTTTAAAACGTATTTTTATTGTGTAAAAGTAGTACAAAATTATATATATATATATACACACACACACATACATACATATATACATATATATATATATATATATATATATATATATATATATATAAACTTAGTATTGCAGTAATTGTGCTGATCAAATAAGGAAATTATCTTGTTATTTCTATCGAACGATGAGTGCCCGTAAAGGCAAAACTCAAGAACAATGGTGGAGTTTCTGGGGGGAGGGGGTAGAACGGGTTCCCTTTCCCTCCCATAGAAATATAATACAAATTATACAACACATTATATGTACCCCAGAGTGGTGCCATTACAAACTTGTTCCAAAAAAACAAGCCCTCATACAGCTATATTAACGAGTTATGGCTCTTGAAATGCAACAATAAAAAACGCTTTGTCCTTAAGGTAAAATATAGACTTGTCATTAAGGGGTTAAGTGTATTTCCACAATTGAATAGTAATTTCATTGCCTACGGTAGGCCTGTGAAATACACAGAGAAGTCTCATTAAAATTGCCAGAAAATAACAATTTTATTTTCTTGCCTTTTTGAATGACTGTTTTGAGTTTCCAAGTTCGCTCTACCTTATTCTACGTAAGAGATGTTCATGTTCTATTAGTTTATATGGTGAATGTTGCTATGACAACTCTCCAAGGTACTTAGTGATGCCCATTTGACTATTGCAATAGAGAGCACTTTAGTTAGTACAGTAATGGCACAAGATTGCCGGATGGATCTCTGGGGTGTGCGCGCAGGGTGGGTAGGTGAGTCACGTATATCAATGTGCCCTAAAAAGCTACTGAACGAGAGTGGAAAGATGGAGAGAATGTACGAGGAAGACACTGCAAATACAGATTAGGTAGCAATGAGGTTAATACCATCTACAGAGATGAACTCTTCTTTGAGTCTCGAGCCATTTGACAAAGAAAGATGGTACGTCACAAAAATAGAACATTTTCTCTGGTGACCCCCGATGTATGCCAGTCCGCCACTGCTACTGTCATATAAATGCCTTCCCATTCATTTAAAAGGGTTGTCCACTTTAAGAAGGGTGAAGACCCTCAGTGACCAACTGTGGGGAAACGTGGTGCATTGCTCCCACAGGGAAAATTAAGTATTACACAGGGCCTTTTAACATCAGTGAGCTGTCTGTGTAATGCAGGACAGTCCTCCAGAGCGAGAGACACTCTTTGTAACTCTTGGGAACTCTAGCTAAGAAATGAGGATCCTGAATTGCGAACCCCTCTTTTATTCTTAGAATTCCCAAATACTACACTGATAGGCAGTCTGCCTGTATTCTGCGTGTGCAGAAAGTAGCAAGGTAACAGCATACCCACACCAGAACAGCTCAGTGAACACATACTGTTCCAGAATCAAACTCATAACGTAAGTACAGGACCAGAACAATGCACAGTACATAAATACAGCACTAGAACCAAGCTCAGAACATAGATACAGCCCAAACCAACGTCAGTACAGAAATACAATATCAGAAGCAAGCTCATAACATAAATACAATACCAGAGCCAACCTCATAACATAGATACAGCACCAGAACAAAGCTCATAACATAAATACAGCACAAGAACCGAGTTCATTATATAATTACTGCATGAACCAAGCTCAGAACACAGAAACAATACCAGAACCAAACTCCTAACATACTGTAATTACAGCCCTAAAATCAAGCTAATAATCTAAGTACCGTAGAAGAACTAAGTTATTGTTGCTGATGGGCCGATAGCGGAACCTTGGATCATCAGAGGGAAGGAGACAAAGCTAAGAGGGTGATGATTCATGAAGCCCCACAAGACTCTGCTAGATGGAGAAAGATCAATGGCTATGGTGATTATGGTTATGTTGGACCATTGATGTATGAAGGTCTTCTGTTTTCCTCAGCCATGCTACATATTGATATATTGTTTTTTTAGGGTTTTAGGGTTCTTCACAACAAGCATTAATTGGTCCAGGTCACGCTGTCTGGCAAGTAAATACCTGATTTAATGACAAGTTAGTAATTGTTGTATCACCACCTCATGTCCCCATTAAGAAAGTTTAGATGTATAATTTACAGTCACATCTGGCTGATGCTTATCAGCTGACTTAATGAATACCAGTAGATTAATAATGTTCATTTGTAGCGTATTAAGTCCAATTTTGCATTGATATAAAGTAATTGTATATTTTGTGATCTCACTGTCAAACAGAATCCATATCCAAATTAGTGGCCATCAAATACAGCCTATGTAGATGATTGCTAATTTCTTATTTTAGGATGTTATGGCATAGTAGGGCTGAATTTCTCATTATTTCCTATGTGCTTTACAGTAATTCACCAGCAGTCCTTCTGTATGACAAAAGCATAAGTAATACGAAGTGTGCTAAATTACAAACTCAGCTCAACCACAGTTGTACTTAGCTAGCAGTAGATACATTTTAGCACACTCATTAGATACTTTGATAAAATTTTCCATCATTTAGGGTGGCTTCACACGAGCGTGTTTTTGCAACATCGCACAAAAACACGCTTGTATTTGCAACAATGCATTCCCTATGGTGTGTGCACATGTCCGTACTTTGCAGGTGCGTGCCTGCAAAGATAGGACATGCGTGCACCATTGGGAATGCACGCATTGTTTTCAATGAAACGGCGGCTGCTGCCGGCGGCTCCATTGAAAACAATGCTCTGCCGGAACCCCTGCATTCTTTTTCAGGGAAGAGCTTTACATATAAGCCCTTCCCTGAAAAAGAAATATTTTAGTGAAAACAAAAGAAAAAAAGAAATACTCACCTCTCTGCCGCTGCCGTGACCCCCGCGGGGATGAAGAACACATCTGCCGCTAGTTAAGAGAATTCCCTGCTGCTACATCTGCCACATCTGTGGCAGGTGCAGCAGAGGAGTTCTTCAATTCTCTACCACAGCTGTCACACATGACAGCTGCGGTAGAGAATCCTGCTGTCGGCATCCCTGTCATTGGATTTCAGGGAAGGGCTTTAAACATAAGCCCTTCCCTGAAAATCCAATAAAAGTAGTGTTAAAAAAAAAAAAAAAAAAGCATACTCACCTTCCTTCAGCTGCCAAGGCTCAGCCGCGACTTCTGGCTCTGTAGTTCTGAGCTACCAGCAGTCGGGGATTTAAAATCCCCGCCTGCTGGTAGCTCTGATTATGATTGGCTGAGTGCTTCAGCCAATCACAATGAGAGCTACCAGAAGGCGGGAATTTTAAATCCCTGGCTGCTGACAGCTCAGCAGCACTACAGAGCTGAGGACAGCGCGAAAAATCCCGGCTCAGCCGCGACTCATCGCGCTGTCCCCGGCTCTGTAGTTTGGAGCTATCAGCAGCCAGGGATTTTAAATCCCCGGCTGCTGATAGCTCAGCACAGCAGTGCAGAGCCAGGGACAGCGCAAGGAGTCACTGCTGAGCCCAGGCAGCTCAGGGGCTTTCAGGGAAGGGCTTTAACGCGTTTTGCGTTTTTTCTCAAGAGCAATTAGTTTTGAATGTACTCCTGTCCACTGGCGTTTTTTGTTTCAGTCCGTTGCAATTTTTAACATAGGAACTGTCAGTTGCATATGTGTCCTTATTTTTCTCTTAATGCACCCATGAATGTCAATGTAAATTAACGCAAAAAGCCGTGAAAAAGCCGCGAAAAACGCGACGAAAATGCTGCGTTTTTCACGCACGAAAATCGCAAACGCCAGTGGGTGGGCGCCCTAAGTCATACTTTTCACATAAAGGCTTTATCGTTCTACAGCACTGTTACAGAGTTGAGTGATTGTCACTTTTATTTTTAAGTGATTTATTAATTTGAAATAAAATTGCCAAAATATTGGGGCATATTCATTAAATCTTGTATGCCAGATTATTTATGTAGAAATGTTGCAATTTTGGTGAAAGTGCTAAAACTGCAACTTTTTGAAGTTTTATGCCAAACCCTCACACTTTTCTTTTGAAAAGTGGGTGGAGCCCAGCATTAGGAGGTGTGGCCACACACAGCCCTATAGATATGAGCCAGATAGATAGATACAATGCTAACTGGTATTTCAATAGATAGATAGATAAATAGATAGATAGATAATAGATAGATAGGAGACAGATAGAGAGATAGATGGATCGATAGAGAGATAGATAGAGAGATAGATAGATATGATAGAGATAGATAGATATGAGATATAGATAGATATTAGATAGATAGATAGATAGATAAATAGATGATACCAAGATAAAAAGATAGATAGATAAAAGAGATAAATAGAAGGAGATATAAATAGATAGATATGAGATAGATGATAGATCTGAGTTATAGATAGTTAAATAAGAGAGATACATAGATAGGCGATATAGATGTATAGATAGATAGATAAATAGATAGGAGATATATAGATAAGACAGAGATAGATAGATATGAGAGATGGATAGATGGAGATATAGATATGTAGGAGAGAGGTTTTTTTCTGTTATCTCTTGATAGATAGGAGATAGATAGATAGATATAAGACAGAGCGATAGATATGAGATAGATAGATTTGAAACATTTTCTCCTTTTTTTATTCAACAGTAATGCTAACTAGCTTTTCAATATAAGAAAGATAGATAATGACAAATAGATAACAAATAATAGATTTTCTATCTATCTATAGATCTATGTATCTTCTTATATCTATTTTTCATTCAACGGCATTACAATGTAATATAGATATTTAGATAATGAGGAATACATATTGGATATATATAATAATTCTAGGACAGTAATGTAATGACATCTGTAATGATGAATGTTATACTGTACTGAATGAAGTTGGAACTGTGCCACGTTTTTATGAGAGAAATAAAATCTTTAATTGTCTCCTAATGTATTACACAACATGTCAATCATTATATTAGCATTCCATACAGTAATGGTTCATACAGGGCAGTGCAATCCATTGTATAATATGCAATAGATTCTTACCTATCTCATTCTAAATGGAAGCAACCACATATTCTGCATGTAACCTCCAGCCCATAGAGCAATAGATCACAGAGATGCTGCACAAAGCATTGTGCTGAAATGGATATACAAGGCAAAGATGACTTACCCAAACCAGCTTCTCTAGTAGCGACAGCAGGGTCCAGGTTACTGTGACATAAAATGCTGTATGAAGCAGGTGATAGCAAATGCTCAGTATGGCCTCAGCATAGCGGGTTCATTCTGCATAGAGCACTGTGATATTCTGCATCAGATCTGCACTCTACACAAAAGCTCATTTCCTTCTGCATGCAACTGCACAGCCTCTCAGTGGCCGCTGCTGCTCGTGTGATCACATGGGACTTGTCTCCAAGAAAGCCAGCATCTCTGGGATTATGTAGGGTTTTCAATAAGAGTGCCAGGCTGCCAGCAGAAGCAAATGGGCAAAAACAGCAAAGTTTAAGAAAACATTTATCATTTCATTGTAGGGCAGCTGCATAGCAACATTCAAATCATGGAACTGCATATTATAATTTGATGCAAAATGCATGTTGTTTTATAGTCCTCATTATAACAGTATTGCGTTAAAGTCATATGGTATAAGTGGCAACCGCACTGCAACGAAGACCATCAGGAAATACTACCAATAGCTTAGGTATGAGGGAAGCAGCTCAGGTGGCAGCTTTGAAGACCCTGGAGAGAGTGTGCCTTTTCCAAGGTTGGCCTTGTCCATAGTCCCAAGGATGCATTGATTTGGTCTCTATAGTTTCTGCAATGTTAGCAAATTCTTGTGAAAATAGGATGAAAGCACCAAGAAACTTCTTGCCTCAAGAGATTTAGAAATGTAGTGGTCTCAAGTAACATCTGAAAGGAGTCTGTTATCATTGCTGTGGTGCCAATCACTGGCGCAACCATAGGGGATGCAGGAGATGCGGTTGCACCTAGGCCCAGGAGCCTTAAGGGGCCCATAAGGTCTTTCTTTTCCATATAGGGATCCCAGTACTATGAATAAAGCATTATAGTTGGGGGCCCTGTTACAGGTTTTGCATTGAGGCCCAGGAGCTTCAAGTTATGCCTCTGCGTTAAGGGTTTAGGAGACGTTGGGGGGCCCATCCATGAATTAAGTTGGGTTTTCCCACAGATTGCAGCTGATCACTCAGGGTTCTAGCAGGGGGACACTGATAAGTTTAGTCTCATGGGACTCATCTAACAAATAGGGATTGTCAAGAATGGAGAACCCCTTTCAACAAAGGCATGGCTAAGTGTAAAGGGCTTACATGTCATTGATGGGTTATTTTGATGTATATATTTCTTTAAGTCTGCAAGCGTGGCCAATGGGGAGCTGAGATCTCATAAAAGATACGCGCTTTATAAATACAGGGGTTGTACACACACGTGTGCGAAGTGTGGAGAAGAAAGCACAGAGAGAAGATAGAGTGCTGATAATTGGGGAAACAGTTTAGGCCTCTATGGGGTTCCTAAGGGAACCTGTAAGCTACACTTGACATTTAAAGATGGAGGAGAAGCTGTGTGAACTCTGTGATTTACCTCTTGCGAGGTTTCTTTTCCACAAGGCCCAATGCATTCATACGGAAAGCAGTGAGATGTATCATGGTACCAGTAACCATTAAGACCTTGATAAAGTTAAGAAGCATCACGTGATGTCTGGTGTCTTTTTTTTGGATGAGTGCATTTCTATCATTGCTTGCCACCACTCTTGTAGGTACGCAAGGCCAACGCTGAGGCCAAACCCTTCTCCTGCACCTTGGGTTGCACCCAACTTCATAAGAATGCTACTCTAAATTGTCCTAAATTGTAAGATTATTACTCATTTTTCTAGACTCTTTTCAGAGCTGTTGAGAAACGGTAGCAGTAAAAGGTGTCCAAATGTAATAAACATGTTGCACAGTCTAGATTATTGGGATTCTGAAGCATTTTGCTTAGTAAATCTCCACGAAATGTCTAATTTTATCAAATAATTTCAGAAAGCTACTATAGCTACTTATGAGCACATACAAAAACATGCAGGATTTTCCAATAAAGGGCCCAGGCATATTTACCACTATAAATCAATGCCTCCCCATAGTAATCTATATGAGGCCACTCCGACACTCAGTACAAACACAAAGAAAAAAAGGAGTATGAGGCCAAGCAATTAATTTACATACATAAATACAAATCACAAACAACACAAGGAGACTAAGATAAAACCAAGAATCCATTGGATGGGGATATAAAGTGCATGACGCATCTCAGTATAAAAGAGACATATGTAGGTCCCAAGAACTCCGACATATTGTACACATACATAAGATGAATGTAATGCTACACATGAATAGTGACAAGGTGAACAGGGTACAAACAGAGTCAAAGCCACATACTGAAAAAGGACCCACCAATGGAGCCAGAAGGCACCCTGATATGTTCATTTGCTTTCTTAAGGGGAGACAAATAAATACTCCCACACCTCCTATTATACCCCTTTCAATGATCATGTGACAAAAAAATGGCCTTCCCGACAAAGCGAAAGTGCAGCCATTACCCGGAACTCCACAATCAGAGCAGGCACAGACCATGGAAGACCCACATATATGCTGAGCAATACTTGAGACCGGAAAACTAGGACATAAACAGTCGCCATCCAGCGCACACATACAGCAAATGTATAGCAAAGTTTTTGCCAATAAAGTGAAAAAAATAATTAATAATAATTAAACCCATATGCATAATAATGCAAACATACATGAGATGAATAAGAGTAAATAGCAATAATAATAAATAACATAAAAGAGAGGGAAAAAAAGTGAGTGAAGGGTAATTAATCTGCAAAGGTGCAGCAAAACAATAAATGCAATATGTGAAGTGAAAATATGACAAAATGTCCACTAAGATGCATGGATGTGCAGAAAAGTGAAAGAATAAAAAATATTAATTAAGCGATTATACCAAAATAGCAATAACCATAATGGTCTTTAGGAAGTGTTACCAGGTTACTTTCCATGTAGGATCACTGATATATAGAGGTGCTTCTAAAGTATATTATGGAGATGCAGTAATCAGAAGAATCTCTGACCCACTCCCCAGCAAACAAACACAGAGGGAAGCAAAACATGGAGGATAAAGGAGCAACAACGTGTGACCCCCCCCCCCCCCCCCTAAAGTTAGTACATAAAAAGCATGGAAAATAAGAGATGTGGGGAACTACAAGAAAGGGGAAAAACTGACCACCTCATTCAATCCCACAGGAACCATGGTCCCAAGTCTGACAGTCTATCTGCATTCCTTCTGGGTAATTATCTACCTGATATGAACCATGATATCCTTAGGGTTACTCAACGACACAAACCATGATATTCTGAGGGTTACTCAACGACACAAACCATGATATTCTGAGGGTTACTCAACCACACGAACCATGATATCCTTAGGGTTACTCAACGACACGAACCATGATATCCTTAGGGTTACTCAATGCCACGAACCATAAAATTCTTAAGGTTCAGAAGCACACTACACTAAATTATCCTAAATTATCTAGACATTTTTCAGAACCATTGAGGAACAGTAGGAGTAAAAGATGTCCAAATTATATAAATATGGGGCATAACATATACTCCCTTTTATTGGGATTCTGCGGCATTTTGCTTAATAAAT
Source organism: Eleutherodactylus coqui (assembly GCF_035609145.1). Lineage (NCBI taxonomy): Eukaryota > Metazoa > Chordata > Amphibia > Anura > Eleutherodactylidae > Eleutherodactylus > Eleutherodactylus coqui. The sequence goes on from NC_089844.1 coordinate 81,398,732, forward strand.
CTCCCTAAAATGTCTAATTTTATCAAAGAATTTCAGTAAGCTACTGTAGCTGATAGTATGTAGTTCATTTCCAGAACCTTTATGTGCATAGACTTTACATAATATAAATTCTTTAACATTTTCTATGTGTTTATTGGTCGTCACATGCCGACACTTGATGTACAACCTCCCACTGTTCTACTATCTGCAGGGGAGCAGCTCTCAAGTTGAAATCTTTATAGACAATCAATGTAAGAAATTCTGCATAGAGAGTCTGAATACTCTAGGTAAAGTGCACTGAAAAGATCTACTCTCGTGGATGAAGGTCTTTATTGGACAGCTAGAAGCAGAAGAAGCATGAATATTCTGAATTTGATGTAGCAATACAGAAATACTTAAAGGGGTTGTCCCGCGAAAGCAAGTGGGTCTATACACGTCTGTATGGCCATATTAATGCACTTTGTAATGTACATTGTGCATTAATTATGAGCCATACAGAAGTTATAAGAAATTTTTCACTTACCTGTTCCGTTGCTAGCGTCCTCGTTTCCATGGAGCCGTCTAATTTTCAGCGTCTAATCGCCAGATTAGACGCGCTTGCGCAGTCCGGGTCTTCTTCTTTTCTCAATGGGGCCGCTCGTGCCGGAGAGCGGCTCCTGGTAGCTCCGCCCCGTCACGTGCCGATTCCAGCCAATCAGGAGGCTGGAATCGGCAATGGATCGCACAGAAGAGCTGCGGTCCACCGAGTGAGAAGATCCCGGCGGCCATCTTCAACCGGTAAGTAAGAAGTCACCGGACCGCGGGGATTCAGGTAAGCACTGTCCAGTTCTCTGTTTTAACCCCTGCATCGGGGTTGTCTCGCGCCGAACGGGGGGGCTGTTGAAAAAAAAAAAACCCGTTTCGGTGCGGGACAACCCCTTTAAACACTCAACCTTTATTATAGCTGGGGCCCCAACGTTTTAAGGACATTCGGTCTAGTGCAGAACATAGTTGATTCCAAATAGACTTTGTTTCATATCCGAGAACTTCAAAATCAGATTCAAGAAACTAACTTGATATTGCTCAAAACTAGTGCAAAGGAAAAGTATTAATATTGCCCATAAAAAAAAATTAACTTATAAGTTTTTAAAGAGGATATAGAAAAACGAGATATAGAATCTGATTGGTTCTTAAGGGAAACTTCTCTACTTTTCATTGGAAATTGTTTTCAGAAATAGTCTTCACTATAAGTGATATTTGAAGGAGTTGCTCTCACTGATAGCTCCTTTCTCTAGCATTGTATTCAATTGTATCTGCAGTCTCAGAAAGCAGATACAGTTGAGACTGGGAAGCACAGCATGTCATCCAGTACAGCAGGACAGCAATGGAAATTCAGGACTATCTCCATAGATCTAGGATGCATGTAGCACTATTCTCCCTGTCAATATGACATTCCCAAATCCAGTAGAGGCCATTGGTGTTTCATGGATCTGAGACTGGAAGATGAGTGAGCAGTGCCCTGTTCCCCTACTACAGATTACAGCAGCTCCGCCACCATATACTAATCTCAAGAGTGATGTCCCATCCACTGTCACTGTCAGCCATTCTGCGGCATCAAGGATTGAGTTACAATAATGCAGACTGCAATATCAGCTTTGGCCACAACACAGCCAAAGGCTATTACTAAAATGAGTGAATGGAGCATTTGAATTATATGGAGAATTTTCCAGAAAGAGCTTTGATTGTCTGTGTAGCTCCATGAAACACAGTAGGGAAAGGCCAACAGTCATCTCAGAACTTTTGTGCAACTCAGAATTCATAGTGTGTGAGAAGAGGGGGAGCACAGAGAGGTCTTCATGCTGGAGAGTTGCCAGGAGTAAGACTGACACAGACCAAAAGGGCCATTGGCTGAATGGAGGACCAGCTGGATCACTGAGGCAAAGGACCCCACAGCATGTGGGAGGAGAGGGAGTCTTCCTCCCTACCTTTTCTAGACACTGAGGCCTCAGTGTAAAAGTATAACTGGACTGTGAGACGCCGATACTCAGCTAAGAGGACACCAGTTACAGTGAATGTGCAAATTTCTCACATCATCCACAGTCTATCTTGTACAGTCAGGCCATCAGATACAACCTGATTTGCTCCAACCGAACAGACAGAGAAGAAGATTTAAATCATCTTAAAAGGACATTTTAAAATCAGGACTACCATCCCACCTCAATTGATGACCAAATCAGCAGAGCCACCAGGATACCCAGAAATCAACTACTCCAAAACATAGAGAAGGAAGAAAACAGTTGTGTACCTCTAGTAGTGACCTATAACTCACAGATAGAGGTACTAAAGAAAACTGCATAGAAACTCCATCATGCCCTACACAAGGATGACCATCTGAGGACCATATTCCCGGACCCTCCCCTTCTGGGTTTATAGGCAACCTCCAAATTTGAGGAACTTCATAATCAGGAGTGCATTGCTCTCTGACACACCATAAGGAACTTATTCCTGTAATGTAAGGAGCGCAAGACCTGCTCACATGTACGGACCACGAACAGGATACAAATTCCCAACACACAGCAGGACTATAAGATCCCTGGAGCATTCACACGTTCCATGTCCTTCCACGTCTGACATTGGGTACCTGTAAGCCTAGGTTCACACAGGGCGGATTTGCCGCGGTTCTGCCGCAGCAGATTCGCCCGTGGCAAAACCGCCCGCGGCCGCTAATCTCGGGATTAGCCAGCCATGTGGACGAGGTTTCTCAGAAACCTCGTCCACACGGGACGGCTGATCCGCTGTGGTAAGTCCGGTTGAAACCGCGGCTGCGGCGGCTGCAGCCACGGTTTCAAAAGAAGCAGCATGTCTATTTACTTTCATTTTTTTGTTTGTTTATGTCACGGCCGCGCTCTCCTCTATGGGAGCGCCGGACGCAACGGAAAAGCAAGCGGCCGGGCCGCTTCAAAGCCGCCGCGGCTTAAACCGCGACGGTTCTCCCGGCGGAAATCTCGCAGTTTTTGCTGCGGCCAAACCGCGAGATTTCCGATGGGAATACGCCAAGTGTGAACCCAGCCTTAATGTCAGTAAATGTCTTGTTTGGGGCTTTTATGTTGGGGAAACAGGACAAAAACTAAAAGTGAGGATGAGATTGCATCGCCACAAAATTAAAGAGAGAAAGACAGAACTACCCATGGCAGAACATTTTTCTAGTCATGGACACAACATAGAAAATATGAAAGTTATTATATTAAAAGACAATTTCAATTCCCAACATCACAGAAGAATTTGGGAGTACAAATTTATAACAACCTTTGACACTGTCAAGACTGGAATGAACCTCGGAGGGGACTTTTTCCACGAGTGGAGAATATGAAAAATCTGGAGGAGAGATAACACACTGGCATGGTGAGCCCCTACCTAACACAAATACAGAGACCATAAAACTGTCACATTGCTATCACTGGAATAATTATTTACTCCTCTGCTCATTCTGCTCTCGTATTGCTTTAAGTGCAAATTAATCACACCATGTCTGTGCCTTGTCATATGTATATGTGCATTTATATGCATGCCTCTTTTGATTTATTCCATTTAAGCCCGAGGAAGAACCCTGTGTAGGTTCGAAAGCTCGCTATAATATCATATATTTTTGACCTAATTAATTTTCAAAAAACGAAGCATGTAAAAAGAGTTGTTGGAATCAAATGAAACTTTCTATGTGTGATTGTAATGTTGATATAAATAAGTGATTAAAATATTTAAGCAAAAGGATAATTTATTGCTGAAAACTGAACACTTGAAGGGAGGCTCTAGTACCCTGTTGTACTGCCTAGCTTGGATACAAGATGTGATACAGGTGGGCATAGAGTTTCTAGTACCCAATTGGGCCACCTCTATCTGGGATAGAAGATGTGATATGGGCAGGCATGGAGGCTCTAGTACCCTGTTGTACCGCCTCTAGCTTGGATGCAAGATGTGATAAAGGCAGGCATGGAAGTTCTAGTATCCTGTTGTACTACCTCTAGCTGGGATACAAGATGTGATACAAGTGGGCATGCAGGCTCTAGAACCCAGTTAGGCTGCCTTTAGCTTGGATGCAAGATGTGATACAGTCAGGCATGAAGGAGTACAGGTTCCATATGGTATCCTGCGGCATATCGCTCCACATTTGCTGTAACTGAGCCTCTAGATTGTGCAAACTTGTAGGCTGTAAAAATTGCATTGCAGATGGTCCCATATATGTTCTATTGGCAATTAATCTGGTGACTGGGTAGCCATGGTAGTGTGGCAATGTTGTGGAGGCATACATGTGACACCCTTGCTGTGCGTAACCAGCATTATCCTGCAGGATGTCCTGAGCAGTCATTCTCCCTTGTACCACTGCTAGGGGTTACTGACTGTCATATGCAATGGCCCCCTAGAGCATTACACCAGCCATGGGCAAGATTGGAGTGCTCACCCCTAGGTTTCCAGACACGAATGCAGCCATCGTCAATGCCCAAACTAAACCTGGATTTGTCACTGTAGACAACCTAATTCCTCTCCATAAAAGTCCAGTTTTGTCATTCACGACAGCACTGTAAACAGAGGGGATAGTAGGTGGGTATCTAAGGCAGTACATATGATGGGTGCCGTGAGACTAAATGTTCTTCAGCCAAGTGCCTGAAAATGGTTCCAACAGACACAGGGGCCTGTAACAATGGTACCAACTGTCTCTGGATGGCAAACACTGAAACAGTTGGAGCTGCTCATGCTTGTTGGATGATCTTTCCACTGATGGTCTGTTGAGGGTGTCCTGGGCCCAGTCGCCGTGTGTGAGTGCACTCACACATCCACTGTTCCTAACACCTCCTAACAGTGCGGTTAGAACAGCCCAGGTGGAGGCCAATTTGTCAATAGGACAGTTACATATGACAGGTGGAGGCCAATTTGCATTCCAATAATGTGCCCCCCCTCAAACTCTAGTAACTGGGTAAAATCTCTTGTATTGCATCATAGAGGCGTCTAGTGGTCAACAACCTCTACGCAAGTGGAAGAAGAGGTCACCACACACAAGTGGCCTCTGAGAGTCTTTTTATGGGCCAAGGGTGGAACCACTTTGAGGCCTCCGGTGACAAGACCTTTCATCTAATCACGCCACAACTCTATTAATTTGCATATCTACCTGAGATGTAACTGCATGTCGATTTTTGTGGCAAAAACAACAACTTCTTATAGGGACTGGATTTTTTTTAGACAAAGATTGTGTTTTGGGTCGATTGGATTTACATTATGCTGCTCAGCATTATCCCAGACAATATAGCGCAGCATGCTGTGCTATTTTGTCTGGAGTTTTGTACAAGATCTGTTTCCCGGAGACTCCGAACAGAACCTCCGACGTAGATGTGAACAAAGCATTAGCTGCCTTACAAATATGACTGCAGAATTCAAAGGAGACCTCAGATGTTAAAGTACATGGTCATTTGAGTACAAATCGCGGCAGGTTAATTGTAATCTTTTGCTTTGCTGTATTCATTGAAGTTTAGTGAATGCAAAGACTAAGCTTACCTCTTGCTGACAATAAGACCGACTAACTTAGCAGACATTTGAAAGTACATGAAAAGAGAATACTGTATGCAGCATAACATTACATCGTTCAGTGTGTTTCCAGGGAAACCTTCATTATAGCATACGTGAAAGAGGACATTTCTTTCTTGTCTCCGAAACGTGTCTGAGCTGCAAAGAGATCACTTTGATTCTTCGGAAATGTCACATCAAGTCTCTCAATTATTCTGTTTTTAGATGGGAACACAAGACTGGAATCTTATTACACCATAACGGAGCTCTGTTAACTGATGTTTCTCAGCATAAAATATGAAGATACTTGGAATGTTATCTTATAGCCAGGCTTATATTATTAAGGAAATGTAATAACTGATATGCAAAGAGAAATTCCTACGTAAGGTGGCCTTTTTAGTGGTAATATGTTCTACAGGCAAAAAGCAAGGTTTTGTAAATCCAACTGCATGCTTTGCTAAGTCTTAAATATATTGCATATAGTATTAATATAACCAGCGGTGTATGTATCATGGAGACATGTAAGCCATAGACAAACAGATATGGAAACTGTAGCAAGCAGAGGAAGCTTAGGTTGAAGAAGCATTCTCATCGCCTAGTCACGGACACAACATAGAACACGTGAAAGTTATTATACTTAAAGGCAATTTCAAATGACAAAACCATAGAAGAATTTGGGAGTAGAAATTTATAACAACTTTCGACACTTTCAACAGAGTGTTAAATTTTTCAAGAGGATGTGTGACTGGGAAGTGTAAGAAATCTATAGCACAGATAACACACAGGCCTGGTGACCCCCTAACACTAATTCAGAGACCATAAAAACCCTCACATGTTTATCAGTGGACTATTTAAGTATTAATTTAAGTATTTATTTATTTTTCTACTCATCCTATTGTAGTATTCTTTTAAGTGCAAATTAATCACATCCATGTCTGTGGCTTGTCATAAGTATATATATATATATATATATATATATATATATATATATATATATGCATGCCTCTTCAGATCTATTTCATTATGCCTAAGGAAGAATCCTGAGAAAGCTCACTATAAAATCATGTATTTTTTTAGCTATTAAAAGGTATCATATCTACGAGATTACTTGGTTTCTCTTACTGGAAACAATCACATTTAACATCACTTTATGACTAGAGATGAACGAGCGTACTCGTTAAGGGAAATTACTCAAGCAAGTATCGCCATTTTCAAATACATGCCTGCTTGCCCGAAAAGATTCGGGGAGTAGCGAGGGAGAGCGGGTATGAACGGGGGTGGGGGGAGATCTCTCTCTCCCCCTCACTTCCCCCTGCTTACTCCCGGAACTCACCGCTTCTTCCACCGGCCCCCGAATCTTTTCAGATGAGCAGGCATGTACTTGAAAATGGTGATACTCGCTCGAGTAATTTGCCTTAACGAGTACGCTCACTCATCTCTATTTATGACCGGTGGGGACTTTTGTAACAGACTATACCCAGCTTTATAATACTTTGCTTTTCTATGATGTTACATATTGTTTTGAGTGTAAAATTTGTGCATTTTTCTTTTTATGGGGTTGTGGCTGCCGACGTAATGGAAGGATAGAGACACTATGATGTATTGGGCAGTTAGTTTGAGGCAGTACGTTGAGTCTGTTGCACTGTAGAGGCTGAAGTCTGTTATCTCGGGAGCTGCAGAGTAGCTGTAGATTGTTAGACTGCAAAGAAACCAGAGAAAGTAAACTGCATTTATATAGAAGTTTTTGGTACCCAAGAACCTCACGACTCAGTTTGAGCCTGTCCCCGATTTTCTCACAGGCAGCAAGTGTTAGGCCAGGCGCTTGAGTGTGGTGATCTGCAACCAGAAAAGATTATTGTTTTTCTATGTTGAATAAAGACTGCTCCAGTTTGTGAAACATGTGGAATAGGAGTGAGTTCCTCAGTACATCTGCCCGAGTCAGGTATACAGGGTACAATAGAGCCTTGTGTGGCACAGAGTGCTAACTAAGCTCTTGCATGGTTCAGGTAGCTGGCTCAAGGTCGATTCAGCCTTCCATTCTTCCAAGGTCGGAAAAATGAGTACCCAGCTTTGTGGGGGTAATAAATAAATTACTTGAAAGTGCTGCAGAATAAGTTGGCGCTATACAAGATTTATTATTTTTATTTTATTACAGCCTGACAGTGATTCACCAGACTTGTGCCTGAACTAAGCAGAGATGACTTGCATTGTTCTGGTAACTGAGGAACAACCCCAGCCGGCAGAACCCCAGTGGCTTATATCTTAAGAGGGGAGTGAGTATGAGCACCTTGGTCTTGCTTCACATGATCCTTGGGATTCTACAATCCTGAGACCCTTGGTGCACAATTTTGTTTTCCAGAAGAATCAGCTGGTGGGTGAGCTAGGTGAATTACAGAGATAGATACCAAGCCCCATTTGTAGAATCTAAGATGGAGTTTTCCAGTAAAGCCCTACAGGCATTATCACTACTTGTTGCTGCGCTGCAGAATTTGAGCCTGCTGTTGTCCCAAACTCTCCTGCCTCAACCTTATGAGAATTGGTAGGCCTCACTGCTTTACACCTTGTATCATGGCCGAAGTGTACTCAGCCTCACCATTTACAGAAGCATTCATGGATTTTTGCAATAATTGCTAATAACACCTGGTATCTGGGAATCTTGAGTTATCAGTTTAAACAGAAGTGGCTTGCTCGTTATACAGGAAATAGAACTTAAGATGCAGTTGAAGTTTACCCAATTTTAACACATAGTTCAAGGGCTGGATTCAGCCCGCTTTTTTGTTGTGGTGTTGCACTCTGTTAATAAAATTATCTCAGCAAGCGCTAAAGTGCCTAACAAGTCTTCCTATGACAGCTTCCCCAGGGGACTTTGGTGGACACCTATGGCTTAAGCCTATTATCAGTAATTCAGATCCCAACCAAGCCCGGCTCTGGCGTGGCCTGAACCTGGCCATGAAAGCCTGTTATCTGTGGATCCTACTTATGAGGAGAAAAGTATTGTGACTTTCATCCTGACACAGTCCTCATGGCAAACTTAGGTAAGCCTCTCACTTTGGTTGGACCTCTACTAATCTAGTGGATGGGTAAAAAGTTGTAATTTCTTCCAATAACCAGAATATTCTTTTAAGGTCAATTGAGTGCAGCCTGCTAAGGAAATTTAGTGGTTACTCTCACATTTAGTGGGCACAGTCTCTCAAAAAGCAGTACAGTAACAGAAGATCACTTGCAGCAATTTAACACAGTCTTTATTGAAGCTTGGTGGATAGGCTGCACCCAAAGGTGGCTCTTTCCTGAGCTCACTTAGCAGCCATTATGGGTCTAGGGAAAGATACTCCCTACCACAACATATCCTACCTAGGCATGATTTTGTGGACTGCACCAGTCTATTGTCTAAGCATGCCCTTGTACCTCTGGCTGTCTGCAAATACTAAGCTACTACTGATCTGCCTAAATTCCAGGATCGTTCTGTTCACCAACAATATGTGTCTTGTAGCTTGAATGCTGTCCTTACCTGTGGTTTTGCAGAGAGTGTTCTCTTCTTTGCATAGTTCAAGTCCACAGTCTCTAATTGGAACACCACCTCTTTAAGAGCATCACTTTGACTTGTTAGTAGCACACAATTTAACGTGACAGTGTCTACATATTTACATTCCTTGTCTCTGGTGCTACTTGCACCATTTCCTACTTGCAGGAGGAAGAATTGTACAGCCAGTGATTCGGTAACAGTGATCCCCTGGTGTGGTTATCTGTAGGCATGATCGCTCTGTAGTTTCCCAGAGTAGAGTAGGGACCCCAAAAACTCTTTCTTGTCTGCTTTTTATATGTTGTATGTGTTTGGTGTTCATGTCATTAACCTTAATGTGTATGTGTCCTTAGCACCCTAACCTGCTTGTGGTTGGAGGAATAGTAAGTGGACGGGTTAGGAGCAGGGATTGTGAAATGGTGAGGAGAAGGCAAGATGTAGTCGGGAAGGGAGGACTTGTGTAGGCGGCTCAGGACCCGATGCCATCAAAGTCCCTCAGAAAGCCAAAAGAAACCTATCTCAACTGCAGAGTCGGGTCAAGATCCCCTTAAGAATGAAGGGCCTGTGGAACTTCGGAAGGGAAGTTGGCAGAGTATGCCACCCCCTCTTCTGCTTATTCACAGAAGGGTGCGATGGTTACGGCTTCCGGTTGGAATATAAGTTGGGCGTAAGTGAGTGTATGAAGTGCTCATTAGATCCAAGACGAGAGAGACTAGGAACAGAGAGAGAAACTCTCCGTCTATTTTCCTGCCATGCTAACAGCATTTGTTCAGGTAATCCACTATCAGATAACTGTGACTGATGGCAGGTGTGTTTATGGTATGGAGTGTTAGCAAACTGAAAACTGTTGGCAACTGTCATGAAAAAGATGGTTCAGCTCTGCTGTTACCTAAGACTGTTCCCGCATGTACTGAGGAATCCCATGTTATAAATGTTAAGTAAACTGTGTCCCTCTGGTTTAACCAACGATTGGATTTTTGACTCTTTATTCGATTCATCTGTTTCATTACATTAAAGGGGCACTGGCGTCACGTGAATATTTCAACTTAGACTGTTATCATCCTTTTATTATTTTACCACTGTGAGCTGCCGGGCTGGGCCATGCCTGGTTGCTCTGGGGAGGGACAGTAGAGCTGCTGTTGACAAAACATTTTTATCCCTGCTGTCTCTTCCCGAAGACCTGCACTCGTATGCTACACCTTCTTCCTCCACTCACAGCAAACACTCATTCAATCCAATGATCTTCAACCAGACTGTGGTAACCAGTCCTACAGTATTGCCAAACTTATTGTGACTTATATGATGCTCAGGACAGTCCGTATCTGACGGTTTTCTTACAGTTGTTTCTCAGACCCCACAGCCTATAATCTATCTCTGAGTGACACCTCTGAGGGGTTCTCTTCTAGGACCCAGTCCTCTCTTTCTCTATAACTATCTATGTCTCTCTCAGCAGCCAGATATACTCCACTGCTCCTCAGACTCCAGTTTTAGTCTTTTCCTGGCCTCTCTTTCTCAGCCTTTCGATATGCTTCTTTATGATTGCTTAGGTCCAGACCTCTTCGCAGTCTCATTGTCTTCCATGATGCACTTACTGGGGACACACTCAGCCTAAAGGTAAAAAACACACAGTTACAAATGTAGCAATCATTAACATGACTGACAAATCATGATACCATGATTTACAGCAAAGTAGTACATGGTAGTTAAAGTTATCATAATGTATTAAAAGTTAGCGTTTGCTGCATCTGTACATGGACGCATCTTAAAACCAATCTACAAGTGCTTTTAACACATCTACATCCACTGTCAAGTCAGATGCAGGGCTCTTTGGACTGACATCTCCTCCTGCAGGATGAAAGTCCAGGAACACTTTTCCTGGTATCAGCTAGCCTCACTGGAACAGTTCACCAGCTTCTACTCTATGCATCAGGGACCACTCAGACTCTGTGGGTATGCAGCGGCCCGGTACCACCCTTGGCACTGGGGAAGATGGCAGGATAGAACACTTACTTATGTCACGGGCGGCTCTACCACCTTCTCCTTCAAGGCCCCAAAGCGTAGTTAAACCAGCCGCTCACAGGTCATGTAAATAATACCTGCATATAGAACAATTTAATACCTAATTGTCTTCATGATGCCAGTGCCCCTTTCCAATGGTGAGTGTAAATAAACCACTGAAAAACCCCAACACTCTTAGACAGTGTTTAATACTTGAGTCCTCGCCAAACCAAATTTTTAATAAAGTTTGACCTGAAGCAGGTTTCTGCTGGTTTTTTATGCTCAACACTAGGAATGAATTATACCGTCCTGCAGTGACCAATCAGCACTATACAATTGAAAGAGGAAAATACTGTAGTATTGATCAGGCATGGCCAGAGAAAGAAAAAGTGGCAATTAAAGCCAATGACTCAGAGCTAAAGTCATCTCTAATTGGACTTATTTGCATGCCATATCCTTTTCATCTTAACCAGACTGTCATGTTAAGTCAACAAATCTTCCATTGCACTTATATGACCTTGTCCACATATTCAAAAAATAGTCATTTTGAGGAAAACTAGGAGATTTAATGTACGAGTATTGATACTGTCTATCTTTAACCACTTCCTAATCACATCACATAAATATGCCTCATGCATTCATGAAGGGTGTATATGGAGCAGCCGTTGGAGGTGAGTCTGTTCCATATTCAGCAGGTCTACTTCTCCTAGGTGAGCCATTGGATGTATTGCTTCCTGCTTCAGCTGGTGCCTTTCCACATTTCTTCCAATATGTGCAGCTAAACCATTCTACAGTCTCAGCTGTATGCACCCCAAAATTACTGAGGAAGAGTCCTTGTGGCTCGAAACACATCTAATTGCTGATAGACCTTACGATAAAAGAGAAGTTGAGTATTTATTCTCGTTTTCATGCTTTTTTTCCACAAGGTTGTGCCATTTACCAGTTTGTTTTCTCAGTCTCAACCTCTTGATGACAAGCTTATTTTTTGGTTTAAGGACCAAGTCATTATCATCGTTAGAGCCATAGCATGTTGACATAGCTGTATGAGGGGTTTTTTTTTTGGAAATTGAAAGACCATTAGTGAGGTCAGTAAAGAGGCGTATTGGTCGTCACTAAGGGGTTAATATTGACTTGTCTCATACCCACTTCTAGTGAGCTGTTGACCTGGTTAGATTCAGGTGTATGTAGACTCTTAGGCAACACAGTCACAGGGTGACAACTGTAGGACTTGCTTACCCAAATTACTTTAGGCATCCCAAGTCCAGTGGGCTGTAGCATTTGTCTAGGTTTGCCTGGTATCGACATTGCCATGAACAATGGATGGGATAAGAAGGCAAGTTGGACAAATATCCAAGACAACACACAAAGATAAGTGAGACCTTAAATAATAGAAGACACATAAATAGAGGAATTTGAAGTATGGATACAACTAGAAACCTAGCTAAGCGGGTTAGTTTTGCATACGCCCTCTGGTGCTGGGGCGCCAGGAAACAACTGCCCTTAACAAGGGTATTTAAAGGCAGGGCCAAGACTATAAAGTGATTATTTGCCCCATTGTAAAATAACCTATCTACTAGAGCTGTGGACAAGACAACTGAGAACATGACAAGCACTAGGAGTTGATGTCATCTTTTGTACTAGGGGTGTTATCAGATGGGGAAGAGATCCTGTGTATTGGCAATCCAGGTTATATTTTGTGCCAAAGATGAAGAGTCTTAATGATTCCACACATGGCCAAATGTGATACTTTCTCTATGTATAGAGGCAAAATACTTGAGAATATAATTGTATAGAATAACATAATAAGTAGGATCTTACAGATGAGGCAGAATAATGAACACAAGATACAGGGATTCAGGTCTGGAATCCAGAGCTACATGTGATATCACAGCACATTAGTATTCTGTCTAGTAATGCAATAAAATGCCTTCTGGCATTTGGAATATTGACAGATAGCTGAAACCTGCTTGAAACAATCTCCCTCCCAGAAGACGTAGTGGAGTTTGGGTGAAGGTGCGGAGCGTTACATAGAATCCATACTTGTATTCTGCAGCAGCCATCTGCTTAAAGGAGAACTGGACTAAAATAAAACACTTATTCTACTGTAGGTTCATAATATAAAGAATAAGCTATATCCATTGTATTACAGAGAGGACAGTTACAGACCCAGAAGAGGTGGATTTGTCATTTTGCTAATTTTTTTTTATATCAGGAGGAATTAGCTGTTGTTTTCCCTACAACCGACCATGCTGTACCTACTACATTATCTAAAGGTGTTTTCCAGGCAAGTACTATTAATAACCTATTATAATAATAAGCGCATTTATTTATATAGCGCATACATATTAAACAGCACTTTACATCACTTGATATTAGGTTCTGTCCCCATCGGGGCTCACAATCTATATAAACCTATCGGTATGTTAATGGAGTGGGGGAGGAAACTCGAGTACCCAGAGGAAACCCATGCAAACATGCAGAGAAAATAAAAACTCCATGCAGATGTTGTCTTTGGTGGGATTTGAACCCAGAACCACAGTGCTGTAAGGCAACAGTGCTAACTAATGAGCCATCAGTTGTTGAATGGCTGGGATCCACCACTCCAGACCCTAGCCAACCAGCTGTTCAGGCGCCCACTGTCAGCACCACAACACATAGGTATGGAGCATAAGCAGGTAGCTCCAACTTTTGTTTAATGGCCAGTGCTTGTAACTGCAGGTGTAGCAGTGATTGATTTTAATGAGAGCTACACCTGCAATTACAGGCACTGGCCAAAGCATGGGGGTCAGAGCTATCTGCTTCCACTCCATAACCCTGTGTGATGTGGTACTGACAACGGGCTCCAGATCAGTTGATTACCAGGAATCCTGAGCAGTGGACCCCCAACTATTGATGACCTATCCTGAAGACAGGTTATTAGTAACATTTGCCTAGAAAACCCCTTTCAAAGTTTTGGAATTTTCCAGGATCCAGTCATATAAGAGGTCCATGTTTCCTTCCTAATTTGTCTATATAGATAGTTCTAGTAATTGTTAGGAAATTATAGTCCCAGTGTTTCTGGAGGAGCAATGTGCCACACAGCACTGCTACATGCATGTCACACATACAGAACTGTTACATACATTGTTTATCCCATACAACAGGGATCAGAAGCAGCACAGCACTGGAGATGAAGGACCAGTGATGACTAGAGATGAGCGAGCACCAAAATGCTCGGTTGCTCGTTACTCGGGACGAAATTTTCGCGATGCTCGAGGGTTCGTTTCGAGTAACGAACCCCATTGAAGTCAATGGGCGACTCGAGCATTTTTGTATATCGCCGATGCTCGCTAAGGTTTCCATTTGTGAAAATCTGGGCAATTCAAGAAAGTGATGGGAACGACACAGCAACGGATAGGGCAGGCGAGGGGCTACATGTTGGGCTGCATCTCAAGTTCCCAAGTCCCACTATTAAGCCACAATAGCGGCAAGAGTGGGCCCCCCCCCCTCCCAACAACTTTTACTTCTGAAAAGCCCTCATTAGCAATGCATACCTTAGCTAAGCACCACACTACCTCCAACAAAGCACAATCACTGCCTGCATGACACTCCGCTGCCACTTCTCCTGGGTTACATGCTGCCCAACCCCCCCCCGCGCGCACGATGCAGTGTCCACAGCGCACACCAAAGTGTCCCTGCGCAGCCTTCAGCCTGCACTCATGCCACACCACCCTCATGTCTATTTATAAGTGCGTCTGCCATGAGGAGGAACCGCAGGCACACACTGCAGAGGGTTGGCACGGCTAGGCAGTGACCCTCTTTAAAAAGGGCGGGGCGATAGCCCACAATGCTGTACAGAAGCAATGAGAAATATAATCCTGTGCCACCGCCATCAGGAGCTGCACACGTGGGCATAGCAATGGGGAACCTATGTGCCACACACTATTCATTCTGTCAAGGTGTCTGCATGCCCCAGTCAGACCGCGTTTTTTTTATAAATAGTCACAGGCAGGTACAACTCCGCAATGGGAATTCCGTGTGCACCCACAGCATGGGTGGCTCCCTGGAACCCACCGGCTGTACATAAATGTATCCCATTGCAGTGCCCATCACAGCTGAGGTAACGTCCGATTAAATGCAGGTGGGCTTCGGCCCACACTGCATGCCCCAGTCAGACTGGGGTTCTTTAGAAGTGGACACATGCAGTTACAACTCCGTGTGGACCGACAGCATGGGTGGGTGCCAGGAAGCCACCGGCGGTACATAAATATATCCCATTGCATTGCCCATCACAGCTGAGGTAACGTCCGATTAAATGCAGGTGGGCTTCGGCCCACACTGCATGCCCCAGTCAGACTGGGGTTCTTTAGAAGTGGACACATGCAGTTACAACTCCCTGTGGACCCACAGCATGGGTGGCGGTACATAAATATATCCCATTGCAGTGCCCAGCACAGCTGATGTAACGTCAGCTTTAACGCTGGTGGGCAAAAAATTAATTGGATTACACTGTAAGTGAGGGCCCCAAAAAATTGGTGTGCCAACAGTACTAATGTACGTCAGAAAAATTGCCCATGCCCAACCAAGAGGGCAGGTGAAACCCATTAATCGCTTTGGTTAATGTGGCTTAATTTATAACTAGGCCTGGAGGCAGCCCAGTTAAAATAAAAATTGGTTCAGGTGCAAGTTTCAACGCTTTAATGAGCATTGAAACGTATAAAAATTGTTTACAAAAATTATATGACTGAGCCTTGTGGGCCTAAGAAAAATTGCCCATTCGGCGTGATTATGTGAGGTTTCAGGAGGAGGAGCAGGAGGAGGAGGATGAATATTATACACAGATTGATGAAGCTAAAAGGTCCCCGTTTTTGATGGTGATAGAGAACAATGCTTCCATCCGCGGGTGCAGCCTACGTATTGCTTAGGTATCGCTGCTGTCTGCTGGTGGAGAAGAGAAGTCTGGGGAAATCCAGGCTTTGTTCATCTTGATGAGTGTAAGCCTGTCAGAACTGTCGGTTGACAGGCGGGTACGCTTATCTGTGATGATTCCCCCAGCCGCACTAAACACCCTCTCTGACAAGACGCTAGCCGCAGGACAAGCAAGCACCTCCAGGGCATACAGCGCGAGTTCAGGCCACGTGTCCAGCTTCGACACCCAGTAGTTGTAGGGGGCAGAGGCGTCACGGAGGACGGTCGTGCGATCGGCTACGTACTCCCTCACCATCCTTTTACAGTGCTCCCGCTGACTCAGCCTTGACTGGGGAGCGGTGACACAGTCTTGCTGGGGAGCCAGAAAGCTGTCAAAGGCCTTAGAGAGTGTTCCCCTGCCTGTGCTGTACATGCTGCCTGATCTCTGCGCCTCCCCTGCTACCTGGCCCTCGGAACTGCGCCTTCGGCCACTAGCGCTGTCGGATGGGAATTTTACCATCAGTTTGTCCGCCAGGGTCCTGTGGTATAGCATCACTCTCGAACCCCTTTCCTCTTTGGGTATGAGAGTGGGAAGGTTCTCCATATACCGTGGGTCGAGCAGTGTGTACACCCAGTAATCCGTAGTGGCCAGAATGCGTGTAACGCGAGGGTCACGAGAAAGGCATCCTAACATGAAGTCAGCCATGTGTGCCAGGGTACCTGTACGCAACACATGGCTGTCCTCACTAGGAAGATCACTTTCAGGATCCTCCTCCTCCTCCTCAGGCCATACACGCTGAAAGGATGACAGGCAAGCAGCATGGGTACCCTCAGCAGTGGGCCAAGCTGTCTCTTCCCCCTCCTCCTCATCCTCCTCATGCTCCTCCTTCTCCTCCTCAATGCGCTGAGATATAAACAGGAGGGTGCTCTGACTATCCAGCGACATACTGTCTTCCCCCGGCTCTGTTTCCGAGCGCAAAGCGTCTGCCTTTATGCTTTGCAGGGAACCTCTCAAGAGGCATAGCAGAGGAATGGTGACGCTAATGATTGCAGCATCGCCGCTCACCATCTGGGTAGACTCCTCAAAGTTTCCAAGGACCTGGCAGATGTCTGCCAACCAGGCCCACTCTTCTGTAAAGAATTGAGGAGGCTGACTCCCACTGCGCCGCCCATGTTGGAGTTGGTATTCCACTATAGCTCTACGCTGCTCATAGAGCCTGGCCAACATGTGGAGCGTAGAGTTCCACCGTGTGGGCACGTCGCACAGCAGTCGGTGCACTGGGTAGATGAAACCAATGTTGCAGGGTGCGCAGGGTGGCAGCGTCCGTGTGGGACTTGCGGAAATGTGCGCAGAGCCGGCGCACCTTTCCGAGCAGGTCTGACAAGCGTGGGTAGCTTTTCAGAAAGCGCTGAGCCACCAAATTAAAGACGTGGGCCAGGCATGGCACGTGCGTGAGGCTGCCGAGCTGCAGAGCCGCCACTAGGTTACGGCCGTTGTCACACACGACCATGCCCGGTTGGAGGCTCAGCGGCGCAAGCCAGCGGTCGGTCTGCTCTGTCGGACCCTGCAGCAGTTCGTGGGTCGTGTGCCTCTTATCTCCTAAGCTGAGTAGTTTCAGCACGGCCTGCTGACGCTTGCCCACCGCTGTGCTGCCATGCCGCGCGACACCGACTGCTGGCGACGTGCTGCTGCTGACACATCTTGATTGCGAGACAGAGGTTGCGTAGGAGGAGGACGAGGAGGAGGAGGGTGGTTTAGTGGAGGAAGCATACACCGCCGCAGACACCACCACCGAGCTGGGGCCCGCAATTCTGGGGGTGGGTAGGACGTGAGCGATCCCAGGCTCTGACTCTGTCCCAGCCTCCACTAAATTCACCCAATGTGCCGTCAGGGAGATATAGTGGCCCTGCCCGCCTGTGCTTGTCCACGTGTCCGTTGTTAAGTGGACCTTGCCAGTAACCGCGTTGGTGAGGGCGCGTACAATGTTGCAGGAGACGTGGTCGTGCAGGGCTGGGACAGCACATCAGGAAAAGTAGTGGCGACTGGGAACTGAGTAGCGTGGGGCCGCCGCCGCCATCATACTTTTGAAAGACTCCGTTTCCACAACCCTATACGGCAGCATCTCCAGGCTGATAAATTTGGCTATGTGCATGTTTAACGCTTGAGCGTGCGGGTGCGTGGCGGCGTACTTGCGCTCCAACACTTGCGCTAGCGACGGCTGGACGGTGCGCGGACAGACATTGGTGGATGGGGCCGAGGACAGCGGAGGTGAGGGTGTGGGTGCAGGCCAGGAGACAGTAGTGCTTGTGCCCTGAGAGGGGGGTTGGATCTCAGTGGCAGGTTGGGGCACAGGGGGAGAGGCAGTGGTGCAAACCAGAGGCGGTGAACGGCCTTCGTCCCACCTTGTGGGGTGCTTGGCCATCATATGTCTGCGCATGTTGGTGGTGGTGAGGCTGGTGGTGGTGGCTCCCCGGCTGATCTTGGCGCGACAAAGGTTGCACACCACTGTTCGTCGGTCATCTGCACTCTCAGTGAAAAACTGCCAGACCTTTGAGCACCTCGGCCTCTGCAGGGTGGCATGGCGCGAGGGGGCGCTTTGGGAAACAGTTGGTGGATTATTCGGTCTGGCCCTGCCTCTACCCCTGGCCACCGCACTGCCTCTTGCAACCTGCCCTGCTGCTGCCCTTGCCTCCCCCTCTGAAGACCTGTCCTCAGTAGGCGTAGCAAACCAGGTGGGGTCAGTCACCTCATCGTCCTGCTGCTCTTCCTCCAAATCCTCTGTGCGCTCCTCCCTCGGACTTACTCCAATTACTACTACCTGAGTGATAGACAACTGTGTCTCATCCTCATCGTCCTCCTCACCCACTGAAAGGTCTTGAGACAGTTGCCGGAAGTCCCCAGCCTCATCCCGCGGACCTCGGGAACTTTCAAAAGGTTGGGCATCGGTCACGACAAACTCCTCCGGTGGGAGAGGAACCATTGCTGGCCATTCTGGGCAGGGGCCTGGGAACAGTTCCTGGGAGTCTGCCTGCTCCTCAGAATGTGTCATTGTAATGGAGTGAGGAGGCTGGGAGGAAGGAGGAGCAGCAGCCAGAGGATTCAGAGTTGCAGCAGTGGACGGCGCAGAACTCTGGGTGGACGATAGATTGCTCAAAGCACTTTCTGCCATCCACGACAGGACCTGCTCACACTGCTCATTTTCTAATAAAGGTCTACCGCGTGGACCTATTAATTGTGAGATGAATGTGGGGACGCCAGAAACGTGCCTCTCTCCTAATCCCGCAGCAGTCGGCTGCGATACACCTGGATCAGGAGCTCGGCCTGTGCCCACACCCTGACTTGGGCCTCCGCGTCCTCTAGGCCTACCCCTACCCCTCAGCATGGTGTATTACCAGTAGTGCAGAAACAGAACGCTGTAATTAAATGTGCCGCTTATTGGTCTGTGGTTGAAGGCTGACTTCGCTTACGGAACGCCAGGAAATAATTTTGCGCAAGCCTGCTGTAACACTTAGCTGGCTGTGTATGAATTAGGAGGACAACTACACCCAGCACAGACGCAGAATACTGAGAACAGTCACAGGCAGCCCAAATAGATTTTTTTCCCCAAATGTTTTTGGAAAGGCCCACTGCCTATATACACTGTATATGTCTTCTGTCCCTGCGTCACCACTACTGGCCCTGGAGTATATAAAATAACTGCAGACTGTTGCACTGTGGACTGGAATGTGATGTAACAGCCAACACAGAGCCAGGAAATAATTTTGCGCCAGCCTGCTGTAACACTTAGCTGGCTGCGTATGAATTAGGAGGACAACTACACCCTCAGCACAGACCCAGAACACTGAGGACAGTCACAGGCAGCCCAAATAGATTTTTTTCCCCAAATGTTTTTGGAAAGGCCCACTGCCTGCATTCAATAAATATATGTCTTCTGTCCCTGCCTCACAATATATGTCTTCTGTCCCTGCCTCACCACCACTACTGGCCCTGGAGTATGTATAATTACTGCAGGGCGCAATGCTCTGCACGGCCGATATACAAAAAAAAAAAAGTGCAACACTGCAAAAAGCAGCCTCCACAGTACTGCACACGGTTAGATGTGGCCCTAAGAAGGACCGTTGGGGTTCTTGACGCCAAAAATACTCCTAACACTCTCCCTATAGCAGCTCCGGCACCAACAGCACTTTCCCTCCTCTATGTCAGAACAAATCTGTGGCGAGCCGCGGGAGGGGCCAATTTTTATACTCGGGTGACACCTGATCTCGCCAGCCACTCACTGCAGGGAGATGAAAGTGAAAGTAACTCTAACATCGCGTGGTACTCGTCACGAGTAACGAGCATCTCGAACACGCTAATACTCGAACGAGTATCAAGCTCGGACGAGTACGTTCGCTCATCTCTAGTGATGACGTCACTATCATGCTCCATCCTTGATCATATGACGGTAATGTTATCAAAGGTCCTGCATCCTTGTTCAGATTATGGGCAGAATACAAACCCCCTG
Organism: Eleutherodactylus coqui; assembly: GCF_035609145.1. Classification (NCBI taxonomy): domain Eukaryota; kingdom Metazoa; phylum Chordata; class Amphibia; order Anura; family Eleutherodactylidae; genus Eleutherodactylus; species Eleutherodactylus coqui. The sequence continues at coordinate 81,419,153 of NC_089844.1, forward strand.
CAGCCTCAGTTGCCATGGAATACTAGTGAACAACTAGCCGGATAGCAGCGTGTGCATACAAGACCTGTGATGATGTCACAGCCATGTGATCAGGGGTGGAGCATATAACTCCCTCACTGGAGATGAAGGACATGTGATGACGTCACTGTCATATGATCAGGGGCGGAGCATGTAAGTCACTCGCAAACCCACTCACTACTCACTGACAGACAGATCATCATTAGTATTTTGACAACAGAGTATGTTTGTAAGCGGTTAAATGCCAATATATATATTAATAAATAAATAAATAACCTGGAAGCGCTGCGGAATAAGTTGGCGCTGTACAAATAACAAGATTTAATTTTTTTTTAATTGAAGAATATTACTGTTGTACTTTATTTTTGTTCCTACCAGGACCTTTAAAGATATTTCACATGACTGCGTTTTTGTACTCTTACTTTGCTGATGTGGACCTGCTGATTGGCTAAAGGACTAGGTATTAAAAATAGGCTGTGGTGTGATTCAACAGTTTCAGAGAGTGTAGAGAAGAGATACTGCTAGTGAGAGCTGCAGCAGAGCTGACCAGCAGCTAGACTTGCAAGATTCCGCAGCTGGAGTGGAACAGTTTTTTTTACAGAGAGTCTTGTGAGGAGTGAGCTGACCAAGTGCTACTGGAGAACTGAGTTTTCCTGTACTAGAGGGAAAGAGAGCACAGCTTGAATTTATAGAGTGGTGCTCCACAGCTGTTACAGCACAAGTGCCAGAAGGAGATCTGCCGATTGTCTAAGGAAATATCAGCTTTAATTACGGACCACAAGCACTGTGTCTTTAGCAAGAGAGAGATCAGCAGCAAAAGTGGATAGATCAACAGCCAGTATCCAGATATTCAAGTTTCAGTGATGTCTAATTGTGAGTACCATCCCCCAGGCTCATCACCGGTAAAACGGATTGTTTTATCTTCACCGCTGTACAGCCTTCCCTAAGGTACTGTGCTAATAATTTGTTCAGGAGACAGTGGCTGCATATTTCAATTAGCGGATTTAGTCATCTGGATAACCAAAGTTTCTGCAAAACTAAGTTACTTTAGAGGAAACTTTTTATTTTCAATCAGCACATGTAGAACAATTTACTGCAGGCCAGGGTAAACCATTTATTGACTGTGATAATTCTGTATTGCATATGCAATATTAAGGACACCCTCGTTTACGACTGATACTCGAGTGAGCATCGGTCTTTTCAAGCAACTGATTACTTGTCTGAGCACTATGCTGGGGGGCGGCGGGAAGCGGGGGGGGGGGAGAGATCTCTCTCACTCTCCCCCCCACTCCACCCCGCCGCCTGGTGCTCGGACGAGTAATCAGTTACTCAAAAAGACCGATGTAACTGAGCCATACATTAAATGCACAAACACTATTGATGTAGGGCATTGTCCTACGCACAACCCCCATTGTCTTCTACAGAACCTTCATCATCTTTCACACAACTCTCATTAACCTCCACACAACCACCACGATCCTCAACAGTCCTCCAAACAAACCCTATCATCTTCCAAATACAGTAATCCCCTCCATCACATCTAGGCCATATGGACTGATAGTGCCTACTTCTGCATGCAAGTCTGGTGTCAGTTTGTGCTGCTGGGATCGGTTGTTCTACAGGGTTCCAGAGCACACCTTCACAGATGTGGGATAATTAAGCTGGCTGGGTGTGGAGTTCCTCCTGCCAGCCAATCCCCACTGGTCTGCTTCATATATATACACCAGTCCCTCTGCAAGAGGAAGCTGGTATCCCTTCACTCTAGGGTTTGGTTTCCTGCATGCTTGTTATATGTGTTATGTGTGTGAACAGTGTCTTGTCCAGTGTTTATGCATGTGGCCAGACATCAGGTGTGGGCAGTCCTATCCTGTGTGTTCTGTCTTGCATGCTAGCCCTAGAGTGTTGGCATGAACTGTGCCCTGTCCTGCTGGATTGTTTGTCATCTCTGGAATAGTGTGGCCCTTAGATTCCAGTGCGGGGCCACCCTCATCGGGGCAATCGCCCTGCTTGCAGGCAGGGTTCTGGTTTATGTTGTCTCGTTAGAGTAGAGACCCACGAGACAACGAGGAGCCTTGAAGGGGCTTGCAGGCTTAAGTGACTTGGCCGATTCATGAACCAATACCTTGTACTTTCATAGCAATACCATCTGCTTATGCGTGCAGGGATGCTTGGTGAGTGCGTTGGTCGTTTTTCAGTTCTATGTTATGTCTGTCCGTGAGTCCAGTTCCCAGTATGCAGTTCACTGTCCCTTTGGTCCTTAGGGGAATGTGATACCACTCCTGCGTCCGTGCTGTGGCGAGGTGCGCCCAGTGGACATAACATCTAGACACAGAAACCTGTCCAGGCTCACATACACTTCGTGGTCACAGGCCTGATACTGATACGAGGGGAAGGACATAGTGTCAGCTGGCCAAGATGAGACCACCATCTCTTGTCCTCACCTTGATACTGGATAGGAGTGATCAGGATACAGGATGACAGGAAGGAAAATCGTTGCTGCATGTTGGACCAGGGGTGACTGAGTGAGTCAGACAGTTACAGAGCTGCAAGTGCCGCCCATTGGCTCATCATCCATATGAGCCTGTTTGTGAGTAGAATCTTACAGGCTGCCACTGCCAGTTAACGACTGTAGCCTTCCCTCCTCCAGATTCAGCTTACTCGGGTCCTTTCCCCTTTGGGCTGCATTTATAGCCTGGACTGTATGCGGCCCACAAGCTAATGGTTGGACACCCCTATTTTACACTTTTTTTTTGTTTTAAATGCATTACGTATATGTGCTGAAGACGCACCATAAAGAGGAGACTGGATCTAACAAGATTTGGAGATAGGAGAGGTAATATACAGAATTGGAGCACTTCTGAGTGTAGCAGTGTACAGAGACCAGTGATGGAGGCAATTTGCCTATGTTAAGCAGTCAGGCCTGGTCTAGAGAGGTTCTGTATTTGACAGCTGTGACAGTCTCCCATAATCTGGGACTGCATTAACCTGACTCCAAATCGAATGATTTGGAATCTGGAATTCTGTTAGGAAAAGCACAAACCCAAGTCACTGCCGATACTATAATGAAAGAGACTGTAACGATGAGTGGTGAGCCGGCAGAATAAAGACAGTTTGAATATTATGCAACAATCCCTACTCAAATCGCCTCATCCCTTTCCAGGGACCCTGTAAGCTTTCCCATTTTGCCCAGAGTGGAGCTGGGATCTTCTGGACCAGGGGCGTAACTATAAGGGGTGCAGGGGATGCGGTTGCACCCGGGCCCAGGAGCCTTAGGGGGGGCCATAAGGCCTCTCTTCTCCATATAGGGAGCCCAGTACTATGAATAAAGCATTACAGTTGGGGGCCCTGTTACAGGTTTTGCATTGGGGCCCAGGAGCTTCAAGTTATGCCTCTGTTCTGGACATATGGGGCACCACTGCTGGGGCCGGTTAAAGGGGTTGTGTTGTTAAAACCAAACATTTTTTAAAGGCTGGTCATGAGATAAAATTTAAAAAAAAGACAGCATACTCTACTGTCTTCGGCTCCTTGAGACCCATTTAAGTGACTCCTGCTGCACTGTTCCCCATCATGGTCGGCCACCAGATGTCAGGTGGCCGCTGCGGACATAAAGAGGCCACACCATCACCAACCAAACTTCTGGCATCATCTCTCACATCCTGAGCGCCATGATGCAAGGAGTTTGGTACAGTGACACTGTGGCTTCTGACTTGTGATGGTTGTCCACACCTGAGGCAGGGCAGCGGGAGTCCCTCAGCTGGGGCTCAGGTAGCTAGAAGACAGGAGAGTATGCTATTTTTTTTATTTCATCTAATGGCCAGGCTTAATTTTTTTTTTTGCTGTAACAACACAACCCCCTTAAGGATTGGTCTGTGCAATGGTCCTCCACCCCCAAGCCTATCCTGTCACCTGTCAGGGGCCCGTTATATTACTACTAGACAGTTTTAATAGATGACATCCAACCTTCTCTGGAAATGCAAACTACATCAGCAGGTACTGCCCCCTGATGAACAATACACCCCTTGCTTGAAATAGGACATGAGTCATTGATAGACACTAGACTCCCAAAAACGAGTCCTACACAAATTATCAACTGAAATAAGGGTAGTGCGCCGAATGAAAAACCCTGCAGAAAATTAACCCCCTAGTGACCAGCTTTTTGTGCCTTAAGGACCATGTGATTTCCATAACTCATTAGGATAACCATAAGTGGGCACCACTTGCATCATATTTTTTTTGAGGGGAAATAGAACCCCCCCCCCCCCCAGAAATTCCACCATGGTTTTGGGGGTTTTGTTATTACAGCATTTGCCATTTGTTAAAACCCACATAAGTTTCTTATGTGCAGCGGCACGATTACTGCGATACCAAGTTTCTAGAGATATTTTTATTGTTTATTACTTTTGCACAACAGAATAACAACTGAACTTGCATCACCGCATTCTAAGATCGGTGGCATTTTTATTTGTCCTGCAACTGAGCTATGTGAGGGCTTGTTTTTTTCTTGAAGAGCTTTCATTTTCTTATCTCGATCAGTGTGATTACAATAATACCAAGTTTATAGAGATTATTTTTAATTACTTTAGCACAATGAATGCTTTCAAAGTAAAACGATTGATTCTGCATTGCTGCTTTTTAAAACCCTTAACATTTTTATTTTTACGGACAACGAATCTGTGCGAGGGCTTGTTTTTTTACGGGAAGAGTTGCAGTTTTTATTGGTACCAGTTTGAGGCACGTGTGACTTTTGGATTGCATTTTATTGCGCTTTTTTGGGACGTGAAAAAAAAGAAAAATACCAATTTTGGTATTAGTTTTTCAAATTATTTTTATGGTGTTCACCAAGCGAGATAAATAACAAAAAATTATTGCTTGGGTTATTACAAACACGGTAAAACCTATTATGTACTGCGTTCCATTTAAGGACTCTTTCACACAAGCGTATATCAGCCCGCCGTTTTCACGGTCGGCTGATAGACGCTACGATCTGATGCATTGGATTCCAATGCATTAGATCACATGGCTGTATTCCCGCGGCGTAAAAGCGCCCGGACAGGCCAATATAGCACAGAGCGCTTTCACGCCGGGCCAAAGAGATAATCCTGGAACTGGGAGCCAATGACAGCGGCTGGAGAAGGAAGGTGGGAGGGAGTTTAGCAGCATGACTGCTGAACTACCTCTCTCTTCTCTCCTCCTCGCTCCTCCCCTCTGGCTGTTTGCAATGGGAGGGGCAGACGGGGGTGGAGCTAAGCACCCATCTCTCCCCGCCCATTGTCTGCAGCCAGCAATGGGAGGAGGCAGACGGAGGTGGAGCTAAGCTCTGCCCCGCTCCACCCCTCCCATTGATGGCTGCGGACAAGGGTTGGGGAGGGGCAGGTGCTTAGCTTCTCCGCGTCCTGCCCACTCCCATTGCAAACAGCCGGAGGGAAGGAGAGAGGAGGTGAGCCAGCGAGGGGGAGGAAAGGGGAGGCAACATCATTGCGGCCGCGGCGTATATGCGCCGGGGCCCGTGCCATCTAAACGGGCGCACAAACATTAGATTTGTGCGCTCGTTCACGTGCTTTTACGGCACCGGCAGGCCCACGTAGACACGCCTATGGCCATGTGAAAGAGGCCTAAGAAGGGTTTTTATGAAGAAAAGGTGTTTTTTTTTTTAAACTGGATATTTTTTTTTAAATTATACTTTATTGAACTTTTTTTCACACTTTAAAAAAAAATTTGATTGTTTAATAGCTAGGATAGTACACCTCATTACTAATGTCGGAGGCAGGGTCTAATAGGCTGAGTTACACAGCAGACACAGAGGCCTTTTTAAGGTCTTTGGTTGCCATGGGAATGCATTGGAATCTTGTGATCGCATTGTGGGGTGCCAATGGGTGAAACGAGGAGCCCCCTTCTGCTGTCATCTGCTTACATGCTGCAGTTGCTATTCATTGTGGCATGTAAGTGGTTATACTGCCAGGATCTGAAGTTTCTCCATTGTTAGCAGCTACAGCAGGAGCTTGGTTGTCAGTAGTCAGCCAAACCACCGCCCTAAAAAGATGGATGTGTGGGTTCAAAGCCCATTAGTGAGGTCAGTAAAAAGGCGCATTGGCTAATGGGTTAGACAGCCCAGTGCCAAGTTTAGGCGGAGTTCTTCTTGAATGGCCTTGCAAATGGGATGCGTAAACGTGCCCATATTACATCAAGGCCGGAAAGTGCCATTTACTACGGTACTTTTGCAAAAAGCTTTCTTCCTTTGACCTCATAATATAAAATACCTGAGAAACATAAAATAAGTAAATCAAATGTACTGTAAAATTTCTATAACCTACTGCAACATCCAGTAATCCGCAAGTCTGTTCATTTGTCATTTGTTTCCATAATGGAGTTACAATACTGTTGGATGTGAAATCTCACACGTAGAGGAATGTTTCATAGTGATAGGATGAGTTCTTCTTATTTGTAAGACCATTTCCTCAAATTTTCTATGACCCCTTGATAATTCGAAATATCTGATAATCCAGCACCACTGATGCTGACATAAAGGAATTTACAGTAAAATGTAAAACAGGGTGATTAGTTCAATCCTATAGATCAGTAAATCAGATGTTTTTTAATTAGAAGATATCAATCTAAAGTGTTAGCCTGCAAGTGCTGAGGAACTACAAGTCTCATCATCTATCCCACATTGTAAATGGCTTTCCATGTACACTGCACTGAACAGCTGGATGATACAAGTTACCTAAGATAAATGAGTATAGGACAAAGATCTGTACTCTGCTGGCAGCTACAATGTGAACTAAAGTTACGCAAGCGCCATCTAGAGGCCATTCATGGTAATTGATTCCCAATGAAACTGAAAGATGGTGAGAAGTCTATCCCAATAGGTGTTTTTACAGTGAGGTTAGGAACATGGAGTTCTTGCCAAATGAATCAATGTAAGTTCAGTTCTAAACAAGAGACTATATTGGGCTATTACTATTTAAAGGGAACCTGTCACCAGGTTCATGTTGCCCAAACCAGGGGTAGCATGAACCTGGGACAGGCATGCCTATTGCCCCCGTGTAAGTGTTGTCATTTTTAATGGTACTATTTAAAATAATATAATGTATTAGAGAAAACTTTAAAAGATTTTTAAGTAAAGCGGAGTGCAATGGGAAACAAAGCAGTTGTGCCATTTTTGTAGGGGGCTTGTTTTTACGACGTTCACAGAGTAATAAAAATGATATATTATCGTTATTGTATTGGTCATACGATTACAGTGATACCAAATTTGTATAGTTTTTTCATGTAGCAGTGTTTAAAAAAGCAAATGAAATACCTTCTAAAAAACAGATGTTGCCATCTTTGGACCCTCATCGTCATTTTTTACATTTTCAGGCTATGGGGCTATATGATGGCTCGTTTTATGCAGAGTGACCTGTAGTTTTCATTAATATTCTTGGGAGGTAAATGCAATTGTAGTGGCCTGGTATAACGTGGCCCCTCCATAACTGTATGAATGCATTTGTCTAATGTCAATGTCTTCTATGATGCATGAATGATGTGTATTGCATAGCTGCAGCACTGAGAGGGTTAACTGTCTGGTATGTGAGCTGACTGTCTGGAAAATGTATCTGTTTGTTTGTCATTTGACCATGTGAGATATATGTGATTGCAAGGTGCATGCAAAGGGGGATTATTATTGTTGCGTCCAACCGGATATGCAATATCCAAAACAAACGAAACGGCACACCTGTGCAAAAGAAACATAAAACTACGGAAAAACCTCTCCCTATAAACCCCTTACCCGGGAGGGGGCCCTGCCTACTCGGCGGGCCGATTGCTCCTATAGGTGTAGACCCGCACTTGTTCCTGGGCCACTTACAAGTCCTTATCAGGGAGCGCTAGAACCAAAAGAAAGGGAAACAGAAAACCAAACAAAACAGATATAGGAACTTAGCTCGCACGGAGGAGCTTCAAGCAGGATGTGTTTCCTCAGCAGCTGTCCAGCGGCAACTGAAGCATTGACCAGCACAGGAGTCAATACTAGCACTGCTTAAATAGGAGCAGAGCTATTCAGCACCAGGTGAGGACTGACATTACTCTTGCAACCACCACACCCCTCAGCTCCAGGAGAGGTAGGAATACTGCTAAACCCTGGTCTGGCCTGAAAGCAAGGTGGGAACCTCCGAACGGCTGCAACAGTACCTCCCCTTCTAGGAGGGGCCCCAGGACCCTTGGGCCAGAACGACCAGGGTTTGATCTGTGAAAATTTTTCACCCGACGATCCGCATGAATATCCGCTGCAGGAACCCATGACCTCTCTTCTGGGCCATAACCGCACTAATGTACGAGGTACTGAAATGAATTTTTGACTCACCGGGAGTCCAAAATGCGACTTATTACAAACTGCTCCTCCCCATCCACTAGCCCAGGAGCCGGGGGTGGTGGGTCATTCCCAGAATTAATGACTCTTTCAAGCAGAGATTTGTGGAAAACATTGTTAATCTTCATTGCACTGGGAATTTCTAACCGAAAAGCAACCACGTTAATCTTCTCAATTATTTTAAACGGACCTATAAATCGCGAGCCAAGTTTAGCAGACGGTTGTCTGAATTTTGTATCTCTGATAGACAGCCAAACCAAGTCTCCAACACAGAATCCCGCCCCCTCTGAGCGATGACTGTCTGCAACTTGCTTTCTCCGCCGAACTGCTCGCAGTAACTCTCTGGACCTCAGCAATAATAGGCCCAGAAGAATCTGGCTGCACCAGTACCGGAGCCGTAGCAACACACTTCTTCAATCTCAGAAATGACTGCATTGCTTCCGCCGACCATTTAGTAGGAAAGCACCCCTTTTTTGTCATATCAGTAAGAGGTTTCACAATCGCCGAAAAATTCCTAATGAATCTATGGAAGTTGTTGCATATCCCAAGAACCTTCGCAGGGCTTTCACATTCTCTGGTAAGACCCAGTCCTGCACCACTCGGACCCTCTCAGGATCCATCTCAAAACCCTCTTGGGTATAATCTTTGAGCCCAGTCTCTCCGAAGCAGATATGCGGCTCCTGGGGAACTTGTAGTCAGGGAGAAGTTCAGTTGCACAATACCCCTGTCTGTGCGGTGGTAATTTGTCTGCCCCCTCCGGAGGAAACACATCAGAGGGGTCAGTGATGACTTCCAGCAACTCTTCTGCCTGAATAGAAGCTATATCAACAGAAATGCAACCGGACAGACAACCAGGGCTCCATTTAGCAATGTCCCCCTTCTCCCAGTCTACTACCGGGTTGTGTAAACGTAGCCAAGGCAGCCCCAAGACTACTTGCGAAGGGAGGGATTCTATGACATATAATGTTATCATCTCCATGTGGAACAGCCCAATTTTTAAATGGACATTAGGCACACAAAACCTCAGACTTCTCTGCGATAGTGGAGCAGCATCAATGGCGGATACCGGGATGGAAGACTCCAAAGCCCTCATCTCTAAGCCCAAACGTTTGACCGTCTCCCAATGAATTAAGTTAATACTAGCTCCACAATCCAAAAGGACTCTTATGGGACTGCCCACACTGTCACAAAGGATCTCAGCAGGAAGCACCAGTCTGGAGGGTGAGACCCAAGCAACTTAATGGCCCAGAGGGGCCCTCTCACCACTCTCCAGGCCATCCAGCTCTGGCCGGCAACCACGACGGAGACAACACTGAGCCATACGACCAATGCGGTTACAGGAAAAGCATCGACCTTTACACTGTACTTTGTTCTCACTCTTAACCCTGCCAGTAAGTGACCCCAACTGCATGGGCTCCTCCACATCCGCAGATAAGAAGCCAGAATCTATGGAGAGTTCCTGATGCCTCTCCCTGATCTTTCTCCCAGCTTTGATAGCCAGAGACATGGCCTCATCTAACTGGATAACCTACCAGTACATTCTTGATCTTATTGGACAGACCACAATGGAACTGGCTCTTTAAAGCAGGGTCATTCCACTGAGTTTCTGCTGCCCAACGTCGAAACTCAGCACAATAATCCTCGACCGAGGAGTCTCCCTGTCGTAAACGTTTGATTTTCCCCTCAGCCACTGATATCTTATCTGGGTCGTCATAGATAAGACCCAATGCAGCAAAAAAGTAATCCACTGAGTTTAAGACCTCAGACGTCGGGGGCAATGAAAAAGCCCATGCCTGTGGCACCCCCTGCAGTCTGGACATGACAACGCTCACCCTCTGGGCGTCGTCCCCTGAGGACACTGGACACAGTCTAAAATAGAGCTTGCAGGCATCCCGAAAAGATCCAAATTTCTGCCTATCACCAGAAAAACGATCAGGTAGCTCAATCTTGGGTTCCTTGCCGGGAACCTGTAGAGCAAGTTGTCGCTGTTTTACCTCTGCGACCTCTGCAGCCAGTGTTCCAAGCTGGTGCGACAAAACCACAAGGGGATTCATACTGTACACACAGAATCTCCCTGAGTGGGTACGGGCTGGTCAATCTGTTGCGTTCAACCGGACATGCAATATCCAAAACAAACGAAAAGGCACACCTGTGCAAAAGAAACAAAACTACGGAAAAAACTCTCCCTATAAACCCCTTACCCGGGAGGGGGCCCTGCCTACTCGGCGGGCCGATCGCTCCTATAGGTGCAGACCCGCACTCGTTCCTGGGCCACAGACAAGTCCCTATCAGGGAGCCCTAGAACCAAAAGAAAGGGAAACAGAAAACTAAACAAAACAGATATAGGAACTTAGCTCGCACGGAGGAGCTTCAAGCAGGATGTTTCCTCAGCAGCTGTCCAGTGGCAACTGAAGCATTGACCAGCACAGGAGTCAATACTAGCACTGCTTAAATAGGAGCAGAGCTATTCAGCACCAGGTGAGGACTGACATTACTCTTGCAACCACCACACCCCTCAGCTCCAGGAGAGGTAGGAATACTGCTAAACCCTGGTCTGGCCTGAAAGCAAGGTGGGAACCTCCGAACGGCTGCAACAATTATTCATCAGTCTGTCTGTTCTGAAGCTGCAAGAGGACCATGCAGGCACCTTCAGCCTGTGCGGACCAGAATGGAAGAGGCGGAGAGGAGTCTACAGCCTGCCCTGGGACATTGCCGTACCCAGGAGATATGCAAGGACTCTTCCCATGTTAAGAGAGAGAGTAAGAAACCGCCATGCAGCGCACCCGGTTTTATTAAATATGAGTGACTGGTAAAGTGCTGGAGAGAAGAAAGTGTGTTGCCGGGATCAGGACCTACAGATAACAGGACTGTGGTTTCTCCTGTACACCCTTGAATCATCTCTGTCACACAACTTTGATGTTTCACACTGTTTTTCTGCTGGTGTGCATTTAAAAGTTGTAAACAAGCTACTTCAAGTGAAGCGACCAATCGCCCGTCCGTTTGCGGAGGCTGTGTCTTAAAAGAACCCTGTGTGTGTGTGGATTTACTCCGACAGTTAGCAATTCCCCCACGGAGGCCATGCGAGGGCGAGTTTACTCCGCCATCCAGGAATTCCCCCACGGCAGAAGAAATGGTGGTGTCACCTGTGACATAAGAGACTAAGGCAATCCAATAGTGGGTTTCCAGTTTATTAACCTGCCCTCAGCCCTTGGACGTGTCACCGGTTACCCACCGTGGCTAGGCCCAAACTCTACCCGGCTATCTCCTAGGCCATGTCCCACACCTTGGATGCTCCACAATGTTTTGCTTACCTTTTATTAAATATTTTCTTTGACACCGAAAAACAGCAACTCCTGTGTGTATATATATATATATATATAATATATTTTTTTTTTCACCATTGGCATACACTATGTGGTATTAATAATAGTCCATGCCTCAATACCCAGATGGCTTGCACCAATCTCATCACGGGGAGGTTGTTTGGGATACCTGAATACTGATCAAGGCATTTAAATGCCACTGTTAGAATTGACAGTAGCATTTATATGGTCAACAGCCGTATTTTGTATTATCTCCGATCGTGGCTGTTGTGCGCAGGTCAAAGATGGTAGACACCCACTGTGCCAGATTAAAACCTATGCCAACTCAGCTGGTGTAGGTTTCTGCTATAATTTACACCAGTTACTAGCATAAATTATAAGAGATTTGATGAGCTGCACATGGCCACACCACCTTTTACTAGATGTCTTTCTTCCATCACACCATCACTATTTTCAGTATGTTCTCCACACTTCTGCATGAGAAAACCCCACAAGGTTGGTGCAGCGACCGAGGCGCAAGGCACACCACTGAGGATATTGCGGGGCAGCTGTTTAGGATTGTCATGATGGCACTACCAACTCCTCCCCTGAGGGACGCGTGTGATACTTGGCTACGGCACTGACAGGCCTCTTCAGGCATCGCTAGAGTAACAGTTACCATAATAAATGGTGTAGTGGACTTGAAGGATTCTGTCACTGGTGACGCCACTGCTCCGCGGGATGTCCGACATGAAAATAAGAGAGTCCACACACGGGTAACTTGATAAACTCAGTTGCTGGGAACAGTCAACAGCTAGAACTTTACTTGAAGATAGATAGCTTGATACAGGCTCACAATTTTCTGTGGGCAATTTCACACACCAGTGCAGGGAAGACAAGGACGGAGGTCAGGGAGGAAACACAGGATGACACTGGGCCTACAGTCGAGTTATCAGTATGACTCCACTCCTGGACACACACACTCCAGAGGAGGACAAGAACACTCCACTGTACACTCATTTTTGGGAAGGCTCTAGACACTGCATGGTGGACTCACTATCCTTCCTCTCTTCTCCACACTCACTTTCTCTCTCTTCAGGGCATGAACCTCCAGGGTATCACTCCTCTGCTTCTATTCTTCACCACATGATGGTTGAAGGTACCCCCATGTGGCTAGCACTCACTCTCTGACTGGCTAGAATAGAAATCTCTCTACTTGCACCTTGCACTCACATATATCTTGCATGCTCATGTGACAGCACAAATTGTTACATTTTCCAAACATATCCCAGACATTCATAGACATTAACGTCTACATGCTGCAGCTGTGCAATACACATAACTAGTGACAATAAAATTTGCACAAAGCATCCACACTAGAGATGAGAGAGCACCCAAATGCTCGGGTCCTTGTTATTCAAGTCGAGCTTTTTGTAAAATTCCAGAGCTGTACTCGAGTAACGAACCCCGTTGACTACAATGGGAGCATTTTTGTATGTGGGCAGGCGGGTCCCGAGCTTTTTTTTTTTGGTCTCTCTCTTTCTCTCTCTCTCTCCTCCCTGCCAGACAAAAAATTTGATGTGTGCGCTGCGTCGGGGAGGGGCTAAAAACTGGGGCCAGATCGAACACGGCGCGATGCTCGTTCGAGTAACAAGCACCATCGAGTATTCTAATACTCAAACCAGCATCAAGCTCGGCAGAGTGCGTTCGCTCAACTCTAATCCACACAAAAGACATGACATTTACAGAAGTTATAGACAACCATGGAGAGGCCATATATATGTACTTTGGGCCACTACATTGCAGTGTATCAAATTCTGGCTCAGCTAGTCTAGCACCGATGACCAGACCTCGTTGGAAGTCGCTCCAATCACTCAATTTTCCCATTTTATGTGGATTCACACTGAAAATAATCCACGAAAAACTTGTCACTTCATTTTTTGCTGCACTCCGGGGTCACAGGTTTAATTTCAATCCAGGGAAGCACCGATTGTGAAAGTGTAGGTGGCCATTCTTTTCTGAGTATTACTTTAAGTCCACTTTCAAAGGACAGCATTTAATATGATCTTGCGTTTTTTCTGCCTCTTCATTAAATCTGTTTTTTCAAAAATCCTATTTTTGTATATTGAGAACACACATACACCCAGTTACCACATTAAGTGCTTTTATTTTCAACTTGCAATATTAATCAGATCCGTTAATGAAATCGCCATGGTTTTCCACACACAGAGCCCTCAACTAATACTCTTGTTTTTTTTTTTTAATTTATATACAAAATGCAAGATATATATTTATATTTTATTTATACTATGTTATAAAGAGTACGTTGGAATACATTTCCTTATATTTGGCTATGCATCAGGAAGGATCAAGTTAAATATTACAAAAGTGTGTATTACCTGCAGGTTACATCCTTGTCTGATCTAAGGTCCTAATAACGATTTAAAATATGGCTTTCTACTATGTTAAATATCCCTTAGTATTATACACAGAGATCTGAAGGCAAATACATAGAAGAACCTGTAACAGGTTGTGCCTTAATAAAGGGGTTGTGTGAGATTATGAAAAAAAAGTCACTTTTCCACGAAATATCTCCACTCTCCTTCATAAACTGTTTGGTATTGCAGTTTATCCTCCTTCACTTAAAGACTATGTATACCTTTGCACTTTTTTTCAATCAATGCGTTTTTGGAAATGATGACTTTTGTAGTTGTTTTTCATTAAAAAATTATTTTATGTTTGATTTTTGAGCTTGTATTGTTTTTCAAGGCACTGCAGACTAAAGGACTAAATTCCATCAGTCAGAGTAAACTGACAGGCTGTTTCTCAGCTCCTCCTCTAGCCTGCTACCCTGTTGTGAATGTGCATTCACTGTCTTTCCACTGAGCAATTAAAGATGGCTGCATGATAGAGCCACGGATGGTGGAGGAGATTAGGAGGACAGAAAACAGAGCAGAGAAAGCTACCATTACAGAGGGCTGTAATTCACTCTGGGTGAATTTTCTGCTCTTATCAGCAAGAGGAAGAACAGAACCAGCAGCTACCGAGGATGAGACAGACAGCGAGATAGCTGTGTAGTATTGAGTGGGCATGCTTATCCTGCACAGCCTCTGGAAGAGAATTGGGGAGGGGGAGTTGAGTTTGTGTGTTTTCGTGAGACAGACCAGCTGATCAGTTTTGGGAATACCCCCAAGCCATATACTGGAATGTATAGCCTACAAACCAATTATGAGGCTTTATAAATGCATGAGAAGGAAAATTCAATGCAAAAAAATAAACAAATGAGTATATTTTTTTTCTACAGGGACACAAGATATGTATGTATTGACTTTTTGTGCTCAAAGGTTTCCATAACCTTTAAATATGGCTGAGCTGTAATACCCGACAGCATATAGAGAAGAGTGATACAGACATTTTTTTCTTATCTCAAACAACCCTTTTAAGTCATGCAGAAAAAGTAGTACAGAAGAAACCAGTGGTGCGATGCCATAGACACTGTGCTAAGCAGATGCCAATATTTTCTAGTTTTTAGAAAAGGATAACTCCACTGTCCTTAATTGTACTACATTTTACACAGGACCCACCCCACAATATGGGATAGTTGAAACTGAATTGACCTGAAAAATGTACAAAAATAAAATACATGAATAAATTAATTAATACATAAATAAATATAATAGTAATAAAAAGTTCTTGAAAACATAAATGCCCTGTAATATAATATTATTGCCATGCAAGACATTTTAAAGAGCTTCTTTCTGAAAGAAGGAAATATACCTATATCAAACAAGAAAAATGTTCATTTTGCGAAGAGTCTTAGGCTTTGTTCACATAGCAGTTTGGGATGTACATTTAGTGTATGCGTTGGGAAATGTAAAATGCTCCCAACATATACATCTAACATGCAAATAAAGTTAGATTGGCCATACGCATATTTAAAGAATGTCCTTTGGCATATGTCTGGCTCATATAGTTTGGTTGAACTTATTTTTTGCTATTGTATTGAATAGAGTAGTTGACTACATCTTAAAATACAACAGGACAAAAAGTGAAACTGGCAAGTCCTATGAGAACCATAAAGTTATGGTACTTCTAGGACAGGAGGCGAAGAGTCTGGGTGTAATGTCTATACTTACTGAGCTCCCCATTCCCGCGCTGTCACTTTAGGAAGTTGGCAGCCGGTCAGTGCGTGCGCACATACACTGTTCTCTATGGGGGTATGAACCCACTGACTAGATCAAGGAGTCATGCTGACACACCGGACTCAGACTTCCTGGGGTGACTCTAAGGGAAAGGGGAGTCTGATAAGTATAAGAAGTACACCACTGGACTGCTCAGCCTCTGTCCTATAAGCACCATAACTTAGTTTATGCTGCTTATAGAAGGTGACAGGTTCCCTTTAACAAAAAAAGATGCAAACATACGCCACACAGTATACTTTGTTTTGCAATAGGAGTGATATATGCATAAGTCTGGGGTATACAGCTCATAGCGCACTTCAACTGTGTGTACCAGATATTCAGTAGAGCCCAAATGCAATGTAAACAGTGGGCCAAACACTAACCCACATTCACGAAGCACATTGCAGAAATGTTTTAATGTAAATTGCAAGCTTAAAAGTCACTGAAATAATTTGCACAAAAATCTGCAAATTTTTTTTGTCACTTTCCAAGTTTGTGGGTGTGATCTCCAAGGAGACATACTTTAGGTTAGATTTCTTAAAAAGGGTTGTCCCGCTTAAAAAAAAACAAAAACAGCTGAACAAAAATTTTAAAAAAGTAGCAATACTCACCTCTCTTCTCATTATTGTTAGCACTGCAACAGCTCCTGTCGCTCTCCTGGTCTGTGTTTATAGCAGAAGTCAGGTGATCGCTGCAGCATCACCATCCATTCTCTTGGCATCAGTACTTACATCCTGGGTTTCATGATGCCAGGAATTCATGATGATGACACTGAGGCCTCTGATGGGCTGCAGCGGTCACCTGACTTCCATTGTAGACACAGATCAGGAGAGCCACAGGAGCCGTTGTGCTGCTTACCGAATGCAAAAGAATATCGCTTCTTTTTTGGTTTTTGGTCGTGGCTAGTTGTTTACATTTTTTTAAAGTAGAACAACACCTTTAAAAAAAATTAAAAATTCTAATGCATTTCTGATTTGATTTCTGCCTGTTGTGAGAAGTCAAACTGCGCTAAATTTATTAGTGGTGTCCATGTTTTGATAAATTTGCCGCAATTGACTCCTACTACCTCTTCCACTTTGACTGTTGACAAGGTTCTTAATTAATTTGGGTCTTTATTTTCGGCCTCCTTGTGGTAAGTAGGTTTTCTGAGCCATCTGATTATGCCAAGCCTATAAAATAAGTGAAATCCAAGCAGTGGAAAACTTTATTCTGCCCAGTTGTATTCATCATTGGAGGACCGGAAAAAAGAAGGCAAGACCTCCAGAGTGAGCAACTTACAGTATTTGTCGAATAAAGTAATCTAAGAAGCAGAACATTTGATTGTAGAGAGTAGATTTTTCAAAAATGTCACTGCATCTGTTCAACAAAAATTCCCTCATAATATATATGTATATATGTGTATATGTGTTCAGTGATTTTTTTTTTCTTTGTACAGAAGAGCACTTTACAGAAACGTGTAGAACGTGTTCAAGCTGAAGAATAGGAACCATTTGTGACGTCAGAGGCACGTTAACGTTGTTGAACATATTATTGAACATCGGACATCATCATGTAGTCAACAGATAATCGGTAAAAATCAATTCTGTAGCTTTGATAATGTTGAATGGTAATTAGCTGTTTTCACAAGTTTGATCCATCATCGGTGGTGATGGAACTTTTCGTTTTCACTTCTAATCAATGCATCCAATGACAGTGTGAGTAATAGTCACATGACATTTCAAAAAATAAGCAGCAGAAGTCACTATGATTGTCCAGCAGAGTATATAGACACCTAAGCCGAAATGACCCTTAGCTTAAGTGGATAATTTGCATTATAAAGTTCATCATCTGAATACAAAAATGAGCCTTCGAAAGTTTATAGACCTTTTGTAAATCCAATAGAAAGCTTCATTTCCATATAGATTTAGAGGCACTAAACTTTACATCATACATACAGTATAATAGACAATTTGGCATAGATCTCCAAGCAAACACCTGTGGACCTTTTTAGTCTTCTATGATCTTGATAAATGTTGCATCCCAAAAATCAACGTAAATTTATTTTGTATGACTTTTTCTATCTTCACCATCTTCTTCGTCGTCAGCATTTTCCTTTTCATGTGTCTTTTCGATACTGTCGTAGGAAGGGGGTGACATGGTGGAACTGGACATGTCTGATTCAATGGTATCAATATATTTTGCAAACCTTCCCTCATTTTTGGATACTATACTGGAACGTTTACTTTTATTTTTCTTGGGCACCCTAGAAGCACAAGCAGCTTTTCTACATCGATAACGCCTGAAGGAACGCTGTATAACAACAGCAGACACCTCTTCTTGTTTACGTCGTAAAGTAGTTGTAATGGGCTCGTAAGGAGTCTTAGATGGGTTAGAGGCCATAAACCGATCCTCCATTGTTATACGTAGTGCGTCCATACCTTCCTCTCCAGCCAAAACACGTTTTGTAAAAGCAAACAGAATGTCAAGGCAGTGGATTCTGTCTCCATTTACCATGGGTAGATCCATGGCAATGAGTTGAATGTGGTTTGGTTTTGGTACTTGTAGAGGTGGATCCAGTGCATCTGCAAAATCAAAAAGTTTATCGTATTCAATAAACTGTGTAGCCTTTGCGTCAAACTTTTCCCAAACCTCATAGAACATGTCAAAGTCATCTTCTCCTAAGGGTTCTGCACTTTCTTCAGTGGCCACGCTAAAATTTTCCAGAATGACAGCGATGTACATATTTACTACTATGAGGAATGAGATGATGATATAGCTGACAAAAAATAGAATGGCAATCGATGAGTTACCGCAGTTGCCTTTTACATTGCTTCCAGGATGTTGATAGAGTGGGTCACAATCTGGTTTTCCAGTTTTAAGATTTGGATCTAACAAAAGGTCCCACCCTGCTGATGTTGTAATCATGAACAAGCAAAGCATACTATTGCCAAATGTTTTAAAGTTAAAAATTTGATCATCAATGCCACCCCCATCCTTCACATAGGCAAAATTGGACATTCCAAATATGGCGTAAATGAACATAACTAAGAAGAGCAGGAGACCAATATTGAATAAAGCAGGAAGTGACATCATCAATGCAAAAAGTAGAGTGCGAATTCCCTTTGCTCCTTTAATAAGGCGCAAGATTCTTCCAATCCTCGCAAGTCTTATTACTCTGAATAGTGTGGGTGAAATGAAAAATTTTTCTACTATCTGTGCCAGACACACGCCTGTGGGAAATACAAAAACAGCATGTTACATTCCGAAAATGTGTTTAAACATTATAGATACCAGTATTATAATGCTGTATCTCATACTTTTTGAAGTTGCGGGAGTGAGCAGGGAGGAGCTGGGGGGAGAGAGTGAGAGAGATCTCCCCCCCGTTCCTCCCCGCTCTCCCCCGCCGCTCCCTGTCCCCCGCCGGCACCCAAATCTTTAGAGACGAGCGGGCAGGTACTCGCAAAAGGCACTACTCGCTCGAGTAGTTTGCCTTAGCGAGTATGCTCGCTCATCTCTAGTTGCTACAGATTAGATGGAGAATGAAATACTGACATGCTCTGAACAGCTGATAGGGAGGGTTCATCAATTCATGCTGCTTGCCCCAAATTCTGACCCTCCCATCAGCACGGTGTAACAAATGTTATCTGGATTCATCTGATCAGGTAATTTTCCATAGCTGAGTAATCCATGTTTTTCACTTTTTTGCCTTCTTTTTTCTCTTAGACAGCAATGGTACTCAAACTGCTTGTCTACTGTTACAGCTCAATCGTGTTATACTCTAATTTCCATACAAGGATGTGCCAATTTTGAAAGGGCAGTTTTCTCTTAAAAAGTGGCCATTCAGTGTGTATACAGCATTGACAACTTCATTTCAAAAGGGAAAATTTAACACTACATATAAAAAACAAACATCAATACTCGCCTACCACCGGCGTTCCGTGGGTGTTCCCTGCGGGGCTGAAAAATTCCCCTGCCACAGCTGTAGCACGATGCTTTCCCATTGCTTTCAATGTGAGCGGCGCTTTTGCAGCCCTTCCCTGAAAATCATCTTTATAATGTGTTAAAAATAAAAAAATATATATACTCACCTTTCCGCAGCTGCCAGGGCTCAGGTGCGTCCAACTGCATTTTCTCCCTGTACTGCTCTGAATCTCTCTCAGCAGGCAGGGATTTAAAATCCCTGCCTGCTGAAAAGGCTGTATCTGTTTGGCTGAGCACTTAGCCAATCACAGGCAGTGCTCAATCATTCATTGAATGACAGCTGAGTGCTGTCTCTGATTGGTCACAGTGCTCAGCCTATCACAGGCAGTGTTCAGCCATTCATTGAATGACAGCTGAGTGCTGCCTGCGATTGGTCACAGTGCTCAGCCAATCACAGGCAGCACTCAGCCATTCATTGAATTCAATTAATCGCTGAGCACTGCCTGTGATTAGCTGAGTGCTGTGACCAATCACAGGCAGTACTCAGCTGTCATTCGATTAATGGCTGAGCGCTGCCTTCAGCCAATCAGATACAGCCCTTTCAGCAGGCGGGGATTTTAAATCCCCGCCTGCTGCAAGAGATTCAGAGCAGTGCAGGGAGAAGATGAGGCTGGACACGCTTGAGCCCCGGCAGCTGCGGAGCAGTAACTATATATTTTTTTTATTTTTAGTGCATTCTAGGGATGATTTTTAGGGAAGGGTTTATATTTAAAGCCCTTCCCCGAAACTCCCTGCAGGGCTTGCCGGCAGCCCATTGCTTTCACTGGTCACATTGAAAGATATGGGAGAACATTGCACTCCTGTGCCACAGCTGTAACAACTGTGGCAGGAAAATGCTTCATCCCCGCGGGGAGTCCCCTTGTCACTGAACACTTTGACAGTGCTGTCACAGTGTTGAGTGATGAGGGGACTCCTCGCGGAGATGAAGAAATCCTTGGCAACAGCTGTTACAGCTGTAGCAGAGGGTCACAATGTTTTCTGTATGTTGTCAGGGAATCTCCTTTTGAGAACTACACTACACTGCCGGGGACCAAGCAGAGAAGTAGCGCCTGTGCCCAGGCGGACAGGTGAGTATATGATTTTTTCATTTTTTACACAAACCAGGGATGATTTTCAGGGAAGGGCTTTTTTTAAAGCCCATTCCTGAAAATCACAGCAGGGGTTGCCAACAGCCCAATGCTTTCAATGGGGCCGCCGACAGCAGTCGCGGCCCCATTGAAAGCAATGGGCATGGACCTGCATTCACGTGTGTTTTTGCACGTACATGGATGCACGGTTTGTGCGCACCTATGTATGCACATGCTTGTGTGAATGCATCCTAAAAGTTAAAATAATGGAGTTATATAAATACTGTGTTTACTAGGGTTTCTTTAGTAGGATAACAGAAAGCTGATGACCATTCAGAAAATGTTAAAAAAAACTTATGTCTAGTGAGGGAATAACCTAAAATGCTGTACCTGCTAAAGCTTAACTAGAGGTAAGGAGTAAAGTGCTAATTTTTACTGAAGGAAGTAGTATAATGCTGTAGTCACGTGATTACTGTTAACTATTCAAACTCTGAGTTTGATTGTAAAAAAATACTGCAGTGATAGATGGTTATTAAATTAATGCTCAGTGTTACTAATGTTGTGCATTATAAATGTGTAATATGCAGCTGGGTAATTGTAACAGTCTTTATCGTGGCCTATGTGGACTATGTTTATGTGATCAAGATTGCAGATTTAGTGGCCATTGAAAGGTGTACATCAACAGGTCACTGTACTGGGCAGGATATGTGTGTCTAGTGGGCGAATAATAGGATGCTTCATGCCCTGCAGAAACATGCATGTTTTGGTATAAAAGGCAAGATGTGGCACACAAAGTTGGTTACTATGTTGGCGTGGTGGTGAAGTGTACAAGCAAACGTAGCACTTGACAAATGTTGTGTGTAGTCTAGACAGGGGCCATGAAAGAAACCCTGAATGCCTGCTTAGAGGTTTGGAGTAGCCTAAATGTGTGAGCTGTGAGAAAATCCCTGGAACCTCCTTATCAGAAAAAAGCACCTGGTCAGTCTGAACCACTGAGCTGCAGTAGATCCAGTTGTTGACCCATAAAGTTGCCACAAAGAGAGCAAGCTCTACACCATTACAGACTGTGAGAGTATACTATTGATTGCCATGTTGAGTGTGCTTTGAGTTACACCAGGCTTGATAAGTAACAAAGAGACTGCAAATGTACAAGGAGACTGTGATTGTATAAAGAGACTGTGGCTATACAGAGGCCAATGAATATAACAGAGACAAAGACTTATTTCCACAAGGGCTGCCAAGCCAAGACAGTGATGCCAATTATTACAGTCAGCATTGCTAAAGTATTTGAAACTGTGTTGCTATGTTCTGAAACTCTATGCAAAGTTAAAGTGACCGGGTATTAGTGTACCTTGACGCCACCAAAAGCTAGGAGTTTGACAGGAGGAACGCCCCTCTCAGCTCCCGATAGGGTGAAGGCACAAAAGGTCCTAGAAGCACAGTGTGAATAGATTTGTCCCAGCGCTGCAGCCTTACAGTCAGGCTGGGTTCACACAGGGCGGATTTGCCGCGGTTTTGCCGCAGCAGATCTGCCCGCGGCAAAACCGCCCGCGGCCGCTAATCTCGGAATTAGCCAGCAATGTGGATGAGATTTCTCAGAAATCTCGTCCACACGGGACGGCTAATCCGCGGCAGTAAATCCAGTTGAAACCGCAGCCGCGGTTCCAAAAGAAGCAGCATGTCTGTTTACTTTCTTTTTTTTGTTTATTTATGTCACGGCCGCGCTGTCCTCTATGGGAGCGCCAGTCGTAACGGAAAAGCAAGCGGCCGGGCCGCTTTAAGCCGCGGCGGTTCTCCCGGCGGGAATCTCGTGGTTTTTGCTGCGGCCAAACCGCGAGATTTCCGACGGGAATACGCCCCGTGTGAACCCTGCCTTAGGGTAACTACAGTTATTAGCCTTACATTATAATCTGTAAATGCTGGCCTGTTACAGCTGTAACATGGCAGCATTTACATGTCATAATGTAAGGCTAATAACCGTAGTAACCCTGAGTGTACGGCTGCAGCCCTGGAAGTCGAATCTATCGAGATGCTGCAGCGTGTTTTTCTTGTCCGTTACGGATGGCATTCAAGGCAAGCGTGACACTCTGCCGCCCACTCACTTATCAGTCCCAACTGACGCCTCCGTCCCTGCTGCCTTGACATTACGCCTTGGTCCCGGGCGACGGCTGTCATTTCCATTGTGGCGGCCGCATCAGTAGCCTATAATGGGTGCTCCCGGCTTAAGTTTGGCCTCCCTGCTGGTGACGGCGTGCGGTGCTTCTACTGTGAGGGGACGTCTGGGCCGCCACCAGTAGAAGCGCGACTTGTTCCTGCCAGCGCTTCTACACTGACGGAGCCTTCTTCCTTCTGCCTTCCGCCGCCACAGCCGATGCTGCTGGGCAAGGCACTTATTCCTGGGGGTTTCGCGGCTGCAGCTCCGGCGCCCGCTGTTATGGATTCTCTATTTTTTGTGTCGGGCCCTTGCAGGACCTGGGGGCTCTCCCTCTGAGCAGCCAATCACGTTCAGGGGGCGTCACCCCCCCTTTCAATCTTGACTGCACCAGAAATTCCTGGTGGCGTCAAGATACACTAATACCAAGTGACCGTACTGCTGATTCCAATGTCCAGGAGCAGCATCGATGGTGTATGGTAATTACAAACTCTACTGCTGATTCAGCTGTCAAGTAAAGACTGTTATCTGTTGACTACAACATGTGCTCCATCTCTTAATACTCTGTTATGTGGGAGTCGCTCCCCTCACATATACTTCCTGCATATAAACAAAACCCGATATGAACAGAGCATAAAATACACTGCATTACTTGCACTGCAATTTGATTTACAGCCCACATTATGCAATACCATGATTACATTGGTGCATGGCTCTTTATAGTTACAGTACAGTTATCAGTTATCTTCTTTGTAACAAGCCATGCATTTGTGCAATAATCACATGGCCAGGGCAGATTATCATCCTCTGGAAGTAAATAACTGAGGTTTACTTTAAATGACAGAAAGCAGCAGTCTTGAAAATTGTGATGAATTGTACAACTTTCCATTATACATTAAATCAGTTTTATTAGGGCTAGTTCACACTAGTGATAGAAGATTTCATTTTCCATGCAGGTAAACGGCAACCTGATCCGTCTTATGACAGAACAAAAGTGCTTTGCATGGACCCCATTAACAGCAATGGGCTCAGTTCTGTTTCTGTCCAGGATTTCCTAGTATGAAATAACACAGCATGTTATGCTTTTTATCCTGCTTTTTTCATGGAAATCTACAATGGAGGTTCTGAACGGTACCTCTGATGCTGATGTGAACAAGTCATTAACCGAGTCCTTAACCCTTTAGATGATTTTATTTGCAGTTCTTGCCTCCCTAGACTGATAAACAGGATGATATGACTGGCATATCTATTTAATTCAGCCAATAGAACCATGACTTACCTACAATGGAGACTATGACCACAACCAAGTCAAATATATTCCATCCATTGGTGAAATAATAATGGCGCAAGGAAAAAAGTTTGAGAAGGAATTCTCCGGTAAAGAGCACAATGAAGACCAGGTTAATCCAGTACAAGTTGTCCTCCATTTCCTTACTCTGGTCATCAGTTTCAATCATCATTGTTACCATGTTAAGGAATATGAGACACATGACGGTGATATCAAATATTTGGTTTGTCACTATGTCAAAGACAAATCCCTGTAAAACATTCTGTGGAAATAAAATATCATTTATCACTACAAATATACCCATGAATGACTGATATAATATGCAATAAAACTTGTGAACCTGAATCAACTTTGGGGTTAAGATACCTGTTTATCAACCTGTAGTTAAAAAACCAATGGCTTACACAGAATGCCTATATAGTTTGCAGTTGATAAGATTAATTTGCACTGCAAACATTTCCATTTTTATTAGATACAGTAACTCCTGTGGTAGACATGGGGCCCTTGTGGAGAGGGGCCAAGCACTGGTCATCCTAATGCTATCTGTGCAGGAAGGATGTGGGGACATTGCCACAAATCTCAAACCTGGCAAAACGTATACAGATAGTAACAATTTGGTTTGCCCAAGAGGGTCATAATGAAGAAATCAGGTTTTACGCTGCTGCTCAGGAGTCAACAAGCCACATAAAGCAGTCATAAATCAAAGGAACAAGAAGATTGTTTTAGTCCAACATTGCCCGCCAGTTCATTGCAATAGTTGACTCTCAACAGGTTAAATATCATGGAAACCTGTGTGCATGAAAAATCAATACAAACATATCTTATTAAGTCCCTGCAGAAAAAAAATGTGCTTTTTTTGCATTGAGTTTTCATTCTCATGCATTTAGAAAGTCTTATACTTGGTTTGCAGGCTCTCCTACATTCAATTTTCTGGCTCCAGGGTGTTTCCAGCATAGATCAGCCGGTCTCTCTGACGAATGTGCAGAAGTTCAGCAAGCTCAATGTACTAAAAAGTGAAAGTTGAAGTATAACTTCCACTATGCTACCCGGTGATCACATGTTCCTTGTTACAGCAGAGCTGCAGGGTTTTATCAGACCCTAATCAGCTCTGTTAGTGACTATTGTCACTGCATAGGAATGTTTTACGCTGTAACTGGGGCTCCTATAGTTGCCCCAGCTACAGTGGAAAAGTATGAAATTAAAAAAAAGACCTTCTGAATGATCCCCAGACGTCTTATATGATGTTATGGGGGACATAGATGGTAAAAAAAAACTGTTACAAAAATAAGTTAAAAAATTACAGAATAAAATAAACATATATACATAAAAAAGAAAATGACCCAAAGATGAAGCCAACCAAAACCATCAATAGATGCACCCTGTAATCCCAAACTATACATATTATATATCAAAATGTGCGAAACAAA
Organism: Eleutherodactylus coqui; assembly: GCF_035609145.1. NCBI lineage: Eukaryota > Metazoa > Chordata > Amphibia > Anura > Eleutherodactylidae > Eleutherodactylus > Eleutherodactylus coqui. The sequence goes on from NC_089844.1 coordinate 81,444,895, forward strand.
ATAAGGAACCCGTTCCCATACTTTACCTTAGCATAAATATAATAATTTAAAAAAAACAACTATTAATTTAAAAAAATATATATATTTTTTAGTTTTTTTACCCCCAATAAAACTGAAAATTGGGAAATAAAGTCAGTAAAAAAAACTATACAAAATACCCCAATATGTCATGGAAAAAGACATACCACATGGGTAAAATCCCTAAAATGTGTCTGGCCCTTTAGGACCAAAACAGTCTGGTACTTAAGGGGTTAAAAGAAGAAAAAGAGTGCAAGGTATACATTGCTTTTAAGATAACTTTCAGTTATATAAAGATAAATAACAGTTTATTTGCTCATTCAGTAGCTTTGCAGTGGGTTTTGTTGTGTTAAGATAAGATAACAATGGCTTTTAGTTAGCTTAAGATAAGATAACATGCCACAAAAGGTTATCATAGTCAGGTTAAATGTGGCTACATCTATATCTATAGGCGGATTTATACGGAGTGATGATCGCTCAAAAATCGCTAAAAAGCAATCGTTTGAGCGATCATCATTGAGTCTAAACGCGCGGCCATCGTGCACTTTTCGTGCACTGCTAGCTGATCATTAAATTCAGGCCAACCTAAAAATCATCATTCGGCGTTATCAGGAGTTCTCCATGGAGAGTGCTGATAGCATTGTTTCCCGTTGGAGAACAAAGGAACTGAAAGCAGATAAGAGCCCTTGGGCTGTTAACTGCATTTAGCTAAGGCTTCATTAGCACGCTAATTAGCTATTAAATAGCTGAGTAGCTACTTAATAGTTTATGCAAAATGATCGCTCAAAGCTGTCACTCAAACTGTCGTTTGAATGATCTCTGAGTGATCATCGCTCCGTGTAAATGCACCTTAAGGCCTAGTTCACATACAGACTAACGTCATTTTGCATTGGAATTTATAGTCTGACCTTAGGTCGTGGGATCGGCTTTTGTGGTTTCTTGGACCCCAGTTTCTTCATTGCATTGTAATACTTCTTCTGTTCTTCTGTCATAAAGATGTCTTGTCCCCCTAAGTAAAGTATTAAACACAACATAAATTTAAGTATAAATGTAATTTCCCACTTTACTAAAGATCTGCTACAATTTGACACATTTATATCATATCCACAGGCTATGCCATAGATGTCCCAGTTCTGGAACCATCACCCTTTCAGAAAAAGGGTTCCTCAGACTCCCTCATGGGAGTTGGCTTCATCCAACTGCACACAAAACTGAGAGGCTGCTGTATATATGGCCAGCTATCTTCATTTAAGTATGCAAGAGTCCATGCTGTGCAGCCACATCTAGTCTGTGAATAGATGCAGTTATTGACAAGGGTCAGGGTACCAAGGGTCTACTGGTAGGCCAGGGTACCAAAGTTTGGACCCACTTGTCAGACTTTTCTGGAATGTCCTCAGTATATGCTATAATTGGCTCATATGGGAATACTCTTTATTGGGTAGGACAATAGAAATTGTTTTTCATAGTAAAAAATATAGTTAACACCCCCAAGTGCATCTTCTGTCCTTTCTTCTGTACGTAGCACAAAAATAGTGCAGTACTGTGTAAGACCCCATTTACACTGACAGATGATCACTCAAAAGTCGCTCAAACGATAGTTTGAGTGACAGTTTTGAGCGATCATCTTTGCATACTTTATGGTAGCTAATTAGCTACTATGGAGCTATGCAGGCAGAGCAGGACACAGCTGCGGCCACTAATAGAATAATACAGCTGTTTTGCAAAAACAAATAGCTGTATTCTTCTCTGCTCTGACTGCCAGTGTCCCCGCTGTGAATTCACAGCAGGACACAGGCACAAATAATCTTATCAGTGCAGTTGGCTGTGATAACAGCCTGCTCCACTGATAACAGCTGATCCCTCAATTCTAGCAAGCTACAATTCAGCGATCAACGACTCGTGCAAACTGCATGGTCAGTGCATTTAGACAGAACGAGAATCGCTCAAAAGATTCTTTTGAGCGAATTTTGAGCAACTCTCGTTATGTCTAAATCAGCCTTTAGCCATAAAAATGTTGAGTACTTTTGTATAAAAAAGACTAAAAGTATTAAGGAGGTGATGATTGCATTAGCTAACCAGAAAAATGTTATTCACAAGTTTCAAGGCTACTTAGCTTCTTCATCAGGCTTGTAGTCAACAGTACTTTTATCAGCTTCTCACAAGCTATCAGTCACTGACTCCATAGATCTGTAAATTAACCTGCATGTCTTCTGCTGTTAAAAAAAATTCTTCTGGCCTATTATAGATGAGTAGACCAGTACTATAGCTAACAATGGACCTGTTATAGATTTTGCATTGAGGCCCAAAAGCTTTGCCTTGTGTCTCTGCCTCCACTCTTGCTAAAATAGCAGGGAATTCTTCTCTGGCACCTATATGCCATAATAGGGTATGTAGACAATCCTGTCCTAAACAGATAAGACAGATATCTAGATAGCTAGACAGATATCTAGATAGCTAGACAGATAGCTACGGTAGATAGACAGATAGCTACGGTAGATAGACAGATATCTAGATAGATAGCTAGACAGACAGATAGATACAGATAGCTAGACAGACAGACAGATAAATAGATATTAGATAGATAGATAGATAGATAGATAGAGAGATAGGAGATAGAGAGATAGGAGATAGAGAGATAGGAGATAGAGAGATAGGAGATAGAGAGATAGGAGATAGATAGAAATGAGACAAATTAACTCTTATGATAGAAATTAGAACTGACTAACAAATACATCACTTGGCTCATATACAGTGGGTCCGGAAAGTCTTCAGAGCCTTTCACTTTTTTTTTTACATTTTTTTATTTTGTAGACTAGTGCAAGTTTAAAAAAATGATGTACGTTTTCCCCTATCATTCTGCATTCAGTACCCCATAATGACAAGAGTCCATGCTGTGCAGCCACATCTAGTCTGTGTCCGAATTCGACAGGCCGTTCTGTCCTCCTCATGGCTTGGTTTTGCCTCTGATATGCATTGTGAGCTGCTGGACCTTATATAGATGGAGTGTCTCTTTTAAAATGATGTCCAATCAACTAAATTTCCGACAGAAGACTCTCCTCAAGGTATAGAAACATCTCAAAGATGATCAAGAGAGATAAATGGCAGGCCCACAGAGTTAAACGTTAAGTGTCATACCAAAGGGTCAGAATACGTATGCCAATGCAAAATGCTAAGTTTTCAATTAAAAAAAAAAAGTACACTGATTTCTAAAACTCTGTTCTCACTTTGTCATTATAGGGTATTTATTGCAGAATGATGGGGAAAAACTAACTTTTTTTAAATATGCACAGGGTCATGATATAACAAAATGTAAACAAGTGAAGACTTTCCAAACCCATTAAACGTCATGTATTTCTGACCATGATATAGTATATTATCTACTGCTCCATGGCAGGTAATACTCATCTTCTTTTTTTGCTGATTGAAGTTATCTATAATAACACCAATGAAGAGATTAAGGGTGAAGAAGGACCCGAATATTATGAAGACCACAAAGTATAAATACATGTAATAATTCTCCTCGTATCTGGGTTGCTCGTCTTTCTATGTAAAAAGAAGCATATATCATTAATACACTGAATCAAATACCAAATGCATCACACGAAGCCCTATGAAGATTTATGCCAAGAGCCATCTATTAAAATCGTAAGCGGAAGAACTGACATTTATCTAGTAAACATTCCCATTTATAGTAATGATTAACAAACACGACAAACAAGACTCAGGAGAAGATCGGTAAAGTATGTAGAAAGTTCCTCAGTAGAGATGAGCGAGCATACTCAATATCGCAAACTACTCGAGCGAGTAGCGCCTTATTCGAGTACCTGCCCGCTCGTCTCTAAAGATTCGGGTGCCGGCAGGGGGCGACAACGGCAGGGGAGAGCGGGGAGGAACGGATGGGAGATCTCCCCCCCCCCCCCGCGCTCACCCCTGCTTACCGCCGCAACTCACCTGTCACCCCCACCAGCACCCGAATCTTTAGAGACGAGCGGGCAGGTACTCGCATAAGGCGCTACTCGCTCGAGTAGTTTGCCTTATCGAGTAAGCTCGCTCATCTCTATTCCTTAGCTTGTTCTACAGATTCATTCTATGCATAAACTCTACTAATTCATTCCATTTCTCTCACCATTATGTAACAGGCATTTAGATGGTATCAGAAGAGGCTTTTTACAGGTGAGTAAAAAAAAGGCCCGTGAGTGTGTATCTAATATATTGTGAAGCTTCAATTATGCAAAATCAGTTATTTGCAGAGCAAACCCAAAGCAGAGGTGAAATAATTATACTCACGGCTCTTGCATCAACAGCTGCGTACATAATAGGCGTCCATCCTTTAAAAGTGGCCTTTGCAAAAAAAAAAAAGAGGAAAAAAGTATACATTATTATTATCAGCACCAAAATTATATATTATTACAAAGCTACATAGAATTACAAATGGAAAAAAGATGTTGGGATGATCACGGTATTTTGGTTGGGATCAGGCTGGGGCAGATTGACAAAGTATTCTACCAGGACAATTCCCAGAGGGTTGACAGCTGATTTCTTAGAAGACCACTCACTGCTTTCCTTTCTTAGGGCTGGTTCACACAAGCGCTGTTTCTGTATAGGCATGTGACAACATCGCGGCTATACTGCACTAAAGATTGCATGCACGGGTGAATTACAGCTATTTGAATTAGCATATTCACATGATCTGAGGTGAGTAGTGAGTGTTTTCCACCTCCCATAGGAGTCAATGGAAAGCACACATGAAAGATAGGTAATCCTATCTTTGCCCGCACCACGGACCTGTCCTATCTTTGGCAGGTACATGAATTTAGTGAGTCTAAAATTCTTTCGTGTGAACGCTTCTATAGGAAGCCATTGGCTCCTATAGAAGCGCTTTCTGTGCGCGCCTCTAATGTACGCCAACAGCGCTCGTGTGAATGAGCCCTTACAGAGGGCTGGCCACTGCGATACATTACTAATGGAGCCGTCTGAGAGACAGTATAATAATTTAAAGGGGTTTTCCAGGCAATTTCTATTCAGGAACTATCCTTGGGATAAATCAGCAATAGTTGATCCCTTGGCATCCTGGCCAATCAGCCATTCAGGCACCCACTATCAGAGCCACAACCCTGTTAATGAAGTAAAGCAGATAGCTTCAACCCCTTCATATCGGCTGGCACTGGTAATTGAGCGTGCAGCTATCAATGATTTTAATAAGAGCTAAACCTGCAATTACCATCACCCGCCACTACATAGCATTCGGAGCAATGTGCTTCCGGTCCATACCCTGGGTGTTTTGCCAGTGACAGAAGGGCACCCAAATAGCTGATCCGGTCTTATCAACTATTGGTAACCCATCCAGAGGATATGTCACTAAAGAGTGTCTGGAAAACCCCTTTAATGCTGCATTGTACCCAGTAGTACTGATATGAGTGACCTGTACTCCATCCACTGATATGCTGGCACACCTACTGGTGTGCTTGGTCCACCTACTGCTGTATTGCTTTGACCCAGTCTACCAGTGCAATGGTTTGTTTACTTGGGATTAGGCTACCAGCTACCATTGCATTTTACATTGTCGTCACTTATCATAAATATTGCTACAGCTAATGGTTTGCTGACCCCGCCTACTTGTGTTGGCCCTAGGTAAAAGGTGAAGTCCCCTAGTGCAAGAACAAGTTGTGAACGACTCGTAGGGTGACATCACATTGTGACTGTTTTTGTGGGGATGGTTTGCCATTGCCTTCCCTAGTCATCTTTACCCCCCAGCAAGCTGGGTACTGATTTTACTTACCTCAGAAGGATAGAAGGCTGAGTCAACCTTGAACCATGCAGGGATTGAACCTGCAAGCTTCAGGTCATGAGCAAGAGCTTAGGACTGCATTCTGCTGCCCTAATGCTCTGCGCCACATGGGGCTCTTGTGTTGGCCCTATACTCCTCCAAATTTGACCAATCTAAAACAGTTGGCCACTTTAAGTTCCCAATCCACCAATGGTATCAGGATTGATCTTATGTTGAATGGTAGTCTGTGTGGTACTTTCTGTGGACCCACTGCCACACACAGTAGGGTGTAAGGTTATACTGTGTTGTCCTTATACACAGCAAAAATAATATACTATACAATGCCTAAATAGCCTCATATAAAATCTATTAGGAAGAAAGTTTGGTGCTAGGTTCTCAGGAGGTACATGGCACTGATCTCAGAGGTACATACAGTGAACCTTTATGCTATTGTCCTCACAGTAATGACCAGCTATAGATTATGTTTCTCAAGATTCTAGAGGCTGTCAATCTTCAGGGACACTGTTAGTGGTTTTGTTTCCTAGTAGCCTCCCTTATACACACACTGAAAACAGGAATTCAGTATTTTGTGGGTACTTAATTTAAAGGGGGCAAGGGGTTACCGGACAATCCCACTTTAATAGGGCTGTTGGGGTTAAAATAATAAACTGAAACATACTTCCCTCCATGGCCGCCGGGATCCAGCACTGCAACCAATGAGAGGCTACAGCGTCACATTCTTGAACTCCTGGCATCATGCTAGTCAGGATGTGAGCAGTGATGCCAGGAGAACGAGTGCTGATGCTGCAACCTCTCATTAGCTGTAGTGATACCCTGAGTTCCTGTGACATAAGGGATCACAACAACCACCAGGACCATAGCGGGCTGCAGCACTGGATCCCAGTGGCCATGGAGGGGAAAGTATGTTACAATTTATTATTTTAATCCCTTTAGCCCTATTGTAGCAAAATTATCCGGGAACCGCACAACCCTTTTAAATTTCTTTGAATTTGTTAGTACTTAGCTTACACTGGAGGAAAAGATGACCGGCTCAGGCCCACATATTTTGGCCATGTAATGCAAGCATAGGTGCTAGAAAAATCTATAATGCTTGGACAGATTAGACACAAAAGAAGACCTGGTGCTAAAGGACACGATGGCTGATACTGTCAAAGCTGATACTGACATGGATATCACACAACTGAAAGAAGCAGTGCAGAACCAAAAAACATGGAGGGAGCTCAGCTTTAGGGTCGCCGAGGGGCATGAACAAGTAAACGGCTAATAACAATAATAGCTTACAAATGTTCAGAAACTGGTTTAAGCCCATAAGGACATAACCAATTTTCATTTTTGGCTCTTATTTCTTCCCACTTTAAAAAAAAATCATAACTTTTTATTTCTCCATCAACATGGCTTGTTATTTGCAAGATGAGTTATATTTTTCAACGGTACTATAAACCTACCATATAATGTACTGGAAAACGTTTAAAAATTTCCCCCATTTTTGGGGGGTTGGGGTGGTCAGTTTTTATGACATATAGACTGCGAAACAAATGACATGGTAACTTTATTCTGTGGCTCAGTAGTATTACAGCAATATCAATCATATTTTTTTGTTGTACTACTTTTAAAAACTAAAATATCTTTTTTTTTTGTAATAATTACTTTCGTTCGTCGTCTTCTGACCAGTGTAACTTTTTTTTTCTATTGCTGTAGCTGTGTGAAGGCTTGTTTTGTTGCTGGACAACCTGTTGTCTCAATTTATACCATTTTGAGGTACAACCATTTTCTCACTTTTTATTTATTTTTTTCTTGGGGAAGGGTTGACCAAACAGTGTTATGCTTTCTTTTTGGACAACATTCATCGTGTGGGATAAATAGCTATTTGAATAGATTGAAATTTTAGAGATGCAGTGCTTACAAATTTGTTTTTCATTTGTTTGAGTTTTTAATTATATATATGGAAAAAGAGGAAGTTTCAGCTAATATTTTTCATTGTTTAGAATTGAAAAAAAAATGGCACTTGTTTTTACAGTTTCTTTTTTTTATTCCTCTAGGGGGACTTGAACTTGCCCTCGTTTGGTTGCTTATGCAATAGACTGTAATATATCCCAAAACCCTGGGCTCCCATGACACCCAAACAGCACCCCAATGATCAGGGCATTTAAATGCTGTGTTCAGATTTGACCACGGCATTTAAAGGAGTATTCTGGGGATGGGACTTTCTTGTTCAGTTTTTACCCATCCACTGTATGGTTGAAAACTGATAGATCGATGGGGATTCCACTAGTGGGTCCCCCACCAATCCAGAGAATTGGGAAATTATTGAGAGGAATGGTCTTTATTGAGAGAAATGGAGCAACTGTTGCGCATGTGCAACTAGCGGCTCCATTCCACACTACACTAGAGAAATAGAACAGTAACTTGAACAACTTGATCTAAAAAACCAGGCATGGGTCCCCCATTCTTGAGACCCCACCGATCTATCAGTTTTTACCCATCCAGTAGATGTGTGAAAACTGAAAAAAATGTCCTATCACCAGAATGTCCCTTTAAATGTTTAGCAACAACATTCAGAGTGGACTCCAATCATAGCTGTTGCAGCTGAGTATCATCTGTCAAAGCAAAATAAATATATCTTATATATATAGCGCTTTCAGGTAACTTATTTATCCCCCCCCCCCCCCCCCCCCCCCCCCCCACTAAGCTGGATACCCATTTTACTGATCTCGGAAGGATGGAAGGCTGCATTAACCTTAAGCCGGCGACCTGAACCATGCGTTGAAGTCGCATTGAACTCGCAACCTTCAGGTTGTGAGCAAGAGCTTAGGACTGGATTTCTGCTGCCTTAACACTGTGCCACATGAGGCCCTTCACACCCGCCATGTATGGTGTGGGCTTGGTCGGATCTCAACAAGTGTTTAAGGCTGGTTGCACACGGGCAGGTCGGATCCTGCATGCAGAATCTTGCAGCGGAAGCCGACCCTGTGCCCAGCCAGCATCCGCGTGTACCTGTCCTGAAGTCTTTTTTTTTGTACTGTGGACGGTTTGCAGAGTGAGCCGTAGGACATGCGCTATACAAATTTTCTCTTTAAATCCCTGCTTCTCCCGCATCATCGCCTAGCAATGATGCGGAATTCGCAACCTTTCCGCAATGTCATTCAGGAAGTGTGGTGGATCGGACGGCTTCGATTGACTTCAATGGAAGTCATTCACGTGGACTCCGCACAGAAATAGAGCATGCTGCGATTTCTCCTCCTCGAGTGGAAAATCACAATCGATTTCCGCTTGTGTACAGGAAATTGCATTTTGCCATAGCATGCTATGGGCGGTGTTCGCTGCAGAATCCGGAGGTGGACGCCCGCTCCGGATTATGCAATGCAAATCTGCCCGTGTGCAGGAGGCCTTAAGTAGCTATAATGAAGTCCAGATTGCTCAGCTAAATTAGTGTCCTAGGATGTGCTGCAGACTATATGGCCAGACAGCTGTTAGAGGGGTTACTCTAGACTAAAGATTAGATTTAGTGCTCCAATAAAAATGTCCTCTTAGATGAGGTGTCACAATTATAGCCCCATCTAATAGAGTAGAAAGCAGCTTTCGTTATGGGACTCTGCAGTACTGTGTGCCTTGGCGGCCCTTTATAATGCTCTAGCTCCTTAAAAGGCTTCCTATGCCCTCTGTCACTGCAAGATAAATGGTCAGTTATGTAGTTGGCTTACCTGCTAGAACACTTATTTGCTTGATTCCCAACAGTAGATTGCACTATGGGAGACTTCAATAGCTCTAAAAAACAGGGTAATAGTAGGTAAAGGGGAACAATATGCTACTTACCACTTGAAGTAAAGCAAGGTATCCTGCTCCAACATTATCAAAATTGACTTTCACATTCTGCCATATAGCGGTCTTGTTTGCAGCTTCCAGTTGAAAACATTCTGATTTATTATTAACTTCAGAAATAAGGAAATCTTCATTTGATGTAGTGTTAGTACAGTGATAAAACCTTCCTGCAAAAAGGTTGACTCCCATTATACTGAAAATCAACCAAAATATAAGGCAGACCAGAAGTACGTTCATGATAGATGGAATCGCCCCAACCAGCGCATTTACAACCACCTAAAAGTTGAAGAAAGATAATATCAATGTACTTGTTCATTAAATAAGATTCCATACAATAATCTATCTACAGATATACAAAAGTTTAAAGCGACTCTCCAGTTTTGGGACAAAATTCTGTTCTAGGACCAGAGGGAGTAAATTACTTATAGCTGATATTCTCTGTCATCCCAACATTCTGTCAGTTCTGAACCCCGTTTTTGGACATCCAAGATGGCCAACATGATCTTTACCTAATTACTAGAGATGTGCAAGCGTACTCGCTAAGGCAAACTACTCAGGCAAGTAGTGCCTTATGCGAGTACCTGCCCGCTCGTCTCAAAAGATTCAGGTGCCGGTGGGGAGCGGCGGGGAGGAATGGAGGGGAGATCTCTCTCTCACTCTCCCCCCCCCCCCCCCCCCGCTCACCCCTGCTCACTCCCGCAACTCACCGCTCTCACCTGCCGGCACCCGAATCTTTTGAGACGAGCGGGCAGGTACTCGCATAAGGCACTACTCGCTCGAGTAGTTTGCCTTAGCGAGTATGCTCGCTCATCTTTACTAATTACCCATAGTGCATTGGTAGTGTTAGTGTCCACAGAGCAGTGCACACTGTGTCTTAACCTTTTCCAATGCAACTTCGGGTGTTTTCCCAACATTATGATTTAGCCATTACAGTTCCAATGTGGAAGACATCCAACAGGGTTTTTAACTGTATTTGCTCGAAAATGGGGTCCAAACCGGTGGAACAGAGGGAAGACAGAGAAGATAAACTATAGGTAATATACCCTCCCCCTTCCATTCCAGAATATTTTCCTGAGATCAGAAGTTTGCTTTAACTTTGATAAGTTTCTTCAAGTTACGTTATCTTAACACAACAGCCTATAGTCACCTCTTTCACTCCCTCCGCCACTGTAGTCCACATTGCCCTGGTCCTCTACTCACTATCAGGTAGAATGATCATGTGATCGATTGGACAAACCACGGCCTCAGCATTTGTACAGCGGAAGCCAGTGATTGGCTGCAGGAATCTCGTGCTAGATGGCATGTGATAGTGCTACCCAAAAGTGAGCAGGAAATTAAAGCAGTGGGGGAGTGGAAAGAGTGAGTGTAGGCTGTTTTTGTTTTACTCCATTCCTGGTCATCGCTAAGGAAAGTGTCTCCTGCCTCGTGGGAAAACAGGACATCTCCCGATATCTGTCCTGCCAAATCCAAAATGGTTAGGAGACATGGTTGTGGCAAACAGTTCTAGGTAAATGTTCCTACAATTGCTCAAATAGGAAATCACATGGTGGTATCATATAAAAAAACCACATTAGCAGTATTTGCTCGTAGTTTCGCTATTGAAATCAATCGAGAAACCTATAGCAAAATCAGAAAAAAAGTCATCAAAAAGCCGTATGTACCCCAAAATGGTACCAATGAAAACTACAGCTCATCACACAAAAAAGAAGCCCTGTCTATTGAAAAATAAAAAAGTTATAGGACTTTGAATGCAGCAATGTAGAAAAAAGAAATATTTCCACATAAAGGGTTTTCATTGTGGGAAAATAGAAAAAAAAAATAAAAAATAAGAATTTTGGTATCATTGTAAGCGTACCGACCCACAGAAAAATGTATCCTGTCATTCATGGTGTATGATTGACGCTGTAAAAGAAATAGGCAGAATTGATGTGTTTTCTCTCCCTGCTATTGAAAAATAATAATAAAGTTTTTACAATATAGTATATTTACCCAGAAATGGTACCAATAAATATTACAGTTTGCCATGCAGAAAACAAGCCCTCATACAGCCATGTCAACGGAAAAATAAAAAAAAGGTATGGCTTTTGAAAAGTGGAGCTGAAAATCCCCCAAAAAGCGTTGTGTCCTCATCGCCAATATAGGCCATGTACTTAAGGGATTAATGACGTTTAGGCATAAATACAGAAGGGCTCAACTTTTTAGAGTTATTAAACTGCTACCAGCAGAAACTTATAGGCTGGGTTCAGATGGCGGTAATATGGCTGAATTTTAGCATCGGTATTAGGACATTGGTCTCTTTGTATTCTGATGGCCTTAACATTTTTTTTCTGTTAGAAATAGCTGTAGGAGGTGAGTTATATGTAGATGCCAGTTTTTGGTATAAAATATATATACACACCAAAAATTGGCTTCTACATATAACTCACCTCCTACAGCTATATATATGCATTAGCAGTGCTCACGATGAGCATACTCATCATTCTCAAGTAGTTAAAGGGGTTGTGCCAAGTTATAAAGTAATCGCCAATCCACATGATAGGGAATAACTATATAATCGATGGGAGTCTGACCACTGGGACCACCACCAATACAAAGAACAGGGGTTCGGTTAGTCTTCGAGTGGGCGGAGGTTGTGCAGGCATGCCACTGTTCCATTCACTTAAATGACAATGTCGGAGTTTACCAAGTTCAAGTGCTTTGACACTTGATTCAATATCATTGAAGGGAATATTGTGCAAAAAATCAGGATAGCGCTTCCAGAGTATACTATAGTATTATACCATGATTGTTATATGTGTGAGTGTAAATAAACTTGATAGAAGTGCCATTTTCCCGGAGCGCGGACCTGTTTTGTACTGCACATTGATTGAAGGGAATATAGCAGTGATGTGCCTGCACGACCTTCTCTCCATTCACTTGGAGACTGACTAGCCCCATTCTCAGGATCAGTGGGGGGCCCCAGGGTCAGACCCCCAGCGTTCATAAAGTACTTCTGTTGTTTTTTACAATAGTCATACGTGGTCTTTAGCATCTACATTAGTGATTGAACTGCTTGTATTGAATAGAATAAGCAATAACATGAACGGTAACATACATGATTAACTAGAGGAGTTTCCTGGAATGTCCTATTAGTACATATGGCTATAATACAAGGGAGTCCTCTACTCAGCATTCTTCTTTATTAAGAAGAGTAAAGAGTGTACTTGTTTCCCTGATGAGAGCAGCTGATCATGAGGAGGCCTATCAGTAAAGCCTGGGTATTTTCAAGACTATCTCACCTTTGGTGGAACAGTACTGTTGTCCAAAGAGGAATACCCCTTAAAAAACACATTATAGAATGGCCTTGTATGTAAATTAATTGAATATATTTATTTTATGAGGTAAACTTACCCTCATTCCTTCAAAGCGCGACAATGCCCTCAGGGGTCTCAAAGCCCTTAATGTTCTTAGCGACTTTATTGGTCCTAAATCAGAAAATCCCAACTCATTGGCTATAAGGCTAACCAAAGATATCTGAGAAAGAGAGAGAGAGGTTACCATTGTAAGTTTAAGGTAAGACAGAATGATGTTCAACCAGCAGACTGTGTAGATGGGTAAGTGGCCGGTGTGTGGATCCAGTGACCCGTAAGAGCCTAGATGAGCCATATGAGCCCAGTAATAGAGTCCAATCTACAGCTGTTGGTGGAGTGTTAATAAAGATGCTTTGCTTGCCAGCAGACAGAGCAATGGGGACCAGGGTGGTCTTCATTAGCCCTTAGATCCAGAAATATCTATATGACTTAGGGCTCTTTCTCACGAGCATATGAGTAATTGTGTGCGCCTCAGAGCTGCGTTTTTGCGGAAGAACAATGCTTTTTTTGCACGTGTATCGGCATATTTTGCAGTACTTTTTCTGCTACAGGGCATGTTCATTTGCACGGCATATAAAATGCAGCGATTGAAATGGCAAATTAGTTCCAGATGTGTTCTTTTTCCAGCAAAAATATGCAGTATTTTGCATTATCTCTTTGCATATTGCGTGCACATTTGTGCTCTCCCTATTGACTTCGATGGGGACCTTTGGTGCGCAAATGTGCAAAAAAGTAGAGCATGCTTTTTTTTTGCATGACCGAAATGCACGAATAAATTATGGAAATGTGAACAAACCCATTGAAATCAATGGGTTCTATTCTCTGCGTATTGCGCATGTGTACTGAAAAAAATTACACCTAAGATTCACGGAAGCAACGCATTACAGAGACATCCCCGTCTGTGTGCTGTCCGATGTGTGAGAGACTGCATTTTGATATGTGCTATTCTCATCAGAAAATCGGCAAGAATAGGACATGCTCCAATTGTTTTTATTTGGACTATTTTGGAAAGATAGCTGGATATTTGGAGAGTGTACAACAGTATATCATAAGGCAGGGCAGCAACAAGAGGTACCGCATAGGGCATATTCCAATATAAGGTTGGCCCTGCCTCTGGTTTTGATATAATCTATATAATATTGCTTCTCAAAAAATATTCTAACATATGCCTTTATTTTAAAAGCTTACAAAAAATGGAGCTCATGATGAGCGTCAAATTTATTTTAGAATTTTTTACACCTACTGCATTGGTTTTAAAAATATAGACACATGCACATGACAAAAAGAAGACACAGAATATTCCAAGGATTTTAGTGCAAAATATTGATGTATATGTATGACAGTCATGAGGGGATGTGGAAGAGAAAGTCTCTAGGATTTCAAGGAGTTGTGTCAACTCCCACAAAGGCAATTTGTGTAAATCTGGCAAAATTTGGCATTTTCGGACATTCATATATCTCATGTGACTATTGATGAATCAACCCAATTATCCCAGACTTCAACTGATATGTGTAGGATAGTGTGAAATATGAAATTAAAAGACTAAGGGGCTACTTTCACATTTTCCTCTCTGCCACTGATTTTTGTCTTGAGTTTTCATCTCACATGCCAAAAACAGGATTAAGATGGAAACTTGGAAAACCAATAAGATTACACATGAGCAAGACATAATTTGGAGCCCGCAAAGGATGGGTATACACACAAAGTACAAACGCAGATAACACAAAATAGTACATAAGGAAACTAAAAAATTGGGCACAGGTTATTGACCCTAACCTAATGATATGAGGAAACCCTACCTAAAGCAGAGCACTCACCCTGATGGGGACAAATGTAGCTTCAGTTAGATATTATTCCAGTATGCCAGTACAAAGAGTCTCCGACTGGCCCAAAAAGACCTTCATACTGAGAGTATAACTGGCGTCCTCTGTGAGGAGCGGCCGGAATAAATGTATACAAAATAATACTGATTGGCTAGCTGGGACACACACCTCCCAGCCAACCAATCTAACCGCACATGAGCAGAGAAGTATTGCTATCAGCGTCCAGTGCCAAAATGACAATGAGCATGTGCAGCTGTGAGGATCATGTGGGCAAAGGCTTGCCTTTAATACTTGAAGTGGAGACCACTTTGGTCGGAAACTTTGTGAAAGGTAGACCAAAGAGGTCTCCATTGCACACTATGGTTCCGACCAGGTTTCCATCTCAATGCTATTTTCAATATGTGAGACAAAAACCCAAGAGGCAGAGCAGTGTTGGAGAGGAAAATGCTATGTGAAAGTAGCCCAACTATGGATATCTATGGTTCATAACTAAGGGACTTTTCCTGCAAGCTGTTGTAGTTTAATTCTGCATTTTACAAGTCCCTTTACTATTTCCTTCACATTTATACATTTACTGTTTTCTACAGGGATTAAGTTCCATAAATTACTGTATTTCAAGAAGTTGCAAAGCAAGAAAGAATAAAACGTCAAATCTTACGTCCACTATCACAAAGTCCAGACAGCACCAGGCATTAGTAAAATATGCTGCAAATCCATAGGCCACCCATTTCAGAAGCATTTCTAAGATAAAGATGTAAGTGAAGAGCTTGTCAGCATAGTCCAGTACTGTTTTGACTGTTTTACGATTGTCTATGTAAATATCTTCAAATGCCTGAAAATACAATTTATAAAGGATATGAGACTACATAATGGCCATGTTCTTAAAGGAACACTACATCTAAAAACAAAAAGAGCTGAGTATAAAAACTAAAATAAATACTAGATACAGCAAAAAAACAAACAAACACAAGAATGGATTTTTTTTTTCAGCATGGACTCTTTGCCTGGTCAGATGGCTTGATAAAGGCCGATGTGTGGCCGAAACGTTGCCTGAATTGGCTACATGGATCAATAAAGTTTAGAGATGAGCGAGCATACTCGTCCGAGCTTGATACTCGTTCGAGTATTAGGGTGTTCGAGATGCTCGTTACTCGTAACGAGCACCACGCGGTGTTCGGGTTACTTTCATTTTCTTCCCTGAGAAATTTGCGCGCTTTTCTGGCCAATAGAAAGACAGGGAAGGCATTACAACTTCCCCCTGCAACGTTCAAGCCCTATACCACCCCCCTGCAGTGAGTGGCTGGCGAGATTAGGTGTCACCCGAGTATTAAAATCTGCCCCTCCCGCGGCTCGCCACAGATGCATTCTGACATTAGTTCAGGGAAAGTGGTATCTTGGTGGAGCTGCTATAGGGAGAGTGTTAGGAGTATTTTAGGTTTCAAGAACCCCAACGGTCCTTCTTAGGCCATAGAAATCGGAGGCGGGGATTTAAAGCCCTTCGTAGAGAAAGCAATGCTCTGCCGGGAACCAGGAGGGAGCGACAGCCTGCAGGAGCGCTGCAGAACGTCAGAAGAAGTGAGTAATGATTTTTATTCTTTGCTCCACTGTATTGCCGGCGTATAAGGTGACAGTTGGGGGGTCGTCTTATACGCCCCGTCGCCTTATACGCCGGTATATATTTTTATTGTAACACATTTCTGGATGAATTGCAGGGAAGGGCTTATATATTTAAGCCCTTCCCGACAATTCATCCTGCGATCGCCGGCAGCCCATTGCTTTCAGTGGAACCTGCTGTATTGCTGGCTCCATTGAATTCAATGGGCAAACATCGTTCTTCTCTGCCACAGCTGTTACAGCTATGGCAGAGGAGAACGATCTTTACGCTGACAGTGCGGGGGCCCACTCTTGCCACTATTGTGGCTTAATAGTGGGACCTGGGAACTTGAGATGCAGCCCAACATGTAGCCCCTCGCCTGCCCTATCCGTTGCTGTGTCGTTCCCATCACTTTCTTGAATTGCCCAGATTTTCACACATGAAAACCTTAGCGAGCATCGGCGATATACAAAAATGCTCGGGTCGCCCATTGACTTCAATGGGGTTCGTTACTCGAAACGAACCCTCGAGCATTGCGAAAATTTCGTCCCGAGTAACGAGCACCCGAGCATTTTGGTGCTCGCTCATCTCTAATAAAGTTCTTTCTTTTTTTGAATAACTGATTGCACTCATATATGCTGCTACACATACATATTCTGGATGACATCTAGGTTGCTAGTTCAAAACCTTTTGTGGCTATTGCATTCCTTGTACTGAGAAGGTTCCTCCCGGATGGGAGTTTTTTTGTAATCAGTGAGTGCTGCGGGCTTCTAGTATTTCAGTTAACCATCATGTGATCAGTCACCGGGGGCTTTGAGCCCTGCTCCTGATCCCATGACAGTAACATCACAGGTCCTGTAAGCACATGGCTGCTATCAGGCTTTGCATGTTTTAGTGACATCACCACATGTTTAGTGACATCACCACATGTAATTCACATAGTCACTCAGTTACTCACAGACAGCGGGTCATTAGTATTGGTCATTGATTTAAAAATCAGCATAGGAAAAGTTTTTCGGGGAGAACCCCTTCTTCAGTCAACCAGGTGGGACATTACTTCTGGGACTAAGGGATATGGCACCCAAAAGTGCTGGTGGTACCCGTGATGGAGCAGGAGACAGGAGAAGTGCGGGAATCTCTGAGTCTCCCGATTGACATCATCTCTACAGGCTGCACTCAGTCTGAACTGTCTCCAAACAAATTACATCAGCCGCGATAGTTGCTGTGCGCTGTCATTGGCTGCAGCAGCACGATTAAGTAAACTTACAGGCTGACTGCAGCCTGTACACAAACAGGACACGGGAGATCCGGAGCCGCTGACAGTGGATGAGCAGGAAGACGCGAGTCAAGTTTTATGGTCTGAATTACAGACTCAACACCAAGAAACCTTGTAGTTCTACTGAACCAAACTTAGATCAACACAGGATTCTGTAGGGATCTATCTTCACTTCTGAATAAACCATTGGGGTAGTGGGGGTTGGTGTATTTACTTTTGTCATAGTACAAACTCAAAAAATGTGGCTATATTACATGTAAAAATGAAAACTATTTTATATTGTCTAATGTATTTTACCGCGGAAAATGTTGACAATTAAAACTGCTTTATCTCTTTATTCTTAACTAGTACAAAAAAAATACAAAAGAAACATTATTTCAAAATAAATTCTAAAAAAACATCCACAAAATAAGGTCACAAAGCAGGAAAAAAATGTCAAGCTCGTAACCTTAAATTTTTCATTCGGCAATTTAAGAAGCCATGCTTCATACAGAAAAATAATGAAATAAGCATGATTACGCTTTCTGACTGAAATGAGAACTGTTGTGCTCACCAGGGCACCGCTGCTAAGTAGGATCATGAGGATTATAAATGATTCAAACCAGCTGTGTTCAACAATAAGGTAGCAGGTTTTTCTGAGATTCCACCAGATTTTTCCTCTTCCCTCCTCAACATTTATTTGGCAGCATGTAAATGTCTTCACACAGCCTGAAGGAACATTAGAAGAAAGCATTGAGCGAGTAATAAATGATTAAACAATACATACATGAATGACATGAATAGTACAACGCAATACATCTTATGTCGTACGAACAGCCTGCTGTGGGCAAAGACACGTCATGGCTGCTGTACTTTCAAGTTGCAGCAGACGTTCAGCCGAGGTGTGCCTGATATGCGGACCTTAGCTGAACCGTAGATGGCACTTGTGTCCTTACTCTAAAAAAGCACTATGAGTGCTACATAGAATCTAGTACATTATAATTAATTGGGGCTTTGTAGGTATGGCAGCTGGCTTGGTACAATTGTCCTGGTTACAGAATCATCAGCTGTCCTTGCTCTTCCCCCACCAATAGACGTAAACTTCAAGTGGGAGCAGTGACTGATCCTTTATATAACTTGGGGTTCACTTCCATGTCAATGGCTATGGATACCTTCAACATGGAATAATTCTTTGTACATACAATATGTTTCCAATAGTTTCCATGAGTTTAAAAAGTTTTGCATTGTAGGTTGCAATCTTCATTCCTTCATTCATTTTTAATCCTGCTAATTAATGAGTGGAGGAGGAGGAGGAAGAGGACTCAGTGGTTAGCATTAGAGTTGAGCGAACGAACTCTGCCGAGCTTGATGCTCGTTCGAGTATTGGCATACTCGATGGTGCTCGTTACTCGAACGAGCATCAGGCCGTGTTCGACCCCGCGCCAGTTTTTGGCTCCTCCCCGCTGTGACGTGCCTGTTTTGGCCCCTCTCCGCCAAAAGAGAGAACCAAGAAAAAAAAAGCTCGGCACCCAGCATCCCACATACAAAAATGCTCGAGTCTCCCATTGTAGTCAATGGGGTTCGTTACTTGAGTAGAGCTCTCGAATTTTACAAAAGCCTCAACTCGAATAACGTGGACCTGAGCATTTGGGTGCTCGCCTATCTCTAGTTAGCATTGTTGCCTTGCAGCACTGGGGTCCTAAGTTCAATTCTGACCAATGACAACATTTGCAGGAAGCTTTTATGTTCTCTAAAAACATACTAATAGGTGAATATATAACCCCGGTTCCAAAAATGTGTAAAATGTTAAGAAAAAAAGACTGCAATGATTTGGAAATGTCATATAACCATATTTTATTCACAATAGAACATAGAACTCAAATAAGAAGGTAAGAGTCAGACATTTTTCCCTTTCTTTAAAAAAATAACCTCATTGATGGCAGCAACACATCTCAAAAAAGTTGGGACAGGGTTAACAAAATGCTGGAAAAGTAAGTGATTATAAAGAACAGCTGGAGGGTCAATTTTCTACAAAGTAAGGGGCCAATTACACGGGATGATTATCGCTCAAAATTCATTCAAACAAACGACATTGAGCGATAATTTCAAAAGTCACTATTTGTTATCGCTGACTTTCAATCAGCATAAAACCAGTGCTAGATCCTGGCTTGTCGTTTTTTGTAAGCGATCCCTGCTCAGCGCTTCACATAGAAGGTGAAGAGCTGAGTGAGAAGCCTGCAATCAAGCGGTGTAATGTGTCAGTCTAAATGCTTTGCACGACTGCTAACGATGTTGGAAGTGACTGTCATCCCACGTAAAGGGACATTACATGACTGTGTACAAAAAGCGTATGTTAGAGAGGCAGAGTCTCTCAGAAACAATGATGGTCAGAGGTTCATCAATCTGTGAAAAACTGTGTCTAAAGATTGTGAATATTTAAGAAAAATATTTCTCAACCCAAAATCGGAATTACTTTGAATATCCCACTATCTACAGTACATAATATCAAAAGATTGAGAATCTGGAGAAATTCATGTACACTGGGGACAAGGCTGATACTGGATGCTTGAGATCTAGGACCCCCCAGGTGTCACTGCATTAAAAACAGGCATGATTTTGTAAAGAAAATCATTGCTTGGGCTCAGGAATACTTCCAGAAATTATTATCTGTAAACACAGTTCGCCATGCAACCCACAAGTGCTAGCTTAGGGTGCATTCAGACGAGCGTGGTTTACATGCTGCTACAGCAACGTGTAAACTACACTGCTGACATGCAGGAATTCTGCGGTGAACAAGCTGCTGTGTGCTCCACGAGGCAGCCCATTCACATGTCCATGCTGCAAGCAGAGTGCTGCCGCAGCTCCCATGGGAGCCTGTGGTCAGCACCATGGACAGTGCCTCAGCACGGAGCTGACAGGCGAGTCGGCACGCGCTGTCCTGTTTTTTTACCAGCGCAGAATCTGCGCTGGTAAAAAAGCTCTTTGTGAGCGCTTCCATAGCAACCTATTAGTTGCTATACCCTTCACAGATATAGATTAAAATATAATGACATTTATTGAAAATTTCTAAAATTGTGGGCTCACATATAACACTTATAGACAATACGTAAAAAGGACAGGTAACATATAAGCAAAGAATAGGCCCTTATGGATATATGTAAGACAAAGTATCTCTCGGATAGATTTTTAGAGATAGCTGCCACTCATACAAATGAGAGAGGATAGAACTCCAGAAGGTAAAAGAGTGATATCCACGTCTAAGGATTATTTGCACTTAGATGTTGATATGGTACAGGAATTGGTGCCTGTACTAGGGCACAGTATTCTTATGTGTACTCTTGTTGCTAGAACAGTTTATTTAATAACTTCCCATTGGTAGCACAGTTATTGTGTATACAGGTGCTAAACACATGGGCTCATTGTGTGTCAGTGATGCTGACCAGAACGTTTCGGAAAGCTTGCTCGACGCGTTTCCCTACCCATGTAGGGGGCAGTTCCTCAGGAGCGCGGGTAATTATTGCTCGAAAAGTACGTAAAAATAATAGAGCAACAGGATTAGTGCGTCAGGACATAGTCCTGCTGCAGTTTGATACTGCTAAGGTGATGCCACCTGTTCGATAGTCACCTCTTCTTGCTTGTCACTTCCCGTGCGGTATCTGTATTGGTACCGCTATCGGGCTCTCTATTTGAATATTCAGAGAGGGAGAGGGTCATTCATCCCATCTGGCATATAAGATGGTATGTGCCAGTATTTGAATGCCTCAGATAGCACTTCCGTGTAGCAGATGGCGCCCTTTAATAAGGCTTAGTCACCGGCTACTACGGCAGGGCCAGGTGATACCCTCCTAGAGAATTCCTGCAATATCCATTAGGGTACTTGCATTGGTCTGCAGATTTCTGTGACCAGTGTGGATTAATGCAATACCCAGATGGAAATTGTTCTGTCTCTCAGTGTTTGTTAAAGCGAATGCTTCTCCAGGATCTATGGCCGACCCTTCTCACACAGCTGGTAGTTATCCCGGGTGTGTGATGAGGGCAATGCCTACACAGGCATTCTTTGAAAGAACTTAGGGGCATTATCCCCCAGGTCTAGCCGAAACAACCCTCTATTCTCTGAAGCTAACTCTACCTGAGACTTATATTGCTACTTACCTGAGCTTCACCTGTGTAGGCATTGCCCTCATCACACACCCGGGATAACTACCAGCTGTGTGAGAAGGGTCGGCCCTAGATCCTGGAGAAGCATTCGCTTTAACAAACACTGAGAGACAGAACAATTTCCATCTGGGTATTGCATTAATCCACACTGGTCACAGAAATCTGCAGACCAATGCAAGTACCCTAATGGATATTGCAGGAATTCTCTAGGAGGGTATCACCTGGCCCTGCCGTAGTAGCCGGTGACTAAGCCTTATTAAAGGGCGCCATCTGCTACACGGAAGTGCTATCTGAGGCATTCAAATACTGGCACATACCATCTTATATGCCAGATGGGATGAATGACCCTCTCCCTCTCTGAATATTCAAATAGAGAGCCCGATAGCGGTACCAATACAGATACCGCACGGGAAGTGACAAGCAAGAAGAGGTGACTATCGAACAGGTGGCATCACCTTAGCAGTATCAAACTGCAGCAGGACTATGTCCTGACGCACTAATCCTGTTGCTCTATTATTTTTACGTACTTTTCGGGCAATAATTACCCGCGCTCCTGAGGAACTGCCCCCTACATGGGTAGGGGAACGCGTCGAGCAAGCTTTCCGAAACGTTCTGGTCAGCATCACTGACACACAATGAGCCCATGTGTTTAGCACCTGTATACACAATAACTGTGCTACCAATGGGAAGTTATTAAATAAACTGTTCTAGCAACAAGAGTACACATAAGAATACTGTGCCCTAGTACAGGCACCAATTCCTGTACCATATCAACATCTAAGTGCAAATAATCCTTAGACGTGGATATCACTCTTTTACCTTCTGGAGTTCTATCCTCTCTCATTTGTATGAGTGGCAGCTATCTCTAAAAATCTATCCGAGAGATACGTTGTCTTACATATATCCATAAGGGCCTATTCTTTGCTTATATGTTACCTGTCCTTTTTACGTATTGTCTATAAGTGTTATATGTGAGCCCACAATTTTAGAAATTTTCAATAAATGTCATTATATTTTAATCTATATCTGTGAAGGGTTTCAGCTAAATTTATATAGATCTCTATACCACTGTGATTTGCTATTAGTTGCTATAGAAGCGTGGTTTACACATTGCTGTAGCAGCGTGTAAACCATGTTAGTCTGAATGCACTCTAAAGCTGTATCATGCAAAGAAGAAGCCATATATCAACACAATCCAGAAATGTCAGCATCTTCTCTGGGACAAAGATCATTTACAATGGACTGAGGCAAAATGGAAAACTGTTCTCTAATCAAATGACGTGTCCAATGGACATGTCATCCAGTTTGTTATCAGTGCACAGTTCAAAATCTCTGATGGTATGGGGTTGCATTAGTGTCTGTGGCATGGGCAGCTTACACATCCTGGAAGGCACTACCAATGCTGACCAGTATAATGGTTTTAGAACAACATATGCTCCCATCCAGACAATGTCTCTTTCAGGGAAAGCCTTGCATACTTCAGACAATGCTAAACCACATACTGCATCCATCACAACAGCATGGCTTCGCAGGTGAGTCCGAGTGCTGAACTGGCCGCCTGCAGTCCAGACCTTTCACCAACAGAAAACAGTTGGCACATTATAAAATGAAAAATCTGGCAAAGACGACCCAGAACTAACGAGCAGCTAGAATTAAACATCAGACAAGAATGGGCCAACATTCCTCTCCCAAAACTCCAGCAATTAGTCTCCTTACTTCTCAGATGTTTTCAGACTGTTGTACAAAGAAGAGAGTATGCTACACAATGGTAGACACAGCCCTGTCCTAACTTCTTAGAGATGTGTTACTGCCATCAATTTCTAAAGAAATTATTTTTTTTTATGAAATGGAAAAATGTCTGACTTTCACCTTCTGATATGTGTTCTACTGTATGTTCTATTGGGAATAAAATATATTTATATGAGATTTCCAAATCATTGCATTTTTTCCCTAACATTTATTTACATTTTGCATTTGATAATAAGGACGATAAGACTATACCATCTGTAAAGCATGGCTCTGGATCAAGAGCCTCTTCATAGTCAAAACCAAAGAACTCGTCTTCTCTCTCCATCCCTGGTAGTCTTATCGCTATTGTGCTGCCCTCCGAGGAACTGGAACTGGACGGTTTGTTCTTCTAAAATAAAACCCATCAATTAGATACTATTCTAAACCAATACAAACATTAAATATTGTGTCCTTATTTTCTTCTATGCTAGGTTGACCAATAAGACTTCTATTTACTGCCTGATAGAATATCTTACATAGACTAGCCATTGCAAGGCACATTATGGAATTTCTTTTTTGCTAAAAACGTGATGAAATTATGAAGACATGGAGTGTAGATTAAAAAAAAAATCAAAGCAAAGTATGCAATAAATGAATCGGAGGATCACAATTGTTCAGCTTCAGGTCACAAAAAAGTTTTATTAAGTATGTGAGGAAAACTTTACAGGCCACCTTTTTTGGGATACAAAGCCTTTCCTTGCTTCATTATACGGATAAAGACTTTAAAATTGCTATCACAATATGCCATTATCTGATAACTTCATAATTTAATGGTTGTCTCGGCAATGGTAACTCCTTTTCAAATACACTCCAGCCTGGTGATCAGCTGATACCTATAGGTCTGGATTCTCTAACGCTGGACGATGAGAAGCCACTTCCGGCCATAAATCGTCCCTCACAGGGTTTGTACATGTATGTACAGGCTGGGCAATGCATGCAGTGCACTTACTGTAGTTCAGGCTATAATAACCATCTGTATCAATGAGTGTAATGATCAGTCCAGTGTCTATACAAAACTTACCAGGCAGCCTTACAGAGCTTAAAAGTATATGTACAGGTTTATGTACAAAAGAGAAATATGGCACGTCAAAAAAAAAGCAAGAAACTTCCAGAAGTGGAAGAGATCAAGAACATCCAATCCTGCATTGAGCAGGGGGTTGGACCCAATAACCCTGGAGGTCCCTTCCAACTCTACCATTCTATGAGGAACCCGTCTGAGGTGGTATGCCAGCCAATGCTGTTGGGGGAAGATTGCATTCAGTGGGGGTTTTTTTTCAACATGTTGTTCAGTTTTTCGACTATTTTGTGATGGCCGATTCATATGAACAACGAGCAGCTATGAAATGTTGCTTCCTTTTTCTCTGCCGAAAGCACTCATGAAAAAAATTGCATGGAACAAGATCAGGTGAATACAGAGGGTGAGGAAAGGGTGTCATGTAGTTTTTGTCAAAAATGTCTTAACAGTCAGCGCTGCATGGGCAAACAGGTAACTGGTACTTCCATCATGACTACACACTTGTCCACATAGCCTGACCAGCTGGTAGTAGTTGATCCAACTCAGCAGGTGCTGATAAGGTATGTAAATCTCCGAATAGCCCTTTTAACTTTAACTTAAGAACTACACTTTCTTGGCCTCCACATCTCCAAGACAAAATTGAGTAAAAGGTGATCAAAAAAATCATATGTAACTAGAGATGAGCAAGCATACTCGCTAAGGACAATTACTTGAGCGAGCATTGTCCTTAGCGAGTACTTGCCTGCTCGGAAGAAAAGATTCGGGTGTCGGTGGGGGGCGGGGAGCGGCGGGGGAGAGCGGGGAGAAACGGAGGGGAGATCTCTCTCTCCCGCTCTCCCCCCTCCCCCCCCCCGCTCCCACTGCTCACTCCCGCAACTCACCGCTCACCCACGCCGGCACCCGAATCTTTTCTTCCGAGCGGGCAGGTACTCGCCAAGGACAATACTCGCTCAAGTAATTGTTCTTGGCGAGTATGCTCGCTCATCTCTATATGTAACCCAAAATTGTGTCAATAAAAGTGATAGGTCACCCCGCGAAAAATGTGCCCTCACGCAACCCCACTGATGAACAAATGAAAGAAGTTATGTCAAAAGCTGGTGACAGAAAGCAAATTTTTTTAAAAGGTATTTTTTTAAAGCACTACTTCATTTAAAAGTAACTATGAATTTGATATTGCTGTAATCATATTGACCCACAGAATAAGGTTAATGTCTTACTGCACTTTAAAAACTCCAGAAACAACCTCCCCCAAAGAAAAACCAACAGCCCCCTTATTAGTTTTTTTTTTTTTTTCATTTTACTCCACTTTTAAGAGTTTTCCGATTATTGTACTTTAAATGGTAGCATTGAAAAATACAACTTGTCCCACAAAAAGAAGCCCTCACGTAGCTATCACATCCTTTTCGCTCACGTAGCTAGGTCATTGGGAAAATAAAAAAGTGATGATTTTTTGAAAGTGGTTT
Organism: Eleutherodactylus coqui; assembly: GCF_035609145.1. Classification (NCBI taxonomy): domain Eukaryota; kingdom Metazoa; phylum Chordata; class Amphibia; order Anura; family Eleutherodactylidae; genus Eleutherodactylus; species Eleutherodactylus coqui. The sequence goes on from NC_089844.1 coordinate 81,470,966, forward strand.
GGAAAAACTAATAATGATAAAAACAAAAGGGCAGCAACAGGAAGAAGTTAATGGCAGCTACCATAGTGCCTATAGAGGTTGTAACTTGGGGAATAGGCCATAAACCTGCATTACCAAGAGGTTACACCTGTGAAAAGAAAACATTATCCCCACAATTGCCTTCAAGCAAGCAAGCAAACATCTGTTATGAATTTAATTGAGATGCCATGGCACAATCATTAATTTATCGGTTTGGCCAGCATAATGGTCTGGTCTCTTACCCTAGAAGACTATGTTTCTCGTAGGAAATGTGTATTCTGTGCAAGGAAAGGTGCAAATTTAAGAACAAGTAAAAAGTGAATTCAAACCTCAATTAAACACAAGCAAACCGAATAAATACATAGATAAGTAATGACATCATGACGAAATGCAAGAAGGGTTCATTCATTATTTTTCCAAGGCTGTAAATAAGGTGTAATCTGAAAAAATTCACTTTGGACAAAATTTTAATTATTTTTTTTTTAGAATATTTTTGACTTTGTATTGAAAATCGTGTTTGAAAAATGATACATGTTCCCTTTTGCATTTTTTTTTTTACTTTGCATTTCTTGCTGTTAATTCTTTAACTCATTCGTTTCCCCACGGAGCATGGCATGCACATTGTAGAAGTAAAGTGGCGTCAATAACCACTTACTACATGCAGCCTGTAGACAGCAACATCAACTTGGTCGTTGATGGAAAACATGATTGGTTAAAGCAACATGCTGCTCGATTCATTTCAGCACCATGGAGAGTGGCAACCGCCCAACCTGTTGTGTGAACCTCCGGAGTATTCAATGCTTCACAAAATAGGGTAGGTTTGCCAGTCTTGCATGATCATGCTATGGTGAAGTTAAACAGTTCAGCACTTAGAACAGCTGTACATATTCCTTGCTGAGTTGCAATGGATGGTAAGGCCCATAGCTGAGCAGCATGCAGACCGATAGTCGTCAGTAACATAACCATATATATTACTTGACTGGACACGTTGCTCTGTCTGGTTAAAATAAACACCAGAGCTGAATTCTTGACTCCTTCAAGTTGTGGTTACCTCTGTGGGAAGGGGAAGCAATAAAAGTCAAAATATGACACTTTAAGCAATTGATAGCGGTGCAAATTCCAATGAGAATATTGACAAAACGTAAAAATAAGTTTCACATTTTTTATGAACACTTTTCATGCATTTGTAAGAAAAAGAGAATGAGATCATTTCTGATTATTTTGCCAGTGTGTAGTATTTGTGTGTATTGTAGTATTCAGATCATACTTTACCAATGTCATAGAATTAGTTCGGTATATATTTATCACTGGTAGCCTTTAGGCCAAGCGTATTGTAACACATGTGTAATACAGGTCCGTAATACAGACGTGTTACTATGTCATTAGTGTTTGAATTGGTTTTGCCTCCGTATATTCTGTTTACTATTGAGCAAATACTAATCTGTATTTGCCCAAGAGAAAATAATAGCAATATGGGGGTAAAAAGCCAAAGAAAAGGCTTGCGTTTTTCAATTAACGGCCATGATAAATACGGCCATGTGAATAGAACATAGATTGATATTATTTAGACCAAATCCAGAGATAAAATACGCTTGTATGAAAGCGGCCAAGAATAAATGAGTCACTAATACAACTACTTAAAGTTTTTATGTTAGCGCTCAGTCACACGGGCGCATCCAGGCGCTGATACACCAATGTTCCCGCAGGATAAGACAGCCGCCCATGTGACTAAGCCTTTAAAGATATGAAAAATTTATTGATTTTTTTCTTTTCTATGTCACCGGAAATATTGCAGTTTTCACATTGACAACTTGGTTAACATCTCCTGTCACTTTTCAGCTAGTGCTGTGTACACTAGAAACAGAGTCAACAATCATTCCATTATCATGATGATAAACTCTAGCACCTTTATTATATGGCTGGAGGCAGAGTGCTCACTCCTTCCTGAGTAGGGACTACTGCACATGACACTGAGCATGCTCACAACACTGTCTGATTTAAGGCCCTTTTACACGGAACGATAATCGTTCATTGTAAATGCAGCCAACGATTGGATGATATTTTGTTCACTTATCGTTCATCAATCATTTCATGCAAACATAAAAATCATCGTTGGCTCGTTCACTAATCGCTTGGTTTAAATACCAATCATTTAGTCATTTTGATTCACTGGTGCAGTGAATTTGAACAACTGAACGATTTGTTAGTGAATGAGCCAATGATAAACAGGCTGCATGAGCGAATGAGCGGACTCTAACATCGTTTGCTTGTTCAAACGAAAAACTGTTTGCTTTAAAAGCACCTTTTGTCAAAAAATAGCATTTACACGTAAAATACCGTCCACTATTGGATTTCATAACTAACACTAGAAATGGAGACCATATACAGTAGTAACTTATGGATTACATTTTCTTGTGGTTGTTGTATATGTGAATCAAAGATTGCTTTTTTTACTTAAAGAGGGGCTGTCCCATCAAATGAAGTGATCTCCCATCCATAGGATAGGGAATAACTATCTGATCGGTTGGGGAGTGACTGCTGGGAGTCACTGAAGGGGACCCTGAAGATCCCAGAATAAATGGAGCAGCAGTAGAGCATGCACACTACCACTCCATTTACTTTAAAGGGACTGACGAAGATAGTCGAATTTAAGCATTGGCCATCTATAGTAGTCCCACTGAAATGATGGAAGAGATGTTGTGCATGCTTGACTGCTCTTCCATTCATTCAGGAACCTCCGGGACCTGCATTTTCAAGATTGGTGAGGGTTCCACCAATCATATATCCTGTGGATAGGGAATAGCTTTTCTGGTGGGAGAACAACTTTAACATGTGATACTACTGAAGTGATGTAAAATACTCTTGTGTCAAAAACATAATAAAGTGCTATAGAAGCGATACCAGTGGTATAGCTATAAGGGGGCACAGGGGCCCAAAGGACCCACTCATCAAACTACGGCTGCCTGACCACACAGTTTAACACATACTAGATCCTCTGCACAGCAGGAGTGGCTTTTCCTGTATGATAGTCAATCTTCCTCCCTGGCCCCGACTCCGCCCTTGAGTGATACCTTTTATGACTAGAGAAAAAATAATTCTGCAAGGTTTCAGAGCTCACAGACTCTTTCGTCAAGCAAGTTACATGTATAAACCCCCTGATGAAGGGGTTTCTGTGTTCAGAAAACCCATGAATATACAACTGAATGATTCGTTACATGAATGTTCTGCGCTCCAAGAATGTTCATTTGGTATGACAAACATTTCTTTGCAATTTGCATAATGTGGCCGCTTAATGGAAAGTTAAAGAGTAATTGAGAAATGGCCGCACGCACCAGTTAAATGTTTTGTTAGACTGCTGTGTGCAAATTCCCGTTCCCACTGTCATATGGGGAATATGTATATGAAAACTGGCTAGAACAGCATTATAATCCTTTTATACAAAATTAGTTATATTTTTTGGCTCCAAATTGGCATATTAAAAGTAGAGCAACAATTCAGACATAGATTCCTTCATTGGGTGTACAATGGTGCTGTAACACATTCACAACGCTCCGGGACCATTGCTCCAAACATCACTACACTGTTAATTTGCTCCTTTGAAGCTAATAAAGTAACTCATCTTGCATCAAAAAATTGTAGTTGACTATGCTGTACTGCCAGCCAAAATGTCAAAAACAAATGGAAACCTACTGAAGTGGAGCCAAAAATTTGCAATTTTAGTCTCCATTGCAGAATTGACCATCCAGGGCCCCATCTGAATGTTTTTTTCAACATGTCAGAAGGAACCCTCGGACAGGCGCCTGAACAAGGTGTGAATGTAGTCTAACATCTCACATGTTATATAATCAAGTCTTATCCATTTCCGATTATTAGTACACTGGCAAAATAATGTTTTCGAATAGTCGTAAAATATAAATCTATACAAATATTTATAGCAATTGTTTTTTTCTGACGCAAGGCATACCTCTTTATCCTCCTCAGTGTCGGAGTCACTCCCAGAGTCTTCAGAGTTTTGTTTGTCCAAGTCTGACTCCACAACGGCAATAGGCACTGCATTGATGAGGCACTGTTTGTTGCTATCAGCCGTAGGAACTTTCCTGTCAATGATAATGTCACCGCCGCTCGTTCCACTTATAACTATTCCAATAGGATCTCGATTTTTAATGTTGTCCACTACTACGTTGGTGTAAATTCCATTATCATACTTGATTGTCTGCTCGGCAGGTGACTTTGTGTTATCCACATCATCTTTAGTGCTCAAAAACAAATTTTGGAAAAATTCTTGCAAGCATTTTTTAGCATAAGCCAAGCCCTTCCGGATTCTAGCAAATGCGATCTGAAGGTGATTGAGTTCACTGTCCTCTTCATTTGCGCAAAGATTGTCAGAGCTAAATGAGCTTAAGAGCAAGGCCAAGAACAAGTTTAGCACCTACAATTAAAAAGAACAAAGTTGAAAGTAGGTCATTCTTGTAGATTATATTAGCCCTTTAGGGCCGTCTACTAAAAGTTTATTCGTTGGTGGTATATGCAGTGGGCTCAGAAACCATGCCCGTGCGATACCTGGCTGGTGCAAACTGTTTATCAGCTGCAACAATCAGCGCTTGTGCCGATCACTGCAGTTAACTGTTTAGATGCTGCTGTCAAAATTGACAGCGCATGTAAGCAGCAAGCCGGAGGGGGAGGGGCTTCATCCTGTTCCCTTGCAACACAATTGCGAGGTGAGGATAGGTTCTTATAGCAGCTTAGAGTCTAGTGAAGGCTCCCAGGGCTGCCATGTACTGCAATCTATCTCTGCTAAAAATAGAATATACTGCATTACTGAAGTATTGCAGTTAGAGATGAGCGAGCACCCAAATGCTCGAGTCCGCGTTATTCGAGTTGAGCTTTTTGTAAAATCCGAGAGCTCTACTCGAGTAACAAACCCCATTGATTACAATGGGAGACTCAAGCATTTTTGTATGTGGGACGCCGGGTCCCGAGCTTTTTTTTCCCTAGGTTCGTTTCTCTCTCTCTCTCTAACACGGACCCGAGCATTTGGGTGCTCGCTCATCCCTAAAAGTGATCAAAAAGTCATATGCACCCCAATGTGGTACCAATAAAAACTACAAGTCACTCCGCTTGTATCAGAAGATGATACAGTGCCTGTTGTAAGTGCCAATTGCCCTAGAAATCAAGTGTGTAAGGCATGCTCTGTACAGACACTGAACCAACAGGGGTTCCTAAGACAGGAGGAGATGCAAAAACTGTATGAGTGAAGAATGAAAATGCAAGGATTAGACCTGAGCTAAGTTGTATCATGAACCTAATGAAGAACAATAGAGACAATAAAAATCTATAATAAAGCACTTACCACAAGATTCCCAATCACCATCACTAACATGAACACCAGGAGACACATAGATTGTCCTGCCACCTCCATACAGTCCCACATGGTCTCGATCCATTCTCCACATAGCACTCGGAACACAATCAGGAAGGAGTGGAAGAAGTCATGCATGTGCCAGCGAGGAAGTTTGCAGTTTTCTGAGATTTTACAGACACATTCCTTGTAGTTTTTACCAAACAGCTGCATGCCGACCACGGCAAAGATGAACACTATGATGGCCAACACCAAAGTCAGGTTTCCTAATGCTCCAATAGAGTTACCAATGATCTTGATTAGCATGTTGAGGGTCGGCCATGATTTTGCCAACTTGAAGACACGAAGCTAGAATATTCAGAATAATAGAAAATGTTACCATTTTAGTGAATGCAAAATATTGAAACTACATGAGTCGATGCAGCAGTGGTGCCATGAGCCACTTCGAAACCCACATAAGAAGTATTATAATTGACTATTACATGAACAATCAACAAAATGGGAGGTTATTGACAGCTGCAGGTATCAAAAGATGTAGTAGGAGGGTTGAAGTATTAAATGCATAGCATCAAGCAGGTGTAACTTGGAGCTGCTGGGCTTCAATGCAACATCTGTAACAGGGACTCAATTCATAGGCCTCATTCATACCACTGATCCCCGCGTGGTGCAGGTAGCCGGCTCAAGGTTGACTCAGCCTTCCATTCTTCTGGGGTCAGCAAAATGAGTACCCAACTTGGTGGGGGGTAATAAATAAATTACTTGAAAGTGCTGCGGAATAAGTTGGCACCATACAAATAACAAGATTTATTTTATGTGGAAGAGAGACTTTATGGACTTCCTAAGGTTCCAGGGCCCAGGTGTGGCCATATCCTTTGTGCCTATGACAGTTTTCCTTCTGGCAGCATGTTTCTTCCTATTGTAATCAGCTCTTAATAGGGGATTCCCATCCTGGGTTTTCATAGCTGAGATGGTAAACCGCTACCATGCCTACTGGCGACCTGGCTAGAGCCTAAGGAAGGAGCCGAGTGATTAGCACAGTGCCGTTTCCATAGCTCTCACTGAGTTGAATGGGAGTTACAGAAACAGCGTAGCACACTGTGCGTTGCTGTTTCCATAACTCCCCAAGTTATGGAAATAGCATACCATGCTGTGCTACGCTGTTTCTCTACCTCCTATTGACTTCAATGAAAGTCACTGAAACAGTGCTGCGCTAAGCGCTTGGCTCTTTCCATTAGGGGGTCAGAACAGAGCGACCGGGTTTTCCCATCTTGACCCTTTAGGGCTCTTGCCATCCAATGGCCCTAAGCCATTGTAACAGGTCAACCTACACTATTGACTTTTTCCACAGTGTGTGGATGAAATTTCTTTAAATCTCATCCATTTGACTCATGCTATAATATGCTGAGCATTTTTCACATATATGCCACGTGTGTATATACCTTTAATCTCCCCTCTCCTCTCGTTCAATCCTATTTTGACCCATAATGCAATCAAAACTGACAAATACATAAAGAATTCAATTCTTCTAGATATATTTAGCCCCTTCCGCTGAAAATATTGGATCACTAGCATCAGCAGGAGCCTCTCCCCACTGCTCATTCTGCAAGTAATGTTATGTCCCCCCATCCTTTGTATTTCTGTATGCTATTATTTTCTATTGACATCACATCCGAATGTCATTATTATTTGCCTCCATAATGTTTTTATTTTCTACGGGGCAAATACTTATCCGTATTTAAAATAGTAGAAAACAAAAACATTACGGAGGCAAATACTGATGACATACGGTTGTGATGTTGTCTCTATCATGCCCATACTTTGGATACGTATTATGGACGTATTACACTACCGATGCCTGTAATTGGCCGAAGAGCTGATTCACATGAGCATTCATACGCCTCAAATTTATGCAGGCTTTTTTTGCTCATGTAATTCCCATAAATCGGACCCATTGATTTCAACAGGTTAATCCATCTTTGTTTATTTTAGAGTGTATTTCGGTTGAATATTTATGTTTTGAAACACTATATTAACTATAAGGGTGGCAGCACAGGAGTGTAAGAGCAAAAACGCTCACTTCTGCACAAAGTATTTGCCCAGTGAATTAGTGTTTTTTACACCTGTGCCAGAGCAAATACTGAACATATTCACAAGGGTTGGGATATCCCCTCCGCCCTAATTTATAAGCCTAATTAGCCTAACGAGGTGCCTGTGTTCTCGTGTATGCACAGTGTTTTGCACATACCCGCTTGTACATATGTGCGCCTAGTCCCATAGACTCCTATAGGGACCTTTGGAATGCAATTGCGCGTGTAAATGGAGCATGCCGCGTTTTTTTCACGTGAGCGCTTTCATGCTTATTCACAGGACTGTACATAGGCAGATAATTTAGCCACGTCAAAAAGTCACGACCATCCGAAGCGTTAGTTTCCAATGTGCGTAAAAAATTGCACCTAAAAAAAATGTCAACCGATTTTATATGGCGTGTTAAAACATATCTCTTGCCCTATCTTTTCCCAAGATACGCTGGCGGCTGCCATAGACTTCTATGGGAGCTGTAAAAAAGGGAAGGGTAGGGAGTTTAGCTGCATCCAACGCTGGGAAAAGATTACAGCTGGCTCTGTTAAAGTATTAAAAGTCATTCCAAGGATTTCTAACGATCCAAGGATTTCCGCACTGCAGTGTATTTCGCCAACTCCCCACAGCCGCCCGCGTGATTGGACGGGAAAACGCTAATTAAGATTGGGACTTGTGGCTAATCTTCTTTCATGTGATTTTTAGCCGCGATCGGCCGAGCGTAAAAACGCATATGGTTGTGTGAAAGAGGCCTTAGACTGTGTATGAACTAGAACGTATACCGTACAAATATACATTGATAAGCACATTAAATTACCAGTCTAAAGGATCGAAGAATGCTGAAACCTCCTCCTGTTGAAACTGCAAGTTCTATTAAGCTTAGAACCACAATAAATCCATCAAAGATATTCCAGCCTTCCTGGAAATAGTAGTAGGGGTGCAGCGCAATCAGCTTAAATACCATTTCTGATGTAAAAATCCCCGTAAAAACCTGGAAACAAAGGAAGCAGAAGTGAATTATTGGGATTGTAGGCATCTGCATTGCTGACACAATGATCCAAAAACATACAAGAAGTGTGATGTATTAAAGCACAATATTCTGCGCAAGTTTCAAGATCTTTTATAAGAGTAGTCAAGTGAAGATTCTGCCTCCAGTCAGTAACAAGGACCTCCTTCATGATAAGTGAAAAGTTACTTTGTATCAGTAGCTTAGCAATACAGTGATACCTTGGGTTAAGAGTGCCTCAGATTACAAGCTTTTTGACTTGAGAGCAGGCTCTCTCCCAAATTTTTGCTTAGATTTAAAAGCAAAAACTTGGGTTAAGAGCCTTGCTCTCAATGGGGCTGCCGCTGCTGCCGGTGGCCCCATTGAAAGCAATGGCCTGCCAGCAACCCCTGCAGTGATTTTCAGGAAGGGGCTTTAAAGATAAGCCCTTCCCTGAAAATCTTCCCTAGCTGTAGTAAAAAATATATACTCAACTGTCTGCTGGTGCCGGGGCTCAGGTGTGTCTAGCCGCCGCTTGTTCTCCCTGCATTTTTAATCTCCCCTTGCTGAAAAGCTTCAGAGCAGTGCAGGGAGAACAAGCAGCGGCTAGACGCGTCTGAGCCCCGCACACAGCTGAGTATATGGATATTTTTTTTTACCACAGCTAGGGATGATTTCAGGGAAGGGCTTATATTTAAAGCCCTTCCCCGAAAATCACTGCGGTGGTGCTGGCGTCCTATTGCTTTCAATGGGGCAACACCATCCCCATTGAAATCAGTGGGAGAGCTTCGCGATCCGTAACAAATTAATGGCTTTTCCATTCATTTCAATGGGGAAAATTGTTTTCGGTTAAGTGCTCTGTCACAGAACAAATTAAACTCTTCACCCAAGGCACCACGGTATTACATAAGCTGATATACACTGAATGGTCACTTTATTAGAGACTTCTACCCTTTCACGATTGGCACATATGGAAATTATGGTGCAGCATAAAATCAAGTAACAAATTTGCTGTGGATTAGTTCCAGTGTGAATTCAATTTAGAATAGGGGAAATCCAGCCATCTGGGGTTTGACTGGCCAAGGCCAGGATTTATACACGGCTACCCTTGTGTAGTTTTATTGTGCAGCGCTGTAGAGAGTATTCCCAGAACAGTGAGATCAAAGAAAAATAATATCCAGCAGAAAGGGGATCTTGTGGATATAAAAAAACATTGATAAAAGGGGTCAGAGGAGGATGTCAAGAATCGGTCTGGTAAACAGACAGTCAAGCAAATAGCAGCCAAATACTACACTGGTGCTCCAACTAACGTGCCTAAGTACATAATTCATTGCTGCTTAGCATGAATGGGTTATAACAGCGGATGACCAGTTCCAGCGCCACTACTAAGAGAAACATAAAGGCAAAACTCCAGTAGGCAAATGTGCTCAAAAATTGGACTATTGAGCAATGGAAAACATCACCAAGTCACATGCGTCCAGATTTCTGTTGCACTATGTTGCTAGGGGCAGAGTCGTAACTTGAAGCTCCTGGGCCCCAATGCAAAATCTGTCACAGGGCCCCCAACTATAATGCTTTATTCATAGTACTGGGCTCCCTACATGAAGAGGAGAGGCCTTATAGGCCCCCTACGGCTCCTGGGCCTGGGTGCAACCGCATCCCCTGCACCTCTTATAGTTATGACAGTGGTTGGGGGGTCAGAATTTGGCACAAGCAGCATAAAATGATAAACCCTTCCTGCCGGCTGTTCCGATTTGTAGCAACTACAAGAAGCTTCCTGTCCGCAGGGGCCAATACTCCTGCAGAATGCTTTCATCATCTAGTGGTATGCCAGGACAAATTGTTGCGGTTATTAATTTCAAAGCAGGTTGAACATAAAGTGACCATTCAGTGTAGATTGCACTTTGTGACCACTTCATTGCACTCTAAGGCCTCTTTCACACGAGTGTTGGTGTTTTTACGCTTGGTCGATCGCCGATAAAAATCACATAAAAAAAGAATGGCCACAATCAACTTCCAATCTTAATTAGCGTTTTCTCGTCCATTCACATGGGCGGCTGCGGCGTGTCAGCAGAAAAATAAGTTGCATCGCAGAAATCCCTCGGTTCATAGATATGCTCGGAATAACTTGCAATGGTTAAATAGAGCCAGCTGTAATCTTTTCCCAGCACTGGACGCAGTTAAACTCCCTCCCCCTCCCTTTTTTTCAACTCCCTTAGGCTGGGTTCACATAGGACAAGAATCCCGTTGAAATCTCGTGGAATGTTCCCAGCGTTACTGCACAAGATTTCCGCAGCTGAAGTCCAGCGGGTTTTGAAAGCGGCTTATACCTCTTCCCCATCTCTCCTCAAAAAGAGAAAACAGCCCGCAGCAAAAATGGCGCTACAATTGATATGCCATGGCTTTCAATTCTGCATGAGTCAGTTTCAGCGCAGCTTGGCCGCAACAGATTATCCACAGCGTGTGGACGAAATTTTTGCAAATCTCCTCCACTTTGCTGCTTAGTCGGGTTTAAGATTTGCAGGCGGATTTTCCATGCGAAAGTAAGCACGGAAATTCTACGGCAATTCCACCCTGTGTGAACCCAGCCATAGAAGCTTATGGGAGCTTCCAGCATATCTGGTCAATAGATAGAGCAAGACCTACGTTTTCATGCATAAAATCAGTCGCCGCTTTCGATCGCGGATGTCTTATAATTCCCATTTTTTACGTTCCTAATGAATAAATTGGAATCCAATGTTTTAGATGGTCACGATTTTTTGATGCTGCTACATTAGCTGCATATTCGCGTTCGTGTGAATAAAGCCTAAACGGTTCTGGCTGATATGGATAGACGTAAGAATGTAATTACCTACAGGAACATATAGCAACCCTGAGGCTGGAGAAACAAAGACGGCCAAACCACTTCTCTGACTACCTAAAATCCCCTGACCGACTCCTAGGGTGATGTTTTCTTGGCAGACTATTTTTGCGGGGTGGTTTGCCATTCCCTTCCCTATTCATCTTTACCCCCAGCAAGCTGGGTACTCATTTTACCGACCTTGGAAGGATGGAACGCTGAGTCAACTTTCAGCCGGCTACCTGAACCAAGCGGGCACTGAGCCCGCAACCTTCAGGTCACCATCCACACTCTGATACACACTGTGTATTAGTATGCATCACTAGTCAAGGACACCACACCTGCATTGATTAACTACATGAGCAGTGCCAGGCAGTTAGAGCCACATGTAATGTCTTAAGGCCCATTTACACAGAATGATGATCGCTCAAATTTGCTAAAAAGCGATTGTTTGAGCGATAATTGCTGCGTCTAAATGCGCGGCCTTCGTGCACTTTTCGGGTACTGCTAGCTGATCGCTAAATTCAGTCCAACCTAAAATTTGTCATTCAACCTTATCAGCAGCTCTCCACGGGTAGTGCTGATAGCATTGTTTCTCGTTGGAGAACAAAGGAGCTGAAAGCAGATAAGAGCCCAAGGGCTATTACCTGCTTTCAGCTAAGGCTTCATTTGCACACTTTATTGCTCTTAAATATCTCAGTAGCTACTTAATAGCTTATGCAAAATGATCGCTCAAACGATAGTTTGAGCGATCATTGCTCCATGTAAATGGACCTTTACCAATGTATGCGAATGCACACTGTGCATCAGGTAGTCAGAGAAGGGGTGCAGCCATCCTTGTTTCTCCAGACCCGAAGGGTTCGCTTTAAAAAGATTTTATCACAATTGACATGTATCACCTATCCAGAGAATAGTTGATAAATGTATAATTACTGGGGGTCCCACCTAATCACTAAAACAAAGTTCCCAAGTTCCCCATTCCTCTTTACTGAATGTCTGCATTGAGGAGGAGTTTAAATGGAGCCATGGTTGAGCATGCACGGTGCCGCTGCATTCAAAGACTATGGAACTGACCGAGATAGCTGAGTACACTGCTCAGTCCTGTAGACTTTAATGGAGCAGCAGTGCACATGATTGACAGCCGCTCCAATCAAATTCTTTTTTTTTTACAGGATGTTTCCTATTATTTAATGCTGACTCAGAATTTTAGTACCAAGCAAAATATTTCAGCCTACCTGGTTTCCGACAGAAAGAACATTTTCGAAATCCTTAGACATGTTGGCATGTTCCATAGCCATGAAAAGAGTGTTGAGAACAATGCAGATGGTGATAGCGAGGTCTACAAATGGGTCCATCACAATGAGCTTCACGATCTCTTGAATCCTCAGCCACAGATCACAGCAGTCCCAGATTAAAAAGCACTTAGCATATTTATACCAGCGAGGAGAAAACTTATTTTGTCTTGATTCTTCAAGTTCTGAAAATATAACAGATCTTATGAAAACTGTAGAATGTCAATATGCAGTAAGTATTTCATTTAGTGCATGCATTCAGTTTTATCAGCCCCTTTAATGCCCTTTTAAACCTTTTCTAAGTCTGATTTTGGCTCATAGTAAAGAGATGTAAAGGGGTATCCCCATCTTAAACATTTATGGCCAATCTACAGGACATGTCATAAATGCCTGACAGATCCCCTTTACCTCATACATGTTGCATGAAAAAAGCTCAAAAAGATCTTGTCAATTAAATGTGCAACCACTTAAAGTATTAATACCAGCTGAATGCATAGTGCAAAAACACTGGAAAATAAATGTACTTGCAGATAGAAAAGTACTGATACACAGGTTTACAGTTAAAGAGGTTGTATCAGAATTACAAGTTATCCCCTATCCACAGAATAGAGGATAACTTGCTGATCAGTGGGGGTCTCACTGTTGATCGTGAGAACACAGGTCCCATGCCCCCCATCCTTCTCACTGCAAGCTTACTGCACCATTCGCAGTAAGAAGAAGAATGAATGGACCAACGGTTACGCAAATGTTGTGCCGCTTCATTCACTTTCAATGGGAATGCAGAGATAGCCAAGCAGCCAGCGTCTTAGTATTCAGCTCCATTGAAATGAATGGTGCACCGACCACATACGCTCTACCGGCACTCCATTCATTGTGACATCACTGCAGATGGGAAAAGCATCCCTGCAGGGGATAATTTATAATTCTGGTACAACCCCTTTAATCTCCCCTTTAAAGATTTGGGGATACATTTTTCATCAGTAGAAATATATCCCCAACTGATTCTGAGAATAGGGTTCTTGCAGAATCCTACATAAATGCAACGGTTATCACGCTTGTGTGTAGCTGCGCCATTCATTTCAATGACAATGCTGGAGGTTGTTGAGAGCTTGAATTTGGCAATCTTTGGCACTCCCATTGAAATAAATGGAGCGGCACCGCGCATACACTGCCACCACTCCAAGTATGCTGGGACCATCAGAACTTTTACTGTCTGGATCGGTAGGGGTTCCAGCAGGTGGACCCTCAGCAACCAGAAATGTATCCCTAAGAGATAGGGGATAACTTTCTAGCTTGTGACTAATCCTCTTTAAAAGGAGTTTTACCAAAATTGACTTATCACTTATCCATAGTATAGGTAATAAAAATCTTGAAAACAGAGTTCCTGTATCCCCTCTCATTGAGGACTCACTGTACCCATTTACGGTAACGTGTTGATTGAATGGAGCAGTGGTCACATATGCCACTCATTTTAATAAGGCTAATGGAAATAGCCAAGTACAGTCAAGTACAAGCACAGTCTGGTAGTCCCATTAAAATTGAATGGAACAGCACTACATATGCCCAACTAGAACTCCATTCATCTTCTCCTCGTTCTGGGGGAGGGCAGTGAGCCCAAAATGAGGAGGAGAAACGAATATAGGACCCTTATTCTCGTTATCAGTGGGGATTTCAAAGGCAAGACCCTCTCTGATCAGGATAGGTGATTAAAGTCAATTCTGGAATAACCCCTTAAACTTTGCAGTTACTAGTTAAAGACATTGAAGGAGGAAGTTACTGTTGACTTCAACTAACTGGTAAAGGGTCAAGTTTTCATTGTGATAGTTCAACATTACCAAAAAGTCCAATTCAAAACACTTTGTCAAAAGCCAGGAACCATTTTCTTAGACGTAATAGTGAGTATAATGAGTGAGGTCTCTTGACAATAAGTTGACCACAAATTGTCCTTCCTGGGACCCTCCAGTGAACAATTTTTATCTGTGGTAATGCCTAGCAATAATTTACTTGCAGCGCCACCACTGAAGAAAATAAACATTACACAGTGCCCGTTCATGTCAATGGGTTGTCTATGTAATGCCGGATAAAAAAAGGTCCTCCAGAGCGAGAGGTACTTGTACACAGGATGCTCAACTATCATCCCAACAATTAACGCTCTTGTGCTTTCATACTGGAGTGACAGTCGCTCACTGAATGGAGGCACAGCAGGCCAAACATCTCTTCCAGCCTCCATTCAGAATAAACAGACATCCATTCATACATGGACTACCTGTTTAAATGGGTCGACAGTCGCTTGGTTTTTAAGTGAGCTAAAAACTGAGCAACTTTAACAAGTGAGTGATCCTTGCGCACTTGCCCTGTTGGGTGCCATATTTACATTGGCTGAAAGTCACCTGTAATTGCTCCTTTGAGTACCCAAAGACATTCTGTGTAACGGCTCTCCATATTTTGCTTCTAACTTTGATTACACCTTTCCGTTTAGCCATTAATCTGCAGATGATATGCAGAGGAAAAGGAGAGTTGAATTCCCAACTGGGTACACATAAATCGACAAAATTTTGAAACAAAGTGTACTCCCTGATCGGGGTGATGTTAGCCGGTAATCCATGTAATCTCACCACATGAGAAATAAATAATTTTACCAATGTTTTAACATTAGGGAGACTGGACAGTGCCACAAAATGGCACATCTTACTAAAGTGATCAACCACCACCCAAATGACTGTATTCCCCTCAGAAGGTAGCAAATCCATAAATAAAATCTATGGACAAATGAGTCCAAGGTTTCACAGAAATCGGCCAAGGTAACTGTCTTCCAGTAGAAAGAGTCTGAGGCATTTCAGTTCTCGTACATACCTCTTACACAGAAACAAAACTAAAATCATCTCTACTTAAACCTGGCCACCAAAAAAATTCTAGTTAGTAGTTTCTTAGTATTATTGATTTCAGGATGACCCACTAGAACTGAACTATGTACCTCCAACAGAAATTGCAAACGCAAATGTACCGGCACAAAAAGCTTCCCCTCAGGAAGACCCAGCGGAGCTAACTCCTGAGACCAACAAACTTGTTCCTCCAAAGCTAGTAACACTGCCGATACTACAACCTCTTTAGCAAGAATATGCACAGGAGAGCCATCTGAAACTGCTGGAACAAGGCTTCTAAACAAAGCATCCGCCTTGACATTTTTACTGCCTTGATGGTACGTGACCACAAAGTTGAAAAGTGAAAAGAACAATGACCATTGCGTCAGCTGTGGGTTAAAACTTTTAGCTGACTCAAGGTAGATCAGGTTTTTGTGGTCAATGAACACCGTCACGTTATGTTGTGCCCCTTCAAGGAGATGACGCCACTCATCAAAGGTTAATTGGATGGTTAATAGTTCTCTGTCCCCTATAACATAATTTGGTTCTGCTGCAGAGAATTTTTATAAGAAAAAGGCACAGGGACGAAGATTCCGCACATCTGTCAGTACCCTGAGAAAAAACAGCCCCAACCCGAATCTCCGAGGTGTCCACCTCCACCACAAAAGGCCTGGACAAATCCAGCTGCACCAAAACCAGAGCTGTCGCAAACTACTTTTCAACTTCCGAAGAGAATGTAAAGCTTCGGGAGCCCATTTATACGGAAAACACCCCTTCTTGGTCATGTCTGTCAGAGGTTTAACCACTTCAGAAAGTCCTCAAATAAACATACGATAATAATTAGCAAATCCCAAAATCCTCTGAAGAGCTTTAACATTTTCTGGTCTCACCCTGTGTTGCACGGCCTAAACTTTCTCCGGGTCCATGCTGAAACCCTTCGGAGTGATAATATGACCCAAAAAGCAAACCTCTTGAACTGGAAAACACATTTCTATTTTCTCGCAAATAAGTCATTGTCGCACAGAGACCGAAGTACGTGATGAACATGTAGCACATGAGATTTATAATCTGGAGAAAAAAATTATTATATTGTCCAGATACACCAGTGCAAAGCGACCAATAAACTTATGCAGAACTTCATTTACAATGCCTGAAGTATCGCAGGTGCATTAGTCAGACCAAATGGCATAATCATGTTTCCAAAATGTTCCTTTGGGGTGTTAAAAGCCGTTTTCCATTTATCCCCCTCTTTGACCCAAATTAATTTATATGCACCACATAAATCTAACATAGTAAGCCAACTGGCACCCCTTAACTGACTAAAAAGATCAGGGATAAGTGGCAATGTGTACGGGTAATTTTTATCTAATTTTATTTAATTTCCTGATATCCAAACAAGGCCGCAACCCTCTATCCTTTTTCTTAACAAAGAACAAATCAGGGCCATTTTTCAGACTGTCTTGGATATAATGCTTAAGGGACTGACTTTCAGGAATTGTATATACAGCTTTTGGGTAAGTTACAGCCTATGATAAGCTCAATGGAACAATCTCCTACCCTATGAGGGGGTAACCTGTCTGCTCCCTCCTCAAAAAAGATGTCCGCAAATGAACAAAATCATATAAAACCACCTGAACCGCAGACACCTTTAGGCCCTCTGTCCATGGCAGTGTATTCGCCGGTGGTAAACCACCGGCGACTCACACCGACCGACGCTTCCCATAGCATTGCTATGGAAAGCGCCGGCTCCTGTCCACGAGCGGAGAATCATTGCGATTCTCCGCTCGCGGCGGGCAATTCGCAGCATGCTGCGAATTGCCCTGAATCTCCACGGTCAGCCTATTTATTAGATAGGGCTGACCGGCGGAGATTCGGCGTCGGCTCCTGCTCCCGGGTGGCGGCTCCCGCGGCAGAGCTTCGCCGCGGGATACCGCATCGCCTGTGTACAGCCGGCCCTACTGATATACAATCTCGACTACAAGAAGGATTCAATTTAATAATATCCTCCTTCACGCAATCCACCACCAGGTTATGCACCTGCAACCATGGGAAACCCAATACCACTTGTGCCGGGAGGGACTCTATGACATACAATGCAATAGTCTCAGTATGAAACAAACCAATTTTAAGGCATACATGTGGGACCACATATCCCAAAACTCTCTGTGACAAGGAAGTGGTGTCAATGGCAGACACTGGAATTCGGTGCTCCAGTACTCTTACACCTAAACCCATGCGTTTGACCACTTCACACTGAATCAAGTTAACACCAGCTCCACAATCTAGAAAGATCTTAACAAAAAAATTTTCATCAGTGGAAAGGATCCCGGTGGGAAGATCCAGCCTGGATGACGACATCTAGGCGATCTGTGGGCCTAGGGGGAACCTTCCCCCCAAATCTCCAGGCTACCTAATATCTACGACCAAGATCCGTAATGTTGATAGGTTTGAACGACGTGTCCTGCTCTGCTGCCCAGAAAACAATGTCCACTAAACCGGACAATGCCCCCCCTCCCTTCCCCAGAACCACTGGACACAGATCCCAATTGCATGGGCTCTTCTGCATAGGCTGATTCCATAGAGAACCCAGGTTTGTTCACGATGTCGTTCTCTCATGCGTTGTCTAATGCAAATGGCCAATGACATGGCAGTGTCCAAATTGCAAGGCACAGGATGCAAAACCATCATGTCTTTTATTTTGTCATTCAGGCCAAAGCAAAATTGGCCTTACAGTACTAGATCATTCCACTGTGTCTCAGTCGCTCAGTGACGAAATTCAGTACAAAAATGGATAATCCGCCTTGATGCAGAGCCCTGATTTTCCCCTCCGCCAATGACACCCTATCCGGATCATCATAAATCAGACCTAATGCAGAAAAAAATTATGCATGGATGACAACGCCTCTGAAGTGGGTCGCAAAGAAAAGGCCCACGCCTGCGGCTATCCATACAACATAGATATCACAATCCCCTATGGGGCTTCAGCAGGTGACAGTCCCTACCTGATAGTGAATGACCCGTCCCGATAAGGACGGACTCACACACGTTCCTGGGGCACACATTATCCCTGTAACCTATAACTAAAGATAACCACTGCACAAATAAACAAACTCTACCACAAAGCAAACCAACGTACGTATCTTGCAGAGTTACTGGGTAAATCACGGAACTCAGTTGCTGGATGAGCCACAGAACCAGTAATGTTCTCCCACACCTACTGAAGGAGACTGCATGAATTAAATAGCACAGAACCAAGGCAAGGTGGGAATAAAAACCCTTCCTACTTACCCTCAGGTGTACTTCAACCGCAAAACACACCCATCACAACTCCCACCAGCTTTACAGGAGACAAATGAAAAGAAATCCAAAAGAGCCAGCAGAGTCAAACTCCAACTGACACAACAAATGTCTTACCTTCCATTGCAGTTGTTAAAATAGTAGCAATACTTTGAGCCCTTTCTCGGGGAGATCTTACATCAGTTAGATCATCCATCCTATCCACTGAGATTCTGTATGAACTCAATCTTCTTTTATTTACTCCAGTTTCTGTTGTAGTACCCTAGAAACCACCAGCATAAAGTTATTTAATCGGCAGTCAAATGCTTAAACAATAGAAAACTACAAATGAACTTTCTCTAATGACCAACATGTTCATATGTAAGGTTCATCTGATATGTTTTTGGTAAATTGGTTGTGCCATCACAAACAACCCATTTGATATGAGAATCGTGGCTTCGGAGAACAAGGGAAGTTGACTGTTCATTTCCTCTGCAGTGGCGTCTTCATTGGAAATGTGGTATCACATGCTGCTATTCATAAGACTGCCCATTCATATGATAAACGGACAATGAACCAGGTCTACTGGAGCGAAAGGTAGTGCTTGTTTGCAGGTCTCCACTCTGACACAGGAAGGCTAGTCCTGAGCGTAGGACCCACCTCTATTATGTTTATGTTTTTATAGGGTATGTGGTAAGTATTTGTCAAGGTGAGAGAACCCTCTTCAATTTATTTTTCAGAAGACATTTATGAAACATTTAGATAAAGGCTTCCAACCTTTTTACCAAATATAGTAGCAAAATAAAACAGGAATTTTACAAACCCGGTGTTCAAAAAAATTATCCGACATGGTTTTCACACATTCAAGACCTGGTAGGTAGCAAGTAGAGTTGAGCAGACCAAAACAATTAAACATTACAAAAAATTTGGTTCGGTAAGAATCCGGACCTTGGGTGATTCGACTTGGCCAAACCCACTAAAAGAAGGAACAATAAAGAAAAATGGAGAACAAGGAAAAAGAAGGAGAAGGAGGAAGAAAAAGGGGGGAAAAAAAGAATTTTTCTCCTTTTTTCTTTATTTTTCCTTCTTTTTCCTTCCTTCTTTCTTTTTCTTTCATCTTTTTCTTCATTAACCCTTCAAAATCCACTGTCTGATGTCTAAAGACATTCTGATTGAAGGCTGTACAGCTCCGATGTCGGAAGACCTCCGGCAGGGTATTCTTACTGTAGATTACTGGTTGCTCTGTTGTCAGGGGGCCTCTCCGGCATGTCCCATACCGCAGTACTGGCTCTACCAGAAGATGGCGCCATTGTATAATGGCAGAAAGAGAAAACCCCCTAGGAAACCCTGAATCCAAAATTGGATTGCAAAGGGTTAACTTTACATTACAAACAGCTAAGTTTAACCCTTTCCAATCCACTGTCTGAGCTCTGAAGACATTATGATTTATGGCTGCACAGCTCCAATGTTGGAAGACATCCGTCCGGATTCTCTTACTGTATATTGCCAGCCTCTCTGCTGTCGTAGCCTATTCAATGTGTCACCTCATGCAGTACTGGCTTTAGCCAGCATATAGCACTGTTGTATAACAAGAGAAAAAGAGTAAGCCTCCTAGGAAAACCAGGATAACAATTGGATTGGAAAGGGTTAAACCGTTTCAGTTTAGGCAATAAAACCTACAACTTTATTCATTTATATGTCTATATTCCAATATTACTTTGTTTTCTTTATTAAACAAAAGATTGTCAAAAATTTAATAAAGATATTGTTTTAAAAAAAAAAAGCTTAAAAGGGCCTCCGCCACAGTATTTATACTACACCTTTTGGTGCTAATTGTGACGTTATTTTTGATGCAGATAAACGGCAGATTTAATCCTTTCAGTTGAAGGGGTGAAGTCTGCTGTGGGTCCACGTCAAAATCCATATCAAAATTTGATGTGGATTTTGGTGCGGATTTCCTGTAGAAGAAAATCCACACCAATTCCACTATGTGTGAACGTACTCTAAAATTTCCATAATGAACTTAGAATGCAGCTGAAAAAAGTAACATGATAAATTCTACTCTGAGACCTCTTTATCACTACTTAGGTTTCAATTTTAGGTTTTTGAAAGAGGTAGCATTCTCAATGAATTTTTTTTATGGCTTATGAGAATGAGTGCTGGGTCATGAAATGCTTCATTAATGGAACATTACAGCATTAAAGTGGGTGTTCCAAGATGGCATCCCCTGTTTATATGCCCTATTAGAGCATACAGATGTCATAGAGCAGGGTCCCCCACTCAAAACCCATCTATGTCCCATCTTGGTCGTCCTTCTGCTGCCTTGTTAATCCAGCATTCATGTGAACTGCCATACTGTAATACAACATATTCGCTGCAGTATTTGCTGCAGGAGAAATGTCAGACTGGTCAAAAAAATCAGCCGGGACTGAGATCTTCACTCCACGCCCCACATTCTCAAAAGGGTTGTGCATTTTGGGACAACGTATCTTTAATGATTATGGTACATCAATGCACCAGAAGTGGACTAAGAGGAGGATTGACCCTTTAGGCATTAAAGGGCATCAGTCCCCTCATAGAATGGCAGAGTTGGAAGGGACCTTTGGTGTCCTCTGGTCCACCCGCCTGCTCAGTGCAGGATCACTAAATCATCCCAGACAGATATTTGTCCAGCCATTGTTTGAGCACTTCCATTGAAGGAGAACTCACCACCTCCTGTGGTAACCTGTTCCACTCATTGATCACCCTGTGTCAGAAAGTTTTTTCTAATATCTAATTTGTGTCTCCTCCCTTTCAGTTTCATCCCAATGCTTCTAGTCTTTCCTTATACAAATCTCAGTCTTCTTCTTTGCAAGCTAAACATTCCCAGATCCTTTAACCGTTCCTCATAGGACATGATTTGCAGACAGCTCACCATCTTGGCAACTCTTCTCTGAACTTGCTCCAGTTTGTCTATGTCTTTTTTTATAATGGGGTGCCCAGAACTGGACACAGTATACCAGATGAGGTCTGACTAAGGAAGAGTAGAGGAGGATAATTACCCCACGTGATCTAGATACTAGGCTTCTCTTAATACATCCCAGAATTGTGTTTGCTTCTTTGGCTGCTGCATCACATTGTTGACTTAGCAATCAATAGATAGACTAAGACAACTTTTACCTCGGATGACAGTCATCCTTACAACTTTTGCTCACTGAATGGATGAGAAGCGCACTGGGAATCTCTTCCGGCCGCCTGCCTCCATTCATTGTGAACAGTTGTTCAAAGTTGAAAAGTTGCTCACAAGTTGTTTCAGTCAGCTGGAATGAAGCGACTAGCGAATGATGAGCGATTTCTCATTTAGTACCTGATTTTTTTGGCCGATAGTGGCCTGTACATAAAAGGACTCTTAGGGTCCTTTTAGACGAGCCATTTATCGTTTGATCCCAACGATTGATTATCGTCTAATGTCACCACTAGCTCGTTCGTTCTCGTGCAGCCGGCTTAGATGGGTACATGCATCGTTGGCTTGTTCAAACAGGAATAGTTCAGTCTTTCACATTCGCAGGATTAGTGATTGTGAAAGATTGAACGGTCGGGGTTTAAACCAAATGATGAGTAAAAGGGCCAACGATGATTTTTATGCCCGCATGAAATGAACGATGAGCGAAAAGTGAACGATTCTCTTTTATCAATTAAGTTACTGGCTCGTGTTTAGACTAAATGATTATCGTTCACTTTCGCACATTTGAACGATTTTTTTGACGATAATCGTTCCATCTTAAACTATCTTCAGTTTGGGTTTATTGCATTTGAATACATATCACTCAGTAGCGCTCAAACTGAAGGCCCATTTACACGTATCGATTGTCGCTCAAAATTCGAGCGAAAATGAGCGACAATCGTTACATGTAAACTCAGGCATCCTATACTTTTCGTTTGAACAATGATTTTAAGGTGAATTTAAAACCCATTGTTCTGTAACAGAGATAAAGCAAACACATTTATCTCTCAATAGACTGCAGGCTGTTATCTTACACTAGTCGGGAGATAACAATGTAATTTGCTAGCAGCCTGCAGCAGAGCAATGCTGCTGTTTGCACAGCTAGGCTCAGCAAACAGCTCCCAGAGGTCCTTTACTATACAAATGAAGATGATTAAGTGTTAATTACATATGCGTGCAAATGTGCCTTAAGGAGCAATATGCTATAAATGGCTGTTCGCCCACAGGTACATTCCAATACCCTGAGTCTGCCCCTTGACCTTATGTATAAATTCAAGGCCTGGTTACAATGTGGGTAACACAGCTGGTCCTTATGCCCTTATATTGCATCTAGCATTAAGAGAGTCATTTCCCACATACTGTTTTTGGTACTTTAAGAAATCAGGACCTTTTATACTTGCACTGACTCACTAAATGTAAAAGATCTTGACTATTGTAAATCTGACACATTTATATTGGTACATATCGCTCATAATAGCAGCAGGATTAACGGGGAGGAAAATGCTACACAGGGGATTGAGGCTCCTTTGAAAGTCATTTCTTTCCTTGAACTGTACATTCCCTAGTGGTTCAGCTCAAATAACAATGCGCCCACACAATCCTTAAAATAAGACACTTATGGGTAGTTTGACGTCTGCTTCACCTGAGAAATTCTGGCTTGCACTGTATGATTTTCTAAGTAATTGATAAAATAGAATGACTTCCAAAATATGCTGATTGATCTTTAATGGGTGCTATTAATCAAAAAGAATGTGTATGCCTGCATAATATTAGAAAAATGTTGTGAACCAGGAATATCCTTAGTTTTGTGCTAATGAATTTTGTGTTTGTCACATACAGAGTTCTAATTCCCCCTGCATAAACATTGATAAATAATGTAATTATGGCTACCTGCTGTCACCAGTAGAGGGAGTGCTGGCAGTTACGATATACTGCACCCACATTCCCGCTGTAGTCTTTTTTTCATTTTCGTTTTTCCTGCCCGCTTTAAAAAAATCATAGTTACATAGCTGCAGGCTGAGTTGTATTTTTTAATGGTATCATTTGACGCACCATATAATGTACTAGCTGATATACTCGGCTTCGCCCAAGTTAATTTGGTCCAGGTGTTAACCTGTTGTTCGCGCTGAAAATTTTGACTTTTGCAATTAGCACTGAATAATCGAGTCGTGACCCTTTTACTTTTCCTATTTAGGACCTAAAGAATGCTCCTGCCAAATTTCATGTTTGTACAACACCGGGAAGTTAGGGAATTAGATTAGGTACATTACACTGGGGCACCAATACTTTTGCACTTAACATTAAATAAACAAGTAGTGACCCCTTTACTTTTCCTATTTAGGACCTGAAGAATGGTCATGCCAAATTTCATGTTTGTACGACATCGGGAAGTTAGAGAATTAGTGGCGATTCAGTCAGTCAGTCAGTGAGGGCTTTTGCCTTTATATATAGAGATTTGAAAACTTTTAGAAATTTCTAAGTAAGGAGAAATACGAAAAAAAAATGTGATTGCGCCATTATGGAGAGTTTTTTAATATGTCGCTCACAGGTAAGTAAAAATCGTCTGTGCGCCAGCATGAGTATGGTGATATCACATTCGTATAGTTTATTTTGAATGCAGTATTACTTTAAAAAATAAGATATTCCTTTCTGTCGCCATAGTTTGACCCCCATAACTTTTTTATTTTTCCGTCCATGGGGTTGTGTGGGGGGCTCATTTTTTTCTGAAGTGACCTGTAGTTTTTATTGATACTATTTTGGGGCACACGCAAGCTTTTGATCACTTCTTTAATATTTTCTTGGAGCTGGGGTGACCATAAAAGTGTATTTCTGCATTGCATACTGTTTTTTCCTGACGGTGTTTGCCATGCAGGATTAATAATGTGATATTTAAATAAACTGGATTTTTACCAGAGATGAGCGAACATGCTCGTTTAGGACAATTACTCGATCGAGTATCGATTTTTTCGAGTAACTGCCTACTCGGATGAAAAGATTCAGGGGGGACGGCGGGGTGGAGCGGGGGGTAGCAGGGGGGAACAGGGGGGAGATCTCTCCCTCTCTCTCCCCTTCCCCCACTCCCGCAACCCCCTGCTCACCCCCGGTGCCCCCCAAATCTTTTCACTTGATTAGGCAGTTACTCAAAAAAAGCGATGCTCGATCCAGTAATTGCTCTAAACGAGCACGTTCGCTCATCTCTAATTTTTACAGATGCAGCAATACAAATTTTTTATTTATTTTTTAACTTTTTTATGTAATTACTGTGAAAAGAGGTTTTTAAACTTCTATGTTTTTGTTTTTTTAGCTTTTACAGTAGTTAAGAAAACTTATTTTACTCTTTTTTTTCTTCCCATAGAGGACATGAACTTGTAATCATATAATTGCTTATACCATAGTATTGCATTATACTGTATTCTGACAGGTGTTCTGAGGTTCGTCTTGATATGTGTGCACTCATGGTAGCGCTGGGACCTGGCGGCCATGACACATGGACGGTACCTCGCGTTCTTATGGCGGGAGAAGGGGCTCCGTTCAGGACATTTAAATGCTGCTGTCAGAATTCACAGCGACATTTAAAGGGTTAACAGCCGCCGTTGGTGTGAACGCTGATGGTGGCTGTTATGTGCGGTGTCAGACTGCTGCACGATTTGTGCTCATAAAAAAAGTACATTAAAAACTGCAGTTGTGTGTGCAAATATGCCTAAACATTAGAGATGAGCGAGCGTACTCGGAAAAGCACTACTCGCTCGAGTAATTTGCTTTATCCGAGTATCGCTGTGCTCGTCCCTGAAGATTCGGGTGCCGGCACGGAGCGGGGAGCTGCAGGGGAGATCGGGAGGAACGGAGGGGAGATCTTTCTCTCCCCCGCTCCCCGCTGCGATTCACCTGTCAGCCGCAGCGGCACCCGAATCTTCAGACCCGAGCACAGCGATACTCGGATAAAGCAAATTACTCGAGCGAGTAGTGCTTTTCCGAGTACGCTCGCTCATCTCTACTAAACATCCATGACGCAAAAGTGCAAAGCAAATGTGCCCGCAAATACGCATACGCTCATGTGAGTACGACCTTAGGGTGGCGGAAATACTTCAAATTGGCTGTAGTGGAAAATTCCAATCCAAAATTGGCAGCATTTCCACATCAAAAACCCCATTAAAATCCACACCATCTGCGGATTTTGACTCAAAATCAGTTGTGAATCCGCAGCTGATCTCAGCCTGCATTGCGCTCTTCTCACCCCTCAATACAGCTCTGGGCACAGCAGCGCTCCCCGGCAACTGCTACCGACTCCCGCTGTGGTCCGTGTGATGTGGAAGTGGCATCACATGACCAATGCATTGCATGAAAGCCGGTGGTGGGGCTCAGTAGCAATTCCCCCATATGTGCTGCACTCTGGATACGGGCCTTATTTGGGAGGTAAGAGGAGCGCAACGTGGGTTGAAGTCAGTTGCAGATTTCTTTAAGGTATACGGAAGTGACCATATCCTTTACGGTGTACTTCATCCATTCTTAAAACCAAGAACAGTCACTCATCGTTACTGTAACTCTTAATGTTATGAGGATTAAAAACAATTTCTAGCTCCTTTTTTCCTATAGTGAAATTTCGTAGAAATCATACAGAGCTCTTAAGCTAAAAACTACAGGTAACTGCGTAATTCTACATTTCCTATAGAAGCCCTAAGTGAAGCACACAGCTTGGGCCGATTTAGAAGAAGGAAAAAAAGAAAATCTTCCTATGCAAACCGCCTGCCATTAGATACCTCCTACCCCTATTCCAGGATTACATTTATTACACAGGGGGTTTCTAGGAGGTTTTTCCATGCTTTAAAAGAAGCATTTACCAATATGCAGTATTACACGTATTAACCGTACCCCTTGTAAATGTCGTACTTTAAAGGTACTGTGTATGGGAAGATGCAGGTCAGGAATGCTATCTTTTCTACTTAGGGTGCATTCAAATGAGCATGTGCATACATACGTGCGCACATAAGCACGTCTCTATTAGAGCCATTGGTTCTCAATGGTGTGTTCACGTGTCCATGTTTTACAGGCGTGCAAACACACGTACCTGCAAAACATAGGGGCTTTCAATGGGGTCGCTGGCAGTGGTGGCCCCATTGAAATCAATGGGAGAGCTTTGCAATCCTTCCTACAGCTGTGGCAGGGGATTCTTTACTCCCCTGCAAGGAGTCCCCTTGTCACTGAACACTGTGACAGCACTGTGCACAGTCAAAAGCATGTGCAACTTATTGTAAACGTCGTTACGGACGCGACAATACCAAATATGTGGGGTTTTAATTTTTTTTTAACCTTTTTTTATGGTAATATGAGAAAAAGCATAAAAAAGTTTTTTTTTTCCTTTTTTTTTACATTTTTCTTTTTTATTCATTTTTTTTTCTCTCTGAGGGACTTGCAGCACAGCACTGATGATTGCTGTGATAAGGCATGGCAGGGCTACTGCCCTGCCATGCCTTATCGCATATACAGTGATCACAGGCTATGGCAATACAGGACGCTGGTGTCTGGCGTCCTGTTGCCATGGCAACAGGCCGGGCTCTCTGCAATTATATCGCCAGAGCCCGGAAACTTCAGACTTACGCCCTGGAGCTGGAAGGGGTTAAAAAATAACTATAAATGATTTTAAAAAATCATTTTTTAAAGCTTTTTAACCCCAATAAAATGAAAAAATGGGGGGAAAGTCAGTGAAAAAGATATTAAAAAAAAATAAATCGCCCTATATGTCACGGAAAAAAAATGCAGCAAAAATAATTTTGGTAGCTATAGGGAAAAAAATAGTTAAACCACCATATAGCTAAAATCCATAAAAAATGTTTGGTCCATAAGGTACAAAACAGCCTGGTCCTTAAAGGGTTAAAGAAGGTTTGGAATGGTGTAAAATAATAAAAGACAATCCTCCAACACTTAGGTTCTAATGTTTCCTGGGTCCCTGCCAATCTCTGTTTCCTGGTCCCTTTTAGCAAGCATATGACCATTGCAGCCAATTACTGGCTGTAGCTGGTAACTACTTCAGTCAGTGATTGGCTGCAGAGGTCACATGTTTGTGTTGAAGGGGTCCAAGAAGTAGGAACTGGCAGGAGAACTGTGTAGCACTGAAATCAGGGAGGTCAGGGACTGGTAAGGGGGAATATGATTTATTTTAATATTTTATACAATTCTGAGACTTTAAAAAAACATTGAATCAGCCAGAAAACCCATTTACTATCTGCTCTAGAGATGAGTAAACTTTTAAAAAGTTTGTTTCGGCCAGTTCAAGGACTTTCAGAAAAAAGTTTAGTTTGGTTCAAATTAGTTCAAACTGAACCATCAGTAGTAATAATGATCCCGGCCTTCTAGGTGAAGAAGCTTCATGGCACAGTCATTAATACTGTTTTCTTGCAGCGCTGGGGTCCTAGGTTCAAATATAACCAAGGGCAACACCAGCATACAGTTAAATAGAGGCGATTGTTATGAACTAAAGGGGAAACATACAAACTCCATGTGGATGTTGTCAGATTTGAATCTAGGCCTCCAGAGCTGTAAGTCAACAATGCTAATCGCTAAACCACAGGAGGACCACTAGGTTCACCACAAACTGAACTTTTAGGAAAGTTCCACCCAAAACAGGTTTCGACGGTTTGGTTTGCTCAACACTAACCTGCTCCATAGGAAAATTAGTTTAAATAGTGAGGGTCTGTTTCCTGAGACCATTAGTGTTGCAGTATTTAAAGTGGCTGATTGTTGGATTTCTCCATAAACCAGAATGCCCTATAATTGAATTAGGACAGCAATGAAATAGACGCTCACCAATTTTTATACTTTTTCAAGTAGATAATTCTCTATGAGTATCAATATAATTATAGATAACTATATTTCTCTTCAATTAGCATTTTATCAATTAGCTAAACAGCTCACGATTCATTGGCCATTAGGACTCAATAGACAAACCGATTTGCCAAGTTTGAAATTCACTTTTGGTGGTTTGATTTCTCCCAGTGCCTTCTATGGGTTGCAAATGGTGAACCGTTTTGCCAACTGTAGAAATCCTACTTTATATTTAAAATAGTATTCCACAATTACCTCCGGAAGAAGTTCAGCCCGTGCGTATGAACCACTGACCAATGATACAACTCCGTTACAGTCCACAGTAATATCCCTTTTACAATTCCTGAAAGATGGACTGGTCTGACTAAGATTGCTGCTTAGCCGATCTCTTCTCCCAGGCACAGACAGAGAAAAGTCCCTTCTACTGTCGTTATCTTCAAAAGTGCTATGTTCATCATCCGCAAAGTCATTCTCTGAGCCTGCATCCTTGGGAGGATATCTGAGACTTAAAGTGCTGCTAACATGGATACTCGACCGCGTCTGCAAAAACCACAAAGAAATATATTGAGCCATTGGCTGAATGGTATGGAAATCGAATGGTAATTTGTCACTTCTATGGAGCCAGAAAAGTCAGGAAGCCGCGTTAACTTTGACTATGTAAAGAGCAACTCGAATGTTGATGGACATTAAAGGGAACCTGTTTGCAGGATCATGCTGCCCTAACTGTGAGCAATGTGATTAAGTGACTGTACACATACACCTTCCACAATCGTTCTGTTTTAATACCGATTGTTCAGTCCTCCTCAGTCACTTATACAGCGAATGTGAAAGACCGAACGATTTCTCATTCGAAGGAGCCAACGACAGGCCGCCCGAGCGAACAAGCGATCTCTGACATTGTTCACTCATTCAAATGACAAATTGGCAGGTCTAAACGGACCCATACGGAACATTGGTGAGCTTTCAAAGTATCTGCTTGTTTTATATACGCCATAACATCCATCTAGATTTTTTCTACATGTATTGGTTAAGTATGTACTTTAAGTATCACTAACTTCCCGGGTTGCCTTGTGTATGGACCATACAACTTCTGTAGATCCACATCTACATACTGGTTCCATCATCATGGTCTACCTGCATTTCTTTGGCCAGTCCTGGATTCCTTCTGTCTTTATCGTCCTTATTCGTTAGTGTAGATGAGCTCATAGACAGACCATCCAGATCACCGTCTTCACTTTCTTCTGTGTCTGTATCTGCTTCCATTGCAGCCTAAAGTGAGAATTGGATATTAAAAAAGGCTTGAACAGATGGGCGTGATTTTGTCCTGTTATGTGGCTGCGATAATCATGGGCCGCATGGCGGGACGAAACTAAACATTGATTTCAATGGTTTTGTTTTCACTAACGGTATTCTTTTCCATTAATACTACATGCGAAAAAGATCGGGCAGGACCTATCTCAAACTAGCACAGAGTTTGAAAAGTCCCAAAAACCCTGTTCATGCGCAACTCCGCTCTGTAGCCGTGAGCGCAATAAAATAGGCTGCATAAATACGGCCTGAGATGAATAAAGAGAATGTCTACTGTGGATAACACTTTATTGTAAGAAGGGTCCCCCAGTGTCTGACACTACCGGGAACCATAGCGGTCATCTCTAATAGGTAGGAGAACTTGGCAACAAGTATAGAATTCCCCTACAGCTCCACCACAGAAAAAATGATGCATTACAGCTATGCTACTAAACGGACTGTTTGTAGGATCGGCAAGCGTTTCCTATTGATCTCAATGTGAAACATCACATCGCATTTGCGTGCACGTCACACAGCATGCAATCTGCTTGACTGGCTCATTGAAAACAATGGACGATGCGTTCCGAGGGATGTGAAAAAATAGGACATACAGCGATTTTTTTTTTGCTTTGCAATATGGCTGTGAGGGACAACATCGCTACGTGTATGACTCCACTCAATGCACAAAACTCGCAAGAGATTCACACTCGTGTAAATGTAGTCTCAGGGTCCTTTCACATGGGGCAGAATTAGTCTGTGCGGACATTTCTGCATCACAATGTTATCCCTATGGGGCTTGAATTGCACACCTGTTAAAATCTGTTCATCTTTAATTCAAAACAACAAAAATAAATTCTGCAATGGAAAAGCTTTCCGGATTTAAGAACGCCTTCCAAAATTGTTGTGAATTTTTAACATACGGAAGTCCACAAAAAAACGCAAGAAATTCTGAAAGACGTTACACAGAACACATTCCGCAGCTAAAAATACAACAAAATCTGAATTAACAAAATCCACATCTCTGCTGCATCCTGCGGTTAATTCCATCTCATGTAAAAATTCCCTTAGCGTACATGCACGTGGATGTTTAAAAAGTTGCGCCTGACATTCTCAGGCGGAACTCAAATCAACTCGGAGAACTCACCACCTCCCGTAGTAGCCGATTCCACTCATTGATCAACCTCACTGTCTAATATCTAATCTGTGTCTCCTCCCTTTCAGTTTCATCCCATTGCTTCTAGTCTTTCCTTGTACAAATGAGAATAGGGCTGATCCCTCTGCACTGTGACAGCCCTTCAGATATTTGTAGACAGCTATTAAGTCTCCTCTCAGCCTTCTTTTTTGCAAGCTAAACATTCCCAAATCTTTGAAACATTCTTTATAGACTGCTCACCATCCTGGTAGCTCTTCTCTGAACTTGCTCCAGTTTGTCTATGTCTTTTTTTTAAATTGGGGTGCCCAGAATTGGAGAATTGGAAACTGTATTGCAGATGAGGTCTGACCAAGGAAGAGTAGAGGGGAATAATTACCTCACGTTATCTTGATTCCATGCTTCCCTTACTACATCCCAGAATTTGGTTTGTCTTTTTGGTTGCTGCATCACACTGTTGACTCATGTTCAGTCTGTGTTTTTTTAGTATACCCAAGTCTTTTTCACATGTGCTGCTTAGCTCAAGTCCTCCCATTCTGTCTGTGCTTTTTTCCTTTTTTTATTCCCCAGATATAGGGCATTGCATTTCTCCTTGTTAAATACCATTCTGTTAGTTGCTGCCCGTTGTTAAAGTTTGTCTAGATCTTTTTGAATCCTCCTTCTCTCTTCTCTAGTATTAACTATCATTCCTAACTTTGTGTCATCTGCAAATTTTATCAGTTTCCCCTCAATTCCCTCCTCCAGATCATTTATAAAAAGGTTGACCAACACTGAGCCTAGGACAGAGTCTTGTGGTACCCCACTTGACACATTTTTTAACTTAGATGTGCAGCAATTTATGACCATTCGTTGAGTATGTTCACCAGCCAATTGTAAATCTACCTAACAGTTGCCTTGTCAATCCCATATTTGGTCATTCTTCCAATAAGGATGGTATGAGATTATAGTGGCCCAGCGGGTCCTACAGAATACTCACAGCAACACCTGTCCTGTCACACCTGTCTATGTGCGTCCTTGGACATAGAAGGTGCAGTCCATAGGAGAGACCCTGCTTCTCCCCTTCCTCCACTAAGCCAAGAGCTTAGTCCTGATGTCAACTGGTACCCTATTGGCTGATAGTCAGCTTCAAACTCACTGGTGCAGAGCCAAAGGGCAGGAAAGCAGTAACACTAGTCCCTATGCAGAGTGGTTGGAGTAGAGAAAGTGCGGGAAGGAGAAGAGTTTATAAAAGGAGGGATTAGTGAGCAGTTAAAAGGGGAGAGTTAGTAAGAGGAGGTTGTAGTCAGGCTGTAGAAGGTCATGTCGGAGAGGAGGAGGTACTTGTGCAAGAGAAAGCAGTATCAACACGTTCTTCCTAAGGTTGAGTGAAGTCTTATTTTGCTTCCTTGGTGATTCACAGCAGAGAGGAGGAGGATCTTTCCAAGGTCGGTCTTCCACTAAAACAGTGAATTTAAAACTACCCGGTGAACTCAAAGCCAGGATTAGTCTAGTGACCACCTTACAATCTGCTTCATCTACACTTTGTTAAACCTTGATCATCCCTTAAGCTAGAACAACAAGTGGGGAAATTGTCTTACACATTAATTTCAGAGAAAGGAAAGGAGAGAGCATTGAAGTCAGTTCTTATTCAAGCCAATATTGCTGTGTTCAATTCACTGCATACTGCTGTATCTACTTGTACCATTTTTGGGGACTGTATATTCACCGTTGCAAATATCAGTTTAGTAAATCTGAGTACTCCCAGATTACTACCACAAGCTACCAGACTCATCTCAATTATTTAATCCGCATTCCATCTCAAGAGTCCAGGTTGGAGTACTGGCGTCACGCGTGACAAAACAGGGCTTCTTGTTAAGCATACCACAGTACGTTCCTTGGGTTGCTGCACAACCCCCGAGCAGAGCACTCTTAGTGCCCCTGTCTGGAAGGACCACAGAGGTCTCCCTTACTTTGGCGTGCTTGGCTCGGCCGTTGCAGGACACTGTCAAATACTTTCTGTCATAGAAAGAAATTAAATTTGTCTGGCGTGACTTGTTTGTTTTAAACCCATGCTGGCACTGGTTAATCATTCCATTCTCATCCAAGTACTTGCATATATGCTGTTTAATAATTTGTTCAAAGAACTTTCCCGGTATAAAAGTCAGGCTCACAGGCCTGTAGTATCCTGAATCCACCTTCTTCCCTTTTTTGAAGATAGGGACAACATTTGCCCTTTTCAAATCTTCTGGGACTTCTCCTGTTCTCCCTGGATTTTCAAAGATTATGGGGAGTGGTTCAGCAATTACCTCTGCTGCTTCCTTTAGTATCCTATCAGGCCACACAACATCCCACCAAAAATGTTCTTCTAGATTACCAACACAGTACTAGTTCAGTAACTACTCTTTCTTGCTAATGTATGTTCTTTTCATCACTGTCCTCTTTTGGCACTTTAAAATTTTTGTATATATGGAATATACAGTACCAAGTTAAGGCTATTTACAGTGGATGCTCTGGTGTTTTGATAACTCATTTCTAATACCCTATTGGGGAATGCTGGGTTAATAAAGGTCAATCCAATTTGGATCCTCTTCTTTTAGCCAATACAGCCATAAAATACTTGGACGGCCCATCGATTTTAATACATCCTATGTAATGATTAATTTCTCATGTGGTGGCGCTGCAGCAAAATTCAACACTTGCTCCCAATTTCCCTTACAGATTACAAATGATCATTTTGGGTGTGATCACATATAACTAATTTTTGTGGATTTTATTGCAGATCTGCAGCAGATTTCATCCTTTCAATTCAAATTGAAAGGGTGAAATCTGCTGTAGATGTGCAGCAAAATCCACAGCAAATCATCTATGTGTGATCGCACCCTTAGGCCACCTTCACACACAGCATATTGGCTGCGGTTTTTCTGCAGCAAGAACACTCCAAATTCGCTGTAACCAAATTCGCACCAAAATGGTGTGGATTTGGCTGCGGTTGTAATTACAAATCTGCATTACTTATCCTGCATTATGAACACCATCAGAAACAGGATGCATAATGCAGTGATTTTTTTGGTCACCCCATCTCCAAGGAGAAATGTTGTAAAAAGTAAGCAAAAAAAGTCATATGTACCACAGAATCGTACCAATAGCTGCCAGAGATCGTGCCATAGAAAAACAATCCTTCCCACAGCTACAGTACATTGAAAGCAATAGAATAAAGGCAACCCCTGCAGGGATTTTTGGTGGAGAGGTTGGGGCTTGAAATATAAGCCTCAACCCGAAAATAAGCCCTATATACTGGAAAAAAAATTAATACATCACCTGGAAGCGGTGTCCTGGGCTCCCCTGCATCCTCTACCTGCGTTCCAGGCACTGTTCTTCATTATTTTCTTCTGGCTGGGGATTAAAAATTCCCCGCCTCCTGGAAGCACTGCCTCTAATTGGCTGAGCGCTTTGATCAATCACAGACATTCAATGAATGGCAGTGATTGGTGACTGCGCTCAGCCAATCAGAGGCAGCACTTCCAGGAGTTGGGGATTTTTCACTCCCCGGCTAGAAGAAAATGAAGAAGAAGAGTGACGGGAACCTGGGGAAAACACGCACCAGAGCCGGACAGCGCTTTTAGGTGATGTATTATTATTATTTTCCTGCAGCTAGGGCTTATTTAAGGGCTTTGACAGTAGGATTTCCTACTGTCAAAGTTCTATTGCTTCGCATGAAAATCCGTTTTTCATGCGAAGTGAAAAACTCTGTCCTGTCTTTAAAATTTAAAGGGGTTAAAATTTGCATCTGTATTCTTTAAAGTGGCTCCAAGGGGGAGCTTCCCTATAAATGGCTACCTTCCTAATTAGTGAAATTGCTGCGAAAATTCTGCAGCGTTTACAGTACAAGCTATGTGGATGGGATTTAAAAAAATCTCCTTCACATTATGTAGAAATTTTTCGCAACAAATCCGCTGTGTTTTTAAAAAGTGCTACAGATTCTAAATCCACAGCATGTCTGTTTATGCTGCAGACTGTTGCTGTGGAAATCAACCTTTGAAATACAATTTTAAATTGTCGCCAAATCTGCACCACTTGAGTATGGATTTGGCCACTGCAGATTTCCGGTGGAATCGCTACGGGGATTCCATTGCGGAATGCGTGAAGGCGAGGTTAGTAGAAAGAG
Source organism: Eleutherodactylus coqui (assembly GCF_035609145.1). Taxonomy (NCBI): domain Eukaryota; kingdom Metazoa; phylum Chordata; class Amphibia; order Anura; family Eleutherodactylidae; genus Eleutherodactylus; species Eleutherodactylus coqui. Next base: position 81,506,055 of record NC_089844.1, read on the forward strand.
AACACAACATGATAACCTCGGCATCGACAACTGACCTCCTCCCCAGAAATTGGCATAGCTGGTGGCGATGTACAAGTTACCTGGGCATCCTCTTGCTGCTTTTTAAGGGATTCCATCATTTTCTTAAACTCCTCACATTTCTGCTGAGCTTCTTGTAAAGTTGCCTGATTTTGCTCCTCATAAGCCATCGCAACCACGGCCAGAATTAAATTCACCAAGTAGAAGGAGCCCAGAAATATCACCAGCACAAAGAAGATCATGTAGGTTTTTCCAGAAGCACGTAAGGTCTGTAGAAAATGAGAAAGTTCTAAGCAAGTTACAGTATGTGGATGGTCATTTACAGAATGTACTCAGAAACAGAATTTTGCGTATTTGGTCTGTGCGCTGGAACACAGACAGATCTATTCACACATTGTGAAACAAATTTGCAGCATGGCCTATTCTAGTCCGTATCCACTGCCCCCAGGTCTCGCACAGCAATGGTGATCTGTCTGTGCACTGCAAGTTGCGTCTGAGAAGGTTGGGTGCTACTCACATCCGCCCATGTGCATGAGCCCTAAATGAAAAGGAGGAACGTATTCGTACGGGTGCCTTCACACAGGACAGATGCTGACAAAATCCGCAATTGTTAAGCGTACATTTACACGGGTTGGAAATGCTGCGGAGAGCGCTGATTTCAGAAGATACAGCGCTCAACCCCGAAGTCTTCGGTCATCAAGGCACTCTTTTACCTGGCGGACGGTACTGAGCACAGCATGGCTAGTCTCATCCACATCACCTGACCAGCAGCACTGCGATCAGTACAGACCGCCAGTCAGGTTGCAGTAGCGACTATGATCATTATGTCTGATGAAACATTAAAGGGGTTGTCCAGTTGTAAACTATTAATGGCCTATCTGCGGGATAGGTCATTAACCCCTTAGTACAAAGAACAGTAAATATACAGCGCTTGGTCCTGGGCTTTAATACTCACAGATAGCACAAGTATGATGTGGGATTAAAGCCTATGCTGTTGCAATCAAGCAGGAGCAGGTTGGGTTCTTAGCTGTCAGCCACAGCTGAGAACCCCGAGGAGAAGGTAAAAGCGATTTTTAATTAGCACTATGTACTAAATAGTGAAAGTGGAAGTCTTACTTCCTCTATGTGACAAACAATCACGTGATGACCGGGTGCCCCCTGTTAGAGCAGAGCTGCAGGCTCCTAGCAGACCGTGATCAGCTTTCTTATTGACTACTGTCACTACAGGGAGATCTCTTTATCTGTATCTAGGGCTCCTCTGGATGCCCCAGCTACAGTGGTAAAGTGTGAAATGAAAAAAAATAAAACAAAATCAAATGTGAATATCCCTTAGAGGTCGTATATGACATCATGGGGACATAGAAGGTAAAAAAAAAAAAGGCAAAAAAAAAGTTACAAAAATAAATTTAAAAAATTACAGAATAAAACAAAAATATATACATAAAAAAGAAAATGACCCAAAGCCGACATCAACCAAAACCATTGCCATATGTGGGCTGTAATCTAAAACTGTACATATTATATATCAAAATATCCAAAACAAGAACCCGTTCCCATACTTTATTTTAGCATACATATACTAATTTAAAAGAAAACCAATTTTTTTAATTTAAATAATTTTTTTTATCTTTTTACCCCCAATAAAACAAAAAAACTGCAAAAAAAAGTCAGTGAAAAAGATATAAAAAAGCCCTATATGTCATGGGGAAAATGCTGCAAAAATAATTTTGGTAGCTGAAGGGGAATAAAGGGCAGTAAAACCACCACAAGAGTAAAATCTCTTCAAAGTGTCTGGTCCTTTAAGACCAAACCAGCCTGGTCCTTAAAGGAGTTAATAATAGATCTGCAGGTTTCTACCACCTGGGACTTCCGCTGATCAGCTTTTAGCCGGGAGTCTCAGGTGGTAGAAACAGACAGCTCCGTTCTCACTATAGTGGCCAGGCTTGGTATTACCGGCAAAGTTCCCATTGAAATGAATGGCCTGTAATACCAAGCCTGGCCACTGCAACGAGAATGGAGCTGTCATGCAGAAATCAGCATAAGCCCACCAGCCCGGCAAACAGCTGATCTGCAGACTCTCTCCAATATTCTATTGATGGTCTATTCTAAATCTTGGCCATTAATAGTTTACTATCTGCTTTTATGTTTAAAGGGGTTGTCCAGTTGTAAAGTATGCACTTGTATACTTACCTTTATGTAGAGGTTTTCCCAGTAGTCCTGAGTCATCAGTCGAAACAGAGATAAAAACGCCCAGCCAAAACTGTCAAAGCTTGTGTATCCATAATCAGGGTTCCTTCCTACCTTGTGACACTTATACGACTCTGGACACTGACTGATTGAAAGGAGAAGTGACAATGTATGACATGTAGAATATATTAGAATACAGAGATATAGCATTTTATAGTATCAGCAAAAAAATACCAAACTGATTTCAGCAGTTCCACTCATGAACAACAGATGGCAGGGTACCTGACGCTTCCTAAATTGCAATCCTATCACACAAATGTAGCAGAGCTTAGTCTTCAGGAGTGAGAAATCTAGGTTTGTCATTTGGTGCAGCGCTTTGGACTACATTAGCTGGAGGCTTTTATGGACCTTTCATAACATGCAGCAATTCTGCATTGAAATCCACTTGTTAGACATTCAGACTTTGGAGTGGAGTTTTCTTCTGCTATGTATTGTAGAACAATTCCATCCCATGTGAACGGCTCCTTAGGGTGCTATTACACATGGGCTAGCAGCTGCCACTAGCATACATGATTTAGCACTAATTGCCCCGCTGCACCTGCACTTGTATAGTTGAGCCTGGTAATTAACTGGAAGATGCAAGTGCTTGCGCTCATGTAATAGTGTCCTTACACCAGTTTTACATAAGCATATTATGGGTGTATTCATGTCCCCATAATACAAGAGAGTAGTCTGGCCCAACCACTAGTGTACTAACCCGATCCCCCTGATGCTCCAAGTTTGGGTCAGTACACCTGGGTCGGAACAGGACACTGGTACAGGCGCATAAATGCACTCGTAATAGGCTTGTCCGAAACTGGGCTTGCACATGGCCCTATCTGGACTATAGTCATTCGTGACGCAAGCACTGCTGACTTTCTGATGGAGATTTGCAGCATATTACAGTATCAGGAAAGTGGATGGTACCAGATTGGATTGTAAAGGGTTTGTACTAGAATACTCCACATGATAGAAGATAACTTGCTGATCATGGGGGGTCTCATCACTGAGACCCCCATCAATCTCAAGAATAGGACTCCAGTGTCCCACTGTCATGTCACTGCGGGGGTCGCTTCTCTCCCCACAGAAGTGGCACTCTGAATGGAGTGCTGGCTGCACATGCACAGTGCGTCATTCATTTCATTGGAGATGATAGAAATACCCGAGCAGGTGCCACTCAGGAATCCCAGCACTCCGAATGAAGGAAAATGGAGTGCCGGGGCGCCCACGTGACTGGCGCTTTATCCAGTCTCCACCTTAGGCCTCATGTCCACGGACGGGTTGGATTCCGTGCCCGTAGCCGATGAGCCCTGTCTACCTGTGTCTTGCAGGCTGTGTCGTTCGCGCAGACCTTGCTACTTCCGGGTTCTCTGTACTGTGCATGGTCCTCATGGCTTGCATGGGGCATGCACAGTACAGGGTTTGGGTTTTTTTTAAATCCCCTGCTTTCCTGCGGGATCCGCGGGCCATGCGAAGTGTCAGCTGCGGGCAAGCCGTGTATTGGACGGCTTCCATTGACTTCAATGGAAGCCTTCCATGCGAGAAAAGCACAGTAATGAAGCATACTGCGATTTGTTTTCCAGACTAGTAGTCTGCAAAACAAATCTGCATGCTTTAATTCCAGTGTGAATGCTCATGCTTTCCTATGGGCATCTTGAACTGCAGATCGTCGATCCGATTCCGCAATTCAACCCCCCCCCCCCCCCCCCGTGGACATTGGGCCTTACTGCGGGGATGCAGTAATCCCTCAGTGAGGAGGATGGGACCCATGTTCTTGAGTTTGGCGGGAATCTCAGGAGCATGTCCAATTTTGGTGCATTATAAGTAAATAATACGCCAATTCTAGACTATGGATTTGTAAAATCCACAATGAATACACATGTATATTTTCTACATAGTTTATGAAACTTGCTAGGAAACCTGAGAGGGACAGTTCTGACTTCATTTGGGTCTGCTTGGGGTCTTTTTTGTGCGTGTAAAATATGAAGTACATACGCAAGCAATACGAGTGCAAAAACACTTGCATGACCATGACATTAAATACGCAGCAAATACACATATCCTCATGCAGTAAATACACCCCTGTGAGTGAGCCCTAAATGAGCAGGTGAAATTTGTGGCAAATTCCATGGCAAAATCCACATGTAACACTTACAGATCTTGCCATGGATTTTCTGATACAAAAATGATACATTCTATATGAAAGTACCTTTATGGCTGGGTCATCCAGAGATAAGGATAGTGCTTATTTTACCTCTACAAGCTAACTATAAATATGTTAATTCTAATATAAAGTCTATTTACACCCTAAGCCGTCCCAAGCACTAACCAGTAGATTATATAGCGGAACAATCGCCCTGAGAAGGACGACCCATGCAGGAACCTAATCCAACCTCACCCTACCACACCATAATTAAAAGGAGGAGGAGGGGAGGTATACATTTGCAAAGGTCAGAAAAAAAGAGATTTGATCCAAATTGTGTATATTCAACCAAAAATAAATAATGATTATTGTTCAATAGTTTCACGTGACCCAACAACTAAGGCGACCTGCATACGGATGCATTTGCATTGCGGAATCTGGAGCGGGTGTCCGCCTCCGGATTCTACAGCAAATACCACCCACAATATGCTATTGAAAAATGCTTTTTCTTCCACACGAGCAGAAATCAATTGTGATTTTCCGCTTGCGTAGAAAAAAATCGCAGCATGTTCTATTTCTGTGCGGATTCCTCGCGGATAGCTTCCATTAAAGTCAATGGACGCCGTCTGATCCATTTCCCTTCCACGAGAAAAGCAGGAGTTTAAAAAAAAAAATCTGTACTGCGTATGTCCGACGGCGAGCCATGCGGACCATCCACAGGACAGATTTAAGAACAAAAGAAAGCAGGTACGTGGGGACTCTGCTACTGCCAGGGCCGGATTCTGCTGCAGGATTCACTGCTTGGACTATGTTCACACATTAAGGACTTGAGAAAAAGCTGTGCAATAAGCTCCATTTACACACACAGATGATCGCTCAAAATTCATCAAAAACTGACAGTTTTGAGCAATCATTTTGCATTAGCTACTAATGGGCTAATCAGCCCATTAGTAGCTAACTAGCTGCATTTGCATGTATTTAGAGAGCAGCGGATGGTCTGTTCTCTAAATACATCACTATTTTTTTCCTGTAAGATAGCAGCTATCAAAGAATGTTATCAGCACTGCCCACAAGACCTCAGTATGCAGTTCCTCTTATCAGGAACAACAGAATTTAAGCTGAGCTGAACTCAGCAATGGATGAAAAGTGCACGGGAAGTGCACTATGGGTACACATTTACAAGCAACGATTATCGCTCAAAAGATGGCTTTTGAGCAATAACCGTTGTGTGTAAAAGGGCATTTAGCCCCACATAGATTAACATTGTTGCTTGCTTTGGATCCATTGACATATATGTGATACATCCAGTGCAAAACTGCAAGTGTTAGCCTTGCATTTATGTTGATGATCCTCTTGACATACACATTGAGACATATTCATTACGGTTTGTACACCAGATTTCTGGCACACAAAAGCGCTCAAATCAATATTATGACCTTTTGTACTTTTAATCTGAGCCCCAACACTTTTTAGAGATGAGCGAGCACGCTCGTTTAAGGCAGATACTCGTCCGAGCAAGTGGGGGGGTGGGGTTTGGGTGGCGGGGGGTGACGGGGGAGAGCGGGGGGGAGAGTGAGATAGATCTCTCTCTCCCCACCGCTCCCCCCACTTCCCCCCCACCCGCATTTGCTCGGATGAGTAAGCAGTTATTCGAGAAGAGCGATGCTCGCTCGAGTATCTGCCTTAAACGAGCATGCTCGCTCATCTCTAGACGTGGCCATGCATAGATGGCATAAATTATAGCGGAAAACTACTCCAGTTTATAGCTACAATAGGATTCCATGTGGTGCATGGAGCTGCCACCAGTTGTAACAAATGTGTTAGAAGGCTTGCGCTTCTTAACACATTTGCCACAGTAATGGTAACACACAGTTTACTTAGACCATTGTATGAAACACTGGTCAACGAAAAGGTGCCTCATCATCATGTATACCATGTATTCCTATGGGTGTTAAAACAAATCTGCAGCAAATACATAGTTTAAATTTCCAAGCAGAAATATTTTTGTGGTGTTTTCTAGGCATCTTGTGGATTTAAACTGTGGAATATCATCACAGCCTTTTTGCTATGTGAAATTCCGCAAATCAAATCCGCAGCAAGTACACTCTTTGTCAAACAAACTCAAGCACCAAGAATGAGTTGTCATTTTGCTGCAAAACTTGGCATGCAGTTGCATCTCAGGCCGATATACAAAAGATTATAATTGTAGCCTGATTAGATGAACGGTCTTTAGAGATAGGCGAATATACTCGCTAAAGGCAATTGCTCGAGCGAGCATTGCCTTTAGCCGAGTATCTCCCAGCTCAAGACGGAAGGTTCAGGTGCCAGCGCGGGGGAGCGGTGAGTAGCGGCAGTCAGCAGGAAGGAGCGGGGGGAAGAGAGGGAGAGATCTCCCTCCGTTCCGCCCCGCTCTGCCCCTCAGCTCCCTGCCCCCTGACGGCACCCGAACCTTCCGTCTCGAGCGGGGAGATACTCGCTCGAGCAATTGCCTTTAGCGAGTATACTCGCTCATGTCTAACGGTCTTGATACCTGACGCCCTAAGTGTTTCTATCCTTGGCCTAAAAAATGGCTCTCAGAGGCTACTTGTGTGACTAGTGACCTCTTTTTCCACTTGTGTAGAGCTTGTTGACCACTAGATACCTCTACAACACAACCAAAGAGATTCCGCCCATTTAATAAAGTTGAGAGGGGGCGCATTATTGGAATGTAAGAAGCTGGATGGTCGTATTGACGAATTGTCCGCTACCTGGGTTGTTCTGAACAGACTGTTAGGAGTTGTTGGAACCAGTGGATGTGTGAAGAAGACTTGAGAGACCACTAGTAGAGAGGATCGTCCGACAAGCACAAGCAGCTCCAACTGTTTCATTTCCACCATCCAAAGACAGGTGACACCATTGTTACAGGCTCCTGTGTCTGCCAGAACCATTTCCAGACACTAGGCTGAAGGACATTTGGTCTCACGGTTCCCATTACACGTACTGCCTTTCACACCCACCATGGCTTCTGTTTGCAATGGTGTCATGAACCACGAATCTAGACTACTACGGAATGGAACCATGTTGTCTTCAGTGACGAATCCAGGTTTCATTTGGGCACTGACAATGTTTATGCCTGGAGACTTAGGGGTGAGTGCTTCAATACTGTCTTTGCTGTGGCTATGCCCCCACTGATACTGTAATGGTCTTGGGCATCATTACATACCCAGTTTTGGACATCATGCAGCCACATGTTTCTCTCATGGCAGGGCTTCCAAGAGGCATTTTCCAGCAGGATAATGCTTGGTTGCACACAGCAAGGGTGTTATAGGAATGTCTCCACAACATTGTCACACGTACATGGCCTGCCTGGTTACCAGATTTATTGCTAATAGAACATGTATGGTACCATCTGGGATGCCAACTTTGACAGCCTATGAGTTTCCACAATCTAGAGCAGTGTTTCTCAACTCCAGTCCTCAGGACCCCAAAACAGGCCATGTCTTCAGGATTTCCTTAGTATTGCACAGATGATGTAATCATTGTCAGTGCCTCAGACATTGCTACCAGTGTTCTTACTATAGGCCATCTTGAAAACATGACCTGTTGGGGGTCCTGAGGACTGGAGTTGAGAAACACTGATCTAGAGGCTCAGTTACAGCAAATCTGGAATGATATGCCACAGGATACCATATGGAACCTGTATACCTCCCTGCCCGCATCACATCTTGCATCCAAGCTAGAGGTGGCCCAACAGGGTACTAGAGCCTCCATGCCCATCTGTGTCACATCTTGCATCCAAGCTAGAGGCGGTACAACAGGGTATCAGAGCCTCCATGCCCGCCGATATCACATCTTGTATCCAAGCTAGAGGCGGTACAACAGGGTACTAGAGCCTCCCTTCAAGGGTCCAGTTTTATGCAATAAATTCTCCTTTTGATCTGATATTGTAATCACTTACTTATATCAATGTTACAATCACATATAAAGTTTCATTCAATTCCTTCTAGGCGCTTGATTTTTTTGACTATTAGAGCACTTCACAAAATTTGCAACAGTAATTCTACTTGCATATTTTGCTACATAATTACTGTTGCAGATTCTGTCGCGTATTTTAATGCACATGTGAAGGCAACCATAGGCATTTTAATGTTGTATCAGAAGATCACACTTTCAAGGTAAGAAGACAGTGGTTTCCACACATGGATCCTTTTAACATGGTCTAAAGTGGTATTCCCATCTTGGACAACTATGGGCACCATAGGAATACTCTACTGTACAAGGCAGCTGGAGTGGTCGGCAGTTATGGAAACAACAAAGCAGGCCGTCTTATGCTGATTTAGTATCTTCATAAAAGTTAATGGAACTTACAGGAACAGCATAGCACAGCGAGTTATGTTATTTCTGTAACTCAAGAGCTGCAGAAACAGTATGGCTTGCTGTTCTATGCCCTTTTCATAAGTCCATTTCATTTCTATGGAAGTTATAGAAATAGAGTAGCGCAACTCGCTCAGTTGTTCCCATAACTCGCAAATACACCCGATCACCACATTCAGCCATGCCACAGAAGAGGGGGGGGGGGAGAGGTTAGAATAGACATCCATCAGACGTCTATGGCATATCCTGTTGATGTGCCAAAGACATCTGAGATGGGGTTAACCGTTTGAATATTGAAAATTCTGGATCAATATTCAAGTTTGGTCAAATGTAGTTTACCAACTGGCCGATGCCCGACCATTGGGTTACTGGATGATCGGAAGCCGCTTATGTGTATCTCTTATATAGGCAATTGTTAAATATTTTCTTACCCAGCATCTGTGCTGTTACCACAAAGAAAAGGATCCTTCTGACCTCTCTCCTTATAGACAACATCTGCAAGATACAAAATGTGAAGAAATTGTTTAACACGCTGGCTAAATGTTTAACTAGAAACATAGGAACTTCGCCTTTTAATACATTTTGCAAGCTATTGTACTGCAAATTAAAGGGTTACCCATTTCCTACAAGTTTCCCGGAGTACTAGACAGGTGATGGCAGGAGGTCTTGTTGCTATCTGCTTGCCACAACTAGACCCTCGATATGGTATAAGGAACAATGATATAGTAAAAGTGGGGCCATAGACTGCAATCAGAAAACTATGTTCTTGAGGTCCGTCAACCCCATTTGACTCTTATGATAACAGCAGTAGTGTTACTGAGTATATGGAAAAACTAACATATTAGTGCGGATTTCTTAAAGGAGTTTTCCAACACTCAGAAAAAAAGTGCCCAAGGGCTGGGGAGGGCACAAAGTAACAAATTAAGGATTACTCATAGGTCAGTTGTCACCCAGGTCCATCACAGCTGCATTGATCCTTGCCACTCTGGAACCAGAAAGTTGTTGCAACAGCTGTGTGCTGTTCATTGTACATGTGACCACTCAGACAAACCCAGGCCTCAGCGGTCACATGCTATTTCTGGCAAAATCACCTCTAAAGCCTCTGATTGGCTGAAAAGTCATGAACACATCCTGATTCTGGAGTGACGGGGACCAAAACAGCTGGGATAGACAAGTGTGTATTACTCAGTTTGCTCTTTTGTGCCCTCCCCAACCCTTATACACTTTTTTTTATAAGTGTTGGACCACCCCTTAAACAGAAACATTTGTTATAAGTGCTGACCATTGTTTATTGTAGTCATTGCATTGATGAAGCAGTGGCTGCCATCACTTTTGTCTTGCACGCTATTCACCCGTCTTTCCCAGATAACAGAGTCTGTTAGAGGCATTTGTCCCAAAGAGAGATATTTTTTAGAACAATGTTCCCATCCATTAAGGTTTGCCTGGACATGGCAGATGGGTCCACATGCCTTGATCAAAATATGTGCTAAGAATCTTGTATTTTAATGCTGTTAGTATTGTGCTATTTTACTTAGATATTGAATGTGTGAGTGCTGAGACATGCTTCCATTACTGTAAAGTGCTGGCTTTTGTTCTTTTGTATACTTTAAGACTTGGGTTTCTTACGGTTATCTAAAAATGAAGATTGTCAGAGTAAGGGGAAAAAACAAATTAGAGCCCTTCTGTTCTGAGTGGTAAAACATGATGGCACTAATTTGAACTTTGCTATAGGAGCTTCTCTCCTCTATGTACACCACTGAATCTGCGATTGAAGATGTCGACAGTATATGTACAATGTACAATCTGAATGGCACATGTCACGGCTTCTAATCATGTATGTTTCTTGTTTCCTGTTTATATTGGAATACAGAACAAGACTAAGCAGCATCTAACCTGGTGGCCATGGCATGAAGGCTATTGCTGCCTGCTCACTGATGGATGACCTGACTCTTGATGAGACTAGCATGAACTAATGTGCGTCATTTAGCTCAAGATACAGATGTAAAACATTGAAGCAATTTGTATGTGAACGTAACATTTTACAATGCAATTTAATCAATGCTATCATTACAGCTTCAGGCTTGAAAGACACATTAGATTAACATCACTCATAGAACTGGAACAAAAGTGCATTTTATTGTTGCAGGCTTAACGGCTAAAATGTCTGCAAGGAAATCATTAGGTATACAAACTGGTTATTCTGTTTTACTCATATGGTTTAAGCATGAATTATGTTCCAAGCGTTGCATTTAAAGGGATCACCAATTTTGGGAAATCCATTTTTGGATGATAAGCAGATGATTGGGTGTTCTGTTATTGGGACCTCATTGATCTGCTTTAAAGGTACTATTGACCTTTAAGACCAACCCAGAGGATATGTGATAAAAAAAGTGATTGGTGGAGGACTCATCGCTGAGACCTCCACTGATCCCGAGAACTGAGGTCCCATGTCCACGTCTCTTCCTCATTGTAATTTTACTACACCCCTCATAGTGTGGGGAAGATTAAATGGAGCGGCGGTAGATTATGTGCGGTGTCACTCCATTCATATGTAATGGGACTGCCAAAGATAGCAAAGCACTTGAACTCGGCTATTTCCATCAGCCCCATTGAAATGAATGGAGCAGTGTCATGCATGTGCAACCATTATCCCATTAAATCTTCTCACTGCAGGTGGGTGCAACAACCCCATGTGACAAGAAGAGGGAGACATGGGACCCCTGCTATCAGAATCGGTGGGGCACTAGCAGGGAGACTGTCACCGATCAGACTTTTATCACCTATCACTTGTGGACATTTTTGGCACAATCTCTTGAATCTATAGGCGAACCCACTAGTAAATTTTGAATTTCCCTGCAGTGCCTCCGCAGGTGAGATAAAGTATTACACAGTGTCCATTGAAACAATGAGGTGTTGGCATAATCCACGAACAAACAGGATCCTTAAGAGTTAGAGACACATTTTATAGCCACTCTGACTGATAGAATACAGTCTTGAATTGGGTATTTTACCTTTAGTAACCCAAAAAGTTTTAGTTTTTTTTGGAAAATGGGTATCTTAACAGACATCCAACTTACAACATGACTTACTTTCATTCTTGACATATTCTTCAAGGGTTATATTTTCAGGTAAACCATTCGGGAGAAACACACATTTATTCCTTAGGTGTCCCATGAATAGCTGCAGTCCTATTAGTGCAAACACACTTAGACAAAACACTGTGAGAATCATCACATCTGAAAGCTTCTTAACCGACTGGATCAGGGCCCCCACAATGGTCTTCAAGCCTTCAATACAATAAAGAAAATTAGCAAAAGGAATTTGTACAATGTATTTACTGTCTTAGGTCAGTTTCACACAGAGTTGATACAGGTACATTTTAGAGTCCACTGGAGCAAGAATCAAAAGTTGTATTTATTAACATATGTTAACGCTTAGTGGGGCTCCTTTTGCCCTGATGACATTGGATACTTTCTACTAAGCTCTGATACACTTCAGCTAGTATTTCCCTCCATTCATCCTGCAAATGCCTGGCAAGTTCTCTCAAGGATGAGGAATGCTGTTCATATTTTATGACCTGATGTTCCAGTCAATCCAAACGCTGCTCACTAGGGTTTACGTTTAGAACCCTGTGTGGGTTAGTCTAATTGTGGAGCATTCGTATCCTGAAACCACTGTAAAACAACGTTGAATTTGTGACAAGATGCGTTGTCTTGTAGGAAGTCTTGTTGACCATTCCCAGAGTATTGCCACATTGCCAGCAACACATTATTGTCTAGAATGTCAGGATACACCTCCATGTTTATGGTTCTTGCCACTACAACCAATGGATAGTCTGAGACTATGCCACGTAAAACATCCCAGACCATAATGTACCTCTGTCGAACTTAACTGTTGGCACAACACGCTTAGGCAAAAGGTGTTCCCCAGCCGTTCTCCACATGCAGGTACATCCATCTGGTTTGAAGATGGAGTAGTGTTATTTGTCACTTCATAGAACAATCTTCCATTGTTCAACTGCCCAATGACGGTGCTCCATGCATTCTTGTAGACAGGTCAATGCATCATCTTTGAGAGAACTTGCCAGATGTTTGCAGGATAACTGGAGGGAAATACCAGCTGAAGTGTATCAAACGTTAGTAGAAAGTATGCCATGATGAGTATCCGATGTCAGTAGTGCCAAAGGAGCTCCACTAAGTATTAACATATGGAAACAAATACTACTTTTGATTCTTGCTCTGGTGTCCAATTACTTTTGATAGAGCAGAGTATACTCTTTAAAGTGTCTATAAGGCATGCTTCACACGAGTGTATGCGTATTTGCGTGTGCATGAGCGCCCAGTTTTTATAGAATGAGCATTGCTTTTTTTGAGCACTCATTGGCACATTTTACTGTACTTTTTGTGCGTGCAAGGCATGTATACTGAAATGGCTAATTAGTCTAATGATTTCAAGACGTGTTCTTTATCCTACACAATTACACGGTGTTTCACACATCTCTTAGCATATTGCACATGCATTTGCACATCCCTATTGACCTCTATGGGTGCTTTCGGTGCGCATATGCGCATTAAAATAGAGCATGCTGCATGTCTTGGGAGGGGGGGGGGGAGGGCAAGTGAAATGTGCAGAAAAATCCGCACATGCGAACTAACCCATGGGTTCTATTTACTGCATATTGTGCTTGCAAATTTTGTATGTGCTAATATGTGCACAAATATACCCGTGTGAAGCCGGCCTAAATTGTGGGAAGATCACAGTTAAAATACAGAATCAACTATTTCCTATGGGGTAAAGAGACATAACATCTATCTTGGAAATTTAGCAACAGCGTCAAGGTCACTTAAGGCATTTTTACTCCTTGATAATAATATAAAGTCACATTTCAACCATGATTTTCCTGTAATTCACACTTGGGTTTTAGTTGGCATGTAGCACGAGTCTTGCACCGATCCATGAAACTCAATTTAGCAGCATTTAACAGTGCTGGGAACACAGGGGATTCACAGTTCCACCCTCAGACGGAGTCCTGACCCTATATGCTGCATCAGGGTTGCCCCAAAGTCAAATATTGCATTTATCTGTTAGATCACACAAAACAGCGTTTTTTTTTTATTAATTGGGGTAATTAAAGAAAAGTAATCCTGTATTTTAATGCTATACTGCTGTTACATACTAGTAGTTTCCTTTCCTTCCTAGATTTCCTTCTTAGAATGTTCACCTACTTGCTTGTACAGTAGCAGAAATCACTCCAAGATGATCCCGGAGAGTGAGGCTTAGTTGCTGTGTATGTGTGTCCATCGACATAGGACGCATTAGATGGACATGCTGAGAGGAAATCAAAAGAACAGTGGTGTGCCGTGGCAAATGTGTAACAGCAATATCTGGACGCAGGAGCAATTTTTTTTTAATGATTCCAGTTAAAATGAATGTTTTGTGTGATCTAGCAAAACATTTTGAGAAGTTTATCACTTAACCAAGAGAGAAACCCTTTTGTTCAGGGCATTTTCAGGTTCAAACAAACCCTCTTACAAACACTAGAAGGTAACGTCTTGTAAGATTTACAAACAACTTGTCAGAAAGACATAAAGGGACACATTTACCAATACTGTCTAAAAGTAAGACAGTACAAACTAAAATAGACAGTCTTAAAATGTGTCGCATTCATTACAGCTGGATGGTAAATCTGTCGAATTTTACGACTGTCTAGTCTGAGTTTATACCACCTATTAGTTGGTTTAGTGTACGCTAAAAGATGCCCCAAACTTTTGGTACAATTTCCCTCAATTTTTGGAACAATTTAGGCCACAACCGCTTTTTGGTGAGTTGGAAAAAGTGTCTAAAATCATATAATAAATGTGGCATAAAACATGTACCCTGTTTCCCTGAAAATAAGACATACTCTGAAAATAAGACACTGCATGATTTTCCAGAATTTTTGAGGATGCAAAATGATTTTTCAGGCTTTTTGAGGATGCTTGAAATATAAGCCCTACTCCAAAATTAAGCCCTGCTAACAGTTAATTAAAAAAGTCAATTTAAATAGTGTCCAGGCAGCTATACATGTAAAAAAGTTAAAACTTTTTGAACAAAAAATAATATAAGACACTGTCTTATTTTTGGGGAAACACAGTAAGACAGTTTTATGGTAGAATTGGTGTCAGAAAACTCTTGTATTTTGAATAGTAAATCTGCCCAGAGGTGTATATTGGGTTTATTTATATCCTTTTATGCCGTATATTCCTTTCAGTCATAAAAAAGTACAAAAGGGGAGTTTATGCACAAACACAATGACAGACACAAGGTAACAGTTGGATGTACAAGGGGCCTAACACCTTACACCAATTACTTCTTACCTGGGATTACAGAAATAGTTTTCAAAGCTCTCAGTACTCTGAAAGTTCGAAGAGCTGAAACATTGCCTAGGTGTACAAATTCTGTTACATACCTGTGATAGGGACAATTACATTTATTAGAATTACTAATTACTTAAAGGTGGCTATACACCTAAGATATTTACTGGCTGAACACTCGTTTGGCCGACAGCTATTCCTCCCTTCCACTCCATACATACTGTATGCATGCTCGACTTGGACGAATGTGCATGAGGTCTCAATGAGGAGAGGGGGATAAACCAATGAGAACAAAGGGTCAGGTATGTTGAAATATAATATGCCGACCCTTTTTTTCCCCAACATGTGCTGTCGGTTAAGAGTTGAATTTTATTGTTTACTATATAGGCTGTTATTCTAATAACAGAGATATATTAGAAATTGGTGGACCAAAGTTCCCTAATATGTAGACGTAAATTCATGCTACAGATGGGACAAATTTGTTGCGGCGGTGAGCAGGGGGGAGCGGGGGGGGGGGGAGAGAGGGAGAGAGAGATCTCCTCTCCGTTCCTCCCCGCTCTCCCCCGCCGCTCCCAGCCCCTTGCCGACACCTGAATCTTAAGAGACGAGCGGGCAGGTACTCGAATAAGGCACTACTCGCTCAAGTAGTTTGCCTTATCGAGTATGCTCGCTCATCTCTAATCTTAATCTATTAAAAAGCAATTGTTCTCTTATCGTAACACAATAAAACTCCTTGTAAAGCAATTCAAAGTGTAAATAAACCATCCTAATTGCATGATATGTTGCTTAAGAGTCAAACTAAAGAAAAACCCATCTGTAGGTCTACCAAAGATGCATTTCTACTATTATTTATAGAACATAGAGTCTCATAATGAAGAGTCTATTTATATTTCAGTACATAACAAATCTTAAGAAAACAGTTCTTAAGGAAAAGTAATAGAACTAATGTTAAAATGTTTACTAGGGCCTTAATATCCTTAGATGTCCTTAGAATAGGACATCAATATTTCATCAATGCAGATCTAACTTTCGGCACTTTCGTTGATCAGTCTAATGAAGAGGCCCTTTATTAGTTACCCATTTGTGATTGTACCTGGTACTACAGTTCTGTTCCATTTAAGGAAAATGTATTTCAGCTCCTACAATTTTAGGAAAGTTAAACCAGATACTGATATATATATATATATATATATATATATATATATATATTTTTTTTTTTTTTTACTTTTTTAGTTTCAGAATTTTTGTAAATTCAATTTTATGCTATTTTCTATACATGACTATGGAGACAGCACCAACTTGCTTGAGCTGCTATTATCAGCATTTTGAGATTTGCTTTACAGCAACCACGTGGACCATAGGAACCTGTAGACTGAAAATATTCATTGACTTCTATTGGAGAGTGTTGTGGGCATGCTCTGTGACCTGTGAAAAAGTCATTGTACAGGGAAAGGGAGGAGTTGAGTTTTGATTATCAACTATTGGGAATAGTGAATCCTGTGTTTTCTACGTATAAGGCCTCTTTCACACGAGCGTTGGGGTTTTTGTGTGTGCCCGCTGGTGCCATAAAAATGCGTAAATGGGTCATGTACGCCAAGCCCGAGATACCATTGGGTGGAGGGAGACAGTTTAGCTCAGCTAAACTCCCTCCCCCCCCCCCCCCCCCGGCTCTCGGCATCCTCTTCGACCCTTATCGGCAGCCAGCAATGGGAGGGGGCAGGATGGGGCGGGAGCTTAGCAACTAGCTCCTGCCCCATCCTACCCCCTCCCATTGCAAACAGCCGGCAAGGGGTGGAAAGGAAGAAAGAAGGGGAGGGAGTTTAGCAGTCATGCTGCTAAACTCTCTCCCACCTACCTTCTCCCGCAGCAGTCATAGGCTCCCATAGGAGTCTATGCAATGGCCGACGTATTCCGGCCAGAAAGATAGTTCGAGGATTATCTTTCCTGGCTGGCATAAAAGCGCCCTGCCGAAATGCGCTATTTTGGCTGGCCAGGCGCTTTTACACAGCGGAAAATCATCCGTTTGATCTAGTGCATTAGAATCCAATGCAACAGATGGTAGCGTATATCGGCTGGCTATAAAAATGACCGTCGATGTACGCTCATGTAAAAGAGCCCCAAAGGTGTGACCTTTCATTGTAATCCTGCCTGTGAAGGTAATGAAATACTGCTGGGAAGTGATGTCTACTAAACAGGATGTGTCAGGGTCTTAGTGGCAAAAGTGAAAACTGCAAGATTAGGATTTTTCTGAACATAAATATTTATGTAATTAATAGGTCATTTTCTGATTACATATTCTCTTTTAGTAAATGAGACAGGTGCAGTACCAGGCACCACCACATCTGTGTTATCCAGCACAGTAAATTCTGTAGGAAAAAACTAAAATGGCAAAATAGCCGTTTCCTGTGAATCTCACTTCCTCAAAACAGGAATAAACAGTGCGGTAACCAGAAAGTCGTATTTCGATATGTTACCAATAAAAACTACAAGTCATCCCACAAAAAACAAGCCCTCACACAGCTTCATTGATGGACAACTAAAAATACTCTAGTCTTTGAATGCAGTGACACATTAAAAGACTTTTTGTAAAAAAAAAAAAGTGTTTATATTGTACAAAAGTTGTAAAACGTAATAAAACCTGTATAAATTTGGTGTTGTCATAATTGCATAGGCCCATAGACTAAAGTTAACATAATATTTATACCATATGCTGAACACTGTAAAAAATCCCAAAAATCAATGGTGAAATAGTTTTATTTTTACAAAGATCTACAAAGATCAAAGAGGAGCTGAAGTGGCATGGTGCTTTCATTTGCTGCAGCAACTTGAGTGCAGACTTTGATGGAGGAATGGGGGTTCACAATCTCAGGATTGCAACTGATCTGACTTTCATAGCATAACCTTGCAAAATGCTATCAATGGCTGTAGTGAGATAACTTTGTAAAGGGGTTGTTCCATTTTCAGCTATTTTTCTGCAGGAAGCAGACAGCTCCGTACATTATGGAGTGGCTGGGGTTGGTACTGCAGACTCAGTTGTATTGAAGTGAATGGCACTCAGAATGTAGTACCAACCTGTGCCACAGCACAATGTATGGAGCTGTCTGCTTCCTGCAGCAAGCTAGCTCAAAGTGGAACAACCCCTTTAAGTCTTTTATAATAGAAGTAAGGCAAATGAAGTGCCCTATATGTATTACTATTTATTTACGATCTTGAACATACAGGTATGCTTGCATGATGCATGACCAGGCAGAAACACACTGTTATATATGGTATTATGTGACAAAAATTATACTTACGCCAGCAAGATGACGGTAAAATCAAGCCAGTTCCAGGGATCACGAAGAAAAGTAAATTTATCTAAACAGAAGCCCCTTGCGAGAATTTTAATCAGTGATTCCAATGTGTAAATCCCAGTGAATGTGTATCTGAAAGATATAGCCTATCAGTAAGAAGAATAACAGTAATGATAATACAGCTAATTAGGAAATATATCGGACAGGGTTAACTAGTACACAATAACTGGTGTTATTTGCTATTACAAAGCCGTAAATGCTTACATTACATGTATTGCCTTGATTTCTAAGTGATAGGATTGGTTTATGCAGCCACTTAGAAAGGTCCATTACTGAACTTTAATTGTACATTATGTTGATAAATGAAGCACTTACAAAACTTTTACGTTAATAAAATCTACTTGCAACACACAGCGGGGACAAATCTTGTATTCCTCGACATCATGACGAATGAATAAACCTAATGTGTCTTAAAAGCTTGAATTTTCAACCCATCTAGTTATCCAATTCAGCTGTGACTTAAACCACAAAAATTCAACTTTTATTGATGGCTGAGGCCCGTTCCATATGAGCATTAATATTTGCATTGTTCGGCTGAACAATGAACATACTGGAAGCGATGTATACCGATGGCACCCGACCGACCCCATTAACTATAATGGTCCATTGGGCTTTCGGCGTGCTGCCCAGCATTTTCCAAGATAAAATAGTTCAGCATGGATTTTGGGCCTGATCAACGCTGGAGACCCAAAGCTAGACATGGGCTAACATGGCACAACAGTCTGCTCCACAAAATGACTCATTTTTGTTTGTTAACATTGTATTAAAGGGGTTGAAGCAGGATCACAAGTTACCCCCTTTCCACTATTTCATCATAGGAACAGAAAGATTTAATGTCAGCTGGGGATGGGTCTGTTACGTGATACGCATGAGCGGTGATTGATGAATCTCATTTACAGTTGGGTTCACCAGGTTTCCATCATGGTGTCCTTTGCTTTTTCTGACCAAAATAGCACAACATACAGCACTATTTTTGTTCAGCTTTCCTGACAAGATCAACAACTGAGGTTTCTAGCTTGAATTTTCAACCCATGTATCCAATTCAACTGTTACTTCAACCACAAATATTCTATATTGCACACTATAAACTAGTGTACTAGAAATAATAATTATTAGAGATAAGCGAGTATACTCACTAAGGCACATTACTCGAGCGAGTAGTGCCTTAGCCGAGTATCTCCCCGCTCGTCTCTAAAGATTCAGGGGTCGGCGGGGAAGAGCGGGGAGAAACGGAGGGGAGAGCTCTCTCTCCCTCTCTCCCCCCCGCTCCCTGCCACAACTCACCTGTCACCCACGCCGGCCCCCGAATCTTTAGAGACGAGCGGGGAGATACTCGGCTAAGGCACTACTCGCTCGAGTAATGTGCCTTAGCGAGTATACTCGCTCATCTCTAATAATTATCTTTATTTGTATAGCGCCAACTTATTCTGCAGCGCTTTAAAGCATGGGAGAACACAGACCATACAACAATTACATGGGGTATGCAATCAGTTTGAAACAAATGGGGTGCGGGTGATACAGGAGGTACAAGGGGCGGGGGGAACACAGGCAGTACGGGAATTACTTGAGGAATTAGTTATTAAAATGTAATTGGGTAGGGCAGTAAGGGGGTGCAGGGGTAGAAGTCGTATGCAATGAGCAGGATGGAAGGTGTGGGGAGCCATAGGGAGGGGCAGGGGGACTAGGTCAGGAGATTTAGTATGCCTCACTGAAGAGGTGCGTTTTTAAGGCGAGTCTGAAGTTTCGTGCATCGGGAATTGTCATTAGGAGAGTTCTAGAGAAACTAGAGTAAAGGACAATTAGAATCCATAGCAACCAAAAAAGCCTTCGCCTCTCATATTTCAGAGATCCTTTAGAAAATGTTAGCCCTTAACAATGACTCACCATAAATGTGCAACAGGTGATTACGGGCAGTGTATGGTGTGGGCTTGAGAGCCGAGCCAACTCCATACCCAGTGGGTGCCGGCTGTTTCTGACAGCTAACACTTACATACAATGGCCATTATTGTGATTGTTTAAATGGTTTTTCCAGGCAATTTTTATTTATGACCTATCCTAAGGATAAGTCCTCAATAGTTGCTCATCTGGAATTCACCACTCAGGACCCCCATCGATCAGCTGTTCCGTTAGCTGCAGTTACCAGCAAAATACACTGGGTAAGGAGTGTAAGTAGATTACTATGACCCCTGTGTGGTGGGTGGTGCTGGTAATTGCAGGGGCTGTTCTAATTAAAATCAATAAGAACTGTGCCTGCAGTTACCAGCACTGGCCAATGCACAGGGGTTGGAACAATCTTCTTCCACTCCAAACCCTGTTTATTTTTCTGATGCCATCGGCTTCTGGAACTGCTAATTGGTTGGGGCCCGAGTGGTGGACCCCAGCAAATCAACTATTGATGACCTATCCTGATGATAGGTCATAAATAAAAGTAGCGGAAAACACCTTTAACTCCTTAGATACTGTAGTCAATGATGATCACTCAATGGAGTGCCCTCTGACACATGGCAGCCAGAAGCATAGTGAAGAGCTGCTACATATTGAACTCTAGTCAGTCCTGATGGTGGTAGGGCTTAATAGACAAATATTAAAATGCATAATATACTGCTATATAGAAGTACTGCAGTACATTGTATAGGTGATCATGTGAGTGTAAGTTCAAGTTTCCTACTGGGACTAAGAAAACAGGGAAAAATAAATTGCACATATTAAAAAAATATTAAAAGTAAAAAAAAACTCTTTCCATATCTTTCATTAAAAAAAAAAATTACAATTGATATTGCTGCATCTGTAAAATTCCAAACTATTAAAATAGTGAAAAGAAAGAACAAGTGTAAGTGAACCAGGCTTCGAGGTGTATAGGAAATTGATTAAAAGACAAAGTAGCAAAAGGAAGACTTCCCTGGCGTGGTGGAACTGTCACTTAGGACATGTTGCTGAGTGTCTCTAATATCAAAGTGGCCAAAACATCTCATCACCAGTAAACCCACATGAGAGCATTGAGAGAATACCCCAAGGTTTACCATAACCTCAGTCAGAAACATATATGATGGAAATCTGGTGAACCATATTGTCAGTGGGATCCATCAGCACCAGCTCAGGTGACAATGTGGGTCGGTAAATAAATTCTAGTGCTCCAGGTATACAACCATATTGAAGACAAAGCTTGATTAGAGAAAGAACTTACTTCCATAGGGGGTTATAAATGTAGCAAACCTTCCACACAATTCCGGGGGGGTTCACTACATTTATAATCCCCTTGGGAGCACTACAGGTATATTCTTGTGTCCCAAATCAGGGTTAGTATGAGCTGCTCGGAGAATCATAGATCACACACTGCATTTGTGTAGATCACAAATGATCCTGTTTATTTGGTTAACCAGCCAAAGAATTTATAGTCCTTCAAAACAAATACATTGAAAAGTTACCTGACTTAGAATACGTATAACTTGTTACGCCTCTTTATTACTAATTAGTAAAATTAGCACGTGCAGTGACATCGGTCTCTGGGCAAACCTCTAGTCATGAGCTGTCTGAAATCGTTAATAGGTAATCTATAAGTATTCCTGAACTTAGTCGAGGTTTTTATATGTATAGAAGATCAAATAAAGTAAAAAAGATAATACAGATTTTGATTTGCTAATATACTTCTAAGACAAACTCCATATTTAGTAAGCTGTCTGGCTAGACATTTTTGTGAGCAATGGTCAATTGTAACTTTTTTTCTTCTTCTTCAAGCCTTGCAATCTTCTCAACAGAAATATCTAAACAGCGTGTCAAGTAAGTTAGAAAATGGAAGGGAACCAAGATGGTGTTCAACAGACACTACTGTTTCTCTCACATCTATGTACCCATAGGTATTTCCAATATTTTTACTTCTGGGTCAACAGTTCAGGATTTGTGAGTTTCTAATAAAGCTCTCCATGTGCTGCCATTTCTGGGAGCATATGGACAGCTTTATTGTAAACTCACTATCTTCCCACTCCAAATCCTTGGACTGTTTACCTCGAAGTAAGGATATTGGAAATATCTACAGGCGCACCTGGATTGTGTGGGAGGTTCGCAACATTTAGAACCCCCCATGGAAGTGAGTTCTTTTCTTTACTCTAATCAGGCTTTGTCCTTAATGCGGCTGTATATACCCAGAGCGCTGGTATTTATTCACTAATGCACATTGTGGATTCATATAGAAGTAAAAAGAAAATAATGCCAGAATTGCATTTTTTGGATAAAATTTTCAAAAAAAGTGATCAAAAAACGAACTCTCACACAGCATCATCGACAGAAAAATAAAAAAGTTATTAATTTCAGAATGTGGAACAGAAAGCAATGATTTTCTAAAAAAAAAAAATAATAAAGATCCTTTTATTTATTAAAAATAATACGACATTTAAAAAAAAAACAAAAAAAAACTACATAAATTTGGTATCATCCCATTTGTACTGACTAGCAGAATAAAGTTAACATCTCATTTTAAAGCAATGTTAAAATGCTTAAAGTTTTTAAATACATTATATAGTCATTGTGACTAGAGCCAGAAGCTGGCAGCTCTGCATATAGTGCAATGGTCTGGGTTGGTATTGCATTGAATTTAATGAGAGTTGCGCTTGCAATATTAACCCTGGCTGCTGCACTATGAATAGAGCTGTCTGATTTTGGCTCTGTCTACCATGACAGCGTAAGGGGGGTAAGAGATGTTATGTTTCTTTGTTTGGATAATACTGTTTGATTTCATCTGTATTGTTTCTTTAAGTGAGGCAGGAGCGAAGGAAGAGTTAGTTCTAAGTAGGAAAGATGGGCAGGAAGTAAAGCAGACCAGGAGCTTGATGTGAGGTGGAAGTCAAATAGAGGAGTCACTCCTTGTGATATCACAGTGTTGCAGACTTTCCTACAGACAGTATCCCCTGAGAAGGTGAAGAGAAAGTTAAAAAGCTGGATAACCCGAGTACAAGCTGTTCCTCCGCTCTTGCTTTCACATGCATTGTGAACCCATATCAACAGACTTTGCATAAGACAATTCCCGGTTAACTGGATGTAGGACTTTGATGATATCTGGTTTGCCTTTTCTTCTTGTTACCATTACTAACAGAACTAGAGATCAAGTTAACCCAGTAGACCAGGACCCAAGTTTTACACTACTGTTATCGCTACACTAAATCCTGTTTTGTCCAGCATGGCAACTGCTATGTCAACTACCTCCGAAGTCTCATGGCCACTGCTGCTAATCGGGACTATTTCAAGACCAAACCCTCACCCAAACTGGTGTGGCCAGAACCGAGTCAAAAGTCCCTTATGTTCCGAATGCCTACCTATGAAAAAAAAAGGGACCATGACCTAGCTTACGGAGCTTGGCCTGACGCTCGCCGCTTGAGAATTATGCCAATCCATTGCCCATCAGGCTGAAACCGAACCAGAAAACCAAGGAATCCCTGAACCTATTGCCTGTGGTTTGTTACAAGAGCTAGCCTGATATCGTGTGCATTCGCAGCAGCAAGCAGATCAACTATTGATGACCCATCCTGAGGAAAGGTCATCAATGCTAATGTCCTGAAAACTAGAAATGAGCGAGTATACTCGCTAAGGCACATTACTCGAGCGAGTAGTGCCTTAGCCGAGTATCTTCCCGCTCGTCTCTAAAGATTCGGGGGCCGCCAGCGTGGGTGACAGGTGAGTTGCGGCGGGAGAGATCTCCCCTCCGTTCCTCCCTGCTGTCCCCCGCCGCTTCCTGAATCTTTAGAGACGAGCGGGGAGATACTCAGCTAAGGCACTACTCGCTCGAGTAATGTGCCTCAGCGAGTATACTCACTCATCTCTACTGAAAACCCCTTTTATGCAGTCACCTCATTGGTTGCTTTTGGCAACTACTTCTTCTTAACCTTCCGCACATTTTTGATACATCTTACCTGTTCTTTTACCAGAAAATTGAGGGAAACCATTGTTAAAGATCATACGATAGATACTCATTCAGATAAAGAGATGAACGCTTCTGTGTGATTCATAAACAATTCCCAAACATTTCATTGAATATCTGTAAGAATTTGGTTGCCATGTCTATCTGGTATTTTCAGCAAGTACTTACTCTACATTCTTGGTCCACTCCGGGGGATTACTCATGGTCATGAACACACAGTTGGTAAGAATAGTGCACATGATGAACATGTTGAATAATGTAATCTGTGTCAAGGAAGCTAAACATTAATATATTTTATTATGTTATTGTCTAAAGCAACTTAAATATGGAAAATCAATAGTTCCAACACTGCAGTTATAATGCAATGACATTTCTTGATTACGGCACAAAAGATTGCTATCCTAGAGAGTTAAATATAAGCTTTCTTTATGTTTTTTTTTCCATTTCCAGAAAATGTACTGGTAAAACAAAACTGTGTATTGAAAAAAAAATGGAACAGCTTTTGTGGCAGACATTAAACCAAATAGTGACTCACAAAACATTGAATAGGAACTGCGATAGAGCAATGTTCATGAAAGAAAGGAAATGAAATTTATGGAACACCAACAGATTAAATTGCATGAAGCCCACAATACGAGGTCTGTCATTTACAGAGAAGAGAAAAAAAATCTCTACTGTATTTTACATGTGAGTTTAAATGGATGGTTTATAATATATGTATGCTTGCTGCCCATTGATACAAATGACATGCAAAGATGTGTAATAAAACTAAGGCTCTATTCACATCTCGGTTCAGAGCTTTCGGCGCAGATTCGACATGAAATGCCGGACAAAAAAGTTATGTATGCAGGACTTTTTATGTTAGGCAAAAATGCCGGATAGGTGCAGGAACCGAACTGACCCGATTATAGCTAATGGGGTCCGTTCGGCACAGTTTAGTTCTACTGATCTGTTCATCCAGAAAACTGAATCCCTAGCACAGATGTAAATAGAACCTACAGATCCTCAGCTAATGGCTTTATAAGGGTGGCTCGTCTGAGCCTGCCTATTGATCAATCAATAGATAGATAAGCTATCTAGGGTTAATGTATGTAAATGAGTTAAGGCCCTTTTACACACACAACAATCATCACTCAAAGTTCTCTGAAAAGCCATCTTTTGAGCGATAATTGTTGTGTGTAAATGTGCACCCATCATGCACTTACCGTGCACTTTTCGTCCATCGCTGAGTTCAGGTCCGCTTGAAATCCTCGTCTCTGGGCGATAAAAGAAGACGGACCGCATGCTGTGTTCTCTGTAGGCAGTGTGATAACAGCTGATAACATTCTTTAACAGCTGTTGTCCCGCTGGAGAACAATAGCTATGCATTTTGAGAACAGACCACCAGCTGTTCTCTAAATACATGCAATGAAGTACTAGAGGGCTGATTTAGCCCATTAGTACCTGTGCAAAATAATTGCTCAGAACTGTCAGTTTCTGATTAATTTTTGTGCGATCATCTGTGTGTGTAAATGCACCTTTAGGGCGCCCACCCACTGGCGTTTGCGATTTTCGTGCGTGAAAAATGCAGCGTTTTCGGCGCGTTTTTGGTGCGTTTTTCGCGGCTTTTTCGCGGCTTTTTCCGTTAATTTGCATTGACATTCATGGGTGCATTAAGAGAAAAATAAGGACACATATGCAACTGACAGTTCCTATGTTAAAAATTGCAACGGACTGAAAAAAAAAACGCCAGTGGACAGGAGTACATTCAAAACTAATTGCTCTTGAGAAAAAACGCAAAAGTGGGTGGGCGCCCTTAGTCAGCCAAACCAGAGACTCCTCCAAATTGAAGAGCCATTCATTTCTACCCAGCTGTTTCAGGGTTCTGGAGCCTGATCACTGCAGAGCAGGATACATGTTAGCTGTATGTAATGCCTTAGGATCCTTTTACAGAGCTTGATTGTTGGGCTCTTAAGTGCCTGACAGTAGACCCAGCGATTATTGCTCTTGCGCTTTTACTCAGAAGCAATAATTGTTCAGTGAATGGAGGTGGAACAGGCAGAAGATCACTCAGGCCACCCACCTACATTCACAGTAAACAAGTAGTCGTTCATGAACTGCCTGTTTATATGGGCCAATCGTTGTTTGATTTGTACGCCTGCAAAAACTGAATGATAAGCAAACAAATTATCATTCTTCATTCAGTTGATAGAAGTGTTTACACTGAACAATTGTCATTAAGTTTTGCACGATCCAACGATAAACTGAACGATAATTATTCCATGTAAAATAACTCTTTGGTGGCCCCTGCATATTAGATAGCTCTTGGCCAAACACCCATTTGGCCAACAGCTCTCTCTCAACACTTCAGTACGCATGCATGCTCAGTTTGGTTGAATGTACATGTGTTCTGAATGTAGAGAAGCGATGAAGGCACTGACAGACATCTCTGGCAGCAGCTTATCTGCCAAGAACAAAAGGATCAGGCAGTTAAAATCCAGCATGTCTCCTCCGAAATGTGCTGTCGGAGGAGAGTTGGTTGAACCCTATACACATTAGTTGATTGGCCTGTCCAACAGTAAATTGGGGGTTTCTGCCAATCTATATGTAATGTGCCTGGCTGCCCTCAGACACAGCTCAGAAGGAAGAGGAGATCTGAGATCCAGCTTAGATCTTGAGGCAGAAATATCTGTTTCAAGAAAAGATGGAGGATAACTGATATAAAAATAACTTTAGATCCCATAATGGCTACTGTTCACCATTATATAACTCTCTGCTGTATAAACCAACTAGTCAATCTCCAGTATCTTCAGGACTCTAGGTGACAGTCAGTGGTAGTGTCAATTCTAGGTCCAGGACATGGCCCTGTGCCCTGCTCTTTTCAGAGCCTACAGTAGCAGCAGCAGCATTGATAACAATCCTTGATAACTGAAAGGGTTGCTTAGCTGGTGTTCACCCAGATTTACAAAAAACATCAAGATTGAATATTATATGTCAGACAAAATGATAATACAAGCAATTATAACTTAGATTAATACAAAATTATTCATCTGTATAAAAGGATATGAGTGCACCAAAATCTTTATAGCTGCTTTACGGATGGGGTTGAAAGGTGTCAGAAGGTACAAGGCAGACGTGGCACTGAAGCGGGAGATTGCCTTCCCTCTATTCAATACTATAAAGGTCTAAAAGAAAAAGAAAAAATTGTAATTTTTAGGTATGGCAATTATCGGGGATCTTAGATACTTTCTAAATATTTACATCAACATATACACTCTTTGTAAATAAAAAAAAACAAAAAACAAGGGCCTAGAAGTTGTTGTTTTGCTGCAAAACTTGGCATGTAGTTACATCTCAGGCAGATATGCAAATGATTAGAATTGTGGCGTGAGTAGATGAACAGACTTGCCACCTGGGGCCCTAAAAGTGGTTCCAACCGTGGCCTATAAAAGGACCTGAAGTGTGTAGTGGACTTCTTTTTCCGCTTGTGTAGAGCTTGTTGACCACTCTACAAAGCAATCAAAGAAATTTTCCCTAGTTAACAGAGTTTCATAGGGGGCACATTATTGGAATGTGAGAAGCTGTATGATCATATCAGCAAATTGCTCATGGTCCATTCTACGAAGACCATTAGGAGGTGTTGGGACCAATGGAAGCATAAGGGCACACAGACAAGATGATCAGGTTCAGGAGATAATCAGCAGATCACCAGTAGAGAGGATCATCTGATCGTCCGACAAGCATGAGCAGCTCCAACTGTTTTGTTGTCCGCTATCCAGAGACAGGTGGCACCATCGTTACAGGCAACTGAGTGTGTTGGAACCATTTACGGGCTCTTGTCTAGAGAAAATTTAGTCTCACGGCGCCCATTACGTGTATTGCCTTTAACACCCACCTTCCATCGCTTCCATTTGTAGTGGTGTCATGAGAGACAAAACTGGACTGCTACAGAGTCGAACCAAGTTATCTACAGAGACAAATCCAGGTTTATTTTGGGAATTGATGATGTTTTATGATGTGTTTGTTTCTGGAGACTTGGAGTGAGCACTTAAATCCTGTCTTTGCTGTAGAGTGGCACACTGACCTCACTGATGGTGTGATGGTCTGGGGGGGGCATTACATATGACAGTCGGTCAACCTGAGTAGTGTTACATGGGACAATGACAGCTCAGCGATATGTTCAGGATATCCTGTAGCCACATGTGTTGCTTCTCATGGCAGAGCTTTCAAGAGGCATCTTCCAGCAGGATAATGCTTGGCCACACACAGAAAGGGTGTCGGAATGCCTCGACAGCATTGTCAAACTTCCGTGGCCTGCCCAGTTGCCAAATTTATCACCAATATAACATGTATGGAACCACGTGGAACGCCAACGCCAGGTCATTTTTGATGGCGCATCAACTTTGAGAAGAACTTTTAGAACTTCAGAAAGGTTAAGAAATCTTGCTGAGTAGGGGTGGTGCAACATATATCTAACATATGTGGTAACCTACTAACTTGGCTCTTTAGTAGGCTATTTAATAAGTGCCCATCTGTTTCATGGGAATGACCATTGTAAGTTGTTCAGCTCCACATGGATGGCCCTGGCAGGCTTATTTGAGGTTAGAAGGGAGCAGTTTCACAATTTCTGTACTTCATTTGCAATTTTCCTATTGATCTATGTAACCCCTGGAGATTGCAAACATAGTCGTAAGATGTACAGTATATACGAAGCCAGGTAATCAATATCTGTACATTTGTTACATTTTCTAAAAAGTATAAAAGGACGATTGTCCATTTAGGCCACCAGACTACATAACTATTCTGACAAGGAAATGGTGAGTTATTTAAATTTGGCCCATGGCTTTCCTGTTTTTTCTTTTTGCTGTATCTCATATGAAGGGAATTATGTAAAGGTGGAATAATAAGAAACTAATGTATATGCAATCCTCTATTCTAAAACAAGTTAATCTTAAAGGTACGTTCACACATAGCAGATTTTGGTGGGGAACAGCACCCAAATCTGCATCAAAATCCACACCATTTGGTGCCAATTCTGACACGTTTTTTAATGTGGATCCAGAGCTTATTTTTCCCCTTTCAATTGAAAGGTGTGAAGTCTGCTGTGAATGTGTCAAAATCTGCACCAATGATGCAGAATTTGGCATGGATTTTGGTGGGGATTTTCCACAGATTTGATGCACATCAGCAATGTCACCCCCTCAATTGAAAAGGTGAAATCTGCTGTGGACTGCACCAAAATATGCCATGTGTTAAAACACCCTTAGGGCTCAGTCACATCTGCATTAGAGATTCCATTTGGAGTCTCCATCGGAGAATTCTGTTAAAATCCAGGACTAAATAGTGCTTTATGCACTGCTAATTCATAAGTGAAAGCAGTGAAAGTTTGTACAATAATGTACAAACATTGTGCTAAACTTGAAATCTATGCCAACAAAGAACAACACTATGTCAATATAAAAAGCACTCACCGAGCAATGGCGGGTGGAGGACGGGAGCAGAAGGCAGTGACCAGAAGTTAAAGGGGTTGTCCCGCGCCGAAACGGATTTTTTTTTTTTCAACCCCCCCCCCCCGTTCGGCGCGAGACAACCCTGATGCAGGGACGTACAGAAAGCTTACCGGAGCGCTTACCTTAATCCCCGCGCTCCGGTGACTTCTATACTTACCTGTGAAGATGGCCGCCGGAATCCTCTTCCTCCGTGGACCGCAGCTCTTCTGTGCGGTCCATTGCCGATTCCAGCCTCCTGATTGGCTGGAATCGGCACGTGACGGGGCGGAGCTACACGGAGCCTGCATTCTGCACGAGCGGCTCCATTGAAGAGAGCAGAAGACCAGGACTGCGCAAGCGCGGCTAATTTGGCCATCGGAGGGCGAAAATTAGTCGGCACCATGGAGACGAGGACGCCAGCAACGGAGCAGGTAAGTAAAAAACTTTTTATAACTTCTGTATGGCTCATAATTAATGCACAATGTATATTACAAAGTGCATTATTATGGCCATACAGAAGTGTATAGACCCACTTGCTGCCGCGGGACAACCCCTTTAAGAAAAAAAAGCAAAGAGCACACGTGTGAGACGTAGCTAATCTGGCTGGTAGTGGCTGCATATGCAGATACTGTGGGCTGTGGGTGACGTCACCTAGCCTCACTATGGAAGCTGAAAAAGCCGCAAAATACTTCTGGAAGCTGTAAAAGCCCCCCAAAACTCTGGAGGCTGAAAAAGGCCAAAAAAAACTCCTAACTTGAGGTGAGTGAGGCTAGGTGACATCACCCCCAGTCTGCAGTATCTGAGTATGCAGCCGCTACCGGATGCAGTGGCTGTGTCTCACATGTGTGCTCTGTGCTTTTTTTTTTAGCTGCTGATCACTGCCTTCTGCTCCTGCACCTCCACCCGTCATTGCTTAGTGAGTGCTTTTTATAACACATTGTACATTATTCGTTGTGTATTTCCTATATCCTGGTAGGCTGGGGTAGTGGCCTACTCACGGTCGCAGCTACTTGACATATACTTTTGGCGCGGGGTTATACATACTTATTTGGATATATTAGTTTCTCATATAGGAACATGGCAGAGGGTATAATGGAAGCAAGAATGGACCCTATTAAAGTCAATGGCATCTGTAAAGTGCTGTTTGGTTTGATCATAGGACAGAATTCTATCTTCCTGTACCCATGAGAAAACAGGAAAACGTAATCCATAAACGGTGATGAGAATGATCCCTAAGGGCGCCCACCCACTGGCGTTTGCGATTTTCGCGGCGTTTTTTGCCGCGTTTTCGCGGCGTTTTCGCGGCTTTTCCATTAATTTCCATTGACTTTCATGGGTGCATTAGGAGAAAAATAAGGACACATATGCAACTGACAGTTCCTATGTTAAAAAACGCAACGCAACGCAACACGCCAGTGGACAGGAGTACATTCAATTCTAATTGCTCTGCAGAAAAAACGCAAAACGCAAAGAAAAAAAAATCGCCAGTGGGTGGGCGCCCTAAGGGTGGTATCTCCACAGATTATGCCATAAGTGTCTGATGGATGTGGGTTACAACTCTGGGACCTACATACACTAAGGGCTTATGTCCACAGGCAGGTCGGATTCCGCATGTGGGAGCCCGCAGCAGAATCCGACCCTTCCTGTGGGCGAGGACACTGCTTACCTCTCCGGGTCTTCTGTGTGCCTGTCCGGGTCTTCTATTTTCTTCACTGCGGATGTGTGGTGAAGTGCCAGCCACCGCCCTGCAGCACAAACGCAGTGGAGTTTTTTTTTTTTTTTAACTGCTTTCTCGTGGAATCCGCGGCCCGTCTGCAATTCAGTTGAATTGCAAACGGGCCGCTGATCAAACGGCTTCCATTGAATTCAATGGAAGCTTTCCGTGCAGGAACCGCACTGTAATGGAGCATGCTGCGATTTGCTTTCCAGACCAAAAGGTCCACAAAACAAATCCACATTCTTTAATTCATGCGCGGACATCCATGCTTCCCTATGGGTGGCTTGATTTGCGGATTCCACAAATCAGATCCGCTCATGAACATTGAGCCTTATGTAGAGAACAGCGGACCCAACCTGCTTGATGAGACTTCTGCTGACTACCACATCCAGGAGGAGAACCAACAGAGAAATGAAAGCACTTTGCTCTTTGCATAACTCCCATAGAAGTGAATGAATCGGCATGCACATGCGCTGCCACCTCAACAGTTATTCTTTGTCTGGAAGCAAACAACCAATGGCCACCTCACCAGGCAGGTTTCTGGAACCCTTGTGGATATGCCATAAATGTCTATAAGGGGAATTCCTCTTTAATGTACCCTACATCACAGGACATATAAGCAGTAATATTTCTCGAAGCTACTGTATGGTCATAAGAAAAATCAGACACTAACAGTATTGATAAATTGTACACCAATTAGCTCTATCCATGAACAGAGGTTTTCTATTTTCCTACCATTTCATGAGCTAGAAACTGGTGGAATGTTGAAATCTAAATATTTCTTAACATCGGTGGACTCACCTTCTGGTTAGCATAGTATGGGTCAGGATCCTCCAGGGGTACTGATACCATTCCAGGTGGGATGTCACCATAGATAAATGGCAGTTTTTTACCAGCTTCCAAGTCCCTATTTGGTTTTGGAATCCACTCTTCCGCCTCTTGCTTTCCATTCTTTGAACTCTTTTCCTCTCCGTTACGTCTCTCATTGGCTTGATAAGAATAATGAGATTCCCTGGTATAAAATCGGAGGCTGTCAGATCCAAGTGGTACAAGCCTTGGCTGCTCCA
The DNA here is from genome assembly GCF_035609145.1 of Eleutherodactylus coqui. Classification (NCBI taxonomy): domain Eukaryota; kingdom Metazoa; phylum Chordata; class Amphibia; order Anura; family Eleutherodactylidae; genus Eleutherodactylus; species Eleutherodactylus coqui. The sequence continues at coordinate 81,538,661 of NC_089844.1, forward strand.
TCTTTTCATCCTGCTCCCCTTATTTACCATCTAGCTTGATGCATAGCAAAACTGTCAGAAAAAACAGATACATTAATGTTGACTTCCATAGACCAGATGCAGGCTGGTTTCCGACAAGCTAAATATAGGGACATTTTTGCACACATATTGTTGCGAATGCTGTTTAATGATCCAAATTAACAGTGTTGTAAAGGTACATGTTATGAGGAATTAGGCCAAATGATCTTCCAGCAATCACCATACATGTCTATGGACAACCTATATGTTTTCCAAACTGAGTCTATGAGTTCCATGGACCTGTAATAAGGCATCAAGAATATGTTCACACAGTTGATTTAGGTACCAAATCATTAATTTGAATGTTACAGTCTTCTCCATGCTGATTTTTTGCTATGGATTTGATATCCACATCTTGGGGAAAAATAAGTTGCTTCCTAATGCAGATTCAGATGGAATTTCGATACACAAGAGTTCAATCTGCATGCAGTTTGCAGCAAATTCCTTGGCAGAAATATGCAGCATAGTCACAGATTATTGCCAGGATGTCAGAGGCAGAATCTGCATTGAAAAATCTGTGTTGGATTCCACCATGTGAACATACCCTAAGGAGTCATACTGTACCTCCATATGCCACATATATGATATAGAGGAATATAGAATATATTTTATCAGATGCTTTATTATGGAGATAAATGTCTGATCACTGAGAGCCCCCCAATAATCCCAACAACTGCACCCCCCAAATGCCTCTGTAAAGGTAGTGGCAATATGCATGCCTGACCACCACTGCGTTCACTTATATGGGACAGATGGAGATTGCTGAGCTCATTGATTTCCGCTTGGCCCACAAAAGTGAATGGAGCGGTAGTTGAGCATGGGCATCGCCGCTCCATCCAGGGACACAGTTATGGGGATTTCTGGGGTTCTAGCAGTAGGATCCTAAGCCATTAGACATCCCCTGTCCTGTGGTGGTAAAACTGCATTAATGCGGCGCCATACAAAGGCACTATAAAGTGGTTGAAAGAGTGCCTGTAGCTTTCGTCTCTGCTCGACTATGCGTGAAGGTATTCTGTCCCTAGACTTAACATAGGAACAAGAATAATTGATTCTCATGACTGGAAGTCATGATGTTGGAACTAAAGATGGTTTTACACAGGTTACATAGGTCGGCCGAACGAATATTCATATTAATGTTCATTCCTATTCAATGCACATTGTGGGAAGATTAGCTCAGGTAGAGTGCAGGGTTGCAATGGGAATGGCAGTCAGAGACCACAACAGCATATAAAGTCCATACAGGCTTGGCCTGTGTTTATTAGAAAAGCGTAAAAATAAACAAGATACAGCCTTAACTTCAGCCATAAAACAAAAGCCTGCTTATCCAGCACTTTCTATACAGAGTCCGTCCCTGACTATGTGGACGGCTTGCTGCAGCCATACAAAAACCACACGCTTGTACCATAGTCCAGTTTGTCCCTTGGTAAGGAATAAGGTGTCTCATGAGACCAGCAGCTTCCAGCATCTAGCTACACCAGGCCTCCATTCTGCTTGCAGCTTGCAGACTTTTATGGGCTAGAAAATTACCCAGCCTCTGCACCTGGGGAGCTTGCCTCCCCCTAACAAGACCTGGAGTGGAGGGGGTGGAATGAACACCCCCACTACCAAGCCTGCCATCTATTCCAAAATAAACAGGCCCAACACATTTTGTAAAAAGCATCTCCAGCAACTATATGCCATACAGTGAGACACGAACTCCCTTCGCTGTCAGTCCCGGAGCCAGAGCCACTGGCTGTCATTCAGGCCAATGTTGTTACAGATGACCATGGAGCCCCCGGGGTTGCAACTTGGGCCCTCCCAAATAAACATCCCAGCAATCATCCAAAAATGGACAAACACTAATTTCTTGCCTGTTTGCATCCTTTTTAAGGACATGAAAATCATTTTTTTGTCAACAACGCACATCCCCATGTAAACGGGGGATGTAATGCCAAAAATAATGACACTTTATGTGTAGGAACGATTGTACAAAAGATCATTTGGTCATGTAGTCATGATGATTGCTCCATGTAAATGCAACAAACAAGCACTAATTGACATGTTCATACCGTTGATCGACAATCACTATGGGCGGAAAATCTGTTTATGTAAAATGGACGCTAACACATTTCTTGCATTTCCCCATAACTGAATTTTCATCACTGAAATTAATTATTCTAATTCCTCCGTCATAATTCAAGCAGTGAGTTCAAATTGTATTTCATTGTGTGAGCTACAAACAGTTCATCGTAACAAAGGAGCTGGGCTGGGCGAGCTGTACATGTTTATTATGTTGACTTGCTTAAGACAGAAGAAAGGCACCATCCTAATTACTGTTCCAGGCTACAGAGAAGCAGGACACACCCTGATTGCACTCACAACAGCCGGATTACATGGAATCCTTAATAAACCAGGCAGTGATATTTGTCCATTACTGTTGTAAGGAAGCGGAAGAGCCGAATGCGTCCTGTAGTGTTCTGCATCTCATATGGTCTTTCTCGCACAATGGCTGTAATTTTGCACTCAAGGGAGTAAAGATACTTACTAATTGGTATATTAATGTAATTTCTTAGAACTATTAACCTGATTTCAATTTACAACACTTACAAAAATGGACTCACTCCAAAAAGTACATCTATCCGAACGGTAGAAGCAATTGCACTACTGTTATACCAGAGCTCAGTTTTAATTAGCGTGATGTACTACGATATTACATTAGGTGGTTTTGGGGCTTTGCACTGAAGTGGCCATGTACACAGTTGTTAATTAGGAATTTATGACTTTTACATTCACACACATTAGTCTTTTTACTGCAGCTAGACTGGATTTATACACAGCTTTTTACAGCGTTTTTCCTAGCATTGGTATTGGCGGTTTTACAGCATTTTTTTTATAGATCAATACCACTGCAGTTATATGTTACTTTAGTTTCAAATAGTTTTATAAATTTTTTTTCAAATTGTTACAATAGAGTAAGTACAGATATACCCCTCGCAGGGGGGGTTCAAAATTAAAAGATTTATAAAACATAACATAATAAAGCTTAGTCAAGTATCCAGGCAACAGCTTCCGCAAACCTTGTAATGTATTTTTGGGGTTATTTCTGCTGCTATCCATACCTTCTGTAGGGCTACTTTATATCCCCCCCCCGCCCCCCAACTTATGGCTCAAGGGCCTCTGTGAGACCTGGAGCTCCTAAGTGGTCGGACCACGGCTGCCATGTTTTCAAGGATGACTCCATCCTGTCTTCTCTGATAGCTGAAAGCTTCTCGTATGACATCATTAGCGAGATTCTAGCTTTGACTGGGCCTATCTGCAATACGGGTGATAACCATTGTGAGGCTATATATACTCGGGTTGCCATACAAATGTTTTGAGCCAATTTATGCTGTTGGTTGTTGAAGCCTAGCTGTTTATCCGCCAGCAAACATGTCGCTGGGGTTCGGTCAAAGGGCTTACCAATCACTGATGAGACGAGGCCAGCAACCTGTCTCCAGAGGAATGTCACCCTCGGACAGGTCCACCAGGTGTGCACAGTATATACGTTACTTTAAAGGGGCTGCACCACAATATCAAGTTGGATAGGGAATAACTTGCTGATTGGTGAGGGTCTACCATTGAGATTACTGCCAATATGGAGAACGGGACAACCACGTCCTGTTCTCTAGTCACAGTGGGGGTTGATTCCCCCCTTTAGGGACGTCAGAATGAAGTAAGCATTGGTTAAGTATACATGGTTGGTGCTCCATTCATTTAAAAGGGAGTGAAGAAAATAACTAAGCAGGTGCGGACTTGGGTACTCGGAAGTCCCATTGAAAGTGAATGGTGCACCACTGTGCTTGCACAACTGGTGCTCCATTCAGTCTTCTCCTAACTGCAGGGGATGAAGTAACCCCACAGTGAGGAGGACAGGGGACACGGGACCTACATTTTTGAGATTGGCAGTGGTCTCAGCATTGGAATCCCCACCGAAAAGCTGGTCATCGCCTGTCCTGTGAATGGGGTATAACTTGATTTTCTGGTACAACCCCTTTATAATTTCTAGCAAATTATTGAAAAGTCTACATGTGATATAGCAGAGTAGGGCGAGATTTTTGATTGACAAGCTCTGCATTGCTACTGTCTTATTTCTTCTTCCTTCTGACTGTAGCGCCTCAGCTTTGCTGCAGAGAAGCAGATGATGTACAGTATTAAGGGCAGACATGGGCCATGACTGTGATAAACTGAGCAGCCACTTTCAAATTATGGCGAGACAGAATCTTTAGCCTTTTGAAAGACTGATATGTCAGACGCCAAACATCAAAAAATCCCAATGGAATAATGACTTACATATCTGTCTTCTAGAAAATGCTGCCTTGCTTTTCTGAAGAAAACATTGACATTGAAAACACATTGGTTTATTAAAAGGGTCTCTTAAAAAACATTAATGATATACAACCCCAATTTATCACCTATGGTCAGATGCTAAATGTTAATCCTGATGCAACCCCTTTAAGGGAGCAGATAGGTAGTTGCCAGGCATATATGCCACTGCTTGTTACAATGGCAAAAAGGGATGATTTCTACAAAGGTTCTATTCACGCCTCCGTTTTGTTTTTCGGTTTCATCATATGTGCAGAAAAATGTAAATAATGGCGTGCCTGAAGACTCCAACCGCATCCAAAGAAGCCCATTGATTGCAATGGCTTCCATTGAGTTTCTATCATGGTGTTTTCCTGTATTTATGATGGAAACTCTGAACAGTACTTGCAAGTGGAGTGGTGAGAAAAAGTCTAAAAGGGTTATACAGAATTAGAAAACCCCAACTGTCCTTGTGTTATTCCTGTTATTGGAGCTCAGCTCCATTCCATTAAGCTGCAATACCGCGTACAACCTGTAGACGAATGTGGCACAGTTTTTGGAAGGAAGCAGTCTATTTTTTCTAATTCTGCACAGCCCTATTTAATTAAAGACCCACCTGTCTGACGTAACTTTCCTGTAACAGGTAATACTGGAGGATTTAAGACTACAGGGACGTCACATTGAAGTTGGCCCCTTAGAAAAGTGTAATTACAATAGGTAGTTTTATGAAGAGTAGACTGCAACGGCACAGCCAATATAGATTAGATATCATTAAGATTTAATGTTGATCCTAATTACAGCTATAAAACATCTACAAATGTATTATTTTGCAAATAGTCTCCACCGTACCTGAAAGAGTTAAACAACCAGACACTTGGCTAAACTAATTGTTTGTGTCTTATGAGACAGTCTCGAGAGATTAACTCCAAAACAAAGTAATTATGGCAGCTAAGCCTGTTATACATTGCCTCTCAATGTACAATTAAGAGAGGATCTTTGCATAGAACGATAGCTCTAGTTACAATTACTAACATTCTACATTCTGACCTTTTTAGCACAATTTTAGTTGATTAAAGAACTCCAATTTCTGTCAATGATTGACTTTGTTTTTGGAGGGAACCGGCATAGGCAATAATGACACAGAAATAAAAGTTGTCCATACATTTTACCAATTTGTCCTCTGACGACCCCTTCAAGAAGGGTCATTTTAAAAAAATGTCAGATAAAACGTTTCATTAAGTAGAATTAAAAATTAGAGCCTTTCTGCGTAACCTTGGAAACTGTCCTAGGAAATCTGGAGGTCTTGAAGTTTTATAGTGGCTCCCCACAGGAAGTTCCCGTAAAGCAGTAGACATGTTCTACTTCTGTAATGCACTTTCTTTTATAATTTATAGGAACCATGAGTATAAACCTGGGGAAGAGGGATGGATTAGTACTTAGTTTTGTACATACTGTATATTACTCCTTATAGATGTATCTATTCTTTATAGATAAGACATAACATATATATATATATATATATATAAGTGAAAATTAATTTGTTCTTCATAGGGTTCGACATGATTTGATGGATCTCATCCAAATGTGGTACACATTCTCTTTATGACCAACTTAAAATACTGGGTGGGTGGGGGAAGGGCTCAACTGTTAATTGCTCATAGCAACCAATCACAGCACGACTTTCATTGCAGGTTAAGCAATGACGATTGGTTGCTATGTGCAGCAAACAGTTTTTTACACAGTTTCAATAAATGAGGCCTATTGTATGATAATGATTACCTGTTCAGTCAAGGCCAACTTTCATTCACTTTATGGATCATCGTTCTCTATGCATTCCTATTCCTTGACCGCTTCTGGCAGTTCTTCCATGTGCATGTTTGTATCGGCCTTGATTGTATCCAGACAACGTGTTCTTTGTCATCCTCTTCCTCACGACCCACTAACTATGCCGAGCATCAATGTTATTTCCAGAGGATTGGCTTGGATGATATGTTCTAAGTTTGAGAGACTCTGTTTTGTACTCTTGCCCTCTAGCGATATTTTTGGTTTGATACGCTCCAGGACCATCTTGTTGGTGACCATTGTCGACCATGGCATACGCAACATTCTTCTCCAGCACCATAACTCGAAAGCAGCAATTTTCCTTCTATCTGAATGTTCATCTTTCACTTGCGTATATGGAGATCGGAAGTACAATTGCATTTATCATTCAGATCTTTGTAACAATGCTAATATCTTTGCTCTTCCATATCCTTGCCATTCCTCGCGTTGCACTACGACAAAGTGCAATTCTCCATTTGATTTCTGGTTCTGATTCTCCATTGCTGTCAACCTTGGGCCTGAGGAAGAGGAAATCTTTAACCGCTTCAATTTCCTCATTGCCGATTTTTACATGGACTCTACCATTACTTGCTGTCGTCCTTACCTTTGTTGTCTTTATGTCGAGGTACAGCCCCATGTTCTCACTTTTTTCTTTAACTCTTCGGATCAGATATTCCAGGTCCTTTTCACTTTCCGCAAGCAATGTTGTATCATTGGCACATCGATTTTCACTCCAATTGTTGATTCGTCCAGGTTGCATTCTCTCATTATCTGTGTACAGATTGAACAGGGTCAGTGATAGAAGGCAGCCTTGTCGGACACCTTTCTCAACGTCGAACCAGTCAGTGTAACTGTAGGCTGCCTGTCCTGTGGCTTCTTGATTCTCATGAAGTGATCGTATCAATTCTTCCAGATACTCTGGGATGCCAATTTGCTTCATACATTTCCACAGCTTGTTGTGTTCAATGCAGTCGAATTCTTTGCTGTAGTCTATGAAGCACATGTCCTTTTGATATTCGCACGTCTTTTTCATGATCCACCGCAGGTTTGCAATTTGATCTCTTGTTCCACGTCTTTTGCGAAAGCCAGCTTGGACATCAGGGAGCTCCTTTTTAATAAATGAGTTCATGCGTTTTTGAATACTCTATGGTAAAATAAGATGCTTTGTGATTCAACATGATGAATAATTTAGATGTGTGGTGGATTCAGAATGCCTCCAAAAACATGGAAACCCATGAGACAAGTCCAGCCGAAAGTAAAGAGCGTAAAATTAATGCGAACAATGACCAAAGTGGGAAAGAGCCAGGACATCAAGACGGAAAGGCATTCCAATTTATGGCTAGAAAATTCTCAATACGATCAACTACAATCAACATCCAAATGTTATTATTGGATGAATGGACCAAATATGTAGTTTCTGTCAGGCCAAGTAGCTTAAAATGGAGCCTCATGAAATGTGCAGTAGGAGTGTAAATCCAGGTAACACTGGGTATATAAGGTAGTATATTTACATACTAAAAGGAACTCACCTTTTAGTCTAATGGCAGTAAACTAGTCGGACAAAGGCGCACAAAGTCCTACATCCCACAGTGAAGAGTTGGTCCTTATTTGTAGACATTTTTTAGACTAAAATCTGGAGTGCACCGAAAATTAAGATGGATTCAGATAAGAATTTTTATTTTTGAGTTTTTCAAAGCATGTAAAATTACCTGCATTTTGTAGTGTTTTTTGATTTTTTTTACAAACATGTTTTTCTAGAGGTTTTTGAATACACAAAGCATTTTGCTTTGAGCAATGGCGTAGATAGATGTAACTGTCAAAAAGTTGCAAGATTATGCACAAGCTGGGTTTCTGCAAAATTTTTCAACTTTTTTACACCAGAATCTGGTGTAAACTGTTTTATAAATTCCACCCTTAGACTTCGGGCTTATTCAGACGACCGTATATCGGCCGAGTATTCACGCCTCCTCTTTACCCCCTCTCCGCCCCTCGGCACTATTTGCAATGGGAGGGGGCGGGGCGGAGCTAAGTAATCAGAATTAACCTCCACCTGGTCCCGCCCCTCGCATTGCAAATAGTGCCGAGGGGCGGAGAGGGGGCGGGAAGTCAGTGCACTGCTCCCGGCTCTTCCAGCCTCCTCCCCCTGCAGAAAGGGACAGCGTATATCGGCCAGGCGTGAATACCCGGCCGATATGCAGTCGTCTGAATAAGCCCTTCAGTTGTAAAGTTTTTTTAAGACATATTTGATTGCAATAAAGATGCACCAAAATGTGTAAAGGAGGCCTAAAGCCAGATCCAAACTCACAATTTTTGATGCAATTCTTTTAGGCAAAACTATAGATGTGGCAAAGTTTAACCCCATATTCATAACTTGCTGCATGCAATCAGTTATCTTATCTTGACAAAAGCTACAGGAAAACTATTAAAAGGCAAAAAAGAGTAATGTGCCATAGCTTATTTAATGTGTTAAGAGTCAAGTTATGCTTTGCTACATCTGTTAAAGCCAGTCCTTGCTTAGGCTACAAAAACGTAGATCTTCATGGGACATTTCTAAACCCTAATATTATCATCAACTATGCAAAATGGTCTTAGTTTAGGAGTCTTCTGAGTTTAGAAAAAAAGTATACTCGAAACAGTGCTTCCATTGCCCATGGGCTGTTTTGGTATTGCAGCTGACCCCATTCCAGTGACCAGGGCTGACCTACAATACCAAACAAGGCCAATGGACAAGGGTGCTGTTGTTTCTATGAAAAAAAAGACTTTTTTGTATAGTATAATCTCATACAACATATTTACTCTTGAGGCTGTCATGAGGGTATTGCATGCCCAAAAAGGTACAATGGAGCTAAAGATAATTGTGTTTGCTCACTTAGTGGCTTGTAGTAATCAGATAATTTTTGACAGATCCTGCAGAGAGGGCATCTACTAACAACATGGTGTGTACAGTGCCTGGCAGACCCCCCTGTGGTATATTATAATTGAGGTGAATGGGTTGAGTAAACTACGTGTCTCGTTTACATTCAATACACGTTCACCAATCCAGAATTTTGCACTATTTCAACTTTTTGTATATCTGTGATATGAATCAAACATTACAATTTAGCGGCGATTCTCTTCTGAACTTTAGCTGGAACAAAATGTTCAGCAAATTTATATTGTCAAGCACTTCACACAAGAGTTCCTGTCGGCGTGAATAACTGTGTTTCTTAAGAGCAGATCTACACGACATGTATCAAACTCTGCCATACGATATTCTCCATTATACAAGAGGTACCATTTGCGTAAATATTATAAGACCCGTTCTCTATACCAAATGGATCAAAAAAAAGTTCTATTGTTGTAGCCCAGGAAATCAAAATTTCTATTCTTTTAGCTTCTGAATATCATTTAACATTGTCAAAAAGGCCATATACTTGAAGAAATCATTTGGAGCAGTGGTGGTCCATCAGCATGGTGAGCGCTTAGCTCTGTTATATGGTCATATGGTGTCTAATAACTCAGACCAGAGTGTATATAGAGGAGGCCCCGTAGCAAAGACTAAGGGCTCATGTCCATGGACAGTTCGGATTCCGCATGTGGGAGCCCGCAGCGGAATCCAACCCTGTCTGAGGCTTTCTTGCGGAATGCGCAGCCCATCTGCAATGTCAATTGCGGATCGGACTGCTTCCATTGACTTTAATGGAAGCTATCCGTGCAAGAATCACACTGATATGGAGCATGCTGCGATTTGATTTCTGCACCGAAAGGTCCACATGCTTTAATTCAGTTGTGGTCACCCATGTTTCCCTATGGGCAGCTTAAACTGCAGATCATTCCGCAATTCAAATCCGCCCGTGGATCTGTTATCATACTACGCTCTCCTATTTGAGAGCAACATAGCGGAAGATGTTACTTGCTTCACTCATGCAGCACATCTTTGCTCGTGGCAGTAACTTCCTTTCTATGCCTCAATTCCCTGCTCTCAGCCACCATTGCGTTAGTTCTTCAGTACCATAGCTAATCAGCAAACACTTCTGGCACGTGTACTAAGGTATTTTACCGTATCCCATTGTGCTTGAGTCGATCCTAACTCTGACCTTGGCTTTGATTCTGGATTTTCCTTCTGTCTCCTTTGGATGTTGTTGGGTACCTATTGTCCCCTCCTGGTTCTGACCCCCTGCATATTCTGTAACGGGCAGGTGTGGCAGGATGCGTGATGGTGTTTTGTATGGTACGGTGGTAACAAAAACATAACTTTTACTGGACGAGTTAACTAGTTATACTCCATAGTAGGGAAATGGTACTTTTAACATTACGTAATTGTAAACCGAAAGTCACGTATAACATATCTCTCCACATGCCCATAAAAGGGGATCACTTCTGTGGGACTAGAAACTTCGAACTTTTTATCATTACACATCTCCATCATAGTACTCTATAATCAACATCGTACTCCGCAGCATGATTAATCTTGTGGCCTCATGCATGATAGGTGCCAGAGTACGTTCCAATTTCAAAGTCCTGCAGTACTGCCGTAAGTATGAGCATCATCTTTAGCAGGCACATAATGCTACTACTCAAATTAACATAGAGTGTCATGTGCCCTGTCCACCATTACAACACACTTTACATCCTGAATCAGTATACATCGCACAGGTCATCAGAAATTAACTACAAAAACAGGGCATCACCATCCTCGCATTACAGCCCCCCTTATGGAGATACTCCTCTAGTCCAAGGACATCCGTAATTGTCTCTAGAGCTAACGTCGTTGGACTGGTCTTACGTATCCTTCATCTTTTGTCATCTCAGTTTCATTATCTTCTTCAGGCCAAAACCTCTGTGGGAAATGAGACTCCCCCTCCTTTCATGCAATGTTCTTGTTTTTGGACCCTGCTCATTGGGACCTTCCGGTGTGGTGTTCTTCCTCTGCACCACTCCCCCAGCATAGGGACAAGACTACTTCTCTGATTCTTCTGCCACTCTCTGGACTTGTGGCTCAGCTACAATTCTATTTATAGAGCCAAGATGGCCGCCGTGAGCCGCATTATCGAGTGGCAGGGACTGGGCAAGGTGAAGCCAGTTCTATTCACTGTCAGTCACCTCGTGATGGTTTGTGCTCCTGGGTCTTCTAGTACTAAGTATATTCAGGAGTACATCTCTACAGGTGTGGGTTGATTTTGCTGGCTGATTGCGTGAATTGCTCCAGTCAGCCAATTGCTGGGGCCTGTGCACATAAATACCAGCCCTTCTTACTAGATGGTTCTGGTCATTATGCCTTTACATCTCCTAACTGAACTCAGGTTTTAGGATTCATGCTATGTAGATCTATGTGTGCTTGTTGGTGTCTAATGTTCTTCGCCTGGTCTGTATGTAAGCGGTCTGTTGCTGTTTCTCTTCCATCATTAAGTGTGAGGACACTTGTATTGTCTGTAGGTGTGCAGACGACTGGTCAGTGTGAACTAAGTCCTGCTTGGTTCATGTCTGAATCCTTTTCTGTCCATAGGTGAGTCTGAACTATGTCCTGTTTGTGGTTCGCTGTGTCTGAAGCTGATATGACCCAGTCTGGTGTTCCCTACGTCTTTCCCATTTCTGCTTAGGGCGAGTGAGGTTTAACCTAGATTCATGTGTGGGGCTGTCCTTGTCGGGACGATCACCCGCATTTAGGCATGGTTCCCCTACATCTGTGGTGTTGGATCAGATGTCCCCTTTGCCTTATTTTATTTTCCCTTACTCTGTTTCTTGTTTGGTCAGTTTGGGGGGCTTTGTGTCTGGTCTTGAGTGTATATTTATCCCTCTAGATATAAATATATTACAATCGTGTAGGTCATATGCCCTGCACGATCATAACAATGTCCCTATCAAGGGACTGTCACTATTGAGTGGAACCCCTGTCCAAGCCTCAACTGAGGCTACAAGAAAATGGCACTTGGTGCCCATCAACCCCCGCTCCCTGTAACTGCTTGCTCTCTGGCAGGGGAATAGGGGACTCAAACAGTGCCTATGTATGCCTATTCACTGTGCTGGCAGGCGCCAAGACTCCCAGCACTCAGTTGGTGTACCCTGAATCGATCCGGTACCAAATTGGAGGGGGTAGGGCTAAATGCTATGCCTTTCAGGCCACTTTCCAGGGATTGCAAGATGCTCTATTGTGCAGCAACCGAGAGCCAGGCCTTCAACCGGGGAGACAGCGGGGGGCAAGATGGCGGTGTAAAATGGTGACACTACTGTCTCCTCTCCTGAGAGCCAAAGTACAGCCCAGCTCAGCCGCTTGCAGGGGGAATGAGACATAGTAGTCCTTACTACCAAGGATCAGTTCAAGATTGTCTCTGTGACGCCAGTGCCCGTAGATGAGTGATGAGTCACTCACAGTAAATAAATGAGTCTACAACCACAATGTCTTTCAAAACCGGAAGCACTCGGTTTTCTTTTACTAACGTTTTCAACTCTTGATTTTCCAGTACAACATAAATGCTTTTGCTTTTAAATGCGAAACAAGTGCTTCTTGAACAAATTAAGTACCACGTTTCTTGACACGCTCACTTCCCTTGCCCACCTTTCCGGCACACTTGAAAACAAGGAGTTCTTTTTCCACCCAAGGCACACACATCCTTAGTCGTAGTTATCTGATGGACACTCACTTGGGGCAGACACTCCTGGCTTAGAAAGAATTATCAACTCTCTTCCTTCTTGTCTCTTACTTTGCAGCACCCTGTGCTAGCTGTGGGGGATTTTGTCCCTCCCTTGGTGATGCAGTTCAGCGGGAAAGTGTGCAACAACCATACTCCAACTTCTCCCCGCACCCCGTTGCGTCCCCTGACCTCCAGTCCCTGGAGGGAATAAGTCTCCTGGTATGTGAGACCGGACCGAGGCTGAGCCCCGGTAGGAGTGTCAGTGCCACTGACCTCAGCGCACAACACCTCCTCCACTAACTACATCCTACGTTCTCCTTCTCTCTCCTTTTTGTAAACTCCTCCCTAACCCCTCAAAGACCAATAACATCACACACAGCAGGTTAGGTGGGCAGACAAACAGACTCAATCAAGGTTGATGACACCAACACATACACCAAACACATATGAACTTACACATAAGAACAAACAGACCACAAGTGCTGGAGGGACCCCAACTCTGGGTCACTACAGTTGTGAAGAGGGGAGCACTGCAATGCTATACTTTTACAATTCTACAACTACAGGTATATTTTTGTTCACCATCACTGGTGCAATACACTATAACAATATTGTAGTATGCCTATACTTTTTGTATATAGAATACAATGAGCTACACAAATAGCATAAGGTACCAGACAAACATTCGGCATGTTAAATAAATGGCTCCAGTGTGCCGTACATTGGTTTCAGGAATTATATAATTTCTCCTTAAGGAGAGCACCTAGAAGGTGTGTGAGGAGACTTATAAACCGCTGTCTGTGCATGGTTATTCTGATTTTAACTCATAATTTCCACTCATTGTTATAAGGCCTGTTTAAAGAGTTTGCCTTCCAATAGGTGGTGTTGCAGAGGTATTGTTCTATCTCACCTTTCGCATATTTCCTAGAGGAGCATGGATGGCCTTATACTGTAAGTCTCCACACTCACCCATTAGGTGGTCTCCTTAAGGAGAAATGATACCATTCCCGACTCACGTCTATAGGCCCTTCACTAGCCAAACCAGAAACCTACTGCACACCGATTAGGGGCAATCACCCCAAAACAGCTGTCTGTGCATGGTTATTCTGGCTTTGGTTCACAATTCCCAATCATTGTTATAAGGCTTGTTTCCAAAGTCTTATATTGACTTGCAAGAATGCTGCCTTCCAATAGGTGGTGCTGTAGAGGTATTGTTTCATCTTCCCATTTGAACATTTGTTTGATGCTGAATACATCTGTATGTATGTCTTGTCTTCCGGCTTCTCCCATTCTGACTGTTCTACTAGTAACACTTCTTGGCTCTGTTCTTGATTACTCTAAAGTCTCATTCAGCACATCCGCCACCAAGCCGTGACTATTCTGGGAAATGCGACCTGAGAATCAAGACATGAATTTCCATACCACTTTGCAGAGGCTAAAAGCGAAAAACAGGAAAATTCCTTAGATTCCTCAGCAGAGTCTAGCCAGCAACAAAGCACTTGAGCCCTAAAAATGAAATCCAAAAAATAAAACTCCAAAAACTATGGAATTGGCCTTCCTTCCACCCGCCTCACAAAAAGAACAAAAATGAATTTAACTAAAGGCTTTCAACAAAGTGGATTATGGGTTTCATTTTAGCAGCGCTTACAATGCAATTAACTTTACTTTTGCCATATTCCGAGAGCCATAATATTTAAATTCCTTATTTTTATCAATGGAATGTTGTGAGTGCTTGTTCTCTGTGGGATGAATTGACATTTCCATTGATACCATTTTGAGGTACATATAACTTCTTGATCACTTTTTATTCCAGTTCTGAAAGGAAGAATGAACAGAAACCAGCAGTTCTGACAGTTCTGGTTTTTTTTTCTGTTACAGTATTCACAATGCAGGTTAAATAACATGACTATTTTATTCTTTGGATTTTGGTTGTAGTGATGTCAATTATGTATACTTTTATTGTTTTTTACATAATAAAACATTTTTGATGAGGCAAAAATATTTTTTGTTACCTTGTTTTATGTTGTTTTTTTAACTATTTTTTAAGTTATGGCTCTTGGAAGGTGACTGGATTGGTTGGTTGGGAAGTGGGACAGCCTAGCCAATAGCTATTAGTCTGTCTATTTATTCTGGCTCCTCCTCACAGAGGGTGTTAGTTATACTCTTGCCTCAGTTGGTCTGGTCTGACTTGGTGTCTGAACTCTCTATAGAAAACCTGTCCTGTCTGAAGACCTTCTACCAAAAGTGGCCCCTGGTCCTGCTGGCAGTTCCTGATCCTGACCTGTGTATTTATCTAAATACGGCTGGGTGCACACTTGCCATGTGTGCGAGTTATGCCTGGGAGGTTCATGCACAACCCGCATCAGACACAACACAGACACCTGCACATATGCTGTCCAATGTACAGATGGCACACACCTTGACATGCATTTTCATGTCCTAATTCTTGTCCATGATACAGACATGAATAGGATGTACAATGAGTTTTTCACATGAACCATCAGTCTGCATGAAAAAACGGCAGTGTGCATAGCCCAATAGGTTATGATGGGTGTGGCGGATATCTAAGTTTGCTGGCGATTACTTTGTCTGGGGTGTTTTTATCTTTTTTCTGTGCTTTTCTGGCTTTTTATATTCCAGCTAATTTTGCCACACTGGGGAAAGTCAGAGTCACCTCAGGTTCATAACGTGGGTCTGTCCTTATCAGAGCGATCGCCCCGTTTATAAGCAGAGCTGTTTTCTATTAGTAGGTTAGGGTAAGTAATCCCTTATTCCCCTCTATTTGGTTTTGAGATATATATATACCGTAGTTAGTTATCCACGTCAGTATATGGTGTGTATATCTGTTTTGTTAGGACCTTATATTTTCACCCATGTAGGCCTCATAGGATTTGCCCTACACAGATGCAGCAATTAGCGACTGGACCAGAATTAGAGAAGGAATTTTCCAAATAGGCCAGTCACTTTGAAAATAGTTGCACCATGTTGGGCACCAATATGGTCATCTCTGGCCCAGTAGAACTACCTTAAATTTAGACACCTGGGTAGATTTTCATACATTAATTTCATGTCCTTATGCAATATCACTATTTGTTTTATGCCAGGACTTCTCAGCCACTCAAACGCAGACTTTTTATTTTTAGCTTTTTTATTTTGGATCATTGCCTTGCTACATAAACCAATTACTTAATGTAGAATGTTGTGCTTAGAAGGTGCCAAAAAGGGAGGAAATAAATAAAATGTAATGGGTTTTGGGACAACCTTATGAATTATTGCACGTTCCCATGCCAACAACTGATCATAAGGGGTTTCACTACAAGGAATTGCTTTCTGGTATTGGGCCAGCATGTAACTGCTTTTCCTTGCTGGTGATGCTATGAATCACAAAAGTTCCTAGTAGTCAATTATTGACTTTGCTATCATTTTTGTGAGCACCAATAGATTTGGAAACTCCCTTTTAAAAATTCTTATTTGCCCTCAGTGCCTTACTGTATTCACTCAATATACAATAGTAGAAAATATAGGAAGGAGTTGTCAGGTGTCTTGCTTGACCATTGTTAATTCTGTTAGATGCCTGCCACAATCTAAACCTGCAGTCTTGGATGCACAAGGACAAATTTGGGAGTATGTAGCCCCTTTCTGCGGTCCTGTTGTATGTCCAGCCCTACATTTATATTTGTAATACTACAATATGATTTTATATTGCTATTTTTTTTAATCTTTACTAAAAGTGACAATAAGTTATAATTCAGGTATCTGAGCCTTAATCTTGTCTAGAGGATAGATTATAGCAGTTGCAGCTGTTGCACCATTGAATGACCCCTGTCCTCAAAAAACCTTTTGGAGAGATTGTGCAGACAAGGAAACTGGGAAGGTCATGAGAAGAGATGGTTTGTAAGAAATGAATCAGACGATTTTCATGTAAAATATCACTTTGTAATAGATAATGCTGGAAGCAGCGCTCTCATGGTCAGTGCAGGCAGATTAACTATCCGGGAGATTGCTTGTACACATAGCACCAGAACAATATCATATTATAGAGCAGCTGTCCATTTGGAGTTCGCCTTAGTCTGAATAGCCCCTTTAGTAGAGACCCCCAGCTAGTAGTACGTTGGACCTCCTTTGGCCTTCAGAACTGGCATATCTTTCATTTGGTGTTGAAATCGTTCTGAGGAATATTGGCCCATGCAGACAGAAAGATTCTTGGAGTTGCTGAAAATTAGATGGTAGTACTGAGACCCTCTGAACAGTTGACAGGATGGGGTCATCAATTCATGTTGCTAGCACCAAATTTTGAGCCTTTCATCAACATGGTGCAACAGAAATGTCCAGTGATCCAATTTTTGCATTCTTTTGTTAACTGAAGTCTTGCCTTTCTGTTTCTCTTAAACAAAAATGCCAAGAAAACTGGTGATCTGGTGTCATCATAGCCCATCCATGCTAAGAAATGACGGGTTGTGCATTCAAACACATTAGCGGAAGCATGAGCATTGTATTCAGCTGCAATTTCCTTAATTGTGTTTCGTCTGTTCCTCAGAACAATTCTTGACATTCTCCTCTCATCCATTTCATCTATAAGTTGTTTCAGTCCACAGGACGCCCTTTCGATGGATGTTTTTCCTCGATCACACCATTCTTGGTATACTCTCCACACTTTTGTATGAGAAAACCCCACAAGGTTGTCAGTTTTTGAAATACTAGCCCCGGCTAGTCTATCACATTGACCAGGTCTTGTTGGAAGTTGGTCAGATATTTGATTTTCTCATTCTGATGCGGATTCACATTTAAAATTGATCCATGGAAAACTTGCTTGATTTTATGCAGCACTTCGAGGTTACTGGTCTAATTTCCATACAGGGAAGCTCCAATTATGAAAGGGCCAGTGTCTGTAATAAAGTGGCCATTCAGTATATAATTCATTGCATTGGAGATCTGAAAAGGGCAGTTGGTAGGCTCTAAAGATATCTGGGGAAACATAGGACAATGGTGATGGCAGAGGACACAGCTATAGTATATGGTGGTCACTGGTGAGAAGACATCTAGAGCACATGGACACAAGTAGAAACTAAGCTAGACCTATATTATTAATGCACCTATGAAACATGATACAAGCTTCCTACATTTCCTGGGCCATATTTGGTATCCTAACCACACCTCTGCATTGCGCCCATCAGATTTCATTTTGCTCACTACAGAAGACGCTCATTTATATTGTGCACGTGTTTTGATATTGTGTATAATAAACTATGCGAAAAGTATCTCATCATGATCAAAGACACCTGAAGTGTTCGAAACGCGTAGCAGGCAATGTCTTCTTCGACCTCTAAATGCATTTTAAACATGCATAAATAAAATTGGATTATGTTTTATTCTGAGAGTTGCATCCTTTGTAGAATTTTGCAGAATGCTCCTGGGAGGAAAATATCTACTACTCCAAAAGAAGGGTTCAACATAGCCATAATATGGCTGCATTTTAACACCCTTACTACGACTTCAACACTTGTACCCCTGCAATTCTACTGTACTGAAGGGGTTATCCAACTAGAAAGAAAATTGCAGGCTGCTCTCCATGCGGTAAAAATTAACACAAAAGGCATATTCATCTCATCCAATCCCACGCCAGTCCTGTTCCGATGGTACCTGGTCTCTACTTTCTGCTGTAGAGGTGACATCATTAATAGAGGGACTAGTAACTAATGAAGCCAGTTACCGTTTCACTTCGGCTAGTGATTAGCTGCAGCAGTTGCATATTCCTTTATCGGTGACATCATCGCTGCTGCAGCAGGAGGTAGAGGGCAGCTGGGGATCGGGCACCATGGCGGTTGGAGTCGAAGGGGATCAGGTGAGGTGCATATGCCTTCTTTAATGTTTATACTACATGGTGAGCAGCTTTCAAAAAATATTGGGGCTAGATAACCCCTTTAAATTACTACAGGGTTTCTGTTTATCTGAGTTCAGTAAAACAGTTAAAATACAGCCGTACACTCCATCATGACACCCTGTAAGCACGTCTCCTGTTATAGCAGAGCCAACACATATATCCATCATTCTATTATTTGGCAGTCATTCATCTGAATGGCTGGCATGTCATGCTACATTTTCTCTGCTGCCAAACAAAGCCTCCTCTGTTGATCAGAAATTATCACCAGCGATTAATGAAGCCTGTCTGTTTTCTTTATGCATAGGGGTCTTTGTAGTTACCCCCTTGAGGGCAGAATTGGATTTAACTGAACTTCTGACTTACTGAAGAAAAAATATATATATTATATATATACACTAGAGATGAGCGAGCATACTCGTCCGAGCTTGATACTCGTTCGAGTATTAGGGTGTTCGAGATGCTCGTTACTCGTAACGAGTACCACGCGATGTTCGAGTCACTTTCATTTTCTTCCCTGAGAAATTTGCGCGCTTTTCTGGCCAATAGAAAGACAGGGAAGGCACTACAACTTCCCCCTGCAACGTTCAAGCCCTATACCACCCCCCTGCACTGAGTGGCTGGGGAGATCAGGGGTCACCCGAGTATTAAAATCTGCCGGCCCGCGGCTCGCCACAGATGCGTTCTCACTTAGCTGAGGGAAAGTGCTGTTGATGCCGGGGCTGCTATAGGGAGAGTGTTAGGAGTGATTTTAGGCTTCAAGGACCCCAACGGTCCTTCTTCTCTATATGCACTCAATGGGGCCGGCGGCAGCAGCGCCGACCCCATTGAGAACATATAGAAGACAAATCATTCTTCTCTGCCACAGCTGTAACAGCTGTGGCAGAGAAGAACGATGTTTGCCCATTGAATTCAATGGAGCCGGCAATACAGCCGACTCCATTGAAATCAATGGGCTGCCGACGATCGCGGGATGAATTGTCGGGAAGGGCTTAAATATATAAGCCCTTCCCTGCAATTCATCCAGAAAAGTGTTAAACTAAAAAATATATATATACTGACCTGCTACCGGCAGCCGGAGTTCCGCGCGGCCGTCCTGCAGTGGGTGTGAAGGGGGTGTGAGTCGGACCTGCCCCCTGATTGGCTCAGCGCTGAGCCAATCAGAGGCAGGTCTCACTCACACCCATTCAGTGGGTGTGAAGGGGGTGTGAGTCAGACCTGCCCCCTGATTGGCTCAGCGCTAAGCCAATCAGGGGGCAGGTCTGACTCACACCCCCTTCACACCCACTGCAGGACGGCCACGTGGAACTCCGGCTGCCGGGAGCAGGTCAGTATATATATATTTTTTAGTTTAACACTTTTCTGGATGAATTGCAGGAAAGGGCTTATATATTTAAGCCCTTCCCGACAATTCATCCCACACTCGCCCGCAGCGCATTGCTTTCAATGGAGCGGGCTGTATTGCCGGCTCCATTGAATGCAATGCGCTGGACAGCTCCGCCCGATTTTCGGGTACCGGTCACGCGATTTGCGGATGCGCATCCGTCATGCGTTCCGCAAATTGCGCGAAAAAACGCCCGTCTGACTAAGGCCTTAGTCAGACTGGCGTTTTTCGCGCGATTTGCGCATGCATCCGGCGAATTTTTATCGGACACATGAGCGCTTTTTATGCGCTCGTCCGATAAATTATAGAACAAAAATCGCAGATCGCACCTATCTGCGATCTGCGATTCCTGTTCTCTTCTCTATATGCGCTCAATGGGGCCGGCGGCAGCAGCGCCGACCCCATTGAGAACATATAGAAGAGAAATCATTCTTCTCTGCCACAGCTGTATTGCTGGCTCCATTGAATTCAATGGGCTAACATCGTTCTTCTCTGCCACAGCTGTTACTGCTGCGGCAGAGGAGAACGATCTTTATGCTGACAGTGCGGGGGGGGGGGGGGGCCCACTCTTGCCGCTATTGTGGCTTAATAGTGGGACCTGGGAACTTGAGATGCAGCCCAACATGTAGCCCCTCGCCTGCCCTATCCGTTGCTGTGTCGTTCCCATCACTTTCTTGAATTGCCCAGATTTTCCCAAATGAAAACCTTAGCGAGCATCGGCGATATACAAAAATGCTCGGGTCGCCCATTGACTTCAATGGGGTTCATTACTCGAAACGAACCCTCGAGCATCGCGAAAATTTCGTCCCGAGTAACGAGCACCCGAGCATTTTGGTGCTCGCTCATCTCTAATATACACTACATCTTAGCAATACTTTCCGTTGTAGGTCGCTGTCTCCCCCAGTCACTGCTGTGCAGGTTTGAACATGTTACATTAGTTAATTTGTGACTCTAGTGCAAGGGGAAAAAAAGGGCTGCCCCACTTGTAACGAGCGCAAAAGAGCAGAGTGCTGTGATTCGATCTTTTTTCTGGTCTGAAGGGGTTTCTGGTTCTAGTGAAGATTTTGTGCACAGTATGGAGAAAGTGTTTTGTCGTGAAGAATTGTATTTGAATGGATAGAGAAGTTTAAGGAAGGTTGCACAAGTGTCAGGAAAGAAGGAGTTGGACAATGGGATTCTCAAGGGCCAGTATAAGGACAAAGGTTCAGCAATCAACAGTGCTGCTGGTGGGGGTGGAACTCCTGCTGTTCTTCTTCTGCTGCTTCCGCTATGTTTTCTCCTCCTCCTTCTCCCAAAGCGAAAATTTTGTAAAGCACAAGAAATAGCTGTAGCTCTTCAGCTTTTTCTTGGAGAATGCCCGTGCTTGGCCGTTCTGTTTACTTGGTAGAATTTGGCCTTTGCACACTTGATCACATTGCTTTTTAAACAAGCAGTACTCCTGTTTTATGTAGCAAAGTTTTGGTAGCTCTATAGCTGTTCCCTGGAGCCGGCCCGTGCTTGAGTGTTATCTTCACCTGCCAAAATTTGTCCTTTTAAAACTTATGACATTTCTTTTTAAACAAACAGCACACCTGCTGTCATCCTTGGTGCAATTTTTTGATTTAGGAGACCCTATGTAGGCTTTCTTCTGTTTTCAGTAACACTCCTGTGCTACGATTGACCCCTACACAGCTGTATACAACGTTGACCAACTTTTTGATAGGTGTTCCTCAGATGTGTGGCTGTAATCCCAGGCAATTTGGGGGCTTTGGCTGCATTGGGGATCTTCCGGAGGGCTTCTGTTGTTGGGTGAATGCGTACTGGACCCCTCTGAGACGGTATGCCAGCCGTCATCATTGGGGAAGGTTGCGTTAGGCTCCAGTGATTTTTTTTTCAATACGTTGTGCAGTTTTCGCCTATTTTGTGATGGCCGATTCATACGAACAACGTGCAGGTGGAAAATTTTGTTTCATTTACCACAGTGCAAAGTACTCATAAAAAAAAGTCACACAGAGCGAGAATTTCGGAGTGTGAGGCAAGCGTGTCATGCCATCTTTCATAAAAAATTGCTTAACACTGAGCGTTGTGTGGGCAAACAGGTGACTGCTTCTTCCGCCATGACAGCGCACCACTGGAACATATTGCAGAAAGGTGAAAGAAAAAGACAAAAAATCCATTTCTCATTTTGTTAATCCAAAAAAGGCAAAACAGAAGCTCTGTGTGGTCTATTGTTTCTCATGACTGGGATAAAAAAGATTCTGTTATGTATCCTCAACGGCAATCAGATTAAATGCTGTCATCGGTCAATTACAGCAATGAGGTCTAATACTGATAACTAGAGATTGATGTTTATTCGTCCAAGAAAGGCATCTAAGTATCAATTTACCTAATGTATTAAGGTTCCGGATTTCCACTGCTCTTACAGTTAAGAACCCTTATGATGCTGACGGCAAGACCAGATTTCTTATACTCGTTTAAACAGCGGATGTTCTCTTATCATATTGGACTAATTCAATTTTGTGACAGCGTAGGACAATAATCAAACGGGTTGTCCAGTCATAAACTATAGATGGTCTGTCCTCCGCATAAGTCATCACCAGTAGATTGGAGAAGGTCCGTTGTCTGGGACCCCTGCCGATCAGCTGTTTGCCAGACCAGCGTGCTTGTACACGGAAATGATTTCTGCAGAAAACAGACAGCTTCGTTTTCACTGGAGTGGCCAGGCTTGGTATTACAGGCTATTCACTTCAGTGGGGACTCGGAGAGTGGGACGGACGATCAGCTGATGGATGGTAGTCCCAAGCAGCGGAGTCCCATACAACAACTACTTAAAACATATCCAGGGTATAGGGGTGGGACATAAATGCCCCAAAAGTTGCAGTTTTACACCTGCATGGCTTCTTAAGTAGGCCCCATACTGTCTATCTATTAGGATTAGTAAAACTGGTCCATAAAAAGAAGCCATACACCACCCCCATCCTGCAACCAGCATAACATAGTGTCAGTTTTGTCTGAAGAGGTTTTTTTTTTAAGGCTGCCTGCACATGGGCGGATTTGCATTGCGAAATCCGGAGTGGGCATCCGCCTTCGGATTCTGCAGCAAATACCGCCTATAACATGGTATTAGAAACCACTTTTTCCTCTACAGGAGCAGAAGATAAATCCAGGGCCGGATTTCGCTGCTGGATTCCACATGCGGAATCCAACCCGCCTGTATGCTGGCAGCCTAAGGTGGAGATTTTGAAGTCTAGCAATGGGTTCTAAAAAAGTTAAAGGAGTTGTCTGACTTAAAAAAATTGACATGCAAATAAGCTGAGCAGTGAGCTAGCTGTGTACTGTATGTCTCAGGCTCCTTCACACGAGTGTATGCGTTTTGACGGTTGCACGCGCCGTTAAATTGCAAGAATGAAGAAAAGATGCGATGAAGTCGCGAGCTTAATTAGCGTTTTCTTGTCCATTTACACGGTGAAAAAATACGCCACAGCTCGGTGAGCCCTCGTTTGGTATAAATCCTCGGAAAGACTTTAAATGCCTAAATATAGGGACCTATAAGCCTTTCCCTGCATTATACGCTGCTAAACTCCCTTTTTTCCCCAACTCCCATAGGGGTCTATGGGAGCCGCCAGCATATATCGGTCGAAAGATAGAGCAAGACCTATCTTTTCCATCAGCGTATAATTTTGCTCGCAAATTTCTTTCGCGTATGTGCTATTTTTTCCATCGCAATGTTTTTATGCGCCGCAATCGCCCACATGAATGAATGCACTGGAATCCAATGCCTCAGATGGTCGCGATTTTCAGCGGGTGTGAAAATGCGGCTAAATAGCCGTGTAAAACCACTTGTGTGAATAAAGCTACAGGCTGCTGCAGCTTGTAAGCTATAAGGCCGTCTTGACACACGCAGGATCCGCTGCAGAATTTCTGCTAGCAGAATGCCATTAAAACTCCACAGCGTTTACAGTACAAGCCAAGTGAAGGGGATTTAAAAATCCCCCTCACATGGTGCGATATTCTCTACTACAAATCAGCAACATTTTAAAAAAAAACATTGCGGATTCTGATTCTGCAGCATGTCTATTTTTTGTGCAGAATCACACTGTGGAATTCAACCCTTGAGATACAAGAGATGTTTGAAAGTGAAAATGCGGCTAGAGATGAGCGAGCATACTCGCTAAGGACAATTACTCGAGCGAGTATTGTCCTTAGCAAGTACCTGCCCGCTCGGAAGAAAAGATTCGGGTGCCAGCGGGGAGTGGCGGGGGAGAGCAGGGGGGAACGGAGGGGAGATCTCTCTCTCCCCCCGCTCCCCCTGCTCACTCCCGCAACTCACCACTCACCCGTGCCGGCACCCGAATCTTTTCTTCCGAGCGGGCAGGTACTTGCTAAGGACAATACTCGCTCGAGTAATTGTCCTTAGCGAGTATGCTCACTCATCTCTAAATGCAGCCAAATCCTCACCATTTAGGCACAGAATTCACCATCATGGAATTCTTGCGGAATTGCTGCAGGTATTCTGTTGGGACTCAGCAGGGAGCCGGGAGAGGTGAGTATAGCCTCTCTTCTTATTCTTACACGTGGGCAGCCTATTTACACAGAAACTCATTTACTCAGACAACCCCTTCAAGTAGTACTCTTCAGCATTGCTAATAAGTACTAATAAAACTTCTCATAATCTATTGTTTAGTTTTACGTCCATTTTTGAAATGTATAAAAAAACATAATACAGGGTGAAAAGTCTGAAATATCTAAAAATTGGGGACGGTAGATCCATTTTTCTAATGCATATTGGAAATGGCAGTTTCACATTACTGGGTGAAGCCGCCTCAGCCATCAGCTGACCTTCGTGGATCAAGCTTTATTACCTCCCCGATTCTGTTAATTCTACCTGACTACTATTTGATTTATAGCCATTTCCTAATCTGTGCCAATCCACAACCTTCTGTCTCATTTGAGCTGACAGCTCTTTGGTTTTATCCATGTTAATGGATAACAAATGAATTTTGCATGTGTGTAACCTCATACTCCAAAGAAATGGGAGACAGAGAGCAATAACAAGACGCGGCTCTGCTCAGAGATGGAAATTCATTTGGATTTACTTAAAATAGTTTTTTAGGGTGCAAATATTTTTGACCCTTACATTTTAAAAAAATACGCGGCTCTTAAAGTAAAGCGACACTCTTAAAGGAATTATGTCAGACTGTCATACAAATGCTAAAGAGGATCTGTCATTTTTTTCTGAAGCTGGAGTTTTTGGTGTAGATATAGTAAAAGGCACAGGACAACCCCTATCACTGGCTCTTGCCCACTTTTTGAAAAAGCGGCAGAGTGCAACATATAAGCCCCAAAAAGTTGCACCAAAACTGCAACTTTCTAAGACAGAATTCTGGAATCCAGACCTTGTTAAATTGCCCCCAGTATCTTTAATGCTGCACCCCGCGGATTCCATCACCATTTTAATTTTACTTTAGCTTTCCCTGTTTAACCTCAGAAGCTATCACTACCTTTGAAGCCGAACACTGGTCAAATGTCAATCGGGCTATCTCCATTGCTCAGGGTCAATGGCTGATGTAACGTTTGACACTGGGTGGTGGAGACTGTTTACTGGACAGCAGAATAATATCAAGTTACAAAACTGAGGGGGGCACTGTGGCCGAAGGGAGGACTGAAGGGAAAATAAAGATGGCGGTGGACTTGGCGAGGACACAACTGTCAGGTATGCAGCTCATTCCCCTTGTCAGAGGATGTCATCAGTCTTCTTAAGGCTTCTTTCACATAGGTGACAGTGATATCACCGCAAAAAAATTACAGCGATATTGCATCTGTGTTCTACAGGATATCGCTGTCTTTTCTAGCGGCCGTATTGCTATTTTGTGTCACGTGTGGTGCTACAAAGTCACATGATTTTGTAGCTCTCTTTTTTTTTGGGGGGGGGGGGGTTAAAATATAAGCCCTATGCAGAAAATAAGCCCTAGCTGCATTCATTGAATGGCTGTGATCGCTTCATCGAGTGCTGGCTCTGATTGGCTGAGTCGCAGCGTTTGAGAACCAATCAGAGACAGCGTTTCCTGGAGGCAGGGTTTTATAAACTCCTTACTAAAAAGTTATGCTGGAGAACTTCAAACAAGTGCGGCTAGGGCTTATTTTAGGGCTTTAAGGCTCCATAGGGAAACATGGGCTCCAAAACATTGCAAATCACGATAATATTTAGAAACCCGCAATTTTTTTTTCTTGCAATGTTGCAGGCTACAAAACATCGCTAATGTGAAGGAACCCATTGAAAAGCATGGGCTTCACATACATGCGATTTGTAGCACTGTTTGTTGCATCGTGAGAAAATCGCGTGATTTTGTCACCCATGTGAAACCAGCCAAAAACAAAGAGTTTTAGTGGGATATTAGTATTGTATATGCAGACAGGCAACTCACAATACACTTTCACCACAGCAGCATGTGAACAGTTCACAACTCATGCTGTTTGAGACATGCTGCCAACCTTGGCCCAAAATCCAATAATCACTTACTCATGACCCTAATGAGAGATACGGGAGAAAATCCTGCTTTCCCGTGGAATCCGCAGCCCATCTGCATTGTCAACTGCGGACAGGGCCGTAGATCGGATGGCTTCCACGGACTTCAACAGAGGCCGTCCGATGCGAGAACCGCACTGAAATAGAGCATGCTGCAATTTGATTTCTGCACCCAAAAATCAGCAAATCAAATCCCCATTTGATTGTCCCGCGCCGAAACGGGGTTTTTTTTTTTCAATAGCCCCCCCCCGTTCGGCGCGAGACAAACCCGATGCATGTGTTGAAAAAAAAAACCGGATAGTACTTACCCGAATCCCCGCGCTCCGGTGACTTCTTACTTACCTTGCGAAGATGGCCGCCGGGATCTTCACCCTCGGTGGACCGCAGGTCTTCTGTGCGGTCCATTGCCGATTCCAGCCTCCTGATTGGCTGGAATCGGCACACGTGACGGGGCGGAGCTACGAGGAGCGCTCTCCAGCATGAGCAGCCCCATTCAACACGGAGAAGACCGGACTGCGCAAGCGCGTCTAATCGGGCGATTAGACGCTGAAAATTAGACGGCACCATGGCGACGGGGACGCCAGCAACGGAACAGGTAAGTGAATAACTTCTGTATGGCTCATATTTAATGCACGATGTATATTACAAAGTGCATTAATATGGCCATACAGAAGTGTATACCCCAACTTTGTTTCGCGGGACAACCCCTTTAATTCAGGTGCGGACGCCCATGCTTCCCTATGGGCAGCCTGAAGATTTTGGTGCAGAATTCCAGGACAGCATATTCTGTCCAAGTGAAGACATTCTTAGGCTTTAAGCTAATCCAATATTGGTTAGTGAAAAACTGCCAGATCTGACAGTGAATGTACAGGCGTTTTACATCACTTTTTGTCCATTACTTGTGTTTTTAATGTTTTTAAAGCACGAATGCCATCGGAGTGTCATCTGGTTTGTAT
Source organism: Eleutherodactylus coqui (assembly GCF_035609145.1). Lineage (NCBI taxonomy): Eukaryota > Metazoa > Chordata > Amphibia > Anura > Eleutherodactylidae > Eleutherodactylus > Eleutherodactylus coqui. The sequence goes on from NC_089844.1 coordinate 81,566,193, forward strand.
ATGCTTAAAAATACGGAAAGTGGCCCAACTGATGTAATTTAAAACTCCCATTGACATAAATAGGTGTGTGGGGGAAAAAAAGGAGGGTCCATGCATGCTATGTGAGTGCATTCTGTGTTTTTAATGTACCCATTGACATGAATGGGCGAATCAGGTCAGAGAATTGCACCAGAATTAAACATACTGCAATTTTCTTACATGGACTGTTAGTCTGTGCGAAAAATACGCACTGCCTTTAATTGATCCGAGCTCTGTCAGTTTCAAACTCAGAAGTTAAAGTTGCTTGTGTGAAAACACCCTTATGCTCCACAAGCCTGCGTTCCTCTAGCTTTCCTACATACTAATATTAAATATATGTAGGGTTGCCACCATAGTGCAGAATAAATACTGGTCACGGCAAAAAAGAATGTGGTTTGGGGGTTTGGCTTATCATGATGTATATTTCTAACTCCCTTATTCTATTGGCCCCAACTAGTAATTGTGCCTCCCTTAGTGGCCCCAAAAATAACAGGGTCCACAACAGTGTCTCCAATAGTAATAGTGTCCTCTTTAGTGGCCTAAGTAGTAATAGTGACCCTGCCAGAGGCCCCAGCAGTAATAGTGACGCCCTTAGGGGCCACAGGATTAATAGTAACCCCCATAGTGGCCATAGTAATAATAATTACCCCCAGAGTGGCTCGAGTAGCAATAGTGTCCCTCATGACATCAGTAGTCGTAGTGACCCCAACAGTAGCCTCAGTAGTCATAGTGACCCCCACAGTGGCCCCATTAGTAATAGTGACACCCACAGTGGCTCATAGATGTCCAGGCAGCAGGACTCACACAGTCAGGCATAACTTGCCGCAACCGAGACCATCTTTCTGGTCATCCCCAGGTCTTTGCATGCGCTATGTTGGGGGGCGGAGGAGGGGGTGGGGGCAAGAGCCACTCTGTAGCGGAGAGCAGAGCGATGTTCTTGGCTGTAGCAGGTTGTGTCTGACTGTGTGAGTCTTCCTGCTACTGAGATATATGATCAGGGCCTTACGCATCGAAGGGAAGGTTGCCAGCCAGCTGTCAGTGGTAACCTAAATTATATTTTACCAGCAATTAATATTGGTTTACCGGCAAGGTGGCAGCCCTAAATATATGGCAAGTATTGTTTACCAGTAATTGCCGAGCCCTTCTGATGTTTCTCACTGTGTGTATTTGTATGCTATTTGTAGATTACATACATGTGTACATATGTGTATAGTCACACACTCACACCACGGGGTCTTATCCCAATACTCAGAAAAGTAGCCAGGTGCATTAGGATAAAAATGCACAGCAGTGACAGACACCAGTTCTAAAGGCAAGCTCGTCTGATATTTCTCAGACGGTCTTAACCCAAGCAACTCCCTGAGGACAGCAATGTGTGCAGCTGTGTTCTGAACATTAGATAAGCTGCTAAGCATTTTTTTGTTTTCCAGTGGAAATGTTGTAAGGCTGAAAAAATAAGTTGTTTTGGACCACTGCAAGTAAGCAATTTTGCACCCACTCTCCCAGATGGTGGGCTATCCACATGCTACTCACATACTCTATTCACTGCCCTTTCATTAGGATCATGGAAACTGCAATGCATTGTTTCAAATCAACTATCAGTACATTCGACATATCAGTACATTTCTAATAAATGTCTATTCTACCTAATGGGGTATTAACCATGTTGGGTGGTGTGTATATAAGGATGTTGTTTGTTCTCCTTGCACCTTGTATATATAGAAGGGATGATGCATAATACAGGATGTGTTTTAACTGCTTTCTATTGGGTACCTTATTAACTCATATGAAAAATTCTGCAAAAAAGCTGTCCATTGATATCTGTTCATGACTTATTGTTAAACATTGCTTCAAAGCTGGGGTCCTGAGTTTGAATGAGTTTTCTCCAGGTTTTCCCATTTTATCTTGTAATCCAATAGGTTAAAGGGATTGTCCAGTTGTAAACTATTAATGGCCTATCCTCAGGATAAGTCATCAATAGTAGATGGGTGGGGGTCCGTTGCCCAGACCCCTTGCCATTAAGCTGATTTATGCAGAAAGCAAACAGTTTTGTTCTTACTCTAGTGGCCAGGCTTAGTGGTGCAGGCAAAGTTCCCATTCATTTCAATGGAAACTTTGCCTGCAATTCCAAGCCCCACCAATATAATGAGAATGGAGCTGTCTGCTTCCTGCAGAATTCAATTCAGTACACAAGTGCACTGGCCCAGCAAACAGCTGATAGCCAAGGGGCTCAGGCAATGGACTTTCATCAATCTACTATTTAGGACTTATGCTAAGGATAGGTCAACAAAGGCTTCCAACCGTACAATTCCTTTAAGTTATTTCCTGCAAAATTCAGGAAAGAAAGATTATGAGTCCTACTGAAGTGTTACTGGTGTTGATTCTGAAGATACCCAGAGCAACAAGAGCTTCTAGTAGACTGGGAGTATGCAGACATAGTTGAGTGTGGTGGTCTGAAGTACCGAAGAAAAGATCTTGGCCATATGCTTCTGATCCTGGGTATTAACAATGCCACTGTTGAGGATAAGGACTAATGGGAGTGATTACAATATGTAAAACTAGAATGATCTGGTTCCTACTATAGAGAAAGCACCAACCAGGTAGCACAATTTCACCCATATACTTCCAAAGAACCCTTTACTAAATATGTAATAGCTGACAAAACCCAAAAATCTCTGTAGCCCTTTAAGAATTTGGGGTTGAATCCAGTCTCTTTTACTGTATACTTTAGTAGGATCTATGAGAAACCCTGCGGCTGAGATAATGTACCCCAAAACGTTGACCTCCAGTCAAAGACAGCTTAGCAAACAAATGATTCTCTCACAACTTCAGTAACACAGTAGATACATTCAATACATGGCTGGTAGAGATGAGCGAACGTACTCGTTAAGGGCGATTTTGCAATCGAGCATCGCTATTTTCGGGGAACTGACTACTCGGGTGAAAAGATCCGGGGGGCACTGGGGGTGAGCGGGGGGTTACAGAGGGGTGTGGGGGGGAGAGAGAGAGAGAGAGAGAGAGAGAGCTCCCCCCTGTTCCCCCCTGCTACCCCCCACTCCACCACGCCGCCCACCGCCCCCCCCCCCCGAATCTTTTCACCCAAGTAGCCAGGTACTCGAAAATAGCGATGCTCGATTGCGAAATCGCCCTTAATGAGTACGTTCGCTCATCTCTAATGGCTGGCCATCCTGGAAGAAAACATGAATATATCATCAAGATATCCCATCATAGGTTTACCTATCACATCTAAAAATATTGTGGGAGATTTATGAAGCCTTTTTTGGTCTAAAAAAACCTGCTAAATTTTACGCAAGCTCAGCTTGTGCAAAAAGTTTGGGACATTTTGAGAGATACACCTCGCTATGCCACTTAACAAAAAAGGGCATGGCTTGTCAGGAGACGGTGTGGCTTACCCAAATCAACACATTTATACATAATTTACATTAGAAACTGGTAAAGAAATCCTAGCAGGCATAGATTTCTGTGTAGGCCACTCTTAGTAAATCTCCCTGTTGTTCATAAAGTCCTGGATGACTGCTGGTGCATTACATAGCCCAAAAAGGATATATAGATATTCATACCGTTCCCCACTTGAGTATAAGAGCAGTCTCCCATTCATTACCCTCTTGGATAGAGAAAAGATTATAGGTCCCTCTTCCAAGGTCTAGTTTGGTACAGTACTGGGCACCCTCTAATTGATAAAACAGATCAAGAATCGAAGGAAAAGGACCTTGGTTCTTGACTTTAATTTTATTGGGTTCTCGATATCCAATACATGGTTGTAAACCATGTCTACTTGGCCAAAAAGAAAAATCCCACCCCCATATTAGAGGTAGGCTAACTAATAAATCCATTTTGCAGACTATTAACAATATAATTCTTTAAAGGCTGATAGAGGTGAGAGAGCATATATTTTCCCCTTAGGAGGTTGGGAATAAGCTCAATGGCACAATCATAATTTTATGAGGTAGTAATTTGTCACATTCATTTTCAGAAAGTAGAGATAACCCCTGTGGTGCTCAGGAAATAAGACAGGAGTAACCTCAATAGAGCTGAATGACAAGGCCACACAATGTGTGTGACATTCAGAATTCAACTTAATCACATGTATATAACCCAGTCGCCATTCTGCCATTGGGTGGAGTCTACGACAGCAATCCCAACACTACTGCTGCAGACAGGGACTTTAAAGCAAAATATGACATGGATTCTACTGTACATGGACTGAACCCACAGAACAGAAAGTTCAACAACGACAAATACATTGTGGTGTTATCAACACCCATAACGTGGATAGGACACGGTTACTTAATCAGGGATAATTTAACTACTTAATGGGTTAAAGTAAAACTGTCACTTGGTTCATGCTGCCCAAACTACGGGTAGCGTGAACCTGAGATAGGTATGCTCATTACCCCCGTGTATGTGTTATTTTGAAACACTGCAGCGTTTCAGAATAAACACACTTTGAAATTTGAATTGAGAAGGAGCTCAGAGTCAAAGAGCTTGGCCATGCTAGCCTTTCCCCACCCACATCATGTAGACTGACAGCTCTATCCCTATATGCAAAAGGCTAGCACGGCCTGCTTCTTTGACTTAGAGCTTTGTTCCGAATCAAATTTAAAAGTGTGATTATTCTGAAGTGCCATAGCATTTCAGAACACATACAAGGGGCAATGAGCATACCTGTCCAAGGTTCATGCTGCCCGTGGTTTGGACAGGTTCCCCTTAGCTACAACAACATCAATAAAGTTAGTGGAAGCACCACCATCAAGGAAGGACCTAACCCAAATAAAATTGGAATTATGTGACGGCTTCATGGGCAACAAGATAATCCAAAATAATCAGTAGGATATACATGGGTGTTGAGGGGGTGTCCCTGGATTCACCAAGGCATTGAAATTTTCCACCTATAGTTTCTTAGGTTAGGCGTTGATTTGAGATGATCGTTCTCATCACTATAGAAGCATATACTATACCTATGCAATGAACCCAATCATCATATAGTGGATCAGCATGTCCCCAACAGCATAAGGCAGGTCCAAATAGAATGGACCTCTCGGAGTAGAATCATTTCACTGGAAGTCAATGGATATTAATGGAT